>NC_064638.1:776206217-776851024 GCF_023864345.2 Schistocerca serialis cubense
AGGCAGGATTCGAACCTGCGACCGTAGCAGTCGCACGCTTCCAGACTGCGCGCCTAGAACCGCGAGACCACCGCGGCCGGCTCTTTTGTTCGAACTAACGACTAAACATGTAATGTTTCTTCACACGAAAAAATCTGTACCCATTAACTGCTACTACACACAGTAACTGAAACCTTTCGGTAAGACTGTAATGAAAAACATTAACAAATCTGAATTTTCTTTATGCCTCGGGTTGTTAAGCACTACAGTTGTAGTATAACTAGATGCTGATTCAGGTAGGTGTAGCAAACAGCCGCAGTTTAACGTTTTGAAATACCGATTTTCTAATGAGTTAATTTCAAGTCACTAAAGTCTGATCATTAGATGGTCACGTTTATGAAAATATTGTTTCGTGAACCACTTGCAGATCATTGCCGAAGTTGCGGTGATGTTGCAAAAACCAGAACATACTGTAAAATTTTGTCAACTGGAACAACATTCTTTATGCACCCGTAAGCGGGCGTCACCCCAGCTTTGGCGGTGACCTGCGTGTCCTTAACGCAGTAATATTTCTGTAATTTCCGTCATCGGAGCCCACACTGAGCGATGGAAGTGAGGTTATGATGGGGCACCAGCCTTACAAACAGCCAATATGTACTCCTCGGCGTTAAGGAAGTAATGGTGATACCAGAGTTTACTAACGGTCAAAACAAAATTCGTAACCGATGTTCCTGAAAAATGTCTACGGTAAATTTTCCATAGAGTGAGAACTAAAAAAACAAGGAAAGTGTCATCCAAATATTCCAAAACATGAACATTAATTTGCTCGAGAAAAATATGTGTATACAAACAGAAAACGCAGTATTTAAAAGGTAGTACGTAGCGTGTTCTTACTTTGTTCTTTGTGTCTTGTTTCCTTTCTGAGTGTCACATAACGTCAAAAATCTATTTTCCTCCTTCAGTAGAAATGGCCTTCCTTTTTTTACTAATGAAACAATTTTCAGTCAAAAATATTTTTTTCTCTGTAAGTTATTATTTGTGCACAGTCCAGGATTTTTCTTTGTTGAGGAACTGCAAAACCTAAATCATTTATCGCTCTCAGATACTTAGGCTCTTTTTGTGGGTGAAACATTAAGTCCTCGCACAAGCAGCGAAATATGGCACAGAGAAAAAGCAAACGAGTTTAGGAAAACATAAAAGCACAAAATTCATTGCTGTAAAATGGGGCAGCGGGACGACTTGGTTAACTTCCGTCTTTAGCAGAGAACGCCACAGTTCTGTGTTAGCATTAAAACTTTCTTCCCGAAAGTCCTCGACGGTGACATTCCATTAATTTTGGTCCCGTTTCGTTGATGATCTGTGTGAATGACGCCATTTCAGATGCATTGTGACATTTTTGATTTTCTGTTCCGTGATGTCCTGTGTGAATGTCGCTTAAACACGACCGAAACCATGCTTTATAATGCATTCAGTGGAAATCGTTATCATGTACTGTACTTATTAGTCTTTGCCATTTACGCCCACTTATAGAGTTAAGTCCTTCCATCTGGCTTTAGGTCTCCCTATGTCTTTTTTATGTAGTATTTTCAATTTTTAGTAGTCTGCCATGATCCACCCTCGTGATGTGTTCTTTTCAATTCCGTCTGTATTGTTCTTATTTTTTTATTTACATATTCTGCTTTCTGCATTTAGATTTCGGTTTTAACTTTTATACCCTGCTACATGTCTGAGAAACATCATTTCCGCACATTCGGTTTCCCTTCTATGCATTACGACTGGGAGTGGCAATAACCCTTTATAACAGCCACGGAGTTCGTAAAGACATAGCATGAATAAAACAGCATTATCTATCTTATACTGAAAATAAATTACGTGTTAATGTGATATTTTGCATCCCAAGCACTACTATTTGTTATTTATACAAGTATTTCCTTATTTACTACAATTTTGACACAATTTTGTTTTTTCCGTAAAATGTCGAAACCCTTTTTTGTTATCAGATATCTGCAAGTTGTATGATTTTTCGTAGCTGATATGCTGCTCTTTGTAGGTTATTCTCATTTTCAGCAAAATTTGCTGTATGCAGAAGATATCGTCAGTATATAGTACGCATTTTTTAAGATTATAAGAGTAAAATGGTCGTTAGTCTATTCATTGCAAAAGGATTTCGTTATGCATACATTAAAAAGCGCGGGTGGTAAACAGTATAGTTGTCATAAAATTAGTGTCATATGATCCATTAGAAATAGTTCTTTGAAAGCCTGCGACTGTGAAAATATTGGATCTGTTTGTAACAAATTTGTCATAAACATAGAGAATTACTCTCTCTGTTTTCTTTTCTTTTGCCTTCAATAAGTATACATGATGTAACAAAAAAATAGGTACATAGACTTTTAGGATCTTTCGAGGAGATAAGAATAAATAATTTTTTGTGTGATAAATATGTCACACAGTTGTAATGACCCAATACTTGATTGCACAACATGTGGTCTGTTACAATCTTAACGAAATTTGTTATCTGACGATGATTGCTAGCACAATCGAAACAGGTGCTAGCATTTGATAAACTAGTGATCTAGACCCCGTCGGGGTCCATGAAGGTTTTGACGGTAGACACGGTGTTCAAACTGTTGTGCGATGAGTATCGTGTTAGAGTTGACGTCTGCTTTCATTAAGTCACTATTGACAACTGCGTGCTAATGATTGTCTAATTCAGTCAAAACAACCAGGTGTTTCACGAGTACTGGCTGTTGCTTTAGCCAAACGTCCAAGCAACTCGTCTGGAGTGTCTATTCTGGGGTGTCTATCGCTGACTCGTACACCAGAATCTCTATGTCTCTCCACAAAAAGAAATCCGTAGGAGATCAGCAACATCTCTACAACAATATTCATCGCCCGTCAGTCTGAAAATGACTAGCGTCCAAAACTTTACGAACCCTTGGTGAGTATACTGCGCCCCTGCGATATTTATCACACAAAAAAGTTGTTTTCATCCGTTATAAACATACTAAAATTCTGTGTACATAGTTTCCTATAGCCTATCATCTTAGGTAAAATATTCCGGAAGTAAAACTAGTCCCTCTTTCGGATCTTCAGGATGTCCTCAGGGTCATGTACGTCAAGAAAAGTAATACAACGGTAAGTGACTGTGATCGAATTAAATCAGGCGATGCCGAAGAGTTTGTATCAGGAAATGAGACATAAAAAGCAACACGTGAGTTTCTCTATTTGGTCAGCGAAATAACTGACGACGACCGAAGCACAGAGGATATAAAATGAAGACTGGCAATAGCACGACAAACATTTCCGGAAAAGAGGAAACTGTTGAAATCTATACATATTACAAAGTCCTCCGGCGTTTCTTTCTGTCTGCTGGAGGGCCGGCCGCGGTGGCCATGCGGTTCTAGGTGCTTCAGTCCGGAACCGCGCGACTGCTACGGTCGCAGGTTCGAATCCTGCCTCGGGCATGGATGTGTATGATGTCCTTAGGTTAGTTAGGTTTAAGTAGTTCTAAGTTCTAGGGGACTGATGACCTCAGATGTTAAGTCCCATAGTGCTCAGAGCCATTTGAACCATTTGAAACTGCTGGAGGGATTTTGATACGCTTTTCACCAATAGAGAAATTGACTGACGAGGAAATATCTGTATGTAATTTATTACTGCTACGCGAGCCAAGCCGCCCGTTATAGATAATTAGTGCTAGTAATGCGAAGCGGGGGAGGGTCACTAATGTAATATAAATTTCTCAGAAGCCATTTCTAACGGTATTTGCCTGTTTTGCAGCCTTTTACTATAGTGAAAAGCGGACCATAAGCAGTTCAGACAAGAAGAGAATAGTGACTTTCGAAAGAAGAGCGCTGAAGATAAGGTACCTAGATCGAGTAGCTACTGAGGAGGTGCTGAATCGAAATGGAGAAAGAAGAAATTTGTGTCACAATTTGGCTAAAGAAGGGATTGGTTGATAGGACATGTCCTGAGGCGTCAAAGAATGGTCAGGTTTGTATGGGGCGCACGAGAAATACGGGCGTCATAAAGAGCTAGTGACGTCACACTAGTCGTCTTGTCCGCCGCATTTCGCGAACGGTAGGCTCCGTGCAGGGGCCATGGGAAATCAGTGTGTCAGTATAAAGGTACCCACTGAAGGAATTAGCTATGTCGTGTGCTGTCGAGAGCTTCCATGTGTTTCAACACGCTTTCTAAAATTATTAAATCCCTCTGAAATAGTTACTCGCTCCCCGCCGGCGACGGGTGCTGGCACTCGTAAGACCTGCAGTGTCATATGCTGTGACATAGGCGCCACGAACTGTCTTACTCGTTGGTCTCGGGCTTGTGATGGAGAGAAATGTTGGGGGGGGGGGGGGGGCGATAAAAATTGTAGAGGGAGACCAGGGAATGACTGCAACAAGCAGACTGAAATAGATGTGGGCTGCAGCAGTTATTCTGGGATGAAGAGCCTGACACAGGACAGAGTAGCTGCATCAAATCAGGCTCGCGACTGAAGTCGGAAACAGCAACGTATGTGACTCTCCACAAACAGTTTTTGTGACTTCTGTTAAACATCTAGGGAAATCCCTGCTGTCAAGTGTCTGGAAGAGAGGGCCTCTCTTAATACAATGGGAAACTACCATGAAATCAGTGTAAATTCTGTAGAGTTTACTTCGCGAAAATGGGAAAAGCAAGAGATAGGCTGTTCCCTGGAAGGCTGTCATTACTCGTTTATCCATGGGAACAAGTTCACTGGTGATCGCTCTTTTTTGGGAACCGTTCATTTTTACTCGTTCACCGTTCATTTGTGCTTGTTATATGGTTCTTACGAAAAACTAGTAGCATAGCTGACTGAAGATGGAAGGCGCCAACAGGGGGCACTTGCCTCTCCCCTGGAGTAAAGAGTTTTTATTCATAACAGAATTATCACACACTTGCGTGATTCTGCGAAACCTCTCATTAAGCCAATTGTAGCGTTATGTGGCTGATCGCAGTGGAATAATATACGGTGGAGCACGAAAAACCGGCCCCGAGTGCAGACTGCTCGCCAGTTACGCACGATTTGTTGACCGCTACGAGCAGAATAGATCAACATGTAATAACTCCCCCCAAAAAAAAAAAAAAAAAAAAAAAAAAAAAAAAAAAAAAAAAAAAAAATGTTCAAATTTGTGTAAAATCTTATGCGACTTAAATGCTAAGGTCATCAGTCCCTAAGCTTACACACTACTTAATCTAAATTATTCTAAGGACAAACACACACACCCATGCCGAGGGAGGACTCGAACCTCCGCCGGGACCAGCCGCACAGTCCATGACTGCAGCGTCCTGGAACGCTCGGCTAATCCCACGCGGCATGTAATAATTAGGCAGTGAAGATATGACAAAAAATCTAATGCAAACAACAACTTCGAAACAATAGATGATGATTGGTGGGCGACAATGAGGAGTCTAGTAATCGAGGCCAATTTTTATGCACCACCCTGTACCACTGAAATAATATTGTAGAGTCTGTCGTATTCTCTTTCCAAAATGTTACACCAGACACGCCATTATGGAGCGCGGGCTTCATTCGGTTGTAAATCGGTCTGCCTTCCATAACTATGAACATGCCCTTTTACCTTAGGTCAAAAAAAGACGGAAAATGGCCACTCGTTTGTGCCGTGCCGACTTCCTTTGCATGTGTAATAACAAAAAAATCTTGCCTTTTTACAAGTATTTCTTCTGCTATTTATCGAAAAGTGAAGTCAGCTGACATGCCCTTTTGTTACCTGTTACATACCACGCAATTTTTATGTAATTTACGTGATTATAAAAGACATTTTAATCACCGGTCATGGGCGCTCAATAGAATACGAAAAGAACTAGAAGTTCAAAAAAGGTTTGAAACTGATCTAGAATGGGCGTGCGCAGCGAACGAAACGAACAACTACTCGATACTGAACTATGAGCAGTCGGCAGTGGAACTGTGACGGGTGGCCACGTGAAGAAGGACGAGTCCGGTCGAGCGAGACCGAGACCGAGACAGACGGGTACGGGACCGAGGCTGGAACGAGACCGGCCGACGTGCCATTGCGGGAACGAGAGCTACCGTTTCCCGTTCTCGGGAACTATGAGAAGCAATCCGCGACCGAAGTGAACTACGGAAGACCGTTCCTTAGAGTTCGTTCCTCGCTCGTTCCGTGCAGCTTGGTGGGCCGTTCCTTTGGGCCCGTTAGTTCGCGAACGACCCATCTCTAAGAGACACAGACCCTGCAAGGGGGCAGGAGCCAGGAAGGGCGGCGCCTTGCGGTGACACTGGGGCAAGAAAAAGCGCGGGCGCCACGGGGCGTGAGCCATCGGCAGGCGGCCTCTGCCGCGGGCGGCGTGGCGCCGGCCGCCCCGCACACTGGGCCGTACCTGCCGCGCGGCGTCGCCAGCGACAGGTAGGCGCGCACTTCCCGGAATTCCGCCACTGCCCAGACTGTCACCACGGGTGGCCACAACTTCGCCACACACCGACTGTAAAACGCTCTGCCGCTTCCGTCCCCCACTGTGCACAAAAGCAGTTTGCCGCACAAGAGAGAGACCGCCGAGCAACACTCGCGCCTGTTGTGTTCCTGTTGGATATCACCATCAAATATTGGCACTGTGTCTCCATAGAGTCTCTCAAGATCACGGTGGTCGGTACACCGAACTGCTGCTGAATCTGCGTCTACGTCAGCACTCCACTACGTTAAGCAGAGGAAATTCGTGTGTCAGAATCGTTTGCACCCCCTCAAAAATCCAACCATGAATGGTGTGTCAGATGAACGTCTATACGTCTCCGCGTAAGCTGGTATTCCAACATTTTCCCATCGGAGAAATAGCAGGTGCTGTTCCAGAGTCGCTCGTTACTGCTCCCCTTCCACCCCCCCCCCCCCCCCCGTCCAAATAAAATCTGCCAACACCCTCACTTTCAACGAGCCACAAACACCTTATATTTTAAAAATAATAACAATGTATTATTATTAATATTGTATCACAAAATTTTATATAATTTGTTTAAACCAATACTTTGTACGTCCCTTCGACATAACTCCCAGGAAATTGCAATTCAGATAAATACATCATCCGAAAGACATTTGTCAAAAACTTTGAGAAGTTCCTGCGTCACGAAATTGCTTTAAAAACTATAGTAGCGACAAAATTTCACAACTTACACAGCCTCATGATTAATATTGTATCAAAAAAATGGTTCAAATGGCTCTGAGCACTATGGGACTTGATTTCGGAGGTCATCAGTCCCCTAGAACTTAGAACTACTTAAACCTAACTAACCTAAGGACATCACACACATCCGTGCCCGAGGCAGGATTCGGACCTGCGACCGTAGCGGACGCGCGGTTCCAGAGTGTAGCGCCTAGAGCCGCTCGGCCACCGCGGCCGGCTATACTGTATCAAATCGAAGTGTGCATCCACTATTATCGGTATTTCACATACATCTAACATTATGAAGACAGATCTGTAGGCTACAGTTACTTGAGCATGTAAATGGAGCGAATGCTGTATTCTTTCTGTCGTTATTACGTAAGTCCGGGAAAGTCAGTATTTCTGTTATTCTTTTTCAGCGCACTATCTTTCCCCTTCTGTCCTCCACTCTCTCAACTTCTTACCGTTTGTTGGTCCCACCTGTTGAACCTTGAACCGCATCAGATTTGTTGTTGGCTGTCGGTAAATTTAGGATGTTAATCGGCACCTTTTAGTGGCTGGAATGTTTTTGACTGCCGTTTACGCCGCAAACCAGTCCAAGTGGGATCACCCTCATGACCTCAGCTGAAAAATATAGTTTTTGACAATTTCTTCCAATTTTCGGGACTCTTAGTTCTCGCGATACTGTATTATCCGACAGTTGTTTGCGGGAGGGGGGGACCATGTCCAGTAACAGCTCTCCCTCCCTTGATCCGCACATGGGGTTTCAGCAAAATGTGAGAACGCGTGAGGGTATATTGCCCCTTTTTTGAGTATGGCTAACCGACATTTATAACATTAGTACACTTAGAGAAAACTATTTACAATATTCACTGAAACACACACACTTTGAAATTCTAATGACATCAAGCATAAAAAATGGAGAGCGAAAGGTTACTGAGAAGTGAGTGGCACAGGGTTGAAGACTATCTTCAATGTTATTCATTATGCACGTGGAACAAGCGTTGAAGAAAACCAAGAGAAATTTGTTAAAGGAATTAACATGTTTCTCTTGGTCCCTGCAGGCAGAAGAAATAAAATTTTGGTGTTCAATTCTGTCAAAGGCGGCAAAAGACTTGCAAAAGTAGATGAATGGAACCTTTAGTTTCTTGATAACAGGTTATACGATGAATATCAACAAAAATGTAACAAGGATAATGGAATCTAACTGAATTCAATGAGGCAATGCTGAGGGAATAGACTAGAGAACGAGACATTGAAGTGATAAATCAGTTTTGATGCTTGGCCAACAAGATAACTGACGCCGGCCGAAATACAGAGCACATAAAACACAGAAAGCAGCAAGAAAATCATTTCTGAAGTAGAGAAATTTTCAACATCGAATATAATTTAAATGTTACGAAATCTTTTCTGGAATTATTTGTCTTAAGTATAGCCTGGTACGTAAGTGAAAAGTATATGAAAAATGGTTCACACAAGAAGAGCATGGAAGATTTTGAAATGTGATGGCATGCAGAAAGTTAGACTCGTAGTTCGGATAACTAATGAACAAGTAATGATTCGAACAGTACAGAAAAGAAATTTTATGACTCAAGTTCACTAAAAGAAGGGATCGTTTGAACACATCCTGAGGCGTCAGGCTTGATTAGTTTGTAATTGTTGTGTGTGTGTGTGTGTGTGTGTGTGTGGGCGGGCAGCTAGATGGGTGGAATGTGGGAGGAGGGGCATTGGTGGGAGGCGGAAAGTGGGAACAAATTATAGAAGGGGATTTCGGTAAGCAAGATCAAATGGATAACGGTTGTAGTAGTTATGCGAAAGATGGGTAAATCAGACCAGAATTCGGACTGGAGACCACAAATACAGCTAAATCTGTGTTTACATCTGTACTCAAAGAAAGCAGAGGAAAAAAGTGTAATTTTCCCCCCTTCCTAATCCGTTCGTCGATCTACGTGCGATGAATGCCGTTACGCCTCCGTGTTAAGCCGGAATTTCTAAATGTTACCAACGTGGTCATTACTCGACCCGTAACTGGGAAGAATTAATATGTATCTTAATTAGTCTTGGAACGTATGCTCACGGAACGTTCCGAGAAAGCCTACAAAACATCTGTCCGGCAGTCTTCCATCGGAAATTGCTGCGAACTTCTGCGACAGTCTCTCTCTTATTGAACAACCACGTAATGAATTCACACGTCTTCTCATCCATTAATGCAATTTGGTAAAAGTACAAAGCAGAAGAAAAATTATGGAAGATAAAAAAATTCGTGGTAGTGATTGTGGCTATTCTTGGCAATACGTGAGAATGAAATGAATGGGAAAACTTAGCAGTAAAGACGATCTACTACCCGTTTCCATACCGTTTCTTCTTAGCCAACGTAATTTAGAAATACAGCTTCTTCGTCAGCGCCTTGGTGGTTACCGAAGGACCTTCATTGAGATATCAACACGTGTGTTGACATCGCAGTGGATGCGTATAGACACAGGCAGTGAGTAAATAATCACAAGACGCGTGTTGACATGGAAATAAAGATCCTTCGTTAACCAACTCAAGCTTTGACGATGAAGCTATGCTCCGAACTAAAGATGCACCGAACTAAAAATGCCATCGAAAAGACACTAGATGGGGTTTATTGTTAAGTTTCTCAAAGAGAAAGAAACAGTTGCTTGATAGCTAATTTTACTCTTACTATCCAAAGACTCATCTCACTTGTACTAAGGGCCATAATAAATTTCGTCGCAACACCGCCAAATGCCAGGATAACATGAAATCAGAGGCAACAATGTACTTATACCAACTCATTCAGCCAACATGTCTGAAAACCTTCGAGTAAAATACAGTACAGAGTCTCCATTTTTATGTTACATTGTATTTCGATAGAATGAGTTCTGAATAAGTTCGAGAGTAGTGCTAGACAGCGTAATCGATAGCGCGCAGCCCGTGAAGTACAGTGTCCCAGGATTGAATAACAGCCCGACAGACGGTTTTAGTTTGTTGCTTTCAATCAAGATTACTACGTGGTAAAAAAAAAAATAAAAAATAAAAAATAAAAAAAATTACTCGAAGGGTACGGAAGAAGATTTAGATTTAACATATCTTGGTCGATGAAGTTATTAAAAACTGCTGACAACCTTAGGACAAGAAACTGATCGGCGTCGTTTCAAAGGGACTTTCTTTGGCCTTAGTTTCAGTTCTTAGAAGTGCCGCGGAATACTGCGAGGTGAGCGATTTTATGATTTTATAGGGAATTAAACCGCAAAAGCTACTAGGGTCGTACTACAGTAAAATAACGATATTAAACTCATCACATTTAGCTTCCAGACCTCGAAATGGATCATCGAATAGTCTAAATAAAATCGCAATTTGTGATTGAAACTGGACTTTTCATTCCATAACTTAGAAAATCTACTAAGTAAAGGCTATAAAACCACTCACAATGGTTAAATTAAGACACAATAACGTATTTCTTGATCAGTCATACGTCGTTCAGAACACTTTGTTTTCTCTTATCCTACACCAAATTAGCTACTGTCCCATTTTGACAGTGCCAAAAGTTATTCATCAAAATTATCGTGTTTACGGCGGTCTGTTCCTATCAGCACGTGCCTTTCGTGTGCCGTGCCAAAAGGAACGTGCGGATAACCATATCAGACTGTTTTTACATACCCATTGCCACTGTCAACACAATAGATCTTTTATGAAGATAATAAGCGTATAGCCAGAGAACAGAGGACAAAAATTGACGATTTAAGGTAGAAGTTACAGCGAAATTTTGACGGAAAAATGAAATAGTGCTACAAGATCCAAACGATATGGATGCGACTGTAGACGATGGAAAGCTATCAGATGTTCCTCGCAGAGAAAATGTGTTTCACGTGATGCATTTTATTCCTAGATAGCTGATATTAAGACTATACCGAAAAAATTTTACACGGTTGCTTGGAGAATAGGACGAAAGCACCGTTGGCATTTGCATGGCGGAGGGGGAGTAGAAACAAGGGCCACTAAATATTCTCATTTCCCTCTACATCGCACAATGCAGTTCAATGTCTAAGGCCAATCACTGGGCTATTATTGCGTGGTAATATTATGCAAGATGTTCATGCATATTGTGAGAGCATATCACAAGAGACCACATCATGAGCAATATCTCATAATATTACCTTCCATTATGAAGACTAGTTTCTAAAATGTTTGACAAAAGTCAATTGATTTCCAGCACGTCAATAAGTCATTAAAAATATCGGACACTTCATTTATTATAGCTATATAGTGAATTTGATTTGCGTTCGCTGTAGACTGTAAAATAATGGCCACAAACAACAACTGTTTAATTTCTTTCCTTTCATAACACGTTAATTGTGGTATACATGAAGACACATGAAGCTCGATTAATTTTGTTTTCGACTTCCTTGTTTCCAGTTTTTTTATTATATACCACTACTAAAGAAAGCGTCGTGAAAAATCAAGGGACCGACAGAAACATCTTTTTGTTGTTGTCTGTAATAGTTGCAGATTAAAATCTTTTCATTTGTTATGAGACAAAACGAGGTGTGACGGTTAAATTCCATTAAGCTTGAAAGGCTCTCTCTCGCCTCACTATTATAGCTCTTTCGCATCCTTTTCCGGATTGAAACTAGAAATCAAATTTAACTGACTGAGTCAGACATCAGAAGTTCAATTTAGTTGGGAGGCATCAAAAGTATGGTGTACTAGGTAGAGATTAAGAAAATAACTGTTACGCTCTTGTTAATCTTTTTAGCTGAACTCACACACTAGATAGTTTTCGCTAGCTTTACCACAAGCATCAAATTCAGATAGACGTATTTGATAATAAATGGCTTCCAACTCTTCTTAAATACGGCAGTGTTTAGTCAACAAAATTCTTCTGGGTTTGAGGCCGCGTTGTCAACTATAAAATTCCGACGTTTCGGCGACTATTGCAAGACGCCTTCCACAGGGTTTACTGCTAACTGTACAGTTAGCAGCACACACTGAGGAAGGCGCCTTGCAATAGTCGCCGAAACGTCGGAATTTATTTACACCGCAGGTTGTACTGCTAGCTGTACAGTTAGCAGTACATACTGAGGAAGACATCTTGAAATAGTCGCCTAAACGTCGGAATTTTGCGGCCTCAAACCCAGAAGAATTTTATTGACTGTGACAACGGCCGCGGAAGCCTACGTTTACATTAAACGGCATGTTTACTTTCACGGAGTTTTATGTAACCATCGAATAAGTAAATACCCAGCAACGTCTATAAACTAAATAGTTGACTTTAAAAAGCAGTTTTTTCGTTAACCGTATACAATAAATAAACTGGAAAGAACAGGGTCGAAACCTAAATACAGCTAACTGTGTATTAATGTTGTGTAAAAATATAGCATGACGTGCTAAACACGATATAAAAAGTTTGCAAAGAAACAGTCGTTTGTTTCCAAACTGCCTATTGGCTTCTGTCTCGGGTTCTTCGGCCGACGTTCATCTAATGATTTCACTGATGTTTCGCCAGCACGAGTGGCTGCCATTGTCAAAGCTTCACCCTCCATTGCCACTCGTGCTGGCGAAACGTCAGTAAAATCATTAGATGAACGTCAGCCGAAGAACCTGAGACAGAAGCCAATAGGCAGTTTGTCAACAAGTGGCCACGAAAGCCTTAACAGTTTTGTAGTCGTTTGTTTGTTGCTATTATTTTTCATCGGTAACTACAGCTTGCTGTGAAAGACGACAGTGAAACTGAGTAGCCAAGAAAACAGATTAAGAATCTATATCTGCATCTTTACTTCGTGAGCCACTGGCGGAGGGTACTGTGTATACCACCCTCACTTTCCCCATTCCTTGTTCCGGTCACGAATGGTGCTCAGGCAGGTCCACTGTTGGCAAGTGTCCGTGTCTGTCGGTACGGACGCTTGCCAACAATCTATCTATCAACTGTTTTGCCAACATCTATCTAGAAATTTACCCTTCATGGTATTGTCACTAGATACACAGAGGAGCAAGCAATATATTGATTTTTTATTGTAGAAACGTGTGCTATTGAATTTTTAACAGCAAATCACCCCCAGATGCACAACGCCTCTGCCACTGGAGTAGCATCTCTGTGGCGCTTTTGCGCTTATTAAACGAAGTTGTAAAGAAACAAACGAGTCTTCATACGTTAACTCCCATTTACCATGCTCCTGTAGTAAATTACAATGTTTTTTTTTCAATCTCTGCCTCGTGTTCCTTTTCTATTTTTTCTAGTTTTTACGTCTAGTCTTTGGCTTTTATTTTGTATTTCGGATATTGTAATGTGAAATGTATATTAGCTAATAAATCCCTTACATACTTTCGTGTGTTGTCATTAAGCTCGGTATATCGGAATACTGTGCTCCGATTGGCTAAACAGCCCACATGTAAAAAAGGTGGATGTCCAGTTGCATAACACTCTAAGGATGATTTCTGGAGTAATTAAACCCACTCCAACGCAATGGCTCCCAATATTAAGCCACATCCCACCGCCACACCTGCGACATACTGACGCCCTTGTACGTGAATACAAAAACATCATGGGAAATCTAAGCCTGTCAATCCACCAAGACATTGAGGCTGCAAACACTAATGGGCTTCGTCTAGGAACCCGCCAACAAGAACAGCAAGGAACTGTGTACAAGAAGGTTTCAGTATCACAAACGCATGGTCTGAAAAAATGGAACGCATGGCAAAATCATAACATGCCTTGCATCACACAAAAACCACCTGGTTTTGACCTACCACGCAAAACATGGTCCACTCTAAATAGGATTAGAACTCGTCATGGCAGATGTGCTTACTCCCTGTATAAACGGGGTAAAATACTATCCCCTCAGTGTGACTGCGGAGAAAGTCAGACCATCAGCCACATTGTTGAAGAGTGTTCCAGAAGAGCCTATAATTGGAGCCCCGACGACTTCCTGCTCGCAACTCCAGAGTCGATAGATTATATTAATAGACTTGATGTTTGTTTGTAATTCTTAAACTTTGTTATATTAGTAATGTTTGTTTGCAGTTAGTAACGTTTGTTATATTAGTGATTTGTCTGTTTCTTTCTTATGTGTCTGTATTGCTATACGATAAATAAAATAAATCGGAAAAAAGGAATGTCTACATTTAAAAATGTTAGGCGCCTCGTCAGACTTAAGAGAAGACTCACTCAGAAGTCCAAATCTGGCCATGATAAACAGTTAAAACCTTTTATTTTGATGAAAACTTTCAGTTTAAATTTCTCCTCTTGTTGCGAAGTTGCGGACAGTGTGTCTACTTATGTTGATAATAATTTGCCAGTAACATTTGGCAGTAGTGCCGAAACAGTTTCACGCACTGTGGTTTCCTGCGGTCGTCCCCGCTCTGGTGCGTAGTGAGGCGAACACGACTCGGCGGTGGCGGCGCCCACCCCTCGACCGCGAGCGCGGTCCTCTTTGTGACAGAAGGGTCGCCGCCTATTCCCGCAAGCCTGACAAACTGGATGTCTCTGTTTGCGGGGGCGGCTGGTCAGTGCTCTTCGGATAATGCACACCCGACTGGACGCGGCCGCGCGTAAACGGGTGACGAGTGGGACACGTGCCGTGTGCCTTGCTGCCGCTTCTTATCCTGAGTGTGACGTCATACGAGAGGGACGAGCAGGAACCCCCGGTATCGCTCAGAGATATGACTGCTCTCGCGTCAAGTCCTGTTCTCTACATAGCGGAGCAAAAGCCCCTGGTTTTATCTGCAAACTCCGCAACAGATGCAGTTAAAAATTAACTGTTTTCATTAAAAATATGTTGTAGCCGTGTAATAATCAAGATGCTAATTCGTATGCAAATGAAGGTTTTTGCTGCGCGTCGATGCAGAATGCTTACTGTGACAACTCAGACTGTTCCTTCCCTAGTATTGCCGAGCAAAATTACTTTCGTAGTTTGCGGTAAACTTAGTGGTTTCATCTGTTTTAGGGCTTTAATGTCCTTCGATAACAGTAGCAATTAGCAGAAGCAGGCGTAGCTCTGTCGAAAGGAATTATTACAGAAATAGTTTAGAAAGGACTGAGGTCATCATAATATTGGACTGGTTCAGCAAGATACTGGACTTTTACCCTTTGTATCTTCACCAACAGATAATGCCTCCTGAGTCACACCACATAATTACTTCAGGTTTTTGTTCTTGATGGCTTTAGAACTCTTCAGCTGTTAGCGATATGCTCCCATACTGTCCCGTGGTTCAATTTGGCCCACAGTAACCAATGTTTTGTGTGTTATTTTAGACAGAACAATTAATCTTTATTACTATTTGCAAGAGAAATTTATAATGTCATCTGAAGAAAGGTTTGGTCTCGAAACTAGCTACGAAAATATAAATCGTTCCGTTAACGAAACTTTGGCTAATTGCAGTGTTATTTTCTCTCTGGTGTTAGACTGGTTCTTCCAATTTGCTGCTATTACTGTCTTTTTTTTATTGATGAAGTTAACTGTAGTGTAATTGTCGTATTTGTGCTATACCATGGTACTTCTCTTTACCACAACCTGTTAACAACATTCTTAAATGCACTGGACACTATTTGCCTCGAATTCACTAGCAAAATCAGAGTAAAATTGAATGAAACAAGTCTAATGGATTTCATTCGTTGTAGAAACTAAGGAAAAGATGCTTAGTTGCCTCAATTTAGAATTATTTTTAAGTAGGATAGTTTGCTTAGGTCTCAAAACTAGACCACGCTTGGACTCATTGGTTTGGCTTGGACATTGGCTTTTTTTATATATAGTCCAATTCAGTGCGACATGCCTGACGACGAAGCTAGTAGCTGAAGAGAACATCACAAAGCTCCGTGGAAATCCGTTCTAAGGGATTTCCTGAGCGAGCAACATGTGACGATTTGGAGCTGTGTTGCCCACGAACTGCGGAGGCTCTCGGCGATTCTCTTCCTTCCTTTCTCGATAGCTTGTTGTCAGGGTTACCAAGATGTTTATCAGTTGACAATATTTTTAGCTGTACAAAATTTTGTGCATAAAGGACAAAGAAAAGATGGTGTTGCTTAATTATATCCAGTACCATTGAAAGAACCCTGACGATAGTAATTCAGTTGTCTGACGATAGTAACTCATACGACTGTAAATGCAAATTCTGACTTCAGCCACAAATTATTTTAAACCATGTACAATGGCAGTATTGTCTCTCTGTGCAAATATTCAGACTGGTTAGTTCCTACAGAACCCATAAGTATCATTTTATGTCATTAGTAATGTGTATTGTTAACAAACGGTTTCATACAGATCGTGTACAGTAATTACGAAGAAGATATATTTTTATTGACGAAAGAACTGTTGATTACTAACATGGCGGGTTATCATGGGTCGCATCCAGAACGTCATTACGTTCCAGTACTAATAAAATTTGCTACTTTCAACATAACCTTTGTACGTTTTATATGTGACACAAGAAAACTGGTAGAAGGATGTATATAGATATGGAGAAAAAAAAGAAAAAACGAAGAATTAGAAGACGGATCTACAGTACCCATGATGTCGTTCTGCGACACTGAAGGCACTTTCATCTGAAAGATAAGCCATTAAATGTACCGCAATATCGACCTCATTTGGCCACGCGCAGTGCAAAATATAGTCCAATGATTTCATCTTGGACAGGGAAGATAGCAACCGTCACTCTTTTTGGAAGGAAGTGAAAAAAAGTTGTAAATGTGTTTACCTTTAGTGATACAGGTGATGTAAGGAGGTTCGTCTCATTGCAGTACAGATTTAAATATAACACTTGATAGCATAACAGCTTTGCAGTTCCTTATTTGGCCGTCATTGTGTGGGAGGCGGGATGTAAACAAAGTTGTGGGACACTCCGTTATCTAGAAAAACGAAACAGCTGTCATCGTGAAATTTCGACAGAAAGGCATTGAAGTCTCCCGTCTCGCATTCCTTAGTAGACTTTGGGTACGGAACACGATTGGTATATTCATTAACAACGCGTTAATGATAGCTAATTAATTTTACAACCGTTAACAGCGCAATAGGCGAGTAACGTGAAGTCACGACGGGCCGTCGCCTCAACCAGGAGGCACGCAACTACGCCGCCGCCGACAGCCTTCCAGAAGAGTGGCGCTGGCGCCGGCCGCTCAGATGGCCACCTGATAAGGGGGCATCGATAGTACATTAATAATCGAGACACGCGCCCCTCCCTCCGGCGGCGCCGCCCCCCTCCCCGCCCCCTGCTGCCCTCCCAGGCGACGGCGAGGAGTTTTCCCCTTCGCCAGCCGGCGGCGCGTACCTCGTCGTGGTGCTGCAGGTAGGCGTCGCGCTCGTCGTCGGCGGCCTGCGTCGGCGGCAGCTGCAGCGGCGTCACGTGATGCTCCCACGAGTCGTCCATCTCCATGGCGACGGGCGGCCGGCGGGCGGCAGTGCTCGCGAGTGCAGGTGGACTGGAACTGAGGGCCGGCGTGCGCAGCGAGCGGCTCTGCCCGCCCGCCGCCCGCCGCCCGCGGGGTGGGGCGGGGGCGCCGGCAACGCGGGAGGGGCGGCGCGGGGCGGCGCGACGTTCCGGCCAGCCGCCGCCGCCACCGCCGAGCCACGCGTGGGAACCGCCCGCAGGTGCCAGCCGCCGGGGCTCGAACCCGGCAGCCGGCCTTTCCTGCAACCCGCCTCTTCCTCACACACTCGTCGGCACTAACGTCATCCCAGTCAAAAGTTTCGTGTTACTGACATTTGACGTGACCGCTCTGTCACTGTGAAATCAATACGTTAAAAGTTACTACGTGTTTCCAAAAAATCAAGTGACATCCTCAGGTAGCATGAATTTACGAATAACGTAACTGCTCATTAACTTCAATAAGCCTAATAACTGCCATATACACTGGAGCGACAAAAGTCACGGGATACCTCCTGATATCGCGTATGACGTCCTTTTGCCTGGCGTGATGCAGCAACTGGACGTGGCATGGACTCAACAAGTCTTTGGACGACCCCTGCAGAAATATTGAGCCATGTTGCCTCTGTAGCCGTCCATGATTGCGAAAGTGTTGCCAATGCAGGATTTTGTGCACGAACTGACCTCTCGATAACGCCCCATAAATGTTCGATGACATTCATGTCGGGCTGTCTCGGTGGCTCGAATTGTCCAGAATGTTCTTCAAACCAGTCACGAACAGTAGTGGCCCAATGAGATGGCCGGCCGGTGTGGCCGAGCGGTTCTACGCGATACAGTCTGGTACCGAGCGACCGCTACGGTCGTAGGTTCGAATCGTGCCTCGGGCATGGATGTGTATGTGATGTCCTTCGGTTAGTTAGCTTTAAGTAGTTCTAAGTTGTAGGGGACTGATGACCTCAGAAGTTAAGTCCCGTAGTGCTCAGAGCCATTTGAACCATTTTTGAACCATTGAGATGGGGCATCGTTGTTTGGGAACATGAAGTCCATAAATGGCTGCAATTAATCTCTATGTAACAAAATATAACCATTCCCTGTCAATGATCGGGCAGTTAGACCAGAGGACCCAGTACATTCCATGTAAACACAGCCCACACCATTATGGAACAAAAAAAAAGTTCAAATGTGTGTGAAATCTTATAGGACTTAACTGCTAAGGTCATCAGTCCCTAAGCTTACACTACTTAACCTAAATTATCCTAAGGACAAACACACACACCCATGCCCGAGGGAGGACTCGAACCTCCGCCGGGATCAGCCGCACAGTCCATGACTGCAGCGCCTGAGACCGCTCGGCTAATCCCGCACGTCATTATGGAAACACGCTCGAACCCAACCATCAGCTCTGCCCAACTGAAATCGGAGCTCCTCTGACCAGGCCTCTGTTTTCCAGCCGTCTGCGGTCCAACACATACGGTCAGTGGCCGGTCGAGGTCCTGCAACCGATATCGTTCTGTTAGCAAAGACAGTCGCGTCGGTAATCTGCTGCCATACTCCATTAATGCAAAATTTCGCCGCACTCTCCTAACGGATAAGTTCGTCGTACGTCCCACATCGATTGCTGCGGTTACCAGTGTTGTTCGTCTGTTAGCACTGACAACTCTAAGCAAACGCCTCTGCTCTCGATCGTTAAGTGAAGGCCGTTGGCCACTGCGTTGTCCGTGGTGAGAGGCGACGCCGGAGATTTGATATTCTCAGCACAGTCTTGATGGTGGGGATCTCGGAATATTGACTTCCACAACGATTTTCGAAATAGAATGTCCCAAACGTCTAGCTCCGACTACCATTCCGCGTTCAAAGTGTGTTATTCCGTCGAGAGGTCATAATCGCGTTGGAAACCTTTTCATATGAGTCACATGAGTACAATGACAGCTCCGCCACCGAACTGCCCTCTTGTACCTTGTGTACACGATACTACAGCCATACATACTACATGCGCATATCGCTGTTCCGTGACTTTTGTCAAAATAGTTCAAATCGCTCTGAGCACTATGGGACTTAACATCTGAGGTCATCAGTCCCCTAGAACTTAGAACTACCTAAACACAGGTAATCAAACATACAAGTTCAGGTAACTTACGATCTTCTGGATAATGAAACAAAATGATCGTTTGGCATTTTTGGCCGGGAGATCCCAGATCTGGTTGTTCGGCTGCACAGTGCAAGTCTTTTTATGTTGACGCCACTTCAGGGAATTGTGCATCGACGATGACGAAATGATAACGAAATGATGAGGAAGACAACACAGCACTAAGTCTCTGGACGAATAAAATCTCCTGCGCGGCCAGGAAAAGAACTGGATAATATTACTTGTAAATGAGAACAAAGCGCACCTAAACATTACATGCTTACCAGTGATGTACTATTCCTTTGAGTACTCAACCTTAGCCATGGTATTATATGGTATCTACAGGGAATTACATACCAATTACATTCAGGCGACAAAAGTCAGCCGGCCGGTGTGGCCGAGCGGTTCTACGCGCTTCAGTCTGGAACCGCGCGACCACTACGGTCGCCGGTTCGAATCCTGCCTCGGACATGGATGTGTATGATGTCCTTAGGTTAGTTAGGTTTAAGTAGTTCTAAGTGTAGGGGAGTGATGACCTCAGATATTAAGTCCCATAGTGCTTAGAGCCATTTGAACCAAAAGTGATGACAAATTCATCAGGATTACTGGTAAGAGAAATAGGTTCGAAACAGCAGCATAAATTCGTGCAGAATTGGTAGAAATGAACAAGAAAGACACACCTGTTGCAACAGTAGAAAGGCGATTGATTGATGCCTGCTTCAAAGGATGTGTGGGAATGAGGAAACCTTCTCTGAAACTCACAAATAAAAATAAGAGGCTGGAATGAGCTGGGAAACATAGTAAATGGAAACATAAAAAGCGGAAGAATATGTTAATTACAGATAAATCGAAATCAGAGATTTTTGGTACAAGGAAGACATTTGATAGCCGATCTGAAGGATAAAGGGTGGCCCTGCAGTGCATTCCACATACAGTTACACGCAGAGATGGTTCTATTAAGTTTTGGGCTTATACCGCAGGAAATAGCGTAGGAGACATTGTGGAAACAGAAGAATGTACGGACCAGTAGCAATACCGCCGCACACTTCGGTATCATACGATACCACATGGATAGCATTTAATAGGGAAAGGGTTCACATTACAACAGGATAAATATCGAGAACATGTCGCCATTCTGTAAGAAGTATATTGCATCAAAGAAATAACTGAGAGTACTGGAAGATATGGTGTGGCCGTCCCAGATTGTAACCTTATTGAAATGGTCTGGGATGAAGTGGACAGGCGTATTCGGAAAAGTTCAAATAACAAGCAAAGACATCTCTGGAATGTCGTTAAGGATATGTGGGATCATACAAACTCGCAATACCAACAAAAACTTCGTCAGCGCGTCCATCGAGTTTGGGAGGCATTCATTAAATCCATGGGAGGATACTCTGACGAAGGTAGATATAACTTTTATGTTTGTATTACACATGTTCAGTGGCATATAATTACATTTTGGGGGGAAATAGACTTTTGTTTGTGTTGATATTTGAAATATCAGGGAAGTCATAGTTTACCGAAATTAATAAGTGATACTGTATATGCACATCTGCTTGGGATCACACGTTCATTGATCAAAATATTAATAAAGACACAAACTGGTCACTAATTATTGAGTTCTTTTCCACACGATTTGTTTCGGAAGCTTTGCTCCATCCTCAGGTGTCAGGTTCGGTTATCGCTCAAATACACTGCTTCTGGGAAATCAACGAATTCTAAATGTCTGCAGTACTCTACATCTTTATTGTGAACTTTTTACGAGAGCCCTGCATTTTGGCTCAAAGCTGGAGAAAAAGCATACAACGGAAATGAAAAGGACGGCAGATATTTCGACATCGTTAGTTTCCCGGTAGTAATGCACCTGATCCAAACGCCGGAACAGCCATTTGGCGATGAAGCAAAGCCTCTGAAAAGCATCGAAAATAACAAATTTATTGACTAGTTAAGGTGCGTTTTTATTTATTTTTTTAAACAGACAGTCACGGAAACAGCCTATCAAATATGGGTAAGTGTAAAAACAGTTAGTTGCTGCATTTTGGGATGATTAAGTTTAACAACATATTTGCCTACTACAATCAGTTACGACTGATACCCATTGGCGGTTTAAATAACTGCAGTGTAAGATTTTTCTACAGTGTTGGCAGACGTAAATCACGCGCTTTAAGTTTTCCATCTTGTAGTTACTTTGCCTTTCTACTGTTGAACTCTTGTGTCCATAAACAAATTGGTGTCATTCCGGTTACTTGGATGACAGAATACCAAGATTTCGGTACCCACCAGCGGAGTAGCAATATTAGCAAACCATAATTTTAAGACGAGATCTGTTAGAAGTACTATAATATTTGTGGCTGCTACGTTGTAGTGTCTCTTAAAATTCCCAGTGGCTCACCACGAAGATATCTTCAAGGAGGAGAGTTACGGCTTCAGCAAGTAGTGCTCCACGATGTGTGTTGGTGGTACTTCGAAGCCATAACCTCCATAACTTTCTAGCTGTGAAAATGAAAGCCTTTAACGGTGACGGAACATCGGAATTTCCTGAGTGTCTGTTGAACCTTTAGATTCTAGCCCATCCATCTTCATTTAGTTTAAGAACTGTGGCTGTCTGCCAAAATATCGATCGATGTTTAAGTATATATAGCAGCTGATAATTGTAGCTCAAGCTCTTTCCTTAACATGTCCTCGTATCGAATTATTGTACAGAAATTTGCTTCGTGATGGAATGTTGTCGAGTGTGACTTCAATTATATATTTTTATAGAAAACAGTTATCCAAAAATTTCAAACTACCAGCATACAATAAACACAATAGTGGTCCTGTCAGGCTTCCATTGGGTACCCACCGCCGATCGGAGCAGTAATTAAGC
This sequence comes from Schistocerca serialis cubense, assembly GCF_023864345.2. Classification (NCBI taxonomy): domain Eukaryota; kingdom Metazoa; phylum Arthropoda; class Insecta; order Orthoptera; family Acrididae; genus Schistocerca; species Schistocerca serialis. The sequence continues at coordinate 776,228,699 of NC_064638.1, forward strand.
TATTTCTCATGTTTTCAGGGTTCGGGCTTCAAACTCCGGTTCGGTATTTGTGACAGAATTCAAATGGTGACTGTACAGTGGCAATGTAGTCCAATAAAACCGCAACCCTTACACTCGTGTAGCTCCGCTCGTTCTCCGTCCATGTCGACGGAACGCCCAATTCCGACCTCCCTTTCTTCTTGCAACACATCCTAATCGATATCTATGTCTTTCGTTGATTTCCCACACAGAAAACGGAGCTTTATACCTTTCTTCAATCTGTCAGTCCAGTTGCGGACCAGATTAGGGATACCTAAAAATTTTTTTTACAAACTGTGTGAAACGACCTTGTTTTGGAGCCACTGCTTTCCCAGTCGAACAATTCCAATACGCCTAACTAAAGGATTCCTGATTTTTTATCTCTCGTTCTCTTACAAACTTCTAAATTCCTGCAGCGTCTTAAATGACAAAAATTATTGATTTATTGCACTGGGCGTGATACCCTCAGTATAAAAATCGGTTGATTGTAATTGATAATTGAACTTAATAGGTTTGAAATGATTGCACGATATAAATCCGTGCTTATTGACTATCTTCCAGGCGCAATCTCAACCTGCGTGAAGTTCCTGCTGCCCGTAAAAAAGGTAATTGAACCACTTAATTGTCGGCGTAGATGAATGATGTAGGATCTAGTACAAGGTACTCTGAACAATTGCATGAACTGCTAAAAGTCCACCAGGCCCCAGAGTAAGTTCGAGTTGTTATTTCCCACCCAGGATCTGAAGTTGGATTAACTCCACTCTGACTTGTAGTTTACTAAACATCCCTTGGGCGAAATAATAATGAGATGTTGAAGCTACATAGCCCTGTGCAGTAAGAGTAGCAGAAAAATATAGCCCTCTCACTGTTTTTATCTTCTGGTTATCTACAGAACAAGCCCTTCTGAATAAAACATCTTTCTCCGTGAAAAACAGCAAGGATTCCGACAAAACCCACCATACCTCCATGGAACTCAAGTTCGTCACATCTGAAAGTTACGGTTAGAGGTAGACAAATGGCTTCCATATTCCGCTGTCAAAATTGCACCTCCTAAACTAATTCAAAATGCACCCTACGTAACAAGATTCAGCACTGTTAAAATTCTTCTACTGTGGACGTTCAGTTCATTGACCTCTGAATTTCACCTCTAACATGTAACTACTCATTTCCTAACGTCCATTATTTCATATAGAGGATGTGTGTTTCCAACGTATGTGGTTATTTCTCACTAGCTAAAGTCATCTTGGAGAGAAGGTAACGGAAGCGATATAAAACCAGTTTCAAATGCGCTTCAAGACAACGAGTAATCATAAAGGAGACAGTTTAATATTTCTTTGTCGGTGTCTTTCTGGCCATAAGCTACAGATGATTCTTCTCCTTCATATACTAGGAACAACTCGCGGTAGATTTCGTGACCATACCGTTGAATCCGGAAACTTGGCTTACATATAGTCATTCCTTCCATTTGTATATCATCATGTCTCACTACATGCTGTGTTTCCAACGGTACAGCGTGATAGTTAAAAACACTTTTGATTAAAGAATTCTGTCGATCGATACAAAGTGGAATTGAATTTCGTAAATCGTTTTACTACATTTCATAATTAATATTTCCCCTCCACATAGCCTTCGTTACTTGCTTGTGGAGAATGGATAAATTGGACGACATAACACTAAGGCAGTCGTAAATAAGGCTTCAAAGGACTTCTGAGTTTAGAATACAATATAATTTAGAAGATAGCATTAAAAGAACTGTAGTGGGACACTGCTAAAACCATTTCCGTCATTTTTATAAAGTAAAAAGATTCACTGTTATACTCTATTGTCAAGAACCTAAAAATCTGTTTTTCAGTTTGGAGGATGAGCATTTACATGAGTGTGAAGTGTAAATCTCACAATCGAAGCGTTCAAGTTCTGAAAGTTTGTAATCTAAACATGGAATGCATTCACAAGCAATCATACCTTTTAAAAGTAGAAGTAGCAGTAGCAAATTGAGGGAGATCAGTTGTTACATACGACACATACAACGAAAGGGTTTCAACATCAACTTAGCTGACGACTCGTTCAATCATCCTTCAGCAACCATTTACGCGAACCGTCTATAGACTACATGTAGCTTTTTGCAACATCATGTCTCCCATCTCGATACCATTTCATCTCACTAACAGTGACTCCTTCATCAGCTTTTGTGGCTATATGTAGTGCGTAGTTTTGAAACTCTTGCAGTATCCGTGTTCGCAGACAAAATTACTGGATTTCAAACAGTGGTTTGCATAACAGATAGACCTAGAACCCAGTAATTTTGTGACTTTGGATCATCTTAGAACTACACACCGTAGCGTCTGAAGCGGCGAGTGTAAGAAATTACAGAATTACTGCGGTTTTAAGTACCCACCGATAAGCTGTCTATCTCCGCTATAGGTGAAATACTTATCGCGACAGCATGAAGTACTGCACCTACGTAAACTGCGGTGACAGTTGCCACCCAAGGTTTGCAAATATAGCACAGATGGCTTCAGTTAACAGAGAGCAGCTGTAGTTCAAACCATAATCTCGCTTGTGCGAAGTAATTCGATTACTGCGTATAAAAGTTGCATCTACAGTGTTAGAGCGTTATATACACATTAATATTTCTTATAACCAAATTTTGATTCATTCATGTTACGACAGACGGCTGCTTCTTACTTCTTCACTCTCCAGTGACGTTTAAAACATTCTCGCACTTGTGTAATGTCCTACGTGGATATATTTGAATCCGTTCACGCGATTATTTCTCTAACTTCTGTGACAGAAAAAAAGTGCAACAAGCACAGACTAGATTTTGCAGTCCGTTAAAGAGGTGACGGCGCAGCGTACCTTGTACATATAAAAATCGCAAGAACATTTTTAGATTTCTAATTACCGTATGCAAAAAAACAAACACAACCCTTTGACAGTGGTGTGCCAACACACACAGTAGCATCTATGAACCATGGACAAATTTCCAAGCATAATGGAGTACAAACGTAGCAGAATAAGACAAGGAACGTTGGTCGGAGAAACGCCTCCTTCGAAAGCTGAAACTAAAATAGTTGTCTACTTCATTCGAGGAAATGTCGAAAATCCCGATAATCGCTAAAGCCTGCTTGCGCAGTAATGTGAATCCAGACTTCAGGGTTTCTAATCCCGATGGAGGGAGAAATTTCATTAGGAGTGTTTGATAGACAGAGAAGACGCAGTGGACAGTGGTAATCCTGATCGCTAGACCGTCAGACGAACGTCTCTGCTTAAATGCCTAATCTCTCTACACTTTCTAGTGTAAAACCGTAAATGTCGTGTGACTAGGGCCTCCCGTCGGGTAGACCGTTCGTCGGATGCATGTCTTTCGATTTGACTCCACTTCGGCGACCTGCGCGTCGATGGGGGTGAAATGACGATTATTAGGACAACATAACACTCAATCCCTGAATGGAGAAAATCTCCGACCCAGTCGCGAATCGAACCCGCGCCCTCAGGATTGACATTCTGTCGCGCTGACCACATATATATATTTTTTTTAATTAAGGGCCTGAGAGAAGGGTCGGGAGCAAAGAAGGCAGGGGTTGTCTTCCGAGGCCTGGCCTCAATGTCCCGTTCTCGCCCTCCCAGAGCCATGGAAGGAAAGGGGTTCGATCAGCTACCGGGGGCGGACTTCTAGTGTAATGTAAACATCTGGTATTGTTAATGGTGATAGTCGACCGCACTGGAACGCTTAACTCGGTGACCATGTTGGTGTTAATCGTAAATAATAGATCCACTGCTGGGGCGGACTATACCCTCTCCCTTCTTTTCATTTGCCCAATATAAACACAGAACGGACCTCAGTACACTAAACATATGCCTGCAGTAGTCACCTTCACGATAAGTACGCGTCTGGACCGACATCCGAAGGAGAAAAGCGGACAATCGCAAATCAACTTAATCAGGGTACCACCGTGAAAACAACTTGGGACATTTCGTATTGTCATAATGGCATTAACGAGTGCCAAAAGTTAATAAATGAATCTGCTTCGAAGAAGGTATTGCAGTGATGCGTTGTGATAAGCCACATCCCTTTCAAAAACCGTGTCACCGTTTGAAGAGAGTCATAGAGAAGGACTGAGTACTACTAAGAGGTCTCTTTCGTTGTCTATGCCCGTCACGATGTGACAAACTCTCGAACCACTGGTATCACATTCGGAAGCAGCAGGATTGAAATCCCAAATTTTACTTACTCATGGTCTCCCTAAATCGCTTAAGGCAAGTGCAGGAATAGTTCGTTTGAAGAGGACTCTGCTGATTTTTTCCCCATTTCCATGTTACGTCCCGACAGATACAAATAGACATCACGTAAAATGTGACGAGGGTCCCCACCATGATGATTCTACAAGAATCTAAGAGCAACTATAGGAATGCTGAGTACACTGCTACACTTAAATGAAAGAAAGGAAGATTAGTGTTTAGCGCCCCGTCTGTGCCCGCTCGTGGCCTACTGGCTAACGTTGGGATTTTCTCTGCCCTGGGACTGGATATTTGTGCTGTCCTCATCATTTCATCATCATCATCACTCGTGACAGTGGCTAGATTGGATTGTGCAAAAACTGGGCTGTGTAAAAATTGGGACTTCGTACGGGCGCTGATGCTCGTGTAGTTGAGCGCCACACGAACCAAACATCACCCGTCTGTGTTGACGTCATTAAAGATGGGCAACAGACACGGGCTGGGAACAGATAGGGAGGGAACTCGGCCGTGTCCTTTTCAAACGAACTGTCCCAGCATTTGTTCTAAACGATTTAGGGAAATCACTGAAAACCTAAATCTGGATGGCTGGGCAGGGATTTGAATCGTCCTCCTCCCAGATGTGAATCCAGTCTCTCACCGCTGCACCCCATTCAGTTAAACGAGTGAGAGTGGAGCAGTGTGGCACTAAATGATGATTCACTGTTCCTGCATACTTACTGAAAATTTTTATTGGTTTGTTTTCAAAATATGATACCTTTAATTAAGTCAGTGCACATGTCTCTGATTCACATTTTACCTTTCATTCCCAGTACTTGTGCATCACACCTACCAAATCATACTGTGCTAAGGAATTCTTCATTACTGCAACCAATTTCAATTTTACGGGGGTTATTTCTTCTTTTTTAAGCTCCAGGCGGTCGTGAAATTAAAACTGCAGTGAACGTCCGATGAAGCTTTGCACAGATGTGTTGTGCAGTGTTTGTAGTGTGCCTGCCAACGGCGTCACGTCGCACTTTTCAGTTCTGAGCACACAGTGAACACGTAAAGGGTCTCCTGCCAAGTGGGAAGTGCGTGATGAGGAGTTCAGCCTCATTTCAGGCAGCCCACATACTGTACCTGTCAGGCGTGTCCGTTTTCATGACAATATAGCATGTTCAAAGAAAACGCTTCTGTAGCGTCTTCGGTGCGAAGTGTTCGATCACACACCAGAGAGCCCGGACTTGGCTCCCTCTGATTTTCATCTCATTGATCATATGAACCGCTGACTATGACAGTTTTTTTTGGCACGGGCAACGAGCTGCCGACCAGCGTAGGGAATTGGCGGAAAGCACAGGTGGCTGCCATCTATGACGTGGGTGTTCGAAAGTTGGTACCACGCTACGACGAATGTCTAAATCTGAGCAGTATCGATGTAGAGAAGTAGCTAAATGTTGAAAATAAAACATTTTTGATTGTCACTATCGTTTCCACTTAGCGACCAATTGGAGCTCGAAAAAAAATAGTTCTCGTAACAAATCAGGAGGCCCAAGAGATTTTTCAGTAGCAGTATCTGTGTGAATGCTTGGGTTTAACAACATCAGTGTCAGATGCCTCAATCACATTTGAGTCTACCGTAGAACGGACTCCCTCTAAAGCTGTAGAGTTTACATCAGTACTGGATTACATTTTGTGTATGATCACAGAAACAGTTAAGTATTTATTAACAGTTACATATCTAGAGGCCTGCTACACACTGATATTCCCCTCGCACCTCCAGCAGCCAGTACACAGCTAGAGGGGCCAAGAACCAAGTGGTTCGCAGCCCACTGACACCGTGGAGTCCCAATATCGTGCGGTATCCCGTATCTGCCTTCGAAGGGAAACAACGATCAACAATCGCGCTAAATTGGTGGAACTGTATGGCCAAAATGCACGGTCATATGATTCAGTGCTTAGGTGGCATGGACGCTTCAAGGTGGTCCTGAGTCCGAATGACGAACTGTCAGAACATTTGTCTGTGAAGAACCGGGAGTCGTAATACAAGTGCACGCACGCCCTGGTGCTCGAAGACCGACGCATCGCAATTTTAGTGATAGTGAAGAATATGAAATTCAGTCATGAATTACATTTCAACATCTTACACGGCATTTTGCGAGAAAGGTCATCACCTTCTGGGTTTCGCGATTGCTCACACACATTCAAATAGCCCGCCGAATCGAAGCAGTAGATGAATTTTTGCAGCTATGTAGGGCTAATCCGAATGACTTCTTTATATGCCTAATCAGCATGCACGTGTTCTGGGTTTCTCAATACGGCCCCTAAACAAAGAAACAAAGCGAGCAACGGAAACATGTGGATTCACCACTGTCGAAAACGCCGAACATACAACCGTCTCGGGTAAGGTGATGCTGAGTGTTTTTTGGGACTGCCGTATAAAAAGTTATGCTCATAAGAGGCAGTACGTCATAGAAACATACTACCAAAATTGCCCGCTTCCATAGCTGCGTGGCCAGCGCGGCGGAATGCCAAGCGAGGCGCCCGGTTTCTATTCCCGGCAGGATCGGACATTTTCTCCTCTCAGGGACCGGTTGTTGCACTGTCTTCACCATCATTTCATCCTCCTCGACACGCAAAACGCCGAAACGGCGCCAGCTAAAAAGATTTGCACCAGGCGACCGGTCTACCAGATTGGAGACCGTAACCATATGCACATTTCCAGTATGAAAATCTCCTGACAAGTCGTCGCGAGAATATCTCCACGACAAGCCCCCGCTCATTCTGCACAAGACATTGCTACATATCTTGCGAGGGACATTCAATGAGTAATGCAACACATTTGTTTTTTTCTGAAAGCAGGTCGGATTTATTCAGGATTCCAGTAGACCAAATTATTTCCCACTCCTTTGGATGGAAAATCCTATTTTTCAACATAATATCCATTGAATGCGACGGCCTTACGCCACCTTACAGGGGAGTGGGGGGGGGGGGGGGGGGTGGGGGGCTTTATGCCCACATGGTGCTGCTCTGATGGTCGACGTCCTGCTGCATGAATAACCCCCATCTCCAATAATCTATGTACTGCTTCCCACAGAGGAGTGGAAAGAGGTGGAAGTCGGAAGGTGTGAGATCCAGGCTGTAGGGTGGGTGAGGGAGAACAGTTCAATGAAGATTTGTGAACTCCCCTCGTGTGCGCAGACTTGCGTGAGGCTTTGCGTTGTGGCGGGAAAGAACAAGTTCTTTTCAATTTTTGTGGCGACTAACGCGTTGAAGTTGTTTCTTCAGTTCCACCGCTGCGTGCCGCCGACCGGCAGATCGGACACTTTGCGCGACATTTCTGCGACGATGACAGACGACTCGCCTAACGACTCACCGTGCTTTTGTTCACTGCAAAGTCTCCATAGACATTCTGCAAGTACCTATGAATATCTGTGATACTCTGGTTTTCCGCCAAAGGGAACTCAATGACAGCTCTCTGTGTGGCACGTAGCATCATTACAGACGCCATTTTGAAGGCTACGCATTGCGCCCCCATCTATCGGAACTTCATGAAACTCTAGAGGCCGAAGCCGAAATATTGCACGATGTCCGACAGCAAATTCAAGCATTTGCTGAATGACGACCTCGTGTCGAAGTAACGCGTTTTCTAGATAACCAGATTGTAGATTGTCCAAGCACGATCTCTGGCAAGTCATCCATTGTCTGGAAACTGTGTCACAGTGGAAGGTCGACATGCAGTGAAGAGTTAGCAAGATCACCATGTCTCACGGTGGCTGCTCAATTTTTTTCGACGTGATAAAGCTTTATGACAGCCCTCGTATTGTGTGGTGCCACTTTCTGTTGTTCAGCGAGGTGCGGAAGCGCCCCGGAGCGGGCAAGCCGCGCTGGACCACTGGGAGTGCAGGCGGCAGGCCGCTCCGACCGAGCCCTCGGGTCGCGCCGCTACGTCATCGGGTCGGCGCGGCGCGGCGGCTGCAGTCGGTCGCAATCAGTGGCGCGGTTTCATTAACAAGCCCCGTATTGACGTTAGATTAAATTCAGCGCCCGGCTAATGTATTATATTGCGAGGGCCGCCCCCATCCATCTGACTCTCTCCCCGATCCGTTTTGCATTAAAACTAGTGCTACACTGGATGGGCGGGGGCAGGGGCAGGGGGAGGGCGGCGCGTGCGGCTGGGTGTGGGCGGGGGGCGGGGGCGTGCGTTAATTAGCCAAAGGGGAGGCTTACCCCCACCCCCACCCCCTGGCGGGCCGCACATGCGCACACCCTGGTGCGCAATGGCCCTGCTATTGCGCTAGTAGGCGGCTGCCGGCGTTGTTTACTGCCTCCGGGCTGCGCCGGGACAGCGGCATTGTCCACAGACTCAAAGAGCGACGTCATTTCATTAACTCGCTACTTTTTTGTCGACAGATCTCCGAAAATTATGTTTCAAATCTGTAAATAAATTACGCTTGTACCGTCTGTTTTAAATGTCAAATGTTCCCTCATATAGAAAAGGTTAGCTGTCTAAACGAAATTCTCTCGATTTTTCCCAGAGTAATGTAACTACTGACACTTATTTTAACTGTCAGTCAGTCCCCCCTCGCTTGTCATTAGATGAGAAATGCTCTGAAGAAAAAAAAGTCACGTGTGCACAGTTCTGGTTCGCTCCGTAGATTTTTTGTGAAAATGTTGTCATAAAATCATAAGTGTTTCTGTTAATATGTAATTCAATTGTTAACCTTATTAATACAACAGTCAGACGTAGTAGTATAACGGTTATGGAATAAATCGTAAGTTGGAATAGTCTGGCCAGTGTATGCCCAGTGGACTACCTACGTAATCGCTTTTGCGCCACTTTTTTATTTCCTTTTTAAAAGTGCCACAGTTCTCGCATTCGGTCGGCACTGGGCGTTTTAGGCTTTCTGGGTTTCTTTCGATGTGAGCTTTTTATTTTCATTTTGTATAATTCTGGGCATATTTCCAAGTCATATGCGACGACATTATTTTATAATTTTCACCTGGAGACCGATTTTCACTCATATTCCGGCAAATTTATTTATTTTCTCGCTTTGGGTTCTATTAGTGCTCCGCAAGCTCTCCACAATGATGCCCGACTCAACGTCCTAGCTACACGCATTGGCACAGTACACTAATTTATGTTTTCACAGAGCTAACCAGTAAGCTCATGCGCATACGCCTACGCTGGTACGATAACTTCATGAACACAGCAAATACTGCGCGATAAACAGGTGCAGGCAAAGGTTCGACCATTGTTTAAGCGTTAATAGTCTGATAGTTAATAGCGATTGAAATCTAACGGCATTTCATCACACAAGAAAGTTATACGGACGAAGGAACAGGCGTTTCCACGTCCAAAACGTGGCGACGTAGAGTCACATGCCATTCTAATATGCTAATGTTTCTGGAGGTACAGACCATCTATTGCGTCCAGCTCATTCTATTTTTCGTCACATAACTCGTCTTTCAGTTCTTTCTCAAAGATGTATCAAGAGTCAAATAAACTAAACTGCTTTTTACCCTATTGCATGTAGGTAATATTTTCTATGGCCAAAATACTATGAGCTACATGGAAAGTAGCACGGAAGGATGTCCAACTGTGCTTGTAACTGGAATCATCTATGCACTGTACAAAGTTCCTATACGACACAGTCTCTGTCGAAACGATACATTTGGGCCATCGTTTTCCGTCAACTCTCGAATCCACTACGAAAATATTGAGATGAGCAATGGCGTATCCACGTCTTCACACGTCACATTCAGCCGATGGTTCCCCCACCCCCCACCCCTCCCACTCTGAAAACTTCTTCGTCCATCTTCCCACGCTGTTCTTGGCAATGCGTCTTCTTCGTACACTTCTAATGGATTCCGGACAGCGAAGACCTCTCCTAGCTCAAATGGCAGCACTCTACTTCTATTCTATTATTCATCTGGAAGGAAGCAACATCATCCGAGGAACCTCTGTGGAGGTACAGTCCAGCAATACGTGCAATCTGCAGATAGATGATTAGATGATAAACCGACAGTTTTATGTTACTCTCGGTAAAGATCTCATGCAAGCTAAAGAAAGATTACATTCAGCAAAAAGAAAATATGCTAATAACAATGAAATGTTAGCACTCGACTCTGATTCAAACTTGTCGTTTCTATGATGCCAGATTCTTCCGTTTTCCGAACATTTCAGCCATTTCTTGATTTTTGCTGTGCTTGTGACAAACGTTGTTCTCAGTAAAATTTCTTGAACATGCGTTTCAGATCCGGACATGAACCGGGTTCTGTGTTTAGGAATCTGAGTAACCCTCTTGATCCTTCGAAAACGTTCAGTGTAAGAATCCTTATCACGCAAGTGTCAGTAGCATGACACATAATTTGTCCATAGTCCCGTACTAAGTCAATCAATAATAGAATAACTGAACAAGTCAACAGGTTTAATCATTTAAGAAACCAAACAAGTTACCAGTATAACAGAGATATAGACAAAAAGCTTCATCAGATTCAGGATACAGGGTGATTCACGAAGACGTGCAAATATTTTAATATGATATTCTACAAGTAAAACAAAGGAAAAAAGTTCGTATAAACATAGGTGCGCAAATGTTTGGTTATCGAGTTACGGCTAATAAAGGATTTTGCCTGAAATTTAGCAACTTCGTTAATGTGAAGCCATCACAAATCTGGACGAGGTTAAAGTAAGGCACGATTTCCATTTATTTTCTTGTTGTTATTCTGGTGAATCTAATAAAACATGTCCCAGACGTGTATCTGCAGTAGTTTTCCAGAACATCCAGAGAAGCAAAGAAGTAACACAAGCTGCGACATCGTCGTTTTAATGACAACAAGACTCGTGCTTGTGATGTGATTTATATGTATTTGACGATGCTGGTACTGATTCCGCATTTAACATTTGGCGATGCCACTATGGCTGCAGTACATTAGGACTTTGTTTTTATGAAACAGATCTGATGATGGTCATTGAAGACCGAAACCGGTAATCTGTTAAACAAAAAAAAAAAAAAAAAAAAAAAGATTGTGTCCATAGACGAAAATTAAAGGAAAATTATTGCAAAGAAGTAATTTCGTAAAATTTTTGATGTATTAACTACTTGGCCCAGTTTGTTTTCTAAATTCCAGACAACTGCACAAAGTTTTCAGCAGAAGTTTTAGAGAATTTAATTTTGGAATAACGATGGTATTAACGTTAACTGAAACTGTATGAATGTGTCAGATAATCCGCTTTTATTAATATCATAGCACACGTGAATTTATGTTAAACCGAAAGAAACAAAGCTCAGTGTTAAGGAAGTTGTACAGTGTACATACAATTTCACAATACATTCACAATAAATGTTCAAAAATGTCTCCACCGAGTTCAATGCAGTTAGCTGCACGTGTATGAACAGATTTTGTTGCTCATGTCAGTTTCACAGGGTTATCCATAATTTCGTCTATTGCATTGATAACGCGAGCAAGTAATGCCTCACGTGTATTGACTTTGTCCTTATGAACTATGTCTTTCATCCATCTGTATCAACAATACAGAAAACTAACTCTTTTCAAGGTCAGGACACGACTGAAATAACTCACTAACGGTTGCCAACAATGACATAAACGTTTCTACATTCTTAATAGAAAGTAAAAAAATTTACTTGTATAATAATCTTTGCTTCTTTGGATGTTTTGGAAAACTACTGCAGATACACGTCTGGGACATGTCTTATTAGGTTCATTAGATTAATAATAAAAAATAAACAGAAATCGTGCTTTACTTTCAACTCGTAGAGTTGTGCGGTGGCTTCATATTAGCGAAGTTGCTAAATTTCAGGCAAAATCTTTTATCAGCCATAACTCTGTAACTAAACATTTGCGGATCTATGTTTACATGAACTTTTTTCTTTAGTTTTACCTGTCGAATAAAATATTAAAATATTTGCATAGGTTTGTGAATCATCCTGTACACACGGCACTATTTACAAAACCTTAAAGAAATCAGTTAGAAACGAACCAAATGGAATTCTATTGAACTATGGCTGTGACGTCTCTTTCGTACGGGAGTGAAACCTGATTCTTACAAAGAGCGATAAGAGCACAACACAGGCAACAGAAATGAGATACCTGAGAACAGTGATAGATGGTAGACGCCAAAACCATACTAGTACTCAACAGATCAGTCAAGAACTGAGTGTTGGAAGAATAAACAACACAATACAGGAAGACGACGACGATGATGACGATGGCTCTGAGCGCTATGGGACTTAACATCGGAGGTCATCAGTCCCCTACATTTAGAACTACTTTAACCTAACTAACCTAAAGATATCACACACATCCATGCCCGAGGCAGGATTCGAACCTGCGACCGTAGCAGTAGCGCGGTTCCGGACTGAAGCGCCTAGAACCGCTCGGACACAGCGGATGATGATGATGATGATGATGATGATGATGATGGATGTACGTCGTCTCTCCCAACATGAGAGAGCTGTTTGCTATGGAGTATGTTAATTCAAGTCGCGAAACGGAACACGTTCTAACTAAATGCAGTCTTTACCCAAACGACCAGAGGCGGGTTCAGCGCAGACGGATAGGTTCTGTAAATTGGACAGAGGGTATTTATACAGCACATGCTACAATGACGTCATCCTGGACATCATTCTTTCGATACGACACGATAGAGGTTGAGATAACTGACACAACGCTACTTCTTATTTTCTTAATTGTTTACATTTAATAACTTATTCAGATCAAATATTATCAATAACAGAGTAACTGAGCAAGTCGACAGTTTTAATTATTTAGGGAACCAAATAACTTACCATATAAGAGAGATACAGATATAGACAGTTGCCGGCCGTTGTGACCGAGCGGTTCTAGGCGCATCAGTCCAGAACCGCACGACCGCTACGGTCGCAGGTTCGAATCCTGCCTCGGGAATGGATGTGTGTGATGTCCTTAGGTTAGTTAGGTTTAAGTAGTTCTAAGTTATAGGCGACTGACGACCTCAGATGTTAAGTCCCATAGTGCTCAGAGCCATTTTGATTTTTGATGTAGACAGTTCCAACTAACAGAAGTATGTTTAGTCACGTGTTCATTTAGTCAACACAAGGAGGCGCTCACTCATATGTTGCGGCAGACGCTAGAAGAAAGTCGTACGTCTCAGACGGTCTTGATGATACTCCGAGAACATGCTTTCCAAGCGGAGCCAACTAACATACCACTTCTTTCCACGTATGCAGAGTGATCAGAAACAGTTTTGAAACGTTTGTAAGGGTGTTGCAAGGGAGGTTGTGCTGAGAAATAATTGTTATGAAAAAATTAAATACGTGGCGCCGTTTCCGACTTATTTAGCAGTAAAGTCAGCCAATCAGGTCACTGCGTGCGCAAACTGAAGCAGCCTGCTGCTGGTGGTGTCTCCAAACGTTTCCTTCGATTGGTTTCCTTAAATGGAACAAACGTGGCTTTTTTCACCTAGATTAAATTTATCGCTTTCGAGAAAGGCACATTTTAAACGGTAAGGAGTCTTTCAACAAGTGGTAATTCACGGACCCACACATGTCTGTTCATTATCGTATTTTAGCGCGTGCAAGAGCTGGATGTTGTGCACGCAACCACCCGATTGCCTAACACTCTGGGCTTACGCCGGCCACGTTTAGCAGTCGGAATTCTCCCTCGAGCCATCTCCCTGTTGGACTTCGCCTCTAGCGTTCTCGAGCTTCCACATCACGGGATCTCATCTCAACCATCCACGAGCTACTGCCGCCCTAGACCTTGTTTCAACCATCCTCGAACTTCTTCCTCAATGGATGTCCATTCAGCCATCCTTAATCCCGAAGCTCACTGAGCTCCATCTTCAACTGTCATTGAACTCACTGTCTTACTGGATCTCATCTTCAGCCGTCCACGATCTCACCATCTCGCTGCACTTCAAACAACGGTGGTGGACTTTCAGTCGAGAAACTTCCCGTGTAACCTCAGTTATTGACTTTCAGCGTAAATCAAGTGGTGTGGATTCTCGTCCTAAGAAACTGTGTTGTTGTATCTTGTTCATTACTTAATAAATGTATCATTGTTCCTGGCTAGTTGGCTAATCCATTGAAGCTTACTGCTACATTTGATCACAAATATAGAAATGGCTACGTTATATAATCTTATGCATTTGATGTTATCTCTTTTCTCTCTGTAGTAATTTGCGTTCACCATGGCTCTGGCATTTCTGCAGTGCTGGCAGGAGCAATTACCGCTCTAGGAACAACAACACGTGCAACGGGAGTTTGTGCAGGGACTGCTAAAAAATCATGTAAAATTACTCCATTTTTATGTCTCTCTGCTTTTGGGCCACGCAACTGCGGAGACATCTTCTCCTCTGCCACCTCTGGCGCTGGTCACGGATGTCGACGAATCTATGGACTGTGCAGGGTTGTCCAAAGTGTTGCCGCATTTAAAACACCACGCTGCCACTGCCGCTGTCGTTGGTGCTTCTGCCGCTGGTGAAACCACCGGCATCAATTATCCCATTTCTCTGACTGCGCCATTTCCATCTTCTCAAGGATTTTCTATGTCTTACTAACCATCCCATTGCCCTTGCCCACTGTGCATTCACACACCAGAGACGCCTATCCTCCATTCAGTGACATTTGTCCATGTTTACAGACTCACCTGGCCAGCAAACGTTCCTCTCCGTTCAGGTTTCAGGTCCACCTCTCGTCTCCTACCATGTTGTCCTTGTTAGAGCCTTCTTTCCCACATGTCACGAGGCACTGCCCCCACTTTCTGCACCCCTGCCATTTTCTGGGACTTTTCTCTTCAGTCTGAGGGTCTCACACCATCCAAGTGTGGCACTTTTGGCACACCCAGCCACTCTCTAAGGTGCTTCTCAGGGGGCTCATGATCCTGATAATGGCGGCATCGGTTCTTATCTGGTGGCCATCATTGGTCGAGCATGTTTCCCACCAGCTGCAGATGTCCTGGTGGTTGCATCATGCCCCCAGAGACAACTGTTGGTTGCATTCTCCTTCCAATTTGCTGCTGACACCCCACTGTTGCCTCACTGGGCCGTCAGCTCCACCTGGTCTCAGACAGCTGTTGTTGGTAAAGCCCATGTTTCCCATTGGGCACCAAATGTCTGCCAACACTGCCCTTGCCACTCTGTGTCACATTTTTCCCATGCGTCTGATATGGTTCTCAAAGGCTCTCCACCTCTAGTTCCACCCGCTGCCAACCCAGCCTTATCCATTAATTTCTGTTGTGTCCTGAAATTTCTCCCACACTTCTATTACTCCACTGCCCTCCCAAAATGACCTCATGCCCTGTTTTCAGCCAGGTGACGGTGCAAAGCATACCAAGCTTCCTGACTTTCACTGCCCTGCATCTCCCTTGATTGGTCGACTCTCCTGGCTGCCTCACACTGGTGGCAATACGTGAGACCACAGGGGTCACTCGCATCATGCGGAGTTCCTGCTGTGTAGGTCTGGGATGCACTTCACGTGCCACCAGCTGTATTTCCTCAATTCTGCACCTCTGGAAGTTTCGACGCAAACCCAGACCATGCCGGTTCCTTCCCCTGTTGCCGCATTCAATAGCCTGTTATAACACTAAAGAGTGGATATTAACACTTTAACATTAGCAAATTCAGCCAAGAATATTACCCCTTCAACCAGATTTTGGATGACCATCATCCCCTGGCTAATGGGAAGATGGTTGGACTGTATTTCATACTCTGTGTAACCTAAATAAGGAAAGATGAGAATAATTTTACTTGAACCGAACCAACGGTCTGTAGCAACAAGTATAATTATATGGTTATGAAAACTAAATGCGGTCAGCAGGCAAAAATGGACAATCATAATTTCAACAAAATTTATAGGAATGGTTCCCTGGGGAGTAGCAACTGCTAAGTTCCACGATACTGCAATAAGAAAACTTTTGTAATTGGGTACAAACACACTAGCAGACTATTACAATATAGACAGTTAAAAATTTACCTACTGTTTGTTAATATTAATGCTACAAACTACGGCACACTAGCGTGCAGTGACCATTTCAGGAAGAAGTAAGAGATAATCAGTACTCTTGGATTAATTACAAAGCAGTTACTTTACCCTGAATGAGCACAAGTTATAGTCATTGCATATTGCTTAGTTTTTGCATTTCACAATTAAATGCTGCACATGGGAGCCCTGAATCTGTTGTTACCTAGGTTTAGTATTTCATTTCAAGCTTTGAAGTACACATAAACTTCAAGAATAAGTCTGTAGACTTTCAATCAACTTTCACAGACAATTTACTGATACAATGATTATAAATAGTGGTAAGACTCTTGAACTGTTCTGCCTTGTATCCTTCTGTCCAACCAACACATTCGATGATCAACAATAGCAGCATACACACTTCAACATAAACTAACAAATTGCACTGATTAAAATGTGTAGCACATGTATAATTTGTGTAATCTTTTTATCTGTTATAACCAGTACTCTTGCCTTGTAATTACTGTTTCGGCTCAGGATTTTCAAATCACATGAAATAACTGTAATATCACTTCTCTTTTATTGTACTTTAAGTAACTATGCGTCTACTATTAAATGAAGGGCTTATTTCAATAGTGGCACAAGTCCATTACCTCCACTTTTCTGCCTATAATGCTTCTGAAATTAATGAACGAAACAAACATAAAGGAAGGTTCATCTCTAGCAAGACACCATATGCTTGAATATTTCTGGTATCTCAACTGCAGATTTTTCAGCGTTCATTTAACTGTAGGTCTCTGTATCACAAAATGAACAAAAATGGACTTATACCACTGTTGAAATAAGCCCTTCAAATGAACTGATAACCTGTAACTAATGCGCGGAGCACTCGAAATCAATAAAATGACTCCCGTTACCTTAACACTTTCTCAAAAATAACCTTTTATTATTTATTTTAACACTTTCCTTTTGACAGAGTGCTCGGAGTATTCACGAAAACGAAATAGGAGCCTAATAAAGTTGGTGCTTCAACATAAAGCAAAGCATGTAATGCACTGCTATACTTTAACAATTATGTTGTAGAAACTTCTGCAAACACTAGTTTATACGTGAAATTATAGAACTAAAACATTATTTTGTCTGAAGGTGTAAGTCGAGATGATCTCCTTGCCGATGATGTAACAAAGTATGGCGCAGTCATGGCTCTTGATGCAGTGTTCTCTATACTTTTCTTCTTGCCGTCATAATTATAAATTTAGAACACACCAGTGAATGATATGTTGCTGCTAGTAACAACGATTTCTATTCAAGACAATAACTTTAGCCTTGAAACTTCCTGGCAGATTTAAAACTCGAACTCGGGACCTTTGCCTTTAGCGGGCAAGTGCTCTGCCAACTGAGCAATCCAAGCACGACTCACGACCCGTCCTTACAGCTTTACTTCTGCCCGTACCTCGTCTCCTACCTCCCAAACTTCACAGGAAACTTTCAGAACTAGTACTCCTGGAACAAAGTATGTTGCGGAGACATGGCTTTGCCACAACCTGGGGCATGTTTCCAGAATGAAATTTTCACTCTGCAGCGGAGAAAGTTACAAATTTAAAAAAAAAATTACATATTGATCTTAAAATCAGTGAAGTACATGGTTACAGATACTACATATTGGATATATTAAATACATTTTGTAGTGTAAGCGTTCCCCCTCTGTCATGGTTGCCTCTGCGCTCCTTGCCTTCAGCTGACGCTCCCAGGGTCCTGGCCTCTGTTGTCCCATGCACCTATTCCACGGACTGCATCCATGACGCTGCGGTTCATCTGCCTTTTAGCTGCCACATCGTCCCTTAGAGAACTTCGCCGTCTTTTCATTAATGGGGAGGGAATGGACATTGTTTTCTTCAGGTTGATACCTGGGATACGCCACCAACCGTATGGGAGTGTGAGTATTGGGACAACAGGGGTGTCAGATTACTCTGCATTGCTGCCAGATGTGTCCAAGATGGCGGCGATAACATCCAAGATTGCTGCATGTAGACTTACCAACAGTGCATTACATCATCCAAGGTGGGACTATGACGTCATTCAAGAGTGCGGATTTTGGCGGGAAGTTTGAATTTTGGTGGGAAAGTACCACGTTCCTCTCCCCAAGAAAAATGGCAGCAAGATCAAATTCCAACAGGATAATGCACCACACCACGGTTATCTCTACTAAGCAAAGAAAATCACGGGAAGATGGCTCTTGGCCTACCTCCACTAACCTAAGTCATTCGACCGCCACCTCCTCCTACGAAATGGTGCCAAGTTTGAATTCCAACACTATAATGCATCACACCCCTGTTATCTCTACTAAGCAAAAGAAAATCGTGGAAAATAGCTCACTTGGGTTACCTCCACTATCCTAAGCCACTCGACCGCCACTTCCTCCTAGGAACTGGCGCCAAGTTTGAATTTTGGCCATAAACAAAGATTGCTTGGGGTTTTGCTGCTAATCCAAGAAAATGGCGCGAAAGAAAGTACACTTGTACTAACTTCAGTCGCCACCTTCTCCTAAGGATTCGTCTGAGAAAAGGACTTGTCTTTATTATTTAAACAATTTCAAGCAGGTGTGTTCGCCACTGGGTCCAGAGCCCATCTGACCCAGTACACATCGCCACCGCCAGAGGGCGCTACCGTCACATCGGCAGATGACGCCAATACCGTTATTCAATACGGCTGCACACATTTCGTTCTCCATGTGCTCCTGGACACAGCCACTGCACGATCCCATTATGTAATCCAAGATCGTCTGCTCTCTCTCTCACACATCTATAAGGGGATACGCGGCGCGTGTACGGCCAGCGAGCACGACTGATGACGTCACAGCCTCCAGCCAGCACATTCATACTTGCGCCACAGATAGTCTTCTGCAAATACCCTAACGAATGTAACTGAACACTTGTGACACCGCCGGCCGGAGTGGCCATGCGGTTCTGGGCGCTACAGTCTGGAGCCGAGCGACCGCTACGGTCGCAGGTTCGAATCCTGCCTTGGGCATGGATGTGTATGATGTCCTTAGGTTAGTTAGGTTTAATTAGTTCTAAGTTCTATTCGACTGATGACCTCCGAAGTTAAGTCCCATAGTACTCAGAGCCATTTGAAACATTTGAACTAGTGACACGCACATCATGCATCTAACGTATGAATAACCTAAGTATTTAATTCCATTTCAATTTTATTCATATTCAATAACTGAATGTTCCATTTCCATATTCAATGATCAAATGAGAACTTCGGCATTTTCCCACTAGGAGTGCAGTGTTCCTTCATGACGTAGCACCCCCCACCCCTAGAATGCTGCACTCCTATCGACTACGGGATAAGTCACGTGATTCTACGTCATAGCACCCCACATGGTGATCTGTAGGGGGAAAATGGCGAAAAAATGACTCAGACTGCGCTGGGCTGCTGGGAGAGTAAGGAAGAAGTGCACTCTATTTATTTTGGTAGATTTTATTTATCACACTGATACAAAACACTTGCTTGGGGTCACAGCCAACAGATTTGTAAACTACTCCTAAACAACGCTCTCGAACCGGCCGAAGTGGCCGTGCGGTTCTAGGCGCTGCAGTCTGGAACCGCGAGACCGCTACGGTCGCAGGTTCGAATCCTGCCTCGGGCATGGATGTGTATGATGTCCTTAGGTTAGTTAGGTTTAACTGGTTCTAAGTTCTAGGGGACTGATGACCTCAGAAGCTGAGTCCCATAGTGCTCACAGCCATTTGAGCCAACGCTCTCCAGACACGCAAACAACTCCTAATTTACTCATATAATTTAAGTACACACTTGCAGACTCCTCCTAAATTATGCAGCACAGTGATGTGTAGACACGCTCAGTACTCGTAAACTGTCCAAATAATGCATAGCACAGCCTACAGACCTGCTCGCAAAATAATGCAATTGACGCACGCAAGCACACTCTGCCAACACCTGTCCCGTAGAGCACACAGGCAACCCCAATGAAGTGGCGCGGCTGTCAGCTGTCAAACCACACACAGGCTGCCGCCCAGGTCCTGCAAGCATGAGGCGGTGGCATCACATTCATACTTCATTTCCGAGAAATTCCTATCTAAATATGTGTTCACCTAGACACACGTGCTGAAGTGATCGGGCACGAGCGCAGCCACGAGCTGCCGCCGAATGCAGGTGAAAGTTGTATATAGGCGCCGTTGATGATGCGATCGAATGGGGGTGAAGATATATTTACAGAGCTGCATGCTCTAAGCAGGGCCATGTGCGTTCGGGGTTCATCGCTACCCTCACTCTAACTGCGGTCCGATGAAGATGCTGCAGAAATCCATTCCACAATAGCACAAGCTGCTTTCTCCTTAGTGATTGTAATGGACCATGCATGATGTTTGACTGATGCTTCACTGCATGTAGCTACTTACCATCGCAAGCACATCTAGCAACATTCTCAATCTCATACTCAAGCCACATTGCTATCTAAAATAATAACCAAGTAGAACCTCTTTACGAAAATAACGCACAATAACGTCGAATGCAGTCTTCGTCATGGACCTAGCGTGATATCCACTTCATCAATTGATACCCTTCTCTCAACATATGCAAATGTTCTCACAGCTCTGTAGAGGCTCCCATATCCCAGCACAAAGGATGCTAATGAGTCGAGCATTATGATTTGCTCTTATCGAATTTACTGCGCTCCTGCCCGATCACTTCAGCACGTGTATCTAGGTGAACACGTATTTAGATAGGAATTTCTTGGAAATGAAGTATGAATGTGATGCCACCCCCTCATGCTTGCAGGACCTGGGCGGCGGCCTGTGTGTGGTTTGACAGCTGACGGCCATGCCACTTCATTGGGGTTGCCTGTGTGCTCTACTGGACAGGGGCTGGCAGAGGGTGCTTGCGCACATTAATTGCATTATTTTGCGAGCAGGTCTGTAGGCTGTGATATGCATTATTTGGAAAGTTTACGAGTACTGAGCTTGTCTACACATCACTGTGCTGCATTATTTAGGAAGAGCCTGCAAGTGTGTGTAAATTAGGAGTTGTTTGCATGTCTGGAGAGCGTTATTTAGGAGTAGTTTACAGGTCTGTTGGCTGTGTGGCGTGAACCCAAGCATG
This sequence comes from Schistocerca serialis cubense, assembly GCF_023864345.2. Taxonomy (NCBI): domain Eukaryota; kingdom Metazoa; phylum Arthropoda; class Insecta; order Orthoptera; family Acrididae; genus Schistocerca; species Schistocerca serialis. Next base: position 776,250,016 of record NC_064638.1, read on the forward strand.
ACTTTTGTATCAGTGCGATAAATAAAATGTTCCAAAATAAATACAGTGCACTTCTCCCTTACTCTCTCCAACAGCCCAGCACAGCCTGAGTCATTTCCCCCTACAGACCACCATGTGGGGTTCTATGACATAGAATCATGTGACTAATGCAGTAGCCAATAGGAGTGCAGCATTTAGGCTGGGGGGTGCTACATCATGAAGGAACACTGCACTCATAGTGCGAAAATGCGGAAGTTCTCATTTGATCATTGAATGACGAAATGGTACATTCAGTTATTGAATGTGATTAAAATTGAAATGGAATTAGTACTTAGATAAATCACACGTTAGATGCTCGATGTGGGTGTCACAAGTGTTGAGTTACATCCGTTAGGGTATATGCAGAAGACTATCTGTGGCGCAAGTATGAATGTGCTGGCTGGAGGCTGTGACGTCATCAGTCGTGCTCGCTGGCCGTACACGCGCCGCGTATCCCCTTATAGATGTGTGTGAGAGAGAGCAGACGATCTTGGATTACGTAATGGGATCGTGCAGTGGCTGTGTCCAGGAGCACATGGAGAACGAAATGTGTGCAGCCGTATTGAATAACGGTACTGGCGTCATCTGCCGATGTGACGGTAGCGCCCTCTGGCGGTAGCGATGTGTACTGAGTCAGATGGGCTCTGGACCCAGTGGCGAACACACCTGCTTGAAATTGTTTAAATAATAAAGACAAGTCCTTTTCTCAGACGAATCCTTAGGAGGATGTGGCGACTGAGGTGAGTACAAGTGTACTTTCTTGTTCGCCATTTTCTTAGATTAGCAGTGAAACCTCAAGTGATCTTTGTTTACGGCCAAACTTCAAACTTGGCGCCGTTCGTAGGAGGAAGTGTCGATCGAGCGGCTTAGGTTAGTGGAGGTAGCCCAAGTGAGCTATCTTCCGTGATTTTCTTTGCTTAGTAGAGATAACAGTGGTGTGATGCATTATAGTGTTGGAGTTCAAACTTGGCGCCAGTTTGTAGGAGGAGGTGACGGTTGGATGACTTAGGTTAGTGGAGGCAGACCAAGTGAGCTATCTTCCCTCGATTTTCTTTGCTTAGTAGAGTTAACTGTGGTGTGGTGCATTAGCCTCTTGGAATTTGAACTTGCTGCCATTTTTCCAGGGGAGAGGGGCGTGGCACTTTCCCTCCAAAATTCACACTGCCCGCCAAAATCCGCCATCTTGGATGAAGTCAGGCGCTGTTGCCAAGTCCACGCGCCGCCGTCTTGGATGACGTCATTGCAGCCATCTTGGATACATCTGGCGACAATTCAGAGTGATCTGATACCCCTGTTGTCCCAATTCTAGTGTATACTAGCTCCTGCAGCTCAGGTCCACTAGCTATGTGGCCCTCTAGAGCTCGACGGAAACAGTCTGTCACCAACAGAAACACGCTAGGTTGTTTTCAGCCGAATCACCAGCAGCCACCAGAATACTGTGTGGCACCATCCTCGTCGATAGCGGTGTGCATATCGCATTAAATAGCGCTGAAATCATGGGTACCGCTTTCTTCCGCAAAATCGTGTGTGCACTGAATGCCGCCTAGTGCTAGGCTAGTAACAGAATGGGACATGGCTCTACAGCAAGTGCACACTCCAAGCTAATGCTGGCCATGCTTAGCAGCCCACTAGCTGTTCCTGCTCAAGCCATCGACTCACTGGACTTTATCTTGACCATTTTCGAGCAATGGTCTCACTTGGCCTCGTCTGCGAAGTCCTCAAGCTTCCACTACATTGTCTAAACCATCCTCGAGCTACCACTTTGCAGGACATCGTCTCCACCATCTTCAAACTTCTGCCTCACTGGACCTCATTACCACCATCCTAGCTGGACGTTACGTCCACCATCCTTGAGCTTCCAATTCACTGGATCTCATCTCAGTTGTCTTCGAGCTTCCACTTCGCTGGACCTCATCTCAACCATCTTTGAGTTACTGTTCTCGAGCTTCTGCCTTACTAGACCTTGTCTCGGATGTTCTCGAGCTCACGCCTTGCTAGACTTTGTTTTCAATCATCCTGAACCTCACCATTTTGGTGGACCCCTTCTTCAACTATCCTCGACCTCACTGTTCCGCTGACGTCAAATGTCAGTGCTAGACTTTAAGTCAAGAACAAAAAAATGGTTCAAATGGCTGTGAGCACTATGGGACTTAACATCTGAGGTCATCAGTCCCCTAGAACTTAGAACTACTTAAACCTAACTAACTTAAGCACGTCACACACATCCATGCCCGAGGCAGGATTCGAACCTGCGACTGTAGTGGTCGTGCGGTAAGTAAAGAACATTCTAGCGCAACAACACTTACCGACTTTCAGCCTCAAACACGTAAGGCAGACTCATGTCACCAGCAAATGTGTTGTTGGGTCTTGTACATTAGGCTTAATAAATGTATCATTGTTCCTCGCTTCTTGGGTACATCCATTATAGAGTATTCCACCCCTACGTTGCAAATACAAGAGAATTTGAAGGTAACATAAAAGACGTGTCAACCTGTGAAGAAGTTTACTAATGCTCATCCCCATTGAGTAATATTCACGAGTTGAACTGTTGTGGAGGAGGCCCGAGGTGACAGTGGCACTTGATATGCCTTCCACCACACACAATATTCTGACGCGCAGAGTACAAATGAGAATAGCACAGCAAGCACAGTTCCATTATAAAGACTAGGGCTCATGTAATGGATTTTTCTGTTGCTGTACGATAAAACAATTTCATATTTATTGATGTAAAACGGGAGCTGTGGACCCAGAATGAATTTTCACTCAGCAGCGGAGGGTGTGCTGATTTGAAACTTCCTGGCAGACAGAAAATGTGCGTCTTACCGGAACTCGAACCTGAGGTCTTTGTCTTGCGTGGGCAAACTACCAACTGTGCTACCCAGTCGAACCTGCATCCTTTGTCTTACACGGGCAAATTACCAGCTGTGCTACCCAGTCGAATCTGGTACCTTTGCCTTACGTGGGCGAGCTACCAACTGTGCTACCCAGTCGAACCTGGGGCCTTTGCCTTACTTATGCAAGTTATCAGCTGTGCTATCCGGCCGGGACTCAGGATCAGCACACACTGTACATCGGCGAGTACATGCCGTCTATCTTCGAAACTATACAGACGTCTTCTGCATACCTCATGGGACTAGCACAAGGTAAGCAGAAAAAGTCTGTGAATTTTGGAAGGTAGGAGGAGGCACTGTTGGAAACGCAGCTGGAAGTTCGAGCAGTGAGCCATGCCAGGACAGCTTAGTCGGTAGATACATTGATAGCGGAAAGGCAAATGTGCCAACTTCAAGTTCCAGTCCAGCAAATATTTTTAATCTATCAGGAAGCTACAAACGATGGATATTTTGCAGCACTGATTTATAAATGAAGTCTGAAGGTGGCCTTGCAAGTTGGAATGTTTAGCAAATAATTTAATACTGTAGAACACCAACAGTTTATGTATTTCATTTACAAAATAAGTTTGGGGCATTTATTATCTGCGAAAGGAGTAAAAAGGATGCAAAAAGAGGTCACTGAAGCTGCGATATGTTTCTATAGTAGGGGATAAGGTGGAATACGAATAGGTATACAATAGGGCATTCTGGATGCAAAATGACTGTGAATGTGGTCATTTACCTTGAAGGTAATCACATGCACATCGGTGAACACCCATGAACTTACCACACCCTGTACCTCTCTCCAAATCCCTCTTCCCTCCCCTCCTGCTCCCCCTCCCTCCACCACTCTTTGACCTCTTCAGTCAGTATCACAGTAGTGTTAAAACGAAATAGCCAATTTCTTTCTTCATACCCTATGTAAGGCACAACAGACACTCAAATGAATTATCTTCCTCGTCTAAATTGTTGTGTGACGCTTGTCATGTGTCAAAATGTTCTCTCTGTATCGAAAATCTCTGCAGAAATACGACAGCAACATAACAAATGCAACGTCACATTGCTGCCTAAAACATGACTGTGACCTCTAAAGTAAGCACCCCAGTGCTATTTCCACGCCTAAAATGGCTAAACAGATGATTCGCGTTTCATGCAGTAAAACTAATTACACCAGTCATATAACTGCAGAAAATACATCTTAGATTGCTCAGCAGGCAAACAAACAATTTCTGCCAATAATATAAAAAATCTAATTAATTCCATTATTTAGGCCTACTCTTGTTGCAAGACAATACAACATCGAGTTAAATATTTCCACATCTAAATTACTCTATGATGCTTTTCAAGAGTTACAGTCATACAAAAATATGAAAAATGTGTTGTCATTTCAATCAGAGGAAATAAAAATATTATGAGAAAGAAAGTTGCCTCTAACCATATAGCGAAGATGCTGAGTCGCAGATAGGCACAACATTCATGTGTGTGTGTTACGTTTGCGTGAGTGTGTGTGTGTGTGTGTGTACGTGCGTATGTGTATCCATTGTTGACAACGGCCATTGGCCAAAAGCTTTAAGTATGAAACTCTTTTTGCTGTGCCTATCTATGACTCAGCATCTCCGCTATACCGTGAGTGGCAACTTCCCTTCTCATAATATTGTTACATTCCATCCTGGATTTTCCAATCTGAGGAAATGTTATTGATGGGTCATAGAACATGCTGTCCCTGTTGCTTTCACAAATTTTTCAATACTGATTCACCTTAGAAGGCACTAGTTCAGGGGAGACGAAGAAAACACATCGCGTTCTGCACTAGAAAAATATAATCAATGATATTTTGATTGACAATAATTAATTTCTGTTACAAATGAATGAGTCTATTTGAGGTTGTATACAATATAAATTTAGGGGTAAGGCTGTAATATTTCGTAATTGGAACTAGCATGCCAATGCTCTCTTGACCATTTATACACTGTATTTTCTATTATCAATTACTGACTACTGTAACACCAAAATCTAATCAAAATATGTAATTTTCAAAACACACAAATACACACAACATAGCCAAATGTCAAACAAGCTGCTGAAACACGATTTTGGGAAGGGAGGAAGAACGGTTTTTGGTTAGATTTTATTGTGATGTATTACTTAAACTGTGTTTTGGCAATACAAAGGAATACTTCTGTCACGTTTAATGCATCACAATGTGACCAAAGATGGTACTTGGAGAAGACAGAGATGAAACAACATCAAAGATGATGGAGCACAAAGCGCAAAGCGCATCTTGGGGCTAGGAACTGTATTATTCATTGTTATATTACATATTGAGGGTAAAAATCGTAGAGGGAGACCAAGAGATGAATACACTAAGCAGATTCAGAAGGATGTAGGTTGCAGTAGGTACTGGGAGATGAAAAAGCTTGCACAGGATAGAGTAGCATGGAGAGCTGCATCAAACCAGTCTCAGGACTGAAGACCACAACAACAACAACAACATTACATATTACTCCTGGATTTTCTTAAGATCACAGCAATATGCTGCTTGCATCTTATTTTTGACACTCATAAATAATGTAATAGCTATAAACTTCTGAAAAGGTCCCTAATTGCTTAAAACTGGTTAAGGAAATAAAATTTATTTTATGCATATTGTTGCTGATTATTTCAGTAAATACAAAACAAAATTATATTATTTATGAAAATACGTAAGGTTTCTAGCACAAAACACACGTCACTAATTTCCTAAATTAGTTGTTCTATGAGATTTTAAAATTTACACGTGGCTTGCATACTGATATACTAGTTACAAAACTTTTAGGTTTGGTGGCACCAGTTATCAACCGAACTTCGATTTATGTATTGTACTGTGCAAGCACAATGGACTTCATATTAAATATTTTCACATCTAAGTAGTCTGTACTACTTATTAAAATACACACACTCACTTTCTGATACTAATGAAATAAATTATAGGTTAGTCAAAGTTCAATCTTAGTACCATGCTTTAAATTCTTCAAACTAATAAAATTCTGTTTCATAAGATTGCAGAACACATATGAACACCACTGCTGATGTACGTAATAGCCTAAAGTACATCTGTTTATGAGATTTAAGGAAGTAAATAATATTATTCCTATGTCAAACACTGAAGTGATATTAAACTCAGTCAAAAATTATGGTGATCCCTTGAAATAGTACTAACTTAATTTTGCGGTTTAAAACGTTGTCATTTTTTATTTTTACACAGTGGAAATTTGTGGGAGGGGGGCTGTTTCCTTTTATTCCCTCGGTAATACACACATCAAAGTTTTACATCACCTCAGTTCCCAAAATTCCTGAAAATAGACGTTGACTGTGGATACTATATCACAGACACCCCTTTGACTGTTCAGAGATGTCACTAAACCAGCCCAAGGATATAAATCAGTTCTAGTCATTCCACCAGGAAGGAGGCTCACGGCTGCGGTTCAACCATGCCTAGTCAATACCGCGGTTCGATCGCGTCCGCATTGTTACTTCGTGCCAGGACGGGCTCTCAACATTGGAAGTGTCCAGGCGTCTCGGAGTGAACCAAAGCGATGTTGTTCGGACGTGGAGAAGATACAGAGAGACACGAACTGTCGATGACATGCCTGGCTCAGGCCGCCCAAGTCCTACTGCTGCAGTGGATGTCCGCTATCTACGGATTATGACTCGGAGGAGCCCTGGCAGCAACGCCACCATGTTGAATAATGCTTTTCGTGCAGCCACATGACGTCGTGTTACGATTCAAACTGTGCGCAGGATTCTGCATGATGCGCAGTTTCACACCAGAGCGAGGTCCATCTTTGCAACCACGACACCATGCAGCGCGGTACAGATGAGCCCAACAACATGCCGAACGGAACGCTCAGGATTAGCATCACGTGCTCTTCAGCGATAAGTGTCGCATATGCCTTCAACCAGACAAGGAAACCTGTTTGGAGGCAACCTGGTAAGGCTGAACGCCTTAGACACACTGTCCAGCGAGTTCAACAAGGTGGAGGTTCCCTGCTGTTTTTGTGTGGCATTATATGGGCCGACGTACGCCGCTGGTGGTCATGGAAGGCGCCGTAACGGCTGTACGATACGTGAATGCCGTCTTCTGATCGATAGTGCAGCCATATCGGCAGGATATTGGCAAGGCATTCGTCTTTATGGACGACAATTCGCGCCCCCAACTTGCACATCTTGTGAATGACTTCCTTCAGGATAACGACATTGCTCGACTAGAGTGGCCAGCATGTTCTCCAGACATGAACTCTATCGAACATGCCTGGGATAGATTGAAAAGGCTGTTTACTTACGTTTTAATTACGGGCATGGTGTGTGGCCTCCTCACTGGTCAATTATTAATGTGGCTTGACTTCGACACGATTTCTACGACTGGTATTTTCGTTTAAAAAATTAATTGCTTGCATGTAATGGCTTTTGATCTCAATGTAATCGAAAGACCCAAGTTTATACTGGTTGCAGTACATTTATTCGTAACTATGTATTATGATGTTTTCAGGTGATCATGTACTGATGTCATTTGATTGCACCCTGTGTTACAACGATAAGGTTTTAGATCAACAATTAACAATCAACCAAAAGACATGAAAAATAAGAAATTGCAGGACAAGCAAAAAAATACACATACAATAATAAATATGAAGCTGATATGAGGTGGCATTGTCACAGAAGAACTGATTGGATGTACAGAGTGCGACACGAGTTGGGTGTTTACTTTGTCATATGACAATGGGATCTGCACATCGTTACTAACGTTTTGGAGACAGGTGCGGTACGGAGCGAAGGGCACGGCAGTGGTTTCAACAGAAGATGAAGAGTTTCTTGTTGTGGAGCAGCATGAATAGTCGGGTATTTGCTATTTATGGATTATGAATGAAACTGGTGTGCCAATCTATGCCACAAGCTACGGATGATAGCATCAGGGTGTTTCCTTCACGAGAACAATCATGGAAAATTAATTAGTGGCCTGGTAGAACCGTTCTGCATAATTGGTACACACTGGCTTCTAAATCTCTCACAAGTAGGGACGAAGTAAAGATTCCTCATATATTTTCAGCACCTCGCTGTACAAACTGTTGTAGGGAGAAATGTTCATTTCCTACATAGCAGTTCGTTGACTGTCAAAATGGTATTTATGCTCTGCCCAGAGAACGTTCAGAATGTAAATATTCACAACTGCCCCATCTCGTATTACAGAACCATTGTATTGTGATGGGGGAGCTGTCTCAACATTTTTCTTCTCAGCTGACTCCAACCGCAGGGGATTAGTCTACCAGCCGAACCTGTCCCCTGCAGTGCATTCTTCCATCAGGCGCGAGACAGCGAAAGTGAAAGGGTGTTAATCTGGTTTCCACCTGGCCTGTCACCTGTCGCCGATATGTGCCACCAGCAACTGATGCCGAATTTGCTCATGCCAGTCAGGTCTTTGACTCGACTTCGATCGAGGCTCGTGGTTCTGCACAGCACTCATACAGTTGCGTTACAATATTACACTAATACAAAGATTATTAAAACGAAAATAATATTGTCAAGTTTATTTTACATATGTAATCATCCCATTACGATTTACAATGTCTATCCTGTTCTAATTAGCATATTCATTACTGGCAAAATATGATTTGTTAGACGATGGATATAATTTCTTTTGCATAATACCCAACTATTTAAACACATCGATTTGAACATTTACAAATCAACCTTAAAACAATGCTTATGAATATTATGTTGCATTGGTTGTTAATGTCCATCTTGAAGTTGCCTCAACTTGTTATGTCTTTACATTTGCTGTTCGTAAGAAGTATACATTTAAAATTATTCATTGGTTAGTACATTATTGTAATTAGTAGTAAACATCCGCTTCTAAACATGCTCTTAAAGTGTTCATGTGACGAAAATTATTTACATATAAGTCATGTTTGAGTGATTATCCGCCATCAGTTACAATTACAGATGGTTAAGTTATAAATAACTAGAGAGGGACGATTACCAATGATTTGTATAATGAGGTAATGTTCCTGTTTTTAGCTCTGTTTTCGATGGCTGTTTACTCTTCCTTTGATTAGTGTATCCCTTACTTCAGCGTCAACACATGTGAATAATAACTTCACAAATACAACAATTTTATGAAATAAAAATATAAAGAATGGAAATACGAAATCTACTATGACGTTTATTCTGCAGTGCTCTTGGTCTTCCAGGATTCCAAGTTAGTTACATACCTTACCATTCAGTATACTTGAGTATTTCCTTACAAACATTTACATCATCTCAACTTTATGTGCATTACTTTCTATTTTGCAGCCCAATTGCCTCTCATGCTCTTATATACACTCCTGGAAATTGAAATAAGAACACCGTGAATTCATTGTCCCAGGAAGGGGAAACTTTATTGACACATTCCTGGGGTCAGATACATCACATGATCACACTGACAGAACCACAGGCACATAGACACAGGCAACAGAGCATGCACAATGTCGGCACTAGTACAGTGTATATCCACCTTTCGCAGCAATGCAGGCTGCTATTCTCCCATGGAGACGATCGTAGAGATGCTGGATGTAGTCCTGTGGAACGGCTTGCCATGCCATTTCCACCTGGCGCCTCAGTTGGACCAGCGTTCGTGCTGGACGTGCAGACCGCGTGAGACGACGCTTCATCCAGTCCCAAACATGCTCAATGGGGGACAGATCCGGAGATCTTGCTGGCCAGGGTAGTTGACTTACACCTTCTAGAGCACGTTGGGTGGCACGGGATACATTCGGACGTGCATTGTCCTGTTGGAACAGCAAGTTCCCTTGCCGGTCTATGAATGGTAGAACGATGGGTTCGATGACGGTTTGGATGTACCGTGCACTATTCAGTGTCCCCTCGACGATCACCAGTGGTGTACGGCCAGTGTAGGAGATCGCTCCCCACACCATGATGCCAGGTGTTGGCCCTGTGTGCCTCGGTCGTATGCAGTCCTGATTGTGGCGCTCACCTGCACGGCGCCAAACACGCATACGACCATCATTGGCACCAAGGCAGAAGCGACTCTCATCGCTGAAGACGACACGTCTCCATTCGTCCCTCCATTCACGCCTGTCGCGACACCACTGGAGGCGGGCTGCACGATGTTGGGGCGTGAGCGGAAGACGGCCTAACGGTGTGCGGGACCGTAGCCCAGCTTCATGGAGACGGTTGCGAATGGTCCTCGCCGATACCCCAGGAGCAACAGTGTCCCTAATTTGCTGGGAAGTGGCGGTGCGGTCCCCTACGGCACTGCGTAGGATCCTACGGTCTTGGCGTGCATCCGTGCGTCGCTGCGGTCCGCTCCCAGGTCGACGGGCACGTGCACCTTCCGCCGACCACTGGCGACAACATCGATGTACTGTGGAGACCTCACGCCCCACGTGTTGAGCAATTCGGCGGTACGTCCACCCGGCCTCCCGCATGCCCACTATACGCCCTCGCTCAAAGTCCGTCAACTGCACATACGGTTCACGTCCACGCTGTCGCGGCATGCTACCAGTGTTAAAGACTGCGATGGAGCTCCGTATGCCACGGCAAACTGGCTGACACTGACGGCGGCGGTGCACAAATGCTGCGCAGCTAGCGCCATTCGACGGCCAACACCGCGGTTCCTGGTGTGTCCGCTGTGCCGTGCGTGTGATCATTGCTTGTACAGCCCTCTCGCAGTGTCCGGAGCAAGTATGGTGGGTCTGACACACCGGTGTCAATGTGTTCTTTTTTCCATTTCCAGGAGTGTATCTCATACGTCTGCTGAATTCTAAAAGAAACATAGACAAAACATGTATAACTACTCTTCATCACAGTTGATAATACATTGCTGTCAATTGGATTGCTGTCGATGGTTGTTTGTATGGACTCTCTTTATTCTGTAGTATTCTGCTGATGTCATGTTGCCCTTCACATTCATCGTAACACAAAAGACCTTGCTTTCCTTTCCAGAACCCACACATTTTGTCCTCTTACAACAAAAATTAAAACAATGTCCCCATCGAACTATTATAATGTTCGAATGTTCACATGACTTGTAATTGTGACATAAAGTCATGCAGGAAGAATGCGACGATATTGCAAATCAACAGGAGTACTGCACAATTGCTGGATTACCCACGGAATAAGAAGCCACCAGCTGATAAGGTAATGACTGACACGTTTAAGGTAGAACCCGTCATCAGATTGTCTACAAACCAGAAATACATCGATGAGCCAAAATTTTATGACCACCTATTTAATAGCGTGTCGCTGCACTTTTGAAACACAGAACAACAGAGATTCTGCTTGGCATGGATTCTACAAGTCCTTGACAGGATTCCAGGAGTATGTGGCACCAGAAGTCTACCGCACGTCAAGCAGATTGGTAGTTTATGGGCATGCAGTTCGCATCCGATATGTGCTACAATGGGTACAGACCGGCACATTTGCTGGCCAAAACGTCAATTTGAGTTCACTATAATGCCTCTCAAACCACAGTAGCATGTTTCTGACCTTGCAAATGGACATTTATGCTGCTGGGAGATCTCATCACTGTAGGGGGAGACTTCAAGCATCAAGTGATGCAGGTGGTCCTCTATAAGATTGACTTAGTTCATTGCTGCCCTGATGCCTTAGATTACCACCACAGATCCCATGGAAGCCCAACTTAAAGTAGGCCATTCTGAATTCTGCCCTCATGGCCTGCATCTGTGGCGCGGTGCGCATTTCGTGGAGCCATTCGCCTGGATGACGGCGCGTAAGTACCAGCCATCGACCTACTGTAATAATAAATGCGATTCCTTCGGCGGGTGACACGTTTCTATCGATCCACGGTGAAAACTTAGTGACGCTGTGCCCTCTGCAATCATAACTGACGATGTCGTTGGGTCAACACAGGAACAGATAGGGGTAGCTCAAATTTTCTTCCTGGATACTGCGTTGTTACTAGTCAGTTAGTCAGCCATGACAGATTTGTTTTTTGCATGCTGTCTTTATACATCTGATTACCAAGATGTTCATTGAGTGTATTTAAGATTTTTTATTTTGATGACACAGTTTCACACTCCTGTACATTTCTTGTGTAGTTACATTTTCTGTTCCTTCCTATGTATTTTCCGTTTGCAGATGATGGGTTCTATTGGAAACGCTTCAAATAAAGTAATTAGTTTATCAGGTGTTGTCTTCTCATTCTGTGACAAATACAGCAATTTCGCAATACTCCTACTAACGTGCACATGACGTTGAAATTCTCAACATATTAAATTCTCAATCGATTCTGTCCAGTTGCATCTCTGGCAAAGGCCACGATACATGTCTATCGTATCGTCAAAAAAGCTCTCCATTCACATGGACGAAATAATACATTTAACTTTCTATACACATTACCTACCAACTGAAGGGCAACCGAACAACTCATGACATATCAACACTACCTACACTGTGTCAGGGTGCAATCTTCCTATACAACAGTCAAAGCGATATGAAGTAGAGGGCTGCTTTCCCATATTAAATTCAACATCACTATCTTATCATCTTCATTACTCAATAATACCTTGGTTTCGTCTTTGCATCAGCTAATGTTGGTACATCCTTGGACCCATCGTGACAGTAGGTTGCTCTCTATTCTTGGAAAAATATCAACATTCCCAGAGGTATCTTCTCTCTTTGTCTTCGTGATTACTTTCAGTCCTAGACCACGTACTGCAACATAAACACAGACTAGTTAGTATAACCATACACTTCCGATTGATGCTCGGCGCTGCAGCATGTTTATTTTCTTAGTTTACGCTCACACTTTTTCTGTCTGAGTAACATCTTCCCTTTCACACAATGGCCTCCGTGTGTTAGTAAACTCGTAACTTATTCTAAGAAAAGTGTAATAAGATTAATGTGGTGTACACCAACTGATTTATTCTTGAAACTTCCTGGCAGATTAAAACTGTGTGCCCGACCGAGACTCGAACTCGGGACCTATGCCTTTCGCTGGGAAGGTCTCTACCATCTGAGGTATCCAATTGCAACTCTGATATGTCGTTGTACTACGGTAGGTTGAAATGGTTGATTCCGACATCTCCTGTATGAGTTTCAGCAGCCTCCGCCGCTGTTAAGTCTAGTCAATGTTGCGATGAGCTATTGCCATGTTACTCACTTCTTGTATTTGCTGGCCTAATTTCTATAATTTCTGCTCCTTTTTCTTGTTGTGGAGTAGGTTCATTATTTACAAAACGCTGGCCATTGTTATAGCTATGGTAGTGGTTCCCACCTACCAACTACAGTGGGTCATAACGCAAATAATTTCCTTCCCCCTTCCCCCCCCCCCCCTCCCCCTGATGGACCTCTGAAATGATTTCATCTGCTGGATACTCAATTGCTGTTATTGCTCCTGTTATTATTGTAGCGTTGTGGAGGCCCGCTGAAGTTTTCATGCTCCTTCTTTGTTCCCATGCATTTTCCTCGTCAAAAGTGAATTTCAGTTTACACGGTGAGTTCTTGAATGTTTCTACATATTCATTGTAGCAACCTGTTAGCAGTTGTCGGTAATTTGTCAGTAATTTCACATAGCACTACAGAATACTCGTAATTTCACCTGGGCTACAAGAAATGGTTCTTTCTAACAATCATTTCAAAAAATTTCACAGGACTGTTCTCTCATGATGATATTAAATCCTTGCACATTATCGTCTCATGCTTAATATATTCTTATGCTTTTTGAGATCAGTAATTCGTGAGGTAAGCTTCTCTAAATTCACGATGCAAGATACGAATTGTCAGCTACACTATGTGATCAAAAGTATCCAGATACCCCCGAAAACATACTTTTTTCATATTAGGTGGATTTTTCTGCCACCTACTGCCAGGTACTTCATGTCAGCGACCTCAGTAGTCATTAGACATCGGGAGAGAGCAAATGGGGCGCTCCGCAAAACTCACGGACTTCGAACGTGGTCAGGTGATTGGGTGTCACTTGTGTCATACGTCTGTATGCGAGATTTCCACACTCCTAAACATCCCTAGGCCCACTGTTTCCGATGTGGTAGTGAAGGGACACGTAAGCACAAAAGGGTACAGGCCGACCTCATCTGTTGACTGACAGAGACCGGCGACAGTAGAAGAGGGTCATAATGTGTAATAGGCAGACATCTATCCAGACCATCACACAGGGATTCCAAACTGCATCAGGATCCACTTCAAGTACTACGACAGTTAGGCGACAGGCGAGAAAACTTGTATTTCATGGTCGAGCGGCTGCTCATAAGCCACACATAACGCCGGAAAATGCCAAACGACAACTCGCTTGGTGTAAAAAGCGTAATCATTGAACGACTAAACAGTGGAAAAACGTTGTAATTCGGAGGCTGTGGTGTTATGATGTAGTCGTGTTTTTCGTGGAGAGAGCTTGTACCCCTTGTTGGCACTATCACAGCACAGGCCTACACTGATATTTTAAGCACCTTCTTGCTTCCCACTGTTGAAGAGCAATTCGGGGATGGCAATTGCATCTTTCAACACGATCGAGCACTCATTCATAATGCACGGCCTGTGACGGAGTGGTTACACGACAATAACATCCCTGTAACGAACTGGCCTGCACCGAGTCCTGATCTGAATCCTATAGAGCACTTTTGGGATGCTTTGGAACGCCGACTTCGTGCCAGACCTTACCTACCGACGTCGATACCTCTCCTCAGTGCAGCACTCCGTGAAGAATGGGGTACCATGCTCCAAGAAACCTTCCAGCACCTGATCGAACCTATCCTGCGAGAGTGGAAGCTGCCATCAAGTATAAGGGTGGGCCAACACTACGTAGAATTCCAGCATTACCGATGGAGTGCGCCACGAACTTGTAAATCATTTTCTGCCACGTGTACGGCTACGTTTGATCACATAGTGTATTTCTCTTATTCTTTGTGCTATCGCTCCTTCAAGGTATGCACAGGCCAACTGTAATTTACATGCCAAAGAGCAAGAGATAGATAAAGACAGATCAAATTATGCTACCGAAGTTTTAAGGTGAAGTGTATTAGCATTATGTTTATAGTTTTGAAATTTTTGGACTGATATGAAGTGTTAGAAATCGAACAGGTCTTCCTCTCTCCCACACAACCTCACAGCTGTTGCTGATGTTCTTCAACGATCTCTTCCCGTTGGGACTCTGTGTGAAAGCTTTCACTACGGTTGTGTCCTGGATTACGCTCGCTACCTCCAACCATGTGTCTTCCACTCAGTGGCATACCATTGTACATTTTCCTAAGTCTGTTTCTGTTCCTGCCACTAGCAGTCGATCCTTCGAGAATTTTATCTGACTCTTCGTTTATACTCTGCTGTCTTTCGTTTATGCTTTTCTGTTTGTTCTGGAACTCGAGAAGTGCCTGCAGTTCCTGGCATTCTGCTACAGATACTGAGTTAGTAATGTGTAAGCCTATACTCGATTTTCTTATTTCCTCTTCTTTCATCACACAGTATCGTAATTGATTTGTTGCTTCTTCTATCTGCTTTGACCTTTTCGCCGCTCGGGGTGGCCGCGTGGTTTGAGGCGTCCTGCACGGAATGCGAGGCCCCTCCCGCCGGAGGTTCGAGCCATCCCTCGGGCATGGGTGTGTGTGTTGTTCTTAGCATAAGTTAGTTTAAGTAGTGTGTAAGTCTAGGGACCGATGAACAATGCAGTTAGGTGCCTTAGGAATTCACACACATGTGAACATTTTTTTTTGGACTTTTCCTGCCTCTCATGTAATTTCATTTGATTTCGTTGCATACCTGTAACCTGACTGTGAACTTGCTCTAAGTCTATAATTCTACCGGTTAATTTTTTTTCATCTCTTCCCGAAATTCCTTCAATTGTATTCTCTTTTCGATGATTTATACTCGTGATTCTTATTTTAGCGTCTTGCAGTGCTTGTCCTGTCATTAACCTATCCTTCTCTGCTTTTTTTCACGCCTCCTTCCTGCTACTTGTACCTCCTTCTGTGTTTCATGTGTTTGTTTCTGTATTTCTTCTGCCCATTTCCTTATCTCAACGCCGCTCTTCTGTGCATCCTCATACATTTTCTTTAAGAATTCAAGTATTCCGAAATTACTTTCATTATTTACTATCTGTCTATTTGGAGAAGATGTTTATGAACTCGTTTGAGCACCTCATCTCTCTGGCGTCTCGGGATTCCCGCTCTCTTCTACCTCATAATTACGAATAATCGCTATAGTCTCGACAGGCCATGAAGCGAACTCATCTTCCCAAAATTCATCATCCAGTTGTATGTGATCCGAATCAGTCACTTCATTATCACTTACGTTCATACTTGACAGTTCCTTGGGAAAGATCAACGGGAAAATTCAACTGATGCTCTCATAAATGACAAACTACCCTACAAGACCGTTACCTCCTCATTCCCTCATTTTCTCTTCTTCCGTATTCTTACTACTACTCTGTTTACTAATACACAAAAATCTTACAGCCCCTTTCTTACGGCCGGCCGGGGTGGTACGAGCGGTTCTAGGCGCTAAAGTCTGGCATCGAATCCTGCCTCAGGCATGGATGTGTGTGATGTCCTTAGTTAGGTTTAATTAGTTCTAAGTTCTATGGGACTGATGGCCGCAGAAGTTAAGTCCCACAGTGCTCAGAGCCATTTGAACCATTTTGAACCTTTCTTACGCTCCTTAGAGCTAACAGTTACGTTATTTAAGCCCTGCATTCACTAATGGCCATCCCTTGTTTCCATTCACAAAATAATGTTTCTACAACATAGTGTACGAGGACTTTACGTATTCTACTCGTTATGTTCCCGGATTTTCTTTCTAATGACATTTGCCCAGTGGTTCATCAACATGCCGTAGTTCCTTTGCATTTCCTCAATGAATAACGTGATGACAACACACACAGAGTATAAGTGGCACAGGATTAACCACGTATAAGCTCCTTCTGTTACCCCATGGCAGGTGTTTAGCAGAGCAAAGTAGGTTACAACACAATACTATTCCTAATTCCTTTTACACTTATTGTGGACTTCGCCATTCCATACATGCTAATCAGCCACATAAAACCCAACACAAGCGTAAATGCTTTCCCCGTTTACACTGATTCAGCGCTGTATCCATGATCCTTACGTTACCTAACACAATTAGTATACGCGCCATTTATTATTTGTTAATGTGTGCGCTTATTTTCTCCGTTGCTCGACGGCCATTCGCATTTCCTTCCAATCGATGGCGTGACGCCCGTATTTTCTACAAACAGAACGTACAGCTGGTACCAATGGGTAGTACAGACCAAGGTGTCCTCAATAAAATAGAACAAAAAAACAATAATTCTCGATTCTGATATTACAGCACAGATAACCACTCAGACATGAAACAGAATCCACCAAAGACGTAGAACAGAATCCGTGAAACATAGGCAGAAAGGTGAAATAAATGCACGTGTTATTTGTTCATGACATCAAAGATATTTTGCAGACTACTGCGGTTTTAAAAGTGCCTCGTTAATGACTCATTAAAACACAAATGATTGCTTATCTGATTACATCCCAGAACGCCCTATTTTAATCGGATCCTGGGAGGGTAAGTTAATTTATGCTAAACACCATGTGTGACAGAGAAATTAGACATCTATCTGAATCTGAGATTAATGGAGAGGCAGACACACCCTCGAGACCCAGTGCTACATTTAGGGTACGAAACGGATTTACTAAAGGTTTAATTGATTCACCCTAGCAAGGAATCTGATGGTGCGGAATTGACACAACATTATCATTTAACAGAACTGGTTATGATAACGGATTCGAGATTTAAATAACACTGTGGTTTATTACCAAACACATATAAATATTAAAGTAGCAAAACACACTTATGATGACAAGAATGTTATGAGCACATCCCTTACTATACGTGTGACAACTAACGGTCTGAGTAGCCAAGTTACTGAAAGAGGAGGAGTAGCATCAAACCTAGAATCTAATTCTGTGAAATACGCGCTGTAGCCCAACTATCATGATCACAGTGACAATTTGTCTGAAATCAACACCCAAACATGTAGTGAAGGGAGACGAAAATTTAATAGTCATGGGTGACTGGAATTCGAGAGTAGGAAAAGGGAGAGAAGGAAACATAGTGGGTGAATATGGACTGGGGGAGAGAAATGAAAGAAGAAGCTGTCTGGTAGAATTTTGCACAGAGCATAACTTAATCATAGCTAACACTTCGTTCAAGAATCATAAAAGAAGGTTGTATACATGGAAGAATCCTCGAGATACTCATCAGATAGATTATATGATGGTAAGACAGAGATTTAGGAACCAGCTTTTAAATTGTAAGACATTTCCAGGGGTAGATGTGGACTCTGACCACAATCTATTGGTTATGAAATGTAGATTAAAACTGAAGAAATTGCAAAAAGGTGGGAATTTAAGGAAATAGGACCTGGATAAACTGAGTAAACCAGAGGTTGTACAGAGTTTCAGGCAGAGCATAAGGGAACAATTGACAGGAATGCAGGAAAGAAATATACTAGAAGAAGAATGGGTAGCTCTGAGGGATGAAGTAGTGAAGGCCGCAGAGGATCAAGTAGGTAAAAAGACGAGGGCTAGTAGAAATCCTTGGGTAACAGAAGAAATATTGAATTTAACTGACGAAAGGAGAAAATATAAAAACGCAATAAATGAAGCAGGCAAAAGGGAATACAAACGTCTCAAAAATGAGATCGACAGGAAGTGCAAAATGGCTAAGCAGGGATGGCTAGAGGACAAATGTAAGGATGTAGAGGCTTATCTCACTAGGTGTAAGATAGATACTGCCTACAGGAAAATTAAAGAGACCTTTGTAGAGAAGAGAACCATTTGTATGAATATCAAGAGCTCAGATGGAAACCCAGTTCTAAGCAAAGAAGGGAATGCAGAAAGGTGGAAGGAGTATATAGAGGGTCTATACAAGGGCGACGTACTTGAGTACAATATTATGGAAATGGAAGAGGATGTAGATGAATATGAAATGGGAGATACGATACTGCGTGAAGAGTTTGACAGAGCACTGAAAGACCTGAGTCGAAATAAGGCCCCGGGAGTAGACAACATTCCATTGGAACTACTGACGGCCTTGGGAGAGCCAGTCCTGACAAAACTCTACCATCTGGTGAGCAAGATGTATGAGACAGGCGAAATACCCTCAGACTTCAAGAAGAATATAATGATTCCAATGCCAAAGAAAGCAGGTGTTGACAGATGTGAAAATTACCGAACTGTCAGTTTAATAAGTCACAGCTGCAAAATACTAACGCGAATTCTTTACAGACGAATGGAAAAACTCGGCGAAGATCAGTTTGGGTTCCGTAGAAATATTGGAACACGTGAGGCAATACTGACCCTACGACTTATCTTAGAAGCTAGATTAAGAAAAGACAAACCTACGTTTCTAGCATTTGTAGACTTAGAGAAAGCATTTGATAATGTTGACTGGAATACTCTCTTTCAAATTCTAAAGGTGGCAGGGGTAAAATACAGGGAGCGAAAGGCTATTTACAATTTGTACAGAAACCAGATGGCAGTTATAAGAGTCGAGGGATATGAAAAAGAAGCAGTGGTTTGGAAGGGAGTGAGACAGGGTTGTAGCCTCTCCCCGATGTTATTCAATCTGTATATTGAGCAAGCAGTAAAGGAAACAAAAGAAAAATTCGGAGTAGGTATTAAAGTCCATGGAGAAGAAATAAAAACGTTGAGGTTCGCCGATGACATTGCAATTCTGTCAGAGACGGCAAAGGACTTGGAAGAGCAGTTGAACGGAATGGACAATGTCTTGAATGGGGGATATAAGATTAACATCAACAAAAGAAAAACGAGGATCATGGAATGTAGTCGAATTAAGTCGGGTGATGCTCAGGGAATTAGATTAGGAAAAGAGACACTTAAGTAGTAAAGGAGTTTTGCTATTTGGGGAGCAAAATAACTGATGATGGTCGAGGTAGAGAGGATATAAAATGCAGACTGGCAATGGCAAGGAAAGCGTTTCTGAAGAAGAGAAATTTGTTAACAACGAGTATAGATTTAAGTGTCAGGAAGTCGTTTCTGAAAGTATTTGTACGGAGTGTAGCCATGTATGGAAGTGAAACATCGACGATAAATAGTTTGGACAAGAAGAGAATAGAAGCTTTCGAAATGTGGTGCTACAGAAAAATGATGAAGATTAGATGGGTAGATCACATAACTAATGAGGAGGTATTGAATAGAATTGGGGGCAAGAGGAGTTTGTGGCACAACTTGACACGAAGAAGGGACCGGTTGGTCGGACATGTTCTGAGGCATCAAGGGATCACAAATTTAGCATTGGAGGGCAGCGTGGAGGGTAAAAATCGTAGAGGAAGACCAAGAGATGAATACACTAAGCAGATTCAGAAGGATGTAGGTTGCAGTAAGTACTGGGAGATGAAGAAGCTTGCACAGGATAGAGTAGCATGGAGAGCTGCATCAAACCAGTCTCAGGACTGAAGACAACAACAACAACAACAACAAGATCTTACAGAAGTGAGAAAGCGCTGGTAAATGAATCAGTGGCAGCTTGGTTGTAATTAAATCGAAACACTCTCAGTTTCCCAAATATTCTGAAGTTGTATGCGATGCTTACCATAATCTTTTCCAAACTGTGAACAGCATGGAAACACAGCGTCCCCATGACCAGGATATAGCCTCCATGTCTCTCTATCGACTCCTCCCTTCTGCATCCCATACACAGCTCATCTTCCCTCGACTGTCTGTTCTGCGTCTCTAAAATCGAAGCTTTCTGTTTTCTTCCTGCCAATACTACGCATCCACCAATCTTCTAAAAAGTAGCCAGCACCACTCAATGGTGTAACTGTTCCAAAGGCAAGACTTGACTCCCAAAAATGGCAACAGGCCAATGAATCACATTTATACCCCCCCTTTGTAAAAAAAAACTTGCGCCGTATGGTGTGTCCACACGACATCACCACTAACATGCCAATTGGTGCTCATTCTGCCATCTTCTGGCCTCGCATTACAGGTCCTGTGACAATATAAAAAGCTTGCTACTATGCTAGTAGCTGAATCTGCTACAGCATCCATCCTAAAGTAGATCAGAACTGTTTTTGAGTTTTTTAGGAACGTCGCGAAATGTTTATCTCCTTAAGTATCTCACTTCACAAGAGCTCAGCGCCTATCACTGAGAGAGTTCCATTTTTTGGTATGGAGGGCTCTTTACGTCGACCTCTTTATATCAGCCACCTCCAGTTGCAGAATTAAAGATGCCCAGAGAGAGACAACTGGCTCGCCAAAGGACTCGCCACGTTTGGCTGTGTCCCAACAGATGTTCAGTATTTCAGTGGTCACTTGTCGCCCAAAAACTAGAATTTCACAAGCCGTAACCACTCTCTTATAAACGTTCACTTTCACACCAAAATTCGAAGCAAACTTAAATACTGGAAATGGGCCACTATTTAAAATATGCGTTATTTACAAATACAATTCATATGTCCAATAACAAGTCTTTGTTTACTGGTCCTCCTTCAGATCATTCACATTATCTTATGACTAGTAATTTATGCACAGGAAATTTGCACACATGTGCTTACAATAAATGTCAAGAAATTGTTGTTAAAACAAGCTAAAAGTTAAAGGAGGGCAGTTGAATAGAAGTTTCTACTTGTGCTCCATTCAATAGTGATATCAAATATTACATAAATCACCACTTTCAGATAAAGAGAATCTTTCAAAAACGGTTCAAATGGCTCTGAGCACTATGGGACTTAATATCTGAAGTCACCAGTCCCCTAGAACTTAGAACTATTTAAACCTAACTAACGTAAGGACATTACACACATCCATGCCCGAGGCAGGATTCGAACCTGCGATTGCAGCGGTCGCGCGGTTCCAGACTGAAGCGCCTAGAACTGCTCGGTCACTGCGGCCGGCAAAGAGAATCTTTAATGAAGGCCAAATTTAATACTTAGTTGAACCATAAATCACCTATATATATATATATATATATATATATATATATATATATATATATATATATATGAATTACGGGCACATAAGGAAATGCGCAAGGCATGTTACATTCGTGTTCTGTACAAAAGTAGAGATTCCAATAATCTTGCAGATTTCCGTAATTGAAAAACGATTTAAAATACATCATAATTCAACATACAAAATATATACCAATCTATGGCTATTTTTGTTGATAGCAAGCGTCCTACATTATCATTTCATGACTTGTTTGTCAATATTGGATGAAGCATTCAACTGTTGCAAGTTTTAAAGATTTTTATAAGGGAATACGTTTACTGTTCGATATGTTGAAAACAATAGACTGGCTGGGTGAGATTAAGATATGTGAACACAAAATAAGCAGTCTTGCATATGCGGATGACTTAGTTGTGATGGCCGATTCGATTGAAAGTTTGCAAAGTAATATTTCAGAGCTAGATCAGAAATGTAAGGACTATGGTATGAAGATTAGCATCTCCAAAACGAAAGTAATGTCAGTGGGAAAGAGATATAAACGGGTTGAGTGCCAAATAGGAGGAACAAAGCTAGAACAGGTGGACAGTTTCAAGTACTTAGAATGTATATTCTCACAGGATGGCAACATAGTGAAAGAACTGGAAGCGAGGTGTACCAAAGCTAATGTAGTGAGCGCTCAGCTACGATCTACTCTCTTCTGCAAGAAGGAAGTCAGTACCAAGACTAAGTTATCTGTGCACCGTTCAATCTTTCGACCAACTTTGTTGTATGGGAGCGAAAGCTTGGTGGATTCAGGTTACCTTATCAACAAGGTTGAGGTTACGGATATGAAAGTAACTAGGATGATTGCAGGTACTAGTAGATGGGAACAATGGCAGGAGGGTGTCCACAGTGAGGAAATCAAAGAAAAACTGGGAATGAACTCTATAGATGTAGCAGTCAGGGCGAACAGGCTTAGATGGTGGGGTCATGTTACACGCATGGGAGAAGCAAGGTTACCCAAGAGACTCATGAGTTCAGCAGTAGAGGGTAGGAGGAGTCGGGGCAGACCAATGAGAAGGTACCTGGATTCGGTTAAGAATGATTTTGAAGTAATTGGTTTAACATCAGAAGAGGCACCAATGTTAGCACTGAATAGGGGATCATGGAGGAATTTTATAAGGGGGCTATGCTCCAGACTGAACGCTGAAAGGCATAATCAGTCTTAAATGATGATGATGATGATGATGATGACTTCTGTAGTTTTGTTGATATATATGATGTTAATGTCTCTAGACATGCACCTCAGCGCCATGATTAATCTGACAAAAACGACCTGAACCAACTCATTATTACACAAGACAATAAACGACAGAATAAAATTCAGAAACATCATTAAGAAAAGTAAACTGCAGGCGTAAAATGGACCGAAGAACGCAAGCAAGATCACAGCCGGAAGATGAAATAAATATGGGCAACCAAAAGGGCAACCAATATGAAGCCGAAGACACAAAGCAGACAAGAAGCATGGACAGAGATCCAGAAACAGCAACACAGCGAGTGAAGACAGCAAGGAAGACAGCAAAAGGAATTGGCCAAGTAGTTTAGTCCAACTGCGCTCTTTAAGGACAAATATATATAAAGTCGGCTTGCATCAGTTGTGTTTGTTACTCAATAACATGCAGTAATCTATCGTTTAACAAATAAGGTATTTACTTTGAGCACATGTATGCGCTGCAACTTTTTTTTCCCTAGCTTAACTCCACTCTAACCAAAACCTGCACCACAACTTAGTAGCAGAGTGTGGTTGTGCATTGTGGTCGCATAGTGCCTGTAAACTTCGTGTTATCCTATTTGGAAATGGTCTTTTGCATTATTCCTTGGTCATGTTGTAGGTATGATCGTTAAGCTGCTCCTTCACACCCCCTCCCCCCGCCCCCGCCCCCCCTCCTCCCCAGGTCTAGGGCCCCAACCTATCTGGCTGTATGTGGGCACACTGCGACCGCTTGGTGCACCCATTTGCGTGACAGTTTTCAAATAGAAGGGAAAAGGACAGAGTATGGGATGACTGATAGAGATTGGGGCTAGCGGGTAGCGGTGCACTGGGGGCTGACTCACTCGGTTCCTGGATCCAGCTGCTATAAAATCATACACCACAAAGGCGGATGTGTCGGGGTAGACCAGCTTGGCAGGGGGGTTTGGCTGGCTGGTTAGCCTGTGAATAAGAGGCTCTATGGATGTGTCAGGTATGATGTGCTTGTGGAAGGAGGAATTGGTTAATGTGGTGGTTATTTGAAGTAGAACTCCAGAAAGTACTGTGGTTAAGTTAACCCAATAGCTTCGCCAGGCGATGAGAGACCCATTGCAGTTGCAGTGGATAGCAGATGTACATGAAGAAATTCACAATATTCAATCGGCTGTGATTGAGATCAAGTTAGTACTTACGATTTTTGAGAGTGAGAGACCTTCTCAAGTGCAGTTAAGCGGGTTACAGGCCCCAGAATGGGAAAGTAGAAGATGAAGTACACAGTTCCCTAGGTTAGCACGTCCATTACCAAGCATGATGGATATTCGTAAGTTTTCCAGTACTGGATATCGTAATGTGTCTCTTCTAAGTGGTGTCATTAAGCGAGCAGAAAAATGCGTGTGGGTTCTGTAATGTGAAAACGTGTTTTCGTTGTTATTTCTACAACCCAGCGTCAGGTTCTACAAGTGTAGCTGTTGGTATTCTTGACCATATATCCTGTACCGTTACGTGTTCTGCTTTCAGTCTCATGGATTGGGTATGTTGGGGATTCGGTGCATGTTGTTGATTGGCTTCGGACCTAGTGGATGTCAAGGGAGCTAGGCACTAGATCCTACCTCACATGACTGTTATCTTTACCTTGTTGTAGTTGGCGCATGTGAGGCAGGCACCGTCTTTCTGCAGTAGTTCTACTAATTATTAAGTCTGTTCTCATTTTGGTAGTGTTCACTTCGTCTTATGAGGTGAGGGTGACTGCCAGTTTTTCAGGGGGAAGGGGGAGAGTTTTTGGCTCGAAACTGAAATTTTGTAGCTCACTTCTCTTCATGGCCACCCAGGCGGTCACAGCTGTACTGGTGAGATACTAAACTAATACCAGAGAGAGCATTTATCAGCGTGTGGACAGCAGCAGTTCCACTCCAAGCTTTGCGGGGGTGGTGCTATTCCGTGGGCGAGAATCTGCAGTTCTCAGTGCAAGCAGAACAATGGTGTGGGGTAGCGCTGGAAACCAATGAGGGGCAGCAGAATATTGTCAAATGAGGTGCAGTATCGCACGGAAGGTCTGTTTTGTAAGAGAGTGTAACATTTCCATTGTGAAATTATATACATGGCAATATCACGGTTCCATGATTTTGTACTTCTAATAAGTTGTTGTGAATTGTACTTCTTTCCTTGTCGTCCATGTTGTAGTTAGTTCTATGCAGTTTTGTTGTCTTCTGAGGCTGGTGTGGCTAATGGTAAAGTTTGATAGTAGTAGATTATAGGTACTGCAGTGAGTTGTTTATTTGTGTTAGTTATTCAGAGTACCCACTTGTAAAGTCAGTCGTGGGCTTAAACAAGTTGCTATTCTTAGTTGGTGTCAGCTTGTGTGCTAAGCAAGATTATCACTACCTTGCATGGTGTTTGACTCTTGAGAAAGTATAGGGTGCCATTCCTCCACACACATTCAGACATCTCATTGATAGTGTCCGTAGCAGAGTTCTTTCCATGGTGGATACACCCACTATTATTGTCCACTAATAGGTGTCCTGATGCTTTTGATCAGATAGTGTGGATGAGCGCGTCACCTTATCTGGCTCAGACTTCTTGTCTCACAGATTTTTCCATCTATGATTATCAAATAATACCGCCAGAGATTCTTCAGTGCGTACTTGGAACAATACCATCTGGTGACTGTGCTTACCATGCCATAAGGTACATATTATCTCTGGTAACTTGTGGAGGTGAACGTGAGTCGGCTTAGACTTGAAGAGGAGCAGGTAATCAAAGACCGAAATAAAAAAAAATTCCTTATTGTGAAACAAAAACAAAATAATAACCAAAATAAAATCAGTCTGTTCAGAACTGCATCTACGAAATCAATAACTTCTTTTCTACCTTGTGAATTTGCACACCGCTAGTCATTAAAACTGCAGCGCCAGGAGGGCTAGCAAATGATGAAATTTTATTTTTTGTGCATGTTCAGAAGAGTAAGAAGAATACATGATTAAATTTTTAGATACTTTGGGGTATACAGTTTGAAAAATGTAGTACACTGGATTGTCACCTCTGGCAAAACGTTGGTTTTAACCCCTACTCGTCATCGAATTTAGTGTGATAGGTATGTGTATGTCATTCATTGCTGATTCAACTCTGTCCCAGTGTTCAGTAACCATATCGTGTGGCCAGTGGTGACGAACCTGTCTCTCGTCAAACTATGATTAGATGTTTCCAATAGGTGAGTGATGTGGAGAAGATGTAAACCCAGGCAACAGTCCAGCACCATCTGTACTGAGGCAGGTCAAGACAGCACAGGCAACATATGGTCTTGTGTTACGTTATCTTTAGTTAACTCACGGAATACTGATAGATTCGATGCATAACTGGAGCACCAGGAAGGCTAGCAAATAATGCAATTTTATTTTTGTGCATGTACAGAAGAGTGGGAGGAATACATCATCAATTTTCTAGGCACTTCGGGGTATACAACTCCCGCCTGGATTGTGGGGAGGTGGTTAGCCGTTTTTTACAGCACGTGGATGAAGGAGCTGGCTCTAAAGATGGCTGTAATCGCAATATGGCAGGATGGGGTTACTTGGAAATGATTTAAAATCAAACAGTAATTCACACTTCGACATACATCAAATCAACTCATGTCAGAGTAATTATGACACTGAGGTGCATGTTTAGAGACATTGACGTCATGTAAATCAATAAAACTTCAGAAATCATCTGGAATAGCAAATGTGCTCACTTGTAAAAATCTTTAAAAATTAATAACAGTTGAATAAATCTGATCGTTACAAACAAGTCATTAAATGATAGTGAAGGACACTTGCTATCATCACTAATAGCCATAGTTCCCCCAGAACATTAATTCATAAGATATTATTGAGAAGATTATGTCGAGACATGCGTTTCTTTCCAGGACTAGCAATTATAAAAAGAGCAAAAATAATTTGATTTGATTGTTTGAGAAGCTCAGTAACATACTGTTTGTTGTTCAGGTTTTGATCAAAATCTACACCCAAAAATTTGGACTATTCTGTCCTATTTACTGACTGCTGTCATGTGCTGCATTAATTTTTGGTATTTTATTTGCTGTACAGAGCTGAATATAGTGTGTTTTCTCAAAATTAAGGAAGAACTTATTTTCAGAGAATCACTTAATAATTCTTTGAGAAACATCATTAATAATTTCTTCTGTTGTGTTCTCTCTAATGGGCTTTATTATAACACTAGCAACGACTACCAAAGGTACCAATTATGCTTGTTGAATGTTAAGTGGAGGGTCATTTAGATATAATTACAAGAAATAGGAGTGGAACCAAAATTGAACCCTGTGGGACTCGTTTTCTGATTTCTTCCCACTCACTAAAACTTTCTACGTTTCCCGCGTTCTTTGAATTATTCAGAACAACCTTAGGCATTCTTTTTATTAAGTACCATTCAAACCAGTTGTGCGTTAAGCCGTTCATTCCAAAAAACTTTAGTTTTTGTAACTAATTCTACACAATTTAACGCCTCGGAGAGATCTCAGTAAATAGCTACTGGCTATATTTTGTTATTTAAGGCTTGTAATATTTGGTGGATGAACAGCACTCTCAGTTGAGCAACCTTTCTTGAATCTAAACTGTGATATGCTAAGTAAGATATTTCTACTTAAATGTGAGACAGCTCTTGAGTACATTACGATTTCGAATATTTTGGGAAAAGGTGTCATTAAGGATACGTGTCGCCTCGTACTCGCAGCTCGGTCTGCGGCAGCGCCGGCGCCCAGCCGTGGCCCGCTCAGCGGAGACACCTCGCAGCGAGCGGCTGGAGCGCAGCCGGCGCCTCTGCCGCGCCGGAAGGTCGTCGAGCGTCGTTCTCACGGTCCCGGGCGGCGCGCTCGGCCCGGCCCGCATGCGCGGCTTCCTGCGGCCGCCGCCTCTGCAGGTGTTGTAAGGAGGCCGTTACATTACTCACGCTCCGCCACTTCTTTTATTGCCGCACTTTGGCGGCAATTATCAGTAATCGCTCCCTGCGGTCGGGCCGGACCTTCTTCCCCCGAGCGGCTTTTCGCGCGTACACCTGCTCGCCTCCGCGCCGCGCCGCGTCCCGCCCGCCATTCCTCCTTCCTGCCCTCATCACCGTCTTCAGCGAGCAACTCGGAAGGTATGATCACTTACTCCGCTAGTCTTCCACGTCCCATTGCCAATTTGTTCCCGCAATCACTTTGGCTAGTACGCGAGCAGTAGTGCAGGAAATGCACCGGCGGAAATGAACAGTACAGTATTACACAATGAATATCGATACCGAATGGTACCAAACTGATACTCCAGTATTTCCACATTTGTGCGATATGTTGGTTAAAATTTCATGCTCCTGCGACCTTGTTCTGAGTACGTAAAAATGCCATTCTTATAAATGAGGCATAGTGCAAAGCACGTAATGGCTATTGCGTATGTCGAACGTTAGTCCACATAACAGTTGAAGTTCGCAAAATTTCGTGCACGAGTCACTAACTCGTAAAATCAGTCTCGAAGCATACACTCTACGGGGAAAAAAGAAAAAAAAAAAGAAAACACGATGCGCAACGAAGGAATTATCCAAATGGGACGGCAATAGGTAGATATGATGTACATATATATACACCAACAAATGATTACAATTTCAGAACAACTGGATCATTTATTAAAGAGACAGAGCTTCACAAATGGAACCAGTCAATAATGCGTTGGTCCATCTCTTCCATTACGCACGCAGTAATTTTAATTGGCATTGACTGATAGAGTTTTGGATTGGGTTGTTTTGGAGAAAGAGACCAAACAGCGAGGTAATCAGTCTCATTGGCTTCGGGAAGGATGGGGAAGGAAGTCGGCCGTGCCCTTTCGAAGGAACCGTCCCGGCATTTGCCTGGACCGATTTAGGGAAATCACGGAAAACCTAAATCAGGATGGCTGGACGCGGGATTGAACCGCCGTCCTCCCGAATGCGAGTCCAGTGTGCTAACCACTGCGCCACCTCACTCGGTCGATAGAGTTTTGGATGTCCTAATGATTGATATGGTGCCAAATTGTGCCCAGTTTCGGCGTTAGATTGTCAAAATCCAGAGCTGGTTGGAGGGCCCTTTCCACAGTGTCCCAAACCTTCTCGATTGGCGAAAGATCTGGCCACGTTGCTGGCCAAGGCTGCTGGTCGAGATGAGGTTTGGCAAGTACGAACGCAGTAGAAACTACCATAGTGCGCGGGTCGTTGGTTCTCATCAGCATCACCCTTACAGTACAGCGATATGTCGACGGTATTCTACGTCCCATTTTGTTGCCTTCCATAACACGCCATCCTGGGTTTACATTTTAGCAGGATAATGCCCATCCGAAAACGGCAAGAATTGTTACTGGTTGTCTTCGTCCTTGCCAAATTCTATCTTGGCTAGCAAGATCTCCGGATCTCTTCCCAATCGAGAACGTTTGGAGCACTGTGGGCAGCGCTCTCCAACTTGCTCGGGATTTCGACAATGTAATGCTAGAATCTGGCACGATATCCTTCTGGGGGACATCTAACAACTCTGTCAATCAGTGCCAAGCCGAATAACCGCTTGCATAAGGGCCAGAGGTGACCAGCGCGTTACTGAGCTGCCCAACTTGTGAAGCTCTTTCTCGTGAATTTTTCTTAAATTGTAATCATTTGTTGTCTACATGCGTACATCACATCTACCGATTCCCATTCAATTCGGATAATTCCTTTTTAGTGTATAGTATTTTTTCTTTTTTTTCTTAGAGTGTATTTAGTTTTAACATACTAATCGATAATTATGCTTTCTTTACGTGGAATAATTTTGCGACTGGTTTAAACAGCTATGAACGTTTATTGTATCAACATGTACATGTGTCAGTGTGACATCTCAGTAACACTGAAATAAACAGCTCCTATTTAGATTTCATTTGTCCATTTTTAAATATCCATTCTTTCTTAGCATCTTCGACTTCGCCCACTTTGAGTGGCCTCTTCAGTAGTCTATGCTGTTTTGAAAGCTCCTTGACGTACTAGGTGATTATAATTAAACTTTGTTACTTGCGGCAGTGTAGACGGGTACCTATTTACGGCATGGGTGCCCAACTTTATAGGAATGAAGTTCAGACTGTGCGCTGCCGGATTTGCTGCTGGTACGAATCTCAGACTCCAAGGACCAAGGATACGTAGCGTGAACAGCACACGTTGCTGTGATCTTCTTCGCCAACATGTGATCCCTGCTCTACGGGAGAGAGATGCCTTCGATTTCTTTCTTTTGATGCACGATGGAGCTCCACCTAATATAGGTCATGAGGTCGCTCAGTTGCTCCGTAACACATGTGGATAAAATAGAATCACTGACCGATCATCCCAAACTGCATGGCCTCCAAGATCACTGTAGTTCAACCCGAGTGATTTCTGGCTGTAGGATAAGCTGGAGGACAAGGTTTGTCAACGGGATAGTAACTGACTTCGGAAGTTGATGATGTGCGCATAGTGAGGGAGGTAGCCAACATCCTATCTGAGATGTTTCGGGTCGCAGTATTGCATCTCTAGTGCGATTCCAGACTGACGTGGATGCAGATGGTAGTCACGCTGACCATCATTTGTAACTCGGAACGTAAACATGGTACGCAAATAACAAAAAATGCTTCAAATGGCTCCGAGCACTATGGGACTTAACTGCTGAGGTCATCAGTCCCCTAGAACTTAGAACTACTTAAACCTAACTAACCTAAGGACATCACACACATCCATGCCCGAGGCAGGATTCGAACCTGCGACCGTAGCGGTCGTGCGGTGCCAGACTGTAGCGCCTAGAATCGCTCGGCCACCCCGCCCGGTGAGCAAATAACAAATGTCACTCACTCATGTGGAAACTGAAAGGTGTTTCTTTCAATGGTTTATTCGCCATGCCTTATTCATTGTTATACAATCAATCGTCTTTTCATGGGGGCTCTCTCAAGTGGCGAAAGTTTAATTGTACCTATCCTGTACTGCTTGTAATCCTGCACTGCGGGCGAACACCAAACTCTGTGAGTACCTCAAACAAATAACGGTACAAAACATTTGTGCTAACATTTCATATCGTATGCATAAATGCGGACCCGCGTGTTATTGGAAACATACCCTTTAACATATCACTAACAAACAACACGTTACTCATTGATATACGACGACGAGGATATAGAAAGCTTCACACGTCTGACTCGTAAGACAAAATTTCCTAATTTATCTCCGCATAACTTCTGTACCTTCATACAGCTAATCACCTTCTTCCAGACTTAAAGAAAATCCGAGTCATTGGCATGAGGGATATGGGAGCAGCATACCGACAGATCGTACAGTCAGCTGGGCTGTAGTGCAATGACTACAAACATCTGTTCACGATATGGACTCAGGTCAGCAGTGTGGAAGAAGAGTAGGCAAGTGTTATTCCCGAAAGACGACACCACGAGTAGGTCGTAGGGCTGTTCTTCTGGCTCTGAAGAATAGACGAATACAGCAGCTGCAATTCGAACTGTCAGGAACAGATTACAGGAAGCTAGATTGAGATTTCCATTGTCATGCGACGTTTACAGCTGACTCTACAGACAACAGAGAGAGGCATGAGTCAACTTGTACATTCGATGCCATTCAATGATATTCATCAATGAGTTTCCCTTCTGTCTGTGGAGGCCAGAACGAAGCCAAAGTGTTTGTACACGACCTGGTGAAAGGCCACAGTAAGTATCAGTATTCGAGGCTACTACACCAGGAATCATGGTGTGGGGAACACGAAGAAAGGTTGGAAGCTCGCCATCCTGCGACCAGAATAGTAGCCCCTGTTGTCATACGATTCAGGACCAGGATATGAAATGGTATATTCCAGAAGAAAAATGGAGAACCTCACACTGCTGTAAAGATCAGCACGATCGGCTGGTGTCCATACTGTATTCAGGGTGGTTGTTGTAGGTTCCTGGACACATCAGCAGACACAGTAACGGAAGAATCAATTATAAGACATGTTTTACAATCCAGACGGCGTCTTCTGTTCTCTGTTAGGTCTCAGGGCAGACCCTCACGTCCGTCTGCTGCTGTTGTCCGCAACCTGGAACTCTAAGAAGATGACGGAGTGCTCGGTTCTTCCCACGGCTCCTCTCACGTTCTCACATCACGTTCTGGAGTTGTCAGATGCCATGATGCCCATCACCATTGCCCTACCAGACGCCACATGTTGCCGTGCTGTCGGTTGTCGTGATGACCGACGCTACTGCCGATCCAGTGACAGCATTATCACGACATTGCACTGTTCGCCGAGCCTGACCTGCTCGATCACAGGCTGCGAAGTTAGAGTAGCTGGTATCCCAGCTCAGCATCGTAATTATAGTCTCGTGAGTGGCTCCTCACCGGCAGTTGTCATTCCGGTCCGGAATTATACGGACGGTATAGGATCCAGAACTGAATGCCTGGAGGTGAGAAAGCAAAGGTCTTAAAATAACTAATCCCCGCTATACGAGGTCTTGATGAGCAAGTCATGCAGAGAACCCTTAAAGTTCCACAACAAATGACTATCTTACTCATCGACGATGGTGGCGCCCCCCTACCGACTACTATGTGTTCGAGTTTACGACTGGTTGCTACCCATAGAAACTCGTCGAAAGTGGAGAATTACCCGTTGCAGGAACGTGCAGATATGCGTTTTTATGTGGTGCAGAAGGATTTAGTTCCCAAGTAGCCAAATGAATGCAGAAAGAAACTTTTTGGAACGGGATATCTTCCTGCACCCTGATAAAATCAGAAGCAATTTATCGCCATGAAAAAATAAATAAATAAACTGCTACAAGTAACTGGGCCATTCAAACCAAGGCTCTCGATGGATCCTCTGCGTCGTAGGATTTGAAGAGAGAGAGTTAGAAAATGTGCTTATTAACATAAGCACGAGTCAACCTCACCGTGAAATGCATACGTCCAAGAATATAGGGTGAGACACTAACTATTGCCACCAAGAATAACGCCGAAAATATGATAGGAGCTGAAAAGTTCGTGGGACAAAAGTTGCATGGGACAACAAGGGCCATAATATGACGTTGGTTTTTTGTTGCTAGGTGAGGTCGCTTCAGTGATATAAAGGTCATTTTTTTTCTTTTTAAATGAGATGCTAAGTTTGATATTTATTTTCTGATAGCGGCTACCGACACGAATCCAGTGATGTGTAACAGTAAGGTCTTTGAAGGTCAACGAAGGTCACAAAGGTGGCATGAACATCCATTTACAGAACATGTTCGAAGTGATGACCATTTGTATCAATGCGGTGCTGCAATCTTCTTAACATGGATTGAGTGGTATTCCTTATCACTTCGACACTTATCGAAGCACATGCTCTGACAATTCTCTCTCACATATCTTCAGGTGTAGTTGGAACGTCTTTATAAACAATATCTTTTACGAATCCCCACAAGAAAAAATCCACAGGCGTCAAGCTGGTGAGCGAGCCGGCTACGGCACAGCTCCTCCTTGTCCAATCCAACGATTTGGGAATTGTCTCTGCCATCAGCGAAAAATATACCGGTCACCCATCGTGTTGATACCACATAGTCGGCCGATGTGGCCGAGCGGTTCTAGGCGCTTCAGTTTGGAACCGCGCGACCGCTACGGTCGCAGGTTCGAATCCTGCCTCGGGCATGGATGTGTGTGATGCCCTTAGGTTAGTTAGGTTAAGTAGTTGTAACTTTGGTGCCGGTTCCTGGCAGCTGACGAATATGCGAAGAAAGACTGTCGGTATGGCGCATCCATTCGTTTGAGTCGCAGTTTCTCTTTTAGCATCGTGATCGTTAGACGAAATGTGTGTTGGAGGGCGCAGTATAGTTCTTGAGCAATTTTACCGCGCTGGCTCTCGGAATTTTGTGAGTAAAGCTGTCTGCGATACACGAGGTCTCTCTTACAGCGTCTTCCACTGCAGTTTGTTGAACGTTTCAATTGCACTTTCGCACTCTCTAAACGCATGGATGATGAATCGTGCAGCCCTTCTTTAAACCTCTTCTACCGTTCCCATTAATTCTTCTTGATAAATGTCCCACACTGACGAACAATGCTCAAGAATTGCGTACGAAGATTTCACAAGCGATTTCTTCCATACCTGAATCACACTTCCTCAATACTGCACCAACAAATAAGAACATGAGAAATCATGGTCAAGAGTTCATCGTACTTCCTCGCTCTCCGCACTCACATCTTAAGCAATGTACGTATTGGTCAAAGGGCCCACAGTGCTTTACAAGGACCGTCCTGTACTTTTTCCTCCGTCAGATCCGTCCACTTATGAGCCGGCCGCCATTTATGTGAAATATTAACCACGGGGCAGGTTATCGATTTTCAAATGCAAAACATTTTGACTAATGTGAATATCAAGCCTGTTATCACAAGAAACCATATCCAGAAGCTTCTTGCTGGTGCCGTATACACACAGCAAGCCACCGTATGGTGTATGGGGAAGGGGACCTTTTGTCATTGCTACTTGTCCCCTTTCTTGTTTCACTGGCAAACAGAGCGAGGGAAAAACGACTGCCTATAAATCTCCGTAAGAGCCCTAATTTTCTCATTGTGGAAAGGTATGTTTGGGGCCGTAGAATCTTTCTGCAGTCAGCTTCAAATTTCGGTCTCTAAATTTCTCCCAATAGTGTTCCGCGTAAGGAACATCGTTTTCCCTCAAAGAATTCCCACCAGAGCTCACGAAGAATCTCCGAAATACTCTCCTGTTGATCGAACCTACCGGCAAAAAATCTAACAGCCCCCCTCTGCATTTCTTCAACGTCTTCCTTTAAGTCGAGATGGTGGATATCCGAAACACTCGAATAGTACTCAAGAATGGGTCACACTGGTGTACTATAAACAGTCTCCTTTACAGATGAACCACACTTTCCTAAAATCCTCCCAATGAACCGGAGCCGCGCACTCGCCTTCGCTGCTACCGTCCTTACATGCTCGACTCAGTTCACACTGCACTGCGACATTACGCCTGGATACTTAATCAACGTGACTGTCAAGCAGTACGTTACTAATGTTGTATTCCAACATTTTGGGATTGTGTTACCTACTCAGCTGCATTAACTTACATTTTTGTACATTTAGAGAAAGCTGACGTTAATCACACCAACTAGAAATTTTGTCTAAGTCATCTTGTGTCCTCCTACAGTCACTCAGTGACGATGCCTTCCAGCACACCACAACATCTTCAGCAAATACCTGCAGATTTCTGTTCATCCTGATTATTTATGTACATAGAGTACAAGAGCCGCCCTATTACACTTACCTGGGGCACACCTGTCAATATCCTTTTCTCTGATGAACACTCGCCTTCCAGGACAACGTTTCTATTAATTAACAGATCTTCGAGTCGTTAACGTATCTGGGAACCTACTCCGTGGTCACACGTTGTGTCTATCAAGAGTAACCCTTTCAGGACTAATTTAAGGCGGGGGAAAGAGAAGAAGTCTACCGGCATCAAACCTGGAGAATTAGGGCTGTGTTGAAGAACAGACACCTTGCGCTGTGCTAGAAGGTTTGGCACACAGACGTTGCGGGTATCCAACAACACGTGAGCACTGTGCTTCGAACGATCCCTCAAGAAGCGTGTGTAGAGATCATTCAACGAAGTTTTCAGACGCACCTTCTACCTCATAACAACGTGAATCAATTTCGTAAGGCAGCAGAAATTCAAGTAAAATACTCTAGCACTCTGTGCCAACAAATTCTATAGCTGCATTCAGTTGGAAAAATATAATCTCTTCTATTTCTAAGAAATTCCGTCATGCTAATACCAGTATGACTGTTCTTGAAAACGAGTGTTTATAATACCCGCCGCCAATGTATTGCCTGTACGTTTGTTTACGTAATTTCAGGAAATTTAGTCAGCTAAAAGGGTAAAAACTCACAGATGAAAATTACGCTGGTTAGCACAAGAGTGATAAAGAGATGTTCCGTCGTATGACTGAATCACATTTTCATTTTCTAAGATTGCACCATTAACCAAGATATCATGTCAACATCCCCTTTGAATCACTTTGTTTATCTTCGTTTTTTGTCTTTTGATGTCTCTTTTTGTACGCTTGGAAACTAAGAAAACTTTGCAAAATTACGTGCCACCGATTCACGTACTCTTTCTGGGTCACGACAGTTTTTTTTATTGTATTTATGAAGTAAATCTTCAAATGTTGTCAGTTTTATGTCATTCGTTCATTATCACTCACTATTCCCCAATCAAAGTTTTGACAATAGTCACTGTATGTAGGAAAAACGATTTCAATTTGTTACCGCTTAAGTGACCAGCGCTCCGAAAGCATACAGTTGTAAATATAAGCTATTATTAACGCTTGTTGATAAAGAACTTGTTTTGCCCGTTGCCCTTCTGGCGCGGACACCTTTGCTGTGCACACGTGGTTGTCACTGCAGTTGCTGTTCTGTTTACAATTTCCAGTTCAGATAAAAATTTATCTTTCATGTGTTATTCATGATTATGTAACTATAGACTACCACTCTCATTTACTTACTCCGTTTTTTTTATAAATATACTTTCCTTTAAGCACACGACATTTACGAAGCTACCGTAATTGATACCTTCGAAACCTGCAATAGCCGTAGTGTATTACGAAGGCTCACACTAATACATGCCCACGTGTGAGTAGCAAACGATGCGTGAAATATAGAGTTGTAGAAAGGACAATAATGGGAAAAATTTTAATAGATTGGCCACTACACACAGGAATTGCTTACTGGGGTAGCAGAGTAGGTGTGGCATGCACATGTCAGTTCTTTCCGGACAGGGAAATCCCTCCAAAGAATCAATGAAAGCTGTGGTTTCAGAGTAGGAAGTACATTAGAAAGAAGCATTATCGTGGCAGATCGGAGGAAGAGAACGTGGATACAGTATTAATTAACTGCAGGGACGTCCAGGTGAAGGTCACAGGGCTAGTTTCAAAAACGGTAGCAATCCTTTCATAGTATTAAGTTCAGAAAGCTGGCTGGAACCAGATGTTAATAGCACTGAGATTCTTAACTCCCATTGGAATGTATATCGCAAAGATATGCGGGAAGCTGCTTGTAATGTTATGTGAGCCTCACTGCCTTTTTTTAAAACTAATTTGTGGCCGATTTTATTCTGAGAAGCTCAGTAATGTATGTAAATACCGTAAATGTAAATGTAATTCAAAAAGTACTTGAAGTGAAGTGAAGCGCAGTTGGACAGCAAGAAACTCTTTGGCGCGCAATCCCCGCAACGATAGTAGTTGTGAATCTTTGAGTATGACTCAAAAAAAAAAAAGGACAATTGATTTATTAAAAAAAGAGGACTGTTAATCTGTATCTTGTGGAAAGAGGACGTGTTGTTAGGCCGTCGCTCAGAACGTATTGTTACATGTAATGAAAATTGCTATTGTAGTGAAAAACTGAGTAAAGTATGTGTAAGAGTTGCCAAACATTTATGTATACAAATTTTTTGTAAGTGAAGAATAGAAATATCTTGCTTTTGGAAAAGGAGGTGAACTTCATTGTCGTCGCCGTCTATCAATCGACAGAATTGTAAGTGTACAAAGTTCACTAAAATACAGGAAAGGAAAAGCATTCTCTATAGTTTAATACGTAACAACCTCTCATAATTTCTTAATTTCAGTAATTGGATTATGATCTTGTAGAATAGTATGGTGCTGAACTCCATTGACCAGTTTTGATGTAGCAGGACGTGTAGTTTGAAGGAAGTTTGTGTGCCAAGCAATCTCCTTTTCTCACGAAAAGCAGATTGCTGTTTGATCGTATTTACTTACAACAGTGGTCCGGCATTTTATATGCTGGTGGAAGCGTTTTTATAGATGTAAATAAAACGATAATACAAGGGCTTTTGTTTTTAACCTTCCATCGGTAGCGAAATGGAAACCATAGTGAAAATCATTTTTTTTTATTTGAAACACTTAGAGGCACCCACCTACTTTTCTTCAGTGTCACTACCCCAACTTAGACATTTGACGTAGCGTGGTACCAACTTTGCAGTAGCTTCGCCATAGAAGGCAGTCGCATGTTCCTTTCGATAAATTCCCTATGTTGGTCTGCAGCTCGCTGTTTGAATCAAAACTTTGTCCTCATGGACAGCGGTTCATGTGAGCGAAGAGATGAAAATCGGAGGGAGTCAAGGACGGCTGCATGGTGGGTGATCAAAACCTCCCAACGAAGACGCTACAGGAGCGTCCTAGTTGCACCAGCAGCGTGCTGCCGAGAATTGTCATGAAGAAGGAAATGCATGACAATTGCGTAATGTGGGCTACTTGAAATCAGGCGGAACCCCTAGGCAGACACTTCACACTTGGAGACAGACTCCATTGTCCTAAGCATCTTTACGTGCTCACTGCGCACTCAAAACCGTGGTTTTAATGTCGTGACCGATCGGAGACTGAACAAAAATTGCCCTCGTATTTTATGAGATTAATACACTCCTGGAAATGGAAAAAAGAACACATTGACACCGGTGTGTCAGACCCACCATACTTGCTCCGGACACTGCGAGAGGGCTGTACAAGCAATGATCACACGCACGGCACAGCGGACACACCAGGAACCGCGGTGTTGGCCGTCGAATGGCGCTAGCTGCGCAGCATTTGTGCACCGCCGCCGTCAGTGTCAGCCAGTTTGCCGTGGCATACGGAGCTCCATCGCAGTCTTTAACACTGGTAGCATGCCGCGACAGCGTGGACGTGAACCGTATGTGCAGTTGACGGACTTTGAGCGAGGGCGTATAGTGGGCATGCGGGAGGCCGGGTGGACGTACCGCCGAATTGCTCAACACGTGGGGCGTGAGGTCTCCACAGTACATCGATGTTGTCGCCAGTGGTCGGCGGAAGGTGCACGTGTCCGTCGACCTAGGACCAGACCGCAGCGACGCACGGATGCACGCCAAGACCGTAGGATCCTACGCAGTGCCGTAGGGGACCGCACCGCCACTTCCCAGCAAATTAGGGACACTGTTGCTCCTGGGGTATCGGCGAGGACCATTCGCAACAGTCTCCATGAAGCTGGGCTACGGTCCCGCACACCGTTAGGCCGTCTTCCGCTCACGCCCCAACATCGTGCAGCCCGCCTCCAGTGGTGTGGCGACAGGCGTGAATGGAGGGACGAATGGAGACGTGTCGTCTTCAGCGATGAGAGTCGCTTCTGCCTTGGTGCCAATGATGGTCGTATGCGTGTTTGGCGCCGTGCAGGTGAGCGCCACAATCAGGACTGCATACGACCGAGGCACGCAGGGCCAACACCCGGCATCATGGTGTGGGGAGCGATCTCCTACACTGGCCGTACACCACTGGTGATCGTCGAGGGGACACTGAATAGTGCACGGTACATCCAAACCGTCATCGAACCCATCGTTCTACCATTCCTAGACCGGCAAGGGAACTTGCTGTTCCAACAGGACAATGCACGTCCGCATGTATCCCGTGCCACCCAACGTGCTCTAGAAGGTGTAAGTCAACTACCCTGGCCAGCAAGCTCTCCGGATCTGTCCCCCATTGAGCATGTTTGGGACTGGATGAAGCGTCGTCTCACGCGGTCTGCACGTCCAGCACGAACGCTGGTCCAACTGAGGCGCCAGGTGGAAATGGCATGGCAAGCCGTTCCACAGGACTACATCCAGCGTCTTTACGATCGTCTCCATGGGAGAATAGCAGCCTGCATTGCTGCGAAAAGTGGATATACACTGTACTAGTGCCGACATTGTGCATGCTCTGTTGCCTGTGTCTATGTGTCTGTGGTTCTGTCAGTGTGATCATGTGATGTATCTGACCCCAGGAATGTGTCAATAAAGTTTCCCCTTCCTGGGACAATGAATTCACGGTGTTCTTATTTCAATTTCCAGGAGTGTATTTATTCCGTATGTGAAATAATTTGGGCAAACATGAGGCTTAGAGGCCGATCAAGGATGGCAGTCGGTGCTACCCTGCTTCAGGGGCAGCAGTTCGACGTGCAAGTCGCCGAAGTCGTGTCAAATCGAAAGACTTGCACCCGGCGAACGGTCTACCCGACGGGAGGCCCTAGACACACGACTTTTTTTTTTAGGAGCAGCAGTCACAGAACATTTCTGGAAAGACATTGGATGTAAGTTTGCTGGCCGTTACAGTATTAGGAGAGATTTCAATTTAGCAGATATAGACAGAAATAATCTAGTAACTAGAACAGGAGGGCGGGTGAGGGAATCACGTGAAACTGTTCTAAATGCCTTACCCGAAAATAATCTTAAGCAATTAATCAGAGAATTGACTCGTAAAGGTAAAGTGTTACATCTCTTTGTGCAAAACAGGTCCGATCTTTTCTACTCAGGGTAGAGCAAGAAATCAGTTATTAATAATGCCGTTATACTATCACTGACTATAGGTGCGAACGGGAATATAAAGAAAGGTAAGATTATATTTCTGTATAGGAAGTGCAACAAGAAACAGATTTCAGATTGACTGAGCAGTCAACATCAAACGTTCATATGTGAGGCAATAAATTATCAGTATAAAAGATCAACGTCCAGTAGTATTGCGCAGTATACCTTAAAAAGGTAACTGTCGAGAAAAGACGTCCGACCGTCGTTAGACAGATGTTCCTAAAGCAAAAAGAGATTTACTGCCGATCTGAACATAGCGAAAGACGCGTCGAGCAAACAAAAAGTGATGAAACAAAAATTAGCCTAAAGGGAGTCATGCATGAAGCGTTGGACGAATTCGAAAGTGGTATTCCATATTATAGATCTGACAGGAAATTTTAATAAGTTTTGGTCTTACGTCTAAATAATGAACTGATCAAAGACACCTGAACCACACATTCAGTGAACATAAGGGCATTGAAACCGAGAATGACACAGAGAAGACCGAAATATTAAATTCCTTTTCCCAACATTCTTTCACCTTGGGAGAGCATAATGAGATTCAGTATCTAAATCGCCATATAAAAGCAAAAATACAGTTATTGAAATAAGTGATAACAGAGTACAAAACCAACTAAAATCATTTAACTGAGGAAAGGCGACAGGCCTTGTTGGGACACTTACACCAGCATTCACTGAGCATGAGAAATAAAGTGCACCTCTAGCCTTCTACTATAGTCATTGGAGAAACGAAGCACTCTCAGTGATTGGGTAAATACACAAGTCTTTTCCATTTTACATGCCTGATCCCTTAATCGGGCAGGTAGGTTAGAAAATTTAAAAAGGGAAATGGATAGGTTAAAGTTAGATATATCGGGAATTAGTGAAGTTCGGTGGCAGGAGGAACAAGACTTTTGGTCAGGTGAATACAGGGTTATAAATACGAAGTCAATAGGGGTAATGCCGGAGTATGTTTAATATTGAATAAAAAAATAGGAGTGCGGGTAAGCTACTACAAACAGCATAGTGAACGCATTATTGTGGCCAAGATAGACACGAAGCCCACGCCTACTACAGTAGTACAAGTAGTAGTAGTAGTACAAGTAGTAGTACAACTAGCTCTGCAGATGACGAAGAAATTGAAGAAATGTATGATGAAATAAAAGAAATTATTCAGTTAGTGAAGGGAGACGAAAATTTAATAGTCATGGGTGACTGGAATTCGATAGTAGGAAAAGGGAGAGAAGGAAACGTAGTAGGTGAATATGGATTGGGGGTAAGAAATGAAAGAGGAAGCCGCCTGGTAGAATTTTGCACAGAGCACAACTTCATCATAGCTAACACTTGGTTCAAGAACCATAAAAGAAGGTTGTATACATGGAAGAAGCCTGGAGATACTGACAGATTTCAGACAGATTATATAATGGTAAGACAGAGATTTAGGAACCAGGTTTTAAATTGTAAGACATTTCCAGGTAAGATGTGGACTCTGACCACAATCTATTGGTTATGACCTGTAGATTAAAACTGAAGAAACTGCAAAAAGGTGGGAATTTAAGGAGATGGGACCTGGATAAACTGACTAAACCAGAGGTTGTACAGAGTTTCAGGGAGAGCGTAAGGGAACAAATGGCAGGAATGGGAGAAAGAAATACAGTAGAAGAAGAATGTGTAGCTTTGAGGGATGAAGTAGTGACGGCAGCAGAAGCTCAAGTAGGTAAAAAGACGAGGGCTAGTAGAAATCCTTCGGTGACAGAAGAAATATTAAATTTAATTGATGAAAGGAGAAAATATCAAAATGCAGTAAACGAAGCAGACAAAAATGAATACAAACGTCTCAAAAATGAGATCGACAGGAAGTGCAAAATAGCTAAGCAGGGATGGCTAGAGGATAAATGTAAGGATGTAGAGGCTTATCTCACTAGGGGTAAGATAGATACTGCCTACAGCAAAATTAAAGAGACCTTTGGAGAAAAGAGAACTACTTGCATGAATATCAAGAGCTCAGATGGAAACCCAGTTCTAAGCAAAGAAGGGAAAGCAGAAAGGTGGAAGGAGTATATAGAGGGTTTATACAAGAGCGATGTACCTGAGGACAATATTATGGAAATGGAAGAGAATGAAGATGAAATAGGAGATATGATACTGCGTGAGAATTTGATAGAGCACTGAAAGACCTAAGTCGAAATAAGGCCCCGGGAGTAGACAATATTCCGTTAGAAATACTGATAGCCTTGGAAGAGCCAGCCATGACGAAACTCCACCACCTGGTGAGCAAGATGTATGAGACATGCGAAATAGCCTCAGACTTCAAGAAGAATATAATAATTCCAATCCCAAAGAAAGCAGGTATTGAGAGATGTGAAAATTACCGAACTATCAGTTTAATAAGTCACGGCTGCAAAATACTGACGTGAATTCTTTGTAGACGAATGGAAAAACTAGTAGAAGCCGACCTTGGGGAAGATCAGTTTGGATTCCGTAGAGCAAGCAGTGAAGGAAACAAAAGAAAAATTCGGAGTAGGTATTAAAATCCATGGAGAAGAAATAGAAACTTTGAGGTTCGCCGATGACATTGTAATTCTGTGAGAGACAGCAAAGGACTTGGAAGAGCAGTTAAACGGAATGGACAGTGTCTTGAAAGGAGGATATAAGATGAACATCAACAAAAGCAAAACGAGGATAATGGAATGTAGTCGAATTAACTCGGGTGATGCTGAGGGTATTAGATTAGGAAATGAGACACTTAAAGTAGTAAATGAGTTTTTCTATTTGGGGAGCAAAATAACTGATGATGGTCGAAGCAGAGAGGATATAAAATGTAGACTGGCAATGGGAAGGAAAGCGTTTCTGAAGAAGAGAAATTTGTTAACATCGAGTATAGATTTAAGTGTCAGGAAGTCGTTTCTGAAAGTATTTGTACGGAGTGTAGCCATGTATGGAATTGAAACGTGGACGATAAATAGTTTAGACAAGAAGAGAATAGAAGCTTTCGAAATGTGGTGCTACAGAAGAATGCTGAAGATTAGATGGGTAGATCACATAAGTAATGAGGAGGTGTTAAATAGGATTGGGGAGAAGAGAAGTTTGTGGCACAACTTGACTAGAAGAAGGGATCGGTTGGTAGGACACGTTCTGAGGCATCAAGGGATCACCAATTTAGTATTGGAGGGCAGCGTGGAGGGTAAAAATCGTAGAGGGAGACCAAGAGGTGAATACAATAAGCAGATTGAGAAGGATGCAGGTTGCAGTACGTACTGGGAGATGAAGAAGCTTGCACAGGATGGAGTAGCATGGAGAGCTGCATCAAACCAGTCTCAGGACTGAAGACCATAACAACAACAACAACATGACTGTTACATATCGCAATGCAATATTTTTTCCATTTTAGTGATTTCTTTTTTTTTTTTTTTTTTTTATTTTGACTTATTTATTTATTTATTTATTTACGACAATGGACCTGGGAAGAAATTTTTGCTTTTTTCTCACTTGGAATATGCACTCCTAGTGTGGTCTCAATTCTTATTACTAGGAGGGGCTAGCATTTCCCACGGAGCTGGACAGTTTTAGCAGAAGTTGAGCTGCAGTACGCTCCGTACTCTTTTAGGCAGAGCCGGCGCCTTCCCTCACTCAGAGCTGAGGACACTGTGCCTCCACTGACATTTCAAAGAATAACTTAGCATGACATGTTTGTCTTTTTCGTACAAAGATCAAAACACAGGACACCGTGGTGCTGGCCAACTTCTGTGGGAAAGTCAATTCCTTTCATAAGAAAATATTTGTTTATCCAGTCGAACGAGTCGGCACGAAGAGGCTGATTAATCAAAGAGACACTGCTGCAGAGAAGTACCTACGTCATGTTTATTTATGTGCGTCCTGTATATCAGGAGTGAAAAGTTTCAGCTACTTACTTTGTCACGCAACTTCTGTTGCTTAATTCGTTATAGTTTGTGGTCTCCTTTTGTCTTGTTAACTTTGAATTTTCGAGCTGCCCAGATGATTAAATCTTCTTATATTTTCTCCATACTGTCTTCCATATAAATTGGTACCTCCCCATAGTGT
This sequence comes from Schistocerca serialis cubense, assembly GCF_023864345.2. Lineage (NCBI taxonomy): Eukaryota > Metazoa > Arthropoda > Insecta > Orthoptera > Acrididae > Schistocerca > Schistocerca serialis. The sequence continues at coordinate 776,294,500 of NC_064638.1, forward strand.
TCGCGTCGTTTTGTACTTTCATTTTAGCGTTTAAAGAACTTGGCTGTATGTTAATTTTATGTGAAATATATTGGTCACTAAAAGTAAGTAAATATCTCTTACTCTCAGTCTTAGATTTCAAAATCCCTTAGTGTTCTACAACTTTTCAATGATTAAGGGAATAATATGTACCGCATGTTGTATTTTTAAGCTGTTGATCTCACTGTGACGGTATTTCCTCAACGATCAGATACTTAGAGGAGTAAAAGAAGAACAAGTGCTGCACTCTATAGTCTTGCATGATTATAGATTTACAAGGGCGTGCTGAAAAGTTACGCCTCCGTACTTGTTTTGTGAAAACTTTTAAAGCTTTTTAAATAAAACCAACTTTATTAACATTCTAAATTTTTATTCTTCATGTCCACATATTTATTTCTCAACATAGTAACACTCGCGAGGAGCACATTTCTCCCAACAAGAGACCAGTTTGTTGATTCAGTCACTGTAAAAGGTCTGACTTCTTTGACGGATCCACAGCCTCATCTGTGCTAGATCGCTGCTTTGATAGCTATCAAAGTGAAGTCCTCGAAGGTGTTCTTTAAGTTCAGGACTGAAAAAAACCAGATAGGGTCAAGTCGGGACTGCATTTAGGATGATCGATGACAGTGGATCCAAGACGTGAGATTACTGCAGATTTCGCAGCTCAAAATCTAAAATAAATTGTTGACAGATGTCCAATCTCTTCCGTTGCGTGTCAGGGGTCAGCATTCGAGGCAGCCACCTACACAATGTTTTCTGTAACGCAGTTCTGCAGTGGTGGCCTGTGCACGCTCCCGTGATATGCCACCCGAGTGGTGTGTCTGTGTTATCAGACGATTTTCTCTGGTGAGTTCATCATCCCGATTCCGATGAGCACTCCTTTCTTTCAGGAGTGCTAGTTCTGCAAGGTTCGCAGGAGAGCTTCTGTTAAGTTTGGAAGGTAGGAGACGAGGTACTGGCAGAAGTAAAGCTGTGAGGAGGGGGCGTGAGTCGTGCTTGGGTAGCTCAGTCGGTAGAGCACTTGCCCGCGAAAGGCAAAGGTCCCGAGTTCGAGTCTCGGTCTGGCACACGTTTTTAATCTTCCAGGAAGTTTCATATCAGCGCACACTCCGCTGCAGAGTGAAAATCTCATTGTGGTATTACTTATTTTTATTTTTTATTTATTGATTTCTTTAGTCTGACAACGTTAGGGCTATCAGGTTCTCTGTTACATCTAATCAGACGTTCTGTACATTTTACATTATGTTCATCGCGTCGGTCCCATAGGTGACAGTTAGTTATATCCTGGGTAAGGTCTTCAACGTTTGGTTGTCTGTTGCTTTACCACGACCTGTTATACACTGAGGTGGAAAAAGTCGTTGGATACCTGCTAATATCGTGTCGGACCTCCTCTCTCCCAGTATACGTGGCATGAACTCAACACATCGTTGGAAGTCCCCTGCAGGAATACTAAGCCATGCTGCCCCTATAATCGTCCATAATTGCGAGAGAGGTGCCGGTGCAGGATGTTGTGAACTCACGGACCCCTCGATTATGTCCTATAAATGTTCGATGGGATTCATGTCGGGCGATGCGGGTGATCCAATCTTTCGCTAGAATTATCTACAATGTTCTTTAAGCCAACCGCGAATAGTTGTGGCCTGATGACATGGCATCCTTGTTTGCGAACGTCAAGACCATGAATGGCTGCAAGTGATCTCCAAGAAGCTGAACTTAACAACTTCCAGTCAGTGATCGGTTTTGTTGTACCAGAGGACCCAGTCTCATCCATGTAAACGCAGCCCACGACATTATGAAGCCACCACAGTCTTGCACAGTGCCTTGTTGATAACTTGCGTCCGTGGGGTCTGCTCTTACCAACTGAAACCGGGATTCATCTGACCAGGCCGCGGTTTTCCAGTCGTCTAGGATTCAGCCGATAGGGTCACGAACTCAGGATAGGCGCTGCAGGCGATGTTGTGCTGTTAGCAAATGCACTCGCGTCGGTCATTCGCTGCCATTGGCCATTAGCGCCAAATTTCGTCGCTTTGTTGCAACGGACACGTTCGTCCTACGTCCCATATTGACTGCTGTTGTTACTTCAGGCAGTGTTGCTTGTCTGTTAGCGCTGACAACCCAACGCAAACGTCACTGCTCTCGATCGTAAAGTGAAGGCTGTCGGCCACTGCTTTGTCCGTGGTGTGAGGTAGTGCCTAAAATTTGGTATTGTCGGCACACCCTTGACACTGTGGATCTTGGAATACTGAATTGTGTAATCATTTCCGAAATTGAATGTCCGATGCTTCTGGCTCCAGCTACCATGCCGCGTTCAAAGTCTTAATTCTCGTCGTGCGACCATAATCACGTCGGAAACCTTTTCTCATAAATCACCTGAGTACAAATGTCAGCTCCGCCAATGCACTGCCCTTTTTACCTTGTGTACGCGATGCTATCGCCATCTGTGTATGTGGATATCATTATCGCATCACTTTTGCCGCCCATTGTATATTACATACAGTGCACAGGGGACTCCGTGGCTGAATCCGACGATAGTTAGTGGAGTGCACCTTTAATTCGTTCAAAAAAATGGTTCAAATGGCTCTGAGCACTATGGGACTCAACTGCTCTGGTCATAAGTCCCCTAGAACTTAGAACTACTTAAACCTAACTAACCTAAGGACAGCACACAACACCCAGCCATCACGAGGCAGAGAAAATCCCTGACCCCGCCGGGAATCGAACCCGGGAACCCGGGCGTGGGAAGCGAGAACGCTACCGCACGACCACGAGATGCGGGCACTTTAATTCGTGACGAGTTCATAATATCGAAACGAGGTTTTTGGCAGATGACAGTACGTAGAGAGATACCTGATTTTGTTACACGTTAATATTCGTAACGCTTTTATCACTCGAAATACTGAAACAAATACGATTTTCTAAATGGAACAATATGTTTGTTCGAATGCATTAGAAGCATTTAAGAAAGGAGTGCAGTTACATAACACTTGACTACGAAGGCTTTCCCGGCATAATAATTGATAATATTCTTCTCGGGTGTGCAGCCGAATCATAACGTCATCTTGACACAACATTTCATCGGTCCATCTGGCCGCCACCTTCAGGTGAGACTGCTGGTACACGATCTCGCCGGAACCGACTTCTCAGAGTTTTTTTTTTTTTCTTTATTGTATTTCAATTCCCCATCGGGGCGGGCTGGCAGTAGCATATGCGCTGCTCTTCAGCCGCCTCTTCTCAGAGCAAGCGGCGGCCCCTATACAGGCCGCAGAAGGCCCACAACGCGTGCACGAGGTGCCGTAACTGCCCTCTAGCGCAAGTAAACATACAGCGCCCCAGTGGTAGAAACAGGCGAAATCGAGATATCGCTATCAAAAATTAAAAATTATTCCGACGATCGAAACACAGACCGTTGTTGTTGTTTTTTTTTTTTAATGCCTGATAACACTCGCGACTGCTACGGTCGCAGGTTCGAATCCTGCCTCGAGCGTGGATGTGTGTTATGTCCTTAGGTTAGTTAGGTTTAAATAGTTCTATGTTCTAGGGGACTGATGACCTCAGATGTTAAGTCCCATAGTGCTCAGAGTCATTTGAACCATTTTTTTTTCATAACACAGGATTACAAGTTTTACTTAAAAGGTAATCCTTGTCTCTATTAATAAGATTATGAGATAATCGAATCTCTATGGATTCTTTTAAAACACAGCCCCAATAGCGAGATGCAGGGGCAACCATTTGTGTCTCGTCGTACGGCATTCTATGCCCCTCGGTGAGAGAGTGCTCCGTCACTGCAGATTTCTCAGGCTGAAGCAACCGTGTGTGCCGCTGGTACTCAGCACATCGGTCCTGAATGTTCCGAATTATCTTCCTCTTATAAGCCTTCCCACAATGGCAAGGGATCTTGTACACCCCGGGCTTCCTCAGACCCAAGTCATCCTTAACTGAGCCAAGAAGCGCTCTAATCTTGGCTGGCGGACGAAAAATACTTTTGATATGATATCTTTATAGAATTCTTCCTATTTTCGAGGAAATGCTCCCAGCAGAAGGTAGAAAAGCCACCGATTTGCGGGTATCTTCTGGTGGTTCAGGCGAAGGTCCAAACTGGAAAGCACGACGGATCTGTTTATCTGTATAGCCACTCTGCTTGAACACAACCTTGAGATGGTCCACTTCTTGTGTCAGGCTTTCTCCGTCTGAAATGGCATAAGCTCTTCTCGCCAACGTCTGCAGGAGCCCCGTACGTTGGAACGATGGATGACAGCTAGAAGCATGCAGGTAACGTTCCGTGTGCGTAGGCTTTCCGTAAACACTGTGTCCCAGAGTCCCATCATCCTTTCTGTACACCAGGACATCCAGAAACGGAAGCTTTCCATCACTTTCCACCTCCATGGTAAACTTGATGCTAGGATGCAGGGAATTAAAATGATCTCCCATGAGGCCACACCAAAATGTATCGTCGACGTACCTCCAGAAACAGGTTGGTTTCAAAGACGCCGTCTTCAGCGTCATGTCCTCAAAATCATCCATAAAAGGATTGGCGACTATTGGGGACAATGGGCTCCCCATAGCCACTCCGTCAGTCTGTTCAAAATGTTTGTCATTGAATAAAAAGTACGTCGACGTCAGCACCTGGCGACAAAGCATGGCTGTTTCCTCATCCAGTTTCTCACCAATTAATTGTAAGGATTCTTCCAGAGGAACCCGGGTAAAAAGCGACACTACATCAAAACTCACAAGCAGATAACAGGGACTAAGAGACAAGAACTTCAATCTCTGAATAAACACCATAGAATTGGGAATATGATGTTCACAACTGGCGACGTGAGGGCCAAGAACAGATGCTAAATACTTGTCTAGATTGTAGGTAGGAGCACCCCAATTACTCACGATCGACCAGATGGACCGCTGAAATATTGTGTCAAGATGACATTATGATCCGGCTGCACATCCGAGAAGAATATTATACATAATACTTATTAATGTCCCCTTTAAAACTTCTCGCTAAATAATATGAGAAATGACGTATTTAGCTGTTGCCTTTCGTCGCGGGATCTCTGGCCGAGGTTTGTTTAACGATTTCTCTGACGCTTCGCCAGCAAGAGTGGCTGGCATTGTTCAAAAGTTCATCCCCCCCCGGCTAGTGATGGCCTGCAATCGAGTCCGTGGCCGAAGATTATATGTAACTGTTGGCGCGACAGTTACGTGTGATCTACAGCCGAGCAGTCGACTGCATACCGTCACTAGCAATGGGAGGGGCGGGGGAAAGAGAATGAACTTTTGACAATGCTGGCGAAACGCCAGAGAAATCGTGAAACAAACGTCGGCCAAGAACATTAAGACAAAAACCAAGAGGCAAAACGTACGACAGTGACAACGAAAGCTCCGACAATTTTTTAATTTTGTAAGCATGGTAAATGTACTGAAATGTAGAGGTAAGGCTACAGGAATGAGCTATGCAAGTTGAACAATGGGCAAGTGTGATTCTCATATCAGACGCCCATCGCTGTATGTAACAAGATGGGACTAATTAACTCCACACTAGCAAACTGCGGCTGCAGTGCTTTTCAGTTTTAGCACTATCTTCAGAGTACTACGTGAAACGCTTTAAAAACCACATTAAGAAGCGTTTTAAATCGTACTCGCCTTTTCAATAATTTTCCATTGTAGATTAAAAAAAAAATTTCATTCCATTTGAAGAAATGACACATTCTTCAATATCTCGGTTGATAAAGGGTTAAATATTTACTATGCAACAAAATTACTTGCCCTTTGTGTACTAAGAACCGTTCAAAAAATAAGAGGTCTGTTACATCTTACGCGCGTCACCCTGCAGAAAGAATGAATGGGACATAAGGAAATATTCTACCAACATGTAGCCATAGCGGTCGAGTAAAACCAAGGATTCTTCCGAGGTTAAGGTCTCCAACAGACGAACGGAATATACAGGGTGTTTATAAGCGAATATCGGGGTTTTAACGCTTTGTAATATTTATTACATTAAACTTACAGTTATGAATAATATGTCAAATGAAAGAGCAGCTCAAATAGTTTTACCAAGAACCTTATAAATGTTCAATGTGAGCACCATTTGTCACACGGCACACATGAAGTCCATAGCTGACTTCTTCCCAAGCGTTGATAAGTGTGTCTTCAGTGAGTGTAGGAACATCTACTTCAATCCGATTTCTTAATTCAGGGAGGTCTGCTGGTAGCGGAGGTACGTACACATGATCCTTGATGAAGCCTCAAAGGAAAAAATCGCATGGCGTTAGGTCGGGTGAACGTGGAGGCCATGCAAAGCAAGCCCCGTCATTGGACCGCTTGATGTGTGCTGTGTAACAAATGGTGCTCACATTGAACATTTATAAGGTTCTTGGTAAAACTGTTTGAGTTGTTCTTTCATTTGACATACCATTTATAGCTGTAAGTTTAATTTAATAAATATTATAAAGCGTTAAAACCCCGATATTCAATTATAAACACCCTATAGTATCTCACGCCCTCATTACATGATGTGTTACGGAGAAGTTTGACATCTGGCTCAGAAATCTGGCTCGCGGTCTGAGGATTACAAATTGTAACACCATTGATCAAAACTTCTTCCATCTCGAGAATTCCAATTACGTATCTCAGGATCAAGCCCTTGCGTTAGCGGCGCTGACTTTAAGATCGGGTAAGATCAATGCAGAGAGGCCTATAGCTTGACAAACTAGGCAACCAGCTATTTCTACTGAGTTCAGTTATGTCAATAGTGTAAGAAAGCCAAAATTGTCGGTGAGGCAGCAACGTGAGGTATGGGGAAACATCGTGAGTCGAAGAAGTGTCACACAAAAGTCTGGCCTCCGACGTGAGAACTGTCAATACCACGCCCTCTGTCTCAGCTGTACGAATATGCTAAAAGGCTATTGGAAAGCAGAGTTGTTTGTTGTCAAAATCTGCGAAGTAGTGAAGGGTGGCGTAGCCGCTGGGACGTGTAGACGAGGCCGGGGCGTGCAAACAGCCACTGCCCCAGGGACGGCGCCCACGCGGTGGCAGAGCAGCGCCCTCTGGAGTGCTCCAGCAGAGGACCTAACGGAGCCGCCAGGCGCCGAGCCGCGCTGCGGGCCGCGCACATCAGTCGCAAACACTGCCCAACTACGCCCTACCACGACACTGTAACAATACGCGGTTCTCAGCGTCTCAGAAGCCGTATACTATGAGGTGTCGGGAAGCCTCATAGTTCTTACGACGGTTACGCTTACGAAATTAGCGTCGTACCTGTATACACACTCAAAGATCAGATCGAAAAAAGTCACTTACTTGTGGAATGATCTAACTCTTCTATACTGCTCACATATCCACAGTGACGCTGCTACACTTTAAAGCGACTTAACGTGGTGCTGAAAACACGACACGCAAGGTAAGGGAAACAAAGAGTTTGCAATAACGGGAATGCCCTGAAGGTAGGGAGATTGAGATCATAGCTGTTTTCTGAATGAAGAAATGTGACAGTCTGAATTTACTTTTATTATTATTATTATATTGTCAGAGTCGCTCTGACCACTGGTACAAATGTACATAACCTGAATGAGATTTTCACTCTGCAGTGAATTGTACGCTGATATGAAACTTCCTGGCTGATTAAAACTGTGTGCCGGACCGAGATTCGAACTCGGGACCTTTGCCTTTCGCGGGCAACTGCTCTATCATCTGAACTACCCAAGCACGACTCACGACCCGTCCTTACAGCTTGAATTCTGCCAGTACCTCGTGTCCCACCTTCCAAGCTTCACAGAAGCACTTGCCCGCGAAAGGCAAAGGTCCCGAGTTCGAATCTCTTAACGGCGAAAATGTTTACCGTCATAGTATTTTCACAAAATACACGATGAATGAAACAATAAGGTGGTTGATTATTCCACGAACGTATTCTCTTAGCATTTTAATAGTAAACTACACCTTGATGCAGAACACCTCTCTTGTAACTTCTCCCACTGGGGTATCTCGGTGATGCTTTCTCGCTTGCTTAACTAAACTGTAACGAAATGCCTTCCTCCTCTTTGGATCTTCACTATTTCGCCAATGAATCCTCCATGGTAATAGTCCCAGAGTGATGAGCGATACTTAGTTATCGGTGGAAAGACAATTTAAAAATCATCCCATTCGTGGGTGGACTACACTTCCTGAGGATGTTTCCAGCGAATCTGTCTAGCATTTGACTGTCCCACAATAGTTTTTACGTGGGCGTTCCACTTTAAATCGCTCTCTACATACAATCCCAGACATTCAATGAAAGCGACTGTTTCCTGTGACTGTTCAATTATAGTGTAACAAACAATAAAGCGCCTTTTCACCTATTTGTGCGCAGTATGTTACATCTTTTTACGTTATAGATCAATTACCAGTCCCTGCACACAGTGTCGACCTTATACCGGTCAGTCCGTATTTCACTACTACTTTCTAGCATTGCGACTTATCTTTATAGAACACCGTTACCTACCTACAGCCTGATGGAGCTTTCCACGTCATCCACTAGGTCATTCATATACCGAGGTGAAAAAATTCATGGGACACTTTCTAATATCGTGTGGGGCCTCCTTCTGCCCGGCGTAGTACAGCAATTCGACTTGGTATGGATTCAACAAATCGACGAAAGTCCCTTGCAGAAATATTGAGCCATGCTGCCTCCTTGGTCATCCAAAATTGGGAAAGTGTTGCCGATCAGGATTTTGCCCTCGTACAGACCTCTCGATTATGTCCGACAAATGTCGGTTAAGATTCGTGGGTGGCAATCTGGGTAGCCAAATCATTCAGTCGAATTGTCTAGAACTTCCTTAAAACCAATCGCGAACAATTGTGTCCCGGGTTCATGCCGCATTGTCATCCGTCATAATTCTATCGTTGTTTCCGAACATGAAGCCTATGAATGGCTGCAAATGGTCTCCAAGTAGACGAACATAACCATTTTCAGTCAATGATCGGTTCATTTGACCAGAGGAGCCAGCCTATTCCATTTAAACACAGCCAACACCATTATGGAGTCACCGCCAGCTTGCACAGTGCTTTGTTGACAACTTGGGTCCACGACTTCGAATGGTCTGCGGGACACTCGAGCCCTGCCATCGGAACTCATCTGACCATCTCACGGTTTTCCATTCGTCTAAGGTCCAACTGATATGGTCAAGAGCCCAGGAGAGGCGTTGCAGGTGATGTCGTGCTGTTAGCAAACGCACTCGCGACGGTTGTCCGCTGCCATAGCCCACTGATGCCAGATTTCGCCACTCCGTCCAAAAGGACACGTTAGTCGCACGTACTACATTGATGTCCCCGGTTATGTTATGCAGTTTTGCTTATCTGTTAGCACTGGCAATTCTACGCAAACGTCGGCCGTGGTGACCGAGCGGTTCTAGGCGCTTCGTAACCGCGCGACTGCTACAGCGGCAGGTTCGTCTCCTGCCTGGGGTATCAATGTGTGTGATGTCCTTAGGTTAGTTAGGTTTAAGTAGTTCTAAGTTCTAGGGGACTGATGACCTCCGATGTTAAGTCCCATAGTGCTCAGAGCCATTTGAACCATTTCTACGCAAACGCCGTTGCCCTCGGTCGTTAAATGAAGGCCGTCTGCCTCTACTTTGTCCATAGTGAGAGGTAGTGCCTGAAAGTTTGGTATCCTCAACACACTTTTGACATTATGTATCTCGAAATATTGAATTCTCCAACGATATCTCAAATCGAATGTCCTACGCGTCGAGTTCCAGCTACTATTCCGCGTTCAAAGCCTGTTAAATCCCGTCATGGAGCCATGATCACGTCGGAAACCTTTTCACATGTATCACCTGAGTAGAAGTGACAGCTCTGAAAATGCTCTGCCCTTTCATACCTTATGTAAGCCATACTACCGCCATCTATGTATATGTGACTCATTTTGTTCTCTTCAGTCCATTCCTCCCACGCCTGCATCAATGCCAGTAGCATTACGCTGCGTAATAGCTGCCATTTTTGCTATATACCCTCTAAGGACCCACCACGAAGGAATCATCAGAATGGGACGGAAACCGGTATACGTGATGCAGAGGTACAGAAAAAACAAATGATAATTGCAGTTTCTGGAAAAGTGGACGATTTATTCAAGGGAGAGAGCTTCACAAATTGAGCAAGTCATTAATGTGGTGGTCCATCTTTGGCCCTTATGCAAGCAGTTATTCGGTTTGTCATTGTCTGATAGAGTTGCCGGATGACCTACTGAGGGATATCGTGCCAAATTCTGTCCGGTTGGCGTGTTAGAGCAACAAAATCCCGGGCTGGTTGGAGGCCCTTGCCCATGATGTTACAAACGTTCCCTATTGGAGAGAGATCGAGCGACCTATCTTGCCAAGGTAGGGTTTGGTAAGCACGAAGGCAAGCAGAATAAACCCTGGCCGTGTTTGGGAGGGAATTGTCTTGCTGAATTGTAAGTCCTGGATGACTTGGCATGAAGGGCGACAAACCGGGGCGTAGAATATCGTCCACGGACCGCTGTGCAATAATAGTGCCGCGGATAACAACTGTTGAGGTCCTGCTATGAACGGAAAAAGTCATCTCGGAGGGGGGGGGGGGGGGGTCTCCAGACACGTCTCCGCTGGTCGTCGGGGCTCAGCTCGAGGCGAGACTCACCACCGAATACAGTTCTACTCCAATCAATGAGATTCCAGATTTCGGCCCGATTCGGATAATTCCTTCGTGCTGCGTGGTTCTTTATATCTTAGAGTGTACATGTCTTGTTCACAAACATCGAACATACACAGGCACTTAAACTTTATAATTAAACCAGATAGCGTCCTTTGACTTCAATGAGCTGCATGGAACCGTCGCCTGGTATACGTTGTATAATAGTAAGCGTATTTGGTATGTGCCCAATCCAGCTAGCAACCAAGAAGCACGGTCTATAGAAGCCGTAAGCTTTTGTAATATCTAAGGTTGTCACTATAGGCACCGTAGATGGCTTTATAGCTTTGCATGTCATAGACAGCGACGTGGGTACAGTACACACGTCGAGGAAGTAATCAATGTACTCTGTACACACAAAAACAAATATACTTTCTCGTAACCCAGGCTCTCACATTATTTTGTCACTATGAAGTGAAAGTGGTTCCGAAACCCAATTTTAACGGATATTTTGTGAAGATTTCCATTGGTTGTAATGCAAATGTGGGAATTGGAAGTTTCTCCCAAATAATCTCAATGGGAAATTTGGCTGAAAAGCCCTTCACTCTACCATAGATCAATACTCGAACAGCCTGCTATACCCAGAGAATTAAAAAAAAGATAAAAATTAGCCTATAAGCAAGTAATATGTGACGCGTATACTCCCATAAGGCTAGCAGAAAAATACCACAGAGGGAAAGTCCAAGTTGTGACGAATAAAGCTTGGTGTCTTGGGAATGGATGAGGAGCTAATAAACTTCGGGCATTCGGGGTCCTGAAGGCGACACACACACACACACACACACACACACACACACACACACACATACACATAGTTCACTATGACGTAGAGTAAAATTTATTTTACCTACAATGCTTGTTGTCAACATCATCATTGCTAAATATGTCTCTGAAATTATTTTCATTTTTGGTTTTGTTTCAAGTAATACAGTTTATTTTAGGATATTTCGCGTTATTTACGATGACGTTCAGTTCAGCAAGGCTTTGCGAATGATGCCAAGTAATACCGTGGCCCAAATTAACCCTTAAGAAGTGATTTCCGGTGATACTGCAGTAGCTGTAAGAGCCAATTTATTCTTGATTTTTTATGTATTCTGCATCTGTTTAAGATATACATTACCTAATTAGATCAATGATACATCCGTTAAAAGTATATTAAAAATCAAAAACACACGTGGGTTAGTGGCAGGACCCTGCTCTGTAGATTACGTTACATACTCTGATGGATTGATTTCTTTCTTATTTTCTGTAATGTTAACTCCATAAATTTTGAAAAATGGCCGACATGCAAATCTCAGGTGGTGACGCGCTTCGGACGCTGGATGAATGTGATGTCAGGGATCCGGAAGATGTCTTCAGCGAATCTGATGAGGACTTTATTTCGGAACAAGATACGTCATAATCGGAAGAGAACCTTGAAGGGAGTTCAGAAGAAAGTGGCATTGCCAACAAAAATCCTGACGTGGATTCCAATGAAGAAGGTGAGTTTACTGAAAGGTCAGCACGAAAATGAACTAGTTCAGTGTTGCCTGAGATTCACTGTCGTCATTATAACATTATGAAAGTATCTCCCAAGTTTATTGAAAAGTCAGCACGAAAACGAATAAACTCAGCGTTTCCTGTGACTGACTGTTACCATTATAACATTATCAAATGATCTCCCGGTCCAAAGCACGCAAGTGATCTTGCACCCAAAATGTCCGAAGTTTTCAGCGTGTTCTTGTAGATACTATATGGGCCTTGACCAATGCTGAAGTGTCACGTGTTATTCAGCATTACAATTCAAATGCTGCTCCGATCATAACGAGAATCTCGACAGATATAGATTCTCTGAAACTGAGAGCGTTTTTTGATGTGCCACTAATTGCGGAAGTTCTACGCTGCCGACAGGAAACAATTTCTGATACCTGGACAACAGACAAAAATATTAGTCATGTAGTTTTTACTGATGCTGTGGCATGGAATCGACTTGCACATAGTCTTCAGTTTATCAGATCTGACGATAAGCCAGCACGTCAACAATGCTTGTTTATACATGTTGTGTCTGTTCCTTCGGACACGTCCAATCCTGCAGCTACTATGAATCAAGACACACAGGAATTTAAAGTTCAAATGGTTCAAACGGCTCTGAGCACTATGGAACTTATTATCTGAGGTCATCAGTCCCCTAAACTTAGAACTACTTAAACCTAACTAACCTAAGGACATCACACACAGCCATGCCCGAGGCAGGGTTCGAACCTGCGACTGTAGCAGCAGCGCAGTTCCGGACTGAAGCGCCTAGAACCGCTAGGCCACAACTGCCGGCGGAATTTAAGGCATTCACTACCAGTGGGCATTGATTTATATCAATGGGGCAAACTGAAAATTTGTGCTCGTCCGGAATCGAGCCTGTGTCGCCTGCTTACTCGGCAGATGTACTGACCACTACACCATCCGGACACAGTGGTCACACCAATCGCACACTGGGTGTTTACGTTGTCCTCATCATTTCATCATCATTCATGAAAGTGCAGAGTTTGGACTGAGCAAAGGTTGGGAATTTGTACGGATGCTGATAACCGCGCAGTTGAGCGCCCCACAAACCAAACATCATTATCATCATCCAATCGCACAGTCTACCCTACGACGCCTCTCGTCAGACCCAAATTGTCAATTTGCAGCACACTTTACTGATGTAGTGCCCCTGCTCATTACACTCATTACATGCGCCATCTTGCCGATTCCCGCAAGAGTTTGAGCTTGCATCTGCACTGAAGGGATCACTGACCATCATTGCCTTGATTATATAATCAGTGTGTGGTGTTTGTTCTTTTGCGCATGTCCGTAATAACAGGCAGTGGTGAACACTGTGTCCAGATATTGTAGTGGTCAGCGCATCTGCCTAGTAAGCTAGATACAAGCCTTCGAATCCCAATCGGGCACAAATTTTCAACTTTCCCCATTGATATAAATCAATGGCCACTGGCAGGTAATATGTTTAATTCCTCTATGTAATGCTTATTTAATTGAAGTATTCCTTTACACGCCCAAAGATTTGAATATGAATAGCCTTATACACTACTTTGTTGAGACATTAAGACAAAAACATGGGGTCCGCAGAAGACCCCACTTAGTAAACAACGTTGACGATTAGGCTTGGCATGTTAAGAGTTAAACTGACTGGATGAGTTTGTAACGTCTCCTGGCAAAACACATATTATATTTGGTAAAAAAGAAAAAAATAATTGAACTGGATAGTTGTAATTTTATTTCTGCATGGACAATGATTGTGTGATCTTTATGTAATAAAGATAAACCATTATGTGTCACGTTTTATAGTTGTATAGAATTATGTATTTTTTTTTTTTTTTTTGTAAAGATAATATCTGTGTCGGCGAGTATTGAAACCGCCAAAGACGATACTTATTAAATATCAAACAAAGATTTAAATATATAAAACCGAGTATAAATAGTAGTGACTGAGCATTAATTTCTTTGTCCTCTATTTGGAGTTACGTGAGTAGGCTTAGCCTGCGACGCTATATTGTACGCTTGTGTAGCATTCTTTTGTCAAGATTGAGAGAAGGACGCCATTAGGCATTGATTTGTAAAGGTGTGTAAGAATTTAATCTGTTTAAATGTTTTGAATAGAGTTACTTAGTGAAAACTTGCATTATGATTTGTAATAATCTTGCCTGGTATTTTATCCCATCCATTGAAAACATTTTCGGCTATCTAAATATTATTCGTGATGCAGAGCTGCGCCACGAACGAACGAGCCGAAGCTGCGGCGCAGTCAAACTGCATTAAATGAAACCAATCATACCGCAAAGAAGCGGACAGGTAATACTGAACTAAAATTATTTCTTTCAGCTTTCGGGATTGCAGGGCAGAGCAACAGATTTCATGATGTGTTTTACAGGTGGACGCGGGGTGCGGATGATATATTATTAAGAGTGCAAAAAGATAATTTACCTTCATAACATAAAAGAAATCTTGCTGTGCGTAGTTCTGGTCTGGCAAACATTATAGTAAAAACATTTTTTCTCTGATAACAGTCTCATGTTCTCGTGTTAGTCGTGGTACTTATTGATGTTTTACTGTTAACAAAAATCCACTGCAAAATTTTGATGTTTAACAAAGATTGCGTACTGTAATATCAGTATTGATAACGAAATAATTTTCAGTAACCTTTTCAGTAACTGTAAAGTAAGGAAGATATGTTGAACTTAATAGCGAGTTACAGTAACGAAACAATGTTCCCTTCATAGAAAGCCAGATCCAGAATAATAAGAACATAATATATGAAATGAATTTTATCCACAGTGGATGCTGTCGAACTCCGTGACTGTTCCTTTATCGGGTGTAGAAAAATATCCGCTACCAGTCACAATAAAAGGTTATTTATTTGTCACACGACCGGTTTCGGACTTGCGCCCATCCTCAGGTGTTTATACATTCATTTACATGTTTATACTGTTGGAGATCACTGTATAAATACAAAAAATTATTTGCTGGTGACTACACAGATACAAGTGGGACAATTGTATGTGGTAAGGCAGCATTTGACGAAAATATATCTGTAATTACATAAAGATAAAGCACCATTATTACAGTTATGCTGTGATGACAGTTTTTCTACTTAGTTACACACTTATTGTCATTTTCACGTCCATATTTCAGTTTGCCAAGTATAACTCCATATTTCACTATTACGAGGTTCACTCCTGAAATATGCTATGTTTACATACAAACACGTGGGCTGTGGTCAAAGAACGTAGATGTAGCAGATGTAAAGATGTTGCTCATACAGAAACTTGCAGGTTATGGTCAGAGAACGTAGCCACAGGAAGTGCAAGGGTGTTGCATATATAGAAATATAAAAGCTATTATAGAATGCGACGCTGAGAATAAGGTCTGATGTGTTAGAGCTGCGGATATAAATTTCTAGCTCTTCAAGCAGATTCATTTTCTTTCCTTTGTTCGCAGTGTGTAGTATTTGCAGGTTTTCTGTAATGGCTGTGGCTGAGTGACCATGGTCTTTGAGGTGCATTGCAAAGGTGAACTTATCAAAATTATTTAACCGGAAGGCATCCATAAGCTCACGGTATCTTATAGTGAAACTCCTTCCAGTTTGGCTTTTGTAGAACTGTGGGTAATTGTCATATAAAAGTTTGTAAATACCCGATTTGTGGTGGCATTGGTTGTTTGTCTTACTGTTGTGGATGATGTGCTGTTGTAGCCTGTTGTAGGTTCTGAATGAAATTTGAATACCAGTTTTCCGAAAGAGGTTGGCAATTTGGTATGAAATTTTACCTATAAATGGTATGTGGGCGAATGTGTTTTTTCCTTCTTGTGAATCTGATTTAGCAGGTGTGCATTGTTTCTTTTTGATCCGACAGATGGCGCTTCATCTGATCAGAATAGCAATAATTAGCATAACAAAGTGAGACAAAGCAAAGATGATTTTCTTTACAGGAAATGCTCAATATGTCCAGCATCATTCCTCAACAATAGCTGTAGTCGAGGAATAATGTTGTGAACAGCACTGTAAAGCATGTCCGGAGTTATGGTGAGGCATTGGCGTCGGATGTTGTCTTTCAGCATCCCTAGAGATGTCGGTCGATCACGATACACTTGCGACTTCAGGTAACCCCAAAGCTAATAATCGCACGGACTCAGGTCTGGGGACCTGGGAGGCCAAGCATGACGAAAGTGGCGGCTGAGCACACGATCATCAGCAAACGACGCGCAAGAGATCTTTCGCGCGTCTAGCAATACTTTATTTTTTCTGTTCTAATAAAACCGCATGTCATTCCAAGCATGTGTGTCAATTTTTACCTCTCTATCTACATTATTCCGTGGTTTATTAAGTTTTCAAATTTATACTGACTTTTTGATCACCCTATATATATATATTTGTGTTGTTGATAACTAATGATCCAAAGAAAATTACAGCACAACATCCCTAAAAAGTATTTCAGGGCTCTTTTCGTAGCAACATATTAATCTCATCCATTTATCAACATGTTAGTTGTTACGTGAGCAATAACAAAGCAGAGAGCGAAAAGTTTATTCGTGAGCCGTAGGAAAACTAAAGCGTACCATCCGGTACAGGAGCTGACCTGCTGAGCACCGCGATATTCGTCCAAACCTTTATGACTGAGTATCGTTGACAGCCGGTAAAACTCTGTTAGGGAGGAGTCTGTCGGAAGGGCTAGCAGGGCAGCCGTGCAGGGAGGCGCGGCCGGCGGTCATCTGGAGACACGTGGAGCGAGGCGGCGCTGCCCCGGACAGCCGGCGTCCTGCGGGAGCGTGCGGGGTCCCGCGGGACTCGCCGCTAATTACGGCGCTCCTGCCGGCCGCCGCAATAGTTTTATTACTCTAATGGAACGCGCCGCGCCGCACCGCCCGACCGGCCAGCGCCCCATCCGCAAATTAATTACGCCACGCCGTCCAGGGTTTAAGTATTATGACGTTTCCGGGACGGCGACTTAATTAATTGATAATGTGTCGCCGGACGCCGCTAGGCTTAGCCTAACGGGTAATCGATCAGCATCATCGCGCGGAAAGAATCTTCCTAATCAGACAAAACATACGAAATGAAGTGCTTCAGTCAATTAGTGACAGTAGATTACTTCGTCTCGGGCATTTCTTGCACAGATCTCAACGTTCGTACTTGATTTTGTCCTCAGCAACTCGTTTCATCGACTCACCATCTCTGAGCAGCTAAGACATACTTACGAATCATTCCTTCGCTCCCAAATTTACGTTTTCGGTATAAATATTCGGATGTATCTTATTTCTAACTCAACTGCTGCGCTCCTGCCATTGTACTCCATTATGTTAGTTCTACATCTACATCCATACCCCGCAAGGCACCTGACGATGTGTGGCGGAGGGTTCTTTGAGTACCTCTATCGGTTCTCTCTTCTATTCCGGCCTCGTATTGTCCGTGGAAAGAAAGGTGGTCGCTATGCTTCTGTGTGGGCTCTAAGCTCTTTGATTTTATCCTCATGGTCTCTTCGCGAGATATACGTAGGAGGGAGCAATATACTGCTTGACTCCTCGGTGAAGGTATGTTCTCGAAACTTCAACAAAAGCCCGTACCGAGCTACTGAGCGTCTCTCCTGCAGAGTCTTCCACCGGAGTTTATGTATCATCTCCGTAACGCCTTCGCGATTACTAAATGAACCTGTAACGAAGCGCGCTGCTCTCCGCTGGATCTTCTCTATCTCTTCTACCTACCCTATCTGGTACGGATCCCACACCGGTGAGCAATATTCAAGCAGTGGGCGAACAGTCCGCAGCTCGTGGTCGTGCGGTAGCGTTCTCGCTTCCCACGCCCGGATTCCCGGGTTCGATTCCCGGCGGGGTCAGGGATTTTCTCTGCCTTGTGATGACTGAGTGTTATGTGATGTCCTTAGGTTAGTTAGGTTTAAGTAGTTCCCCCCCCCCCCCCCCCCCCATGAACCATGGACCTTGCCGTTGGTGGGGAGGCTTGCGTGCCTCAGCGATACAGATGGCCGTACCGTAGGTGCAACCACAACGGAGGGGTATCTGTTGAGAGGCCAGACAAACATGTGGTTCCTGAAGAGGGGCAGCAGCCTTTTCAGTAGTTGCAGGGGCAACAGTCTGGATGATTGACTGATCTGGCCTTGTAACATTAACCAACACGGCCTTGCTGTGCTGGTACTGCGAACGGCTGAAAGCAAGGGGAAACTACGGCCGTAATTTTTCCCGAGGACATGCAGCTTTACTGTATGATTAAATGATGATGGCGTCCTCTTGGGTAAAATATTCCGGAGGTAAAATAGTCCCCCATTCGGATCTCCGGGCGGGGACTACTCAAGAGGACGTCGTTATGAGGAGAAAGAAAACTGGCGTTCTACGGATCGGAGCGTGGAATGTCAGATCCCTTAATCGGGCAGGTAGATTAGAAAATTTAAAAAGGGAAATGGATAGGTTAAAGTTAGATGTAGTGGGAATTAGTGAAGTTTGGTGGCAGGAGGAACAAGATTTTTGGTCAGGTGATTACAGGGTTATAAACACAAAATCAAATAGGGGTAATACAGGAGTAGGTTTAATAATGAATAAAAAAATAGGAGTGCGGGTTAGCTACTACAAACAGCATAGTGAACGCATTATTGTGGCCAAGATAGACACAAAGCCCATGCCTACTACAGTAGTACAAGTTTATATGCCAACTAGCTCTGCAGATGATGAAGAAATAGATGAAATGTATGACGAGATAAAATAAATTATTCAGGTAGTGAAGGGAGACGAAAATTTAATAGTCATGGGTGACTGGAATTCGAGTGTAGGGAAAGGGAGAGAAGGAAACGTAGTAGGTGAATATGGATTGGGGCTAAGAAATGAAAGAGGAAGCCGCCTGGTAGAATTTTGCACAGAGCACAACATAATCATAGCTAACACTTGGTTTAAGAATCATGAAAGAAGGTTGTATACATGGAAGAATCCTGGAGATACTAAAAGGTATCAGATAGATTATATAATGGTAAGACAGAGATTTAGGAACCAGGTTTTAAACTGTAAGACATTTCCAGGGGCAGATGTGGATTCTGACCACAATCTATTGGTTATGAACTGCAGATTGAAACTGAAGAAACTGCAAAAAGGTGGGAATCTAAGGAGATGGGACCTGGATTAACTGAAAGAACCAGAGGTTGTAGAGAGTTTCAGGGAGAGCATAAGGGAACAATTGACAGGAATGGGGGAAAGAAATACAGTAGAAGAAGAATGGGTAGCTTTGAGGGATGAAGTAGTGAAGGCAGCAGACGATCAAGTAGGTAAAAAGGCGAGGGCTAATTGAAATCCTTGGGTAACAGAAGAAATATTGAATTTAATTGATGAAATGAGAAAATATAAAAATGCAGTAAATGAAGCAGGCAAAAAGGAATACAAACGTCTCAAAAATGAAATTGACAGGAAGTGCAAAATGGCTAAGCAGGGATGGCTAGAGGACAAATGTAAGGATGTAGAGGCTTGTCTCACTACGGGTAAGATAGATACTGCCTACAGGAAAATTAAAGAGACCTTTGGAGAGAAGAGAACCACTTGTATGAATATCAAGAGCTCACATGGCAACCCAGTTCTAAGCAAAGAAGAGAAGGCAGAACGGTGGAAGGAGTATATAGAGGGTTTATACAAGGGTGATGTACTTGAGGACAATATTATGGAAGTGGAAGAGGATGTAGATGAAGACGAAATGGGAGATAAGATATTGCGTGAAGAGTTTGACAGAGCACTGAAAGACCTGAGTCGAAACAAGGCCCCGGGAGTAGACAACATTCCATTAGAACTACTGATGGCCTTGGGAGAGCCACTCATGACAAAACTCTACCATCTGGTGAGCAAGATGTATGAGACAGGCGAAATACCCTCAGACTTCAAGAAGAATATAATAATTCCAATCCCAGAGAAAGCAGGTGTTGACAGATGTGAAAATTACCGAACTATCAGTTTAATAAGTCACAGCTGCAAAATACTAACGTGGATTGTTTACAGACGAATGGAAAAACTGGTAGAAGCGGACCTCGGGGAAGATCAGCTTGGATTCCGTAGAAATGTTGGAACACGTGAGGCAATACTAATCTTACGACTTATCTTAGAAGAAAGATTAAGAAAAGGCAAACCTACGTTTCTAGCATTTGTAGACTTAGAGAAAGCTTTTGACAATGTTGACTGGAATACTCTCTTTCAAATTCTGGAGGTGGCATGGATAAAATACAGGGAGCGAAAGGCTATTTACAATTTGTACAGAAATCAGATGGCAGTTATAAGAGTCGAGGGGCATGAAAGGGAAGCAGTGGTTGGGAAAGGAGTGAGACAGGGTTGTAGCCTCTCCCCGATGTTATTCAATCTGTATATTGAGCAAGCAGTAAAAGGAACAAAAGAAAAATTCGGAGTAGGTATTAAAATTCATGGTTGTTGTTGTTGTGGTCTTCAGTCCTGAGACTGGTTTGATGCAGCTCTCCATGCTACTCTATCCTGTGCAAGCTTTTTCATCTCCCAGTACCTACTGCAACCTACATCCTTCTGAATCTGCTTAGTGTATTCATCTCTTGGTCTCCCCCTACGATTTTTACCCTCCACGCTGCCCTCCAATACTAAATTGGTGATCCCTTGATGCCTCAGAACATGTCCTACCAACCGATCCCTTCTTCTGGTCAAGTTGTGCCACAAACTTCTCTTCTCCCCAATCCTATTCAATACTTCCTCATTAGTTATGTGATCTACCCATCTAATCTTCAGCATTCTTCTGTAGCACCACATTTCGAAAGCTTCTATTCTCTTCTTGTCCAAACTATTTATCGTCCATGTTTCACTTCCATACATGGCTACACTCCATACAAATACTTTCAGAAATGACCTCCTGACACTTAAATCTATACTGGATGTTAACAAATTTCTCTTCTTCAGAAACGCTTTCCTTGCCATTGCCAGTCTACATTTTATATCCTCTCTACTTCGACCATCATCAGTTATTTTGCTCCCCAAATAGAAAAACTCCTTTACTACTTTAAGTGCCTCATTTCCTAATCTAATTCCCTCAGCATCACCCGACTTAATTAGACTACATTCCATTCATTCATGGAGAAGAAGTAAAAACTTTGAGGTTCGCCGATGACATTGTAATTCTTTCAGAGACAGCAAAGGACTTGGAAGAGCAGTTGAACGGAATGGACAGTGTCTTGAAAGGAGGATATAAGATGAACATCTACAAAAGCAAAACGAGGATAACGGAATGTAGTCAAATTAAATCGGGTGATGCACCGGCAGTAAAAGTTTAAGTTGGCACCAGGTGTGTGTTAGCGATTCCTGTGTTTGCCGATAGGTCGTTCCCTAGTGCAGCTAGCTAGTTCATTATCCAATGCACGTCGAGTCGAGACATGTCGATAATTTCATTTTTCAACGGGACGAAGGGCCATTGCGCTGCCAGCACCTGCTGTTAGAAATTGTTTGTCGACGAAGAATTGCTTCAACCGTGTTTTGGTCATAAGGGACGCACGTATCTATCATGCACCGTTGGCCTCAATATTGCTTCATCGTACGACGCGTATGTGCTTCCGATTCCAACATTTTTGAATGAACCGTAACGGTGCACCGTAACAAAAAAATGTTCAAATGTGTGTGAAATCTTATGAGACTTAACTGCTAAGGTCATCAGTCCCTAAGCTTACACTACTTAACCTAAAGTATCCTAAGGACAAACACACACACCCATGCCCGAGGGAGGACTCGAACCTCCGCCGGGACCAGCCGCACAGTCCAGCACCGTAACAACTATGAATACAATAGCGTGATACATGCTGGCAAATGTGTGGGAGGAGTTTGACTAGCGAGTGCATGTTGCCGCACGACCAGGGGAGTACATATTGCGCATTTGTGAAACATAAATAAAGGCACTGATTTTAAACGTAATTCTAAAAATTATACAAAATTTTGATGCAGTCTGGTAGTCTGTGGTGCCCTGTTACCGGGCAATTGTCTTGGCTTAGGTACAGTGCAGCCTTCCTTCGTCGCGGCACTAGGAGCGGGAGGGGGCGGGCCCTTCGCCCCAGCCACCTTTTACCCGGGAAACATCCCGGTATTCATTTGATGCCAGGCTGAGTGAACGTGGGCCCGACCTGGAGGGGCTGGAACAAGGAAAACTCTCCATCCGTAACCGAGATTGAACCCAGGACCTTCAGGGCCGTGGTATGTCGCTCTACCTTCTAAACCACCGCGGTCAGAAGTTTCTGTACGCATACATGCAAAAGATACATTCTTGCGGAAATGTTCCTTTTCAAAATAGATCTGTGTAGTCCTGTGC
Source organism: Schistocerca serialis cubense (assembly GCF_023864345.2). Classification (NCBI taxonomy): domain Eukaryota; kingdom Metazoa; phylum Arthropoda; class Insecta; order Orthoptera; family Acrididae; genus Schistocerca; species Schistocerca serialis. The sequence continues at coordinate 776,317,007 of NC_064638.1, forward strand.
GTAAGTTAAAATTTATCTCAAGTTTATATCTTTATTCATGCATAAGACACAGTCTTGAAAAAGCGTATGAATTTTTTTAAAGTATACTTTATTTTAAATCTGAGGTTAGTATTAATATATCTGACGACTCATTATCTGAACAATAAGCGAGCAGCGCATTTCGCTGGGGCACGCCTGAAGAAACTTGTATGTCAGTCGATGACGCCACAACAGGGACATACTGCTGCGTCCTTCCTTTCGGCCTAGCAACGCCTTATCATCGCATAACTTCCTCGTAGACTCAGAAACATGTTATGTTGCTACGTAAAGAACTACGGTTTTTCAGAAACTCAAGAGAGCACACGGGAGAATGCGTGACATCTACAACAGAAGGTTCATATCTTACAAACAAAAGTTATACATTACAACACGGTGACGAAACGCGATTCTCTGTACGTGACCGAAATTTTAATTATCAACATAGAAGGCCATCTACACAGATCGTGAAGAAAGAGCGAAGGATTATGAGGAAAGTTCATGGTCCAGAGAAACTAAAGACATAAAGACTGAAATCCCATAAACCAACAAAGAAACTATCGAAACTGGCACCAGACATTAGAGAACGAAAATTAAATTTTCTGGGCGTTGTCAGTCCCCCGACAATGAGGCTTACACACGACAGTATGACACATATAGGAACATACCACGGATCCAACAAGTTGAAAATGAACTCGACAGATCCGAGGTAGAAGGGGTGAAACTAGTAGACAGGATTTTTTCCGTTGGACGGTAAACCGTTGGCTAACAGAGCCAGGGAATGAGGTACCACAAAAACAAGAAACCAAGTGAACTGAAGGAAGAAATATAGCCCATGGAAGCAGAATGAGATGTGTGCAGAAGATCAGGAAAATGAATGTAAAAGCACCACGTTATCGAATAGGATCCATAAGCAAATAATAATAATAATAATAATAACTATGCCTTTGCAATGGCGGAAGAAACATAGAAGTAGTTAATCGTGACCAGTAAGGCCCAGCCCCGATTGTTTGAAGAGCCGAACTCCCATATCTGAGACGTCGTACCTCCTGAACTAACTGTCGGACAATGATATACTTTTACAGACATATTTAGTGGTTTATGTGGATACTGTCTGAAAAATATGTTGGGAATGGAGATGTTAGTACAGAAGTAATAAATTAAAATATCATGCCTGAACATTGAAGTTCTACTACATGAACAGTGAAAGATGTAGCACGCAGTTAACTTTTTTCCTTTCATCATTTTGTGGGTGGGGACGGGGGACGCGGATGTGTGTCAAGGAAGAAAAGTTTCGTAAAAGTTTGGAACTATCCGTAAAGGTTGTTGGAAGTCGTTAAGTGCTGTCATTCCCAAATACTTAATGTTTGTAGTATGGGTAATTTAGCGCGCTGTGAGTTATGGTGCCTCAAAACATATACATACGTTGCTGATAAAAAAAAATGCAACACTCTCAACGGCTGTGTTCAGAAGCAGCAGGCAATAATACGTGCATACTGAGGGGTTCATATGTTGGTGATTTACTTGTCACAGTCATCAGCGATGAGAAGGCCCTCAGGAGGCTAGGTTCTGTACCTTGTGTTTTAACTCTTCGGGCATTAACTGTACTGAGTTTAGAGGTAAACAGTGTCTGCAGCATTCATTCTAAGGTACAACCGCGTCTGCATCTACATCTACATATATACTCCGCTAGCCACCAAGCAGTGTGTGGCGGACGGCACTATTCCCGCCAAAGTCATTATTGCCCCCTCTCTGTTCCACTCGCGGATCGCGGGAGGGAAAAACGACTGTCAGAACGTCTCAGTACGAGCTCTAATTTCCCTTATCTTTGAATGATGATCATTGCGCGATATGAAAGTTGGTGGTAATAATATATGCTCTACATCCTCGGCAAAGATCGGATTTTGGAATTTAGTGAGCAGCCCTTTCCGTTTAGCGCGTCATCTATCTGCAAGTGTGTCCCACTTCGAACTTTCTATGAGATTTGTAACGCTCTCTCTATGGCTAAATGTACCAGTCACGAATCTTGCTGCTCTTCTTTGGACATTTACAATCTCTTGAATCAGACCCAACTGGTAAGGGTCCCATAGAGACGAACAATACTCTAAGACTGTACCAACTAAAGTATTGTAGCAACTTCCTTTGTTGAAGGACTGCATCGCTTCAGGATTCTACCAATAAATCGCAATCTAGAGTTCGCCTTACCCGTTACTTGTGTAATCTGATCGTTCCATTTGAGAGCATTTCGAATAGTCACACCCAGATTCTTGACGGATGTTACCGCTTCCAAAGACTGGGCATTTATTTTGTACTCTTACATTAATGGGGATTTTCGCTTTGTTATACGCAGTAGGTTACACTTACTAATATTGAGAGATAATTGCCACTCATTAAACCACTCATTTATTTTCAGCAAATCCTCATTGATTTGTTCACAACTTTCGTGTGATACCACTTTCCTGTAGACAGCATCACCGGCAAACAGTCTAACGCTGCTGTCAACACATTCAACCAGACTGTTTATGTAAATCGTAGAAAGCAGTGTACCTATTACGCTGCCCGGGGGCAAACCTGATGTTACGCTTGTTTCTGTTGAAGTCTCCCCATTCAGGACGACAGAGTGTTCTCTGTCTGTTAGAAAACTTTCTATACAACCGCATATGTCATCGTAAGCGCGCACTTTTTGGAGCCAGCGACAGTGCGGAACTGAGTCGAACGCCTTTCGAAAGTCGGGAAATAGGCATCAATCTGGGAGCCGGTATCTAGAGCCTGTTGTGTATCATGCACAAAGAGGGCCAACTGTGTCTCACAAGACTGCTGTTTCCTAAAACCGTGGTGGTTTCTGCAGATGAGCTTCTCAGAGTCTAGGAAGGTCATTATGTCTGAAAACAAAATACGTTCCATGATTCTACAACAAGCGATGTCAGTGAAATTGGCCGGTAATTATGTGCATCCGATTTTCTACCCTTTTTATAGATGGCTATGACCTGGGCCTTCTTCTGGTCCCGTGGAACTTTCCACTGTTTCAGTGACCTCTGATAAATGATGGATAAGAATGGTACTATATTTGTAGCATAGTCAACATAAAGTCTTACGGGGATACCGTCTGGGCCAGATGCCTTCCTGGCGTCTAAGGATCTTAACTGTTTTACAATCCCAGATACACTAAACACTATATCAGCAATCCTTGCGTTTGTTCGATAATGGAAAGGTGGAATGGTGCTGCAGTCCTCTACCGTAAACGAGTTTTTGAAAGCTAGGTTTAGAATTTCGGCCTTCTGTTTATAATCATCAGTTACATTACCCGTACTGTCAGCAAGAGAAGGTATTGAATTATTTGTAGCGTTCATAGATTTTACGTACGGCCAAAAGTTTTTGGGGCTACTTTTAGAATCTGAAGCTAAAATATTGCTTTCAAATGCGTTAAAAGAATCTCTCATTGACCTTTTGACAGCTGCCTTCATTTCGCATAATTTCTGTTTGTCAGCAGGTCAGTGACTACGTTTAAAACGACTGTACAAAATTCTCTGCTTTCTCAGCAACTTCCTAAAATGTTTGTTGTACCAAGGTGGATCCTCTCCCTCCCCTACATTTTTACTAGGCACAAACTTCTCTAGCACATGGTGGACAATACCTTTAAATTCAGACCAAGATTGGCATCGTTGGTGCCGACATGTGCAACAATCTGCAGCTCGCTGCAGGCCGCACTCTCGATATCCGCCGGAAGAGCCTCTTCCACATCCCGGACTAAATCCCCTGGCAAGCACACCGAGCGAACGTTGGACTTCTTCCCCTCCCTAGCATCTATGTTCCTGAGCAGCTCCATGACCCGCCTAACATTGGAACTCTCAATAACTATCATCCCACATGCCTATCCGGACCTAGCTGAAGGAGCGGCCACTATCCTGGGAGAAGGTGCATTCTGATCCGGCTCAGCCCCCCCCCCCCTCCGCCCCCGCCCCCTCCTAGCATCAGACAGCACACTGAACCTATTAGCAAATTAGCAAAGTGCATGGGATTTGGCAGGAGCCTGCGTCCCCCATGGAGCCTTTGCCTTGAGGCTCGAGACCTCGACACAGTCCGCCACCCACATTGAGGTGAGAGTGGGCCCGTCGACTCAGTCGCACCTGAGGTCAACTCAGTGACAGAGAGCATTGAAGTTCCTCCCTGCACATCTAGTACAGCAGAGGCTGCCCCAGGCAACCCATCCCCAATGCACCTCAATATGGCACTCTGGAGCCCGATGACTGTGGCCAGCAAGGCTTCCAGCTGCGTTTGGACTGTGACCAACTCCTCTGGCATCCGCACACAACAGACACAGTTCCCATCCATCTAGCTAATATGTGGTTTACTATAAGAAACTTGAGGAAACCTACAGCCACACAGCTACACTCTAGTTGGCAGAAATATGTTTGGTAGAAGCTAGATCTGGTGCTTTTTTTCCTGCTAGGAGCTATCTAGAGAATACCAAAGAAAAGAAAAACAGTGACCTACAGCAAACTGCTAGGGGCTATCTAGTGAATATTGTTAATGAATTAAACAGTAAGCTAGGGTAAGCTACACCTACTGCTTATCCCTCGTATTTATAATGTAAAGAAACGTTTACGTACACGCGAAAATGACCTAATAAAACTGTAAAACTGCTACCTCCTATGTACTGAGTCTAAGTGACACTAATAAACGTAAATACTGAGTATTGTACACTGACAGATGCAGGTACAAAACAAAACCTTTAGCTAACAATAAGAGTTCAGAATGTAAAGCACAAACACGAACTCTATTTTATAGGAACCGATGGGCTTACAGTACACGATCACTAAAGCTCACAACAAGCTAAGAAATTTAAGCAGATGGCGAGGTAAGTTTTGGCTTTCTGCTAACTAAACCGTATGTAAGAAGGTCTCAGAAGTTGTATTATAACACTGATTTACTCAGTTATCGTAGTGTACCACTAATTTACCACGTAGAGTACATTTGCGTAACTGTTAACGCTCGCAGTTTGCGCTAGTCAAACGTATACAAGTGAGGTTAGAATTCACTGTCGGTATCACTTTTCATAATAAAACGTATAAAAACTCCTACCTTCAATGTATCGAGTCTAAATGACACTAATAAACGTGAATACTGAGTATTGTACACTAACTTAAACTGATTAACCATCGTATTTATATGAACAAACGTTTACGTACACGCGAAAAATGACCTAATAAAACGTATAAAAACTGCTACCTTCAATGTATCCACTCTAACTGACACTCATAATCGTAAATACTGAATATTGTACACTGACTTAATTGATAATCCCGCGGATTTAACGTCAGTTAAGAATGTAAGCAAACGTTTGCGTACAAGCGAAACTGTCCTAAACAGAAACTTCGCTTTTCCTATTCAGACGCAAATAAAAACTGAAACCTTCAATTTATCATGTCTATCTGACACTATAGTTCAATTCTTTTATCTTGGCGGCTCGCGCATGCCCGCCCAGACGCGGGAGATTGCTGCGTTGCCAGTTGCACACGACGCACGCGCCAATAGAAGCAGCGCCATAGTATAGCATAGTTCGCAAGCTTACGTTTAGGGGGGAGCGCGCAGTTCATGAAGTAAAGGCAACACGGCCGCATTAACCCTTTCGCTGCTACAGAGACGTGCTCCCCGGATTCCGCGCTGTGGGCGATTTTGTCACTGCACTGCTCGCCTGTGCAGACACACGGTGTTCCGACTCCTTTGACACTCTTTATCATTCGATTTCACAAAAACTATTTGGCTCAAAAATTAGATTTTTACCTATCTTCTTGACTGATACCTTCCCCCCATAAATGACTTAATTTTGTTTCGATGTTCAACGCAGTTCTTATGCAGCATTAAATATAGTAAACCATTGCACGAAATTTTGAAGAGTTTGCAGAGGTAAAGTCCATAGCGTATACTTTCCGTATGGTCGATTTTAGTTGCCACAATGTTGAGAATGAAATGTGGACAAGATACCTATATATTTCATTTAATTTAAGTACCACATAAGTGTCGTATGTAATATTGAGAAATATTCCACCTTTCGCGACTGTAACAAAAGTTTTCCTTACACTGGGCACGTTTGGCTTTATTTTAAAGCACTTCAATCAATCAAAAGGAAGTAGACAAAATACATTAAACAAAACTGCGGACTTACAAAAACATTAGGACTTGAATATACCGTCTGACAGTGACAAAATACTGTCCACTGAAGATGCTTCAAAAGAGAGAAACGCGTCTGGTCTAAATAAGTCGCTTATTACAGTTGCAGAAGAGGAATATATTTCAATACCATAGGTAAAACTGCGACTGTGGAACAAAAACAAGGAAGAGAACATGAGTACCATTGTGTATGTACCATACCTTTCATTGATTGATGTGCTTTAAAATAAACCCAAAAGCGCCTGGTGTAAATAAAACTTTTATTACAGTCGCGAAAGATGGAATATTTCTCAATATTACATACGACACCTATGTGGTACTTAAATTAAATGAGATATTGTTATACAGTAAATTTTATATGAAATTTAGGTATCTTGTCCACATTTCATTCTCAACATTGTGGCAACTAAAATCGACCATACGGAAAGTATACGCTATGGACTTTTACCACTGCAAACTCTTCAAAATTCTGTGCAATGGTTTACTACATTTAATGCTGCACAATAACTGCGTTGAACATCGAAACAAAATTTAGTCATTTGTGGGGGGAAGACATCAGTCAAGATGATGTGTAAAAATCAAATTTTTGGGCGAAATAGTTTTTGTGAAATCGAATGATAAAGTGTGTCAAAGCAGTCGGAACACCGTGTGTCTGCACAGGCAAGCAGTGCAGTGATGACAAAATCGCGCACAGCGCGGAATGCGGGGAACACGTGTCTGCAGCAGCCAAAGGGTTAATTAAGAGACAAAACACTAGAAATTTCAAAAAACTCCATTCAAACGAATAAAATTCTTGAAGTAAGACATTCCGATATTGTTTTAAAATAAAGAAAAATTTATGCACCACACAATGTTTGAACTCATAACTTTTCACTTTGTAGCTCAGCACTTTAACCATTACGCTAACGCAGCTCTTGTGGTAGTAGTACAACATAAAGATTCTAATATGTCAAGCAAAATACTGACAAACACTATTGGTATGACTATGAATTACTCATGCTTCGTCGAAGTTCAGTAGGAAATAAACAATTACCGCTGTTGTTTATTGCGAAAAAGAGGTTCGTGATATTGATACTAACACCTTCCCCTGTTATCGCCTGAATTAGGAGTCTTATTGCTTGTTTGGTTTAATTAATTAATATAATATGAAGCAATTGGCATAAAGAACACTTTTTCCAAACTTTCTATAAAAGAAAGTCTGCTATCAAGACATGGCTTTTGTTCTATTACTTTATTTATGACTGAACGTTTCTAAAACTGAAGAAACTCGTCCGTGCTCTCCACTGTAGCGAGATCTGGCAACGTCGTTCTCTGTTCATTGGCTGACTGTGTTTTGTGACGTCAGATGCGCAGAACGAACCTAAACTCGGCCGCCAAGATATATGACGCGCACTTTAATGCACATAAATACTACAGAATATACAGCAAAAACAATTAAATTACTAATCTCACAGCAATCGAAAAGCGCTCGTAGCCGGCATCAGGGCTGCCAACCACACACAACGTCCCACCGACGAGTACGTTCTCTTTTCAACAGCATGAGATATTTGGGCAGGGTCGCATTGGGGCCAGTGGGGAGCTAGGAGGACTTATCGCCAGTTTGCTGCGCACGTTGGGCACACTGCATCGTTGGTGTGCTGCTGCTTTCAATGGTGGGCTGTGGAACATTCCCACATCTGCAGACAAGGTTCTGGACGTTCACGTAGTAGACGCAAGTCAAGGTCGACGCACTGTGCGAGCAGGGATGGCTGACCGAATATCATCCACGGACGAAGATCAATCCGGCCATATGTTGCATCTCCTGTGTCATCAGACACCATTTGGAACTGTCTGCTTGCAGCAGGATTAAGATCACGTCTGCCTCTGTCTAGACTACAGATGATACCACGACACAGTCAAGCATTGCAACGCCGGTGCGGACAAAGAGATGACTAGAGAATGGAATGGTGCTCTGTTCTCTACAGTGATGAGTCTGTACGCGCGTGATGGACGTACACGTGTATGGCGTAGACCCGGTGAGACGCCTATTCTGGAGTGCATTCGCCCAAGCCACACAGGCTTGATGGGCCGAGCGACCATCAGTTACAACTCGAGGTCACATTTGGTGTTTCTGCAGAGTATAGTAACCCGTGCCGGCTACAGTTTACAGGCTGTTATACTCGTGATACTGCCATTTCTTCGAAAGGAAGGTTATGTGAATTTTCAGCATGACAGTGCACGTCCACATATTGCTGCTGCCATGCTACGTGCTCGTCGTGGTGTACAGTGACTGCCCTGACAAGCAAGATCACACGATCTAGCGACAGTTTAACAAATATGCGACATGATGAAGCGGAAACTCACTTGTTCTGCAGGGCCTGCAAGAACCACTCCCGAATTGCAACAAAAGGCAGAAGATGCTCGGGACATCCTATTGCAGCATGCCATTCGACACCTTTACGATGGTTTGTATGGGAGAATACACGCCTGCGTCGCCGTAGAGTGAGTACATTGTGTACTGACACGACGGTCTGGGCACCTCTTACTGTGACATGTATGTTTCATTTGTATATATGAAGATAGTAACTGTTCTCGAAAGATCAGATACCATTGATGACCGTGCAGCGTCTCTAGAATACATGATAATTAATTGAAATCCTCAGCTGCCGACAGGTGTTGATATACCTCGATGGGGACAGTTGAAAATGTGTGCCCCGACCGGGACTCGAACCCGGGATCTCCTGCTTCCATGGCAGACGGTCTATCCATCTGAGCCACTGAGGACACAGATGAATAGCGCGACTGCAAGGACTTATCCCTTGCACGCTTCCCGTGAGACCCACATGCCCAACTGTCCGCAATCTACATACGTAATGTTCCTAATAGAAATTTGCTCGTCCACTCATTACTCGCGCACACTAAGGTGACGATTCCCGTAAGAGTTCGGGCAACCTGTGCGCATTCGCACAGACGAAGGTCAGTGGCTAGGTAGCCTTTAACTATATATATGAAGATAGTAAATGTTCTAGAAAGAACAGATACCATTTATGACGGTGCAGCTTCTCTAGAATAAATGATAACTAATTGAAACCCTCAGCTGCCGACAGGTGTTGATATACCTCAATGGGAACAGCTGAAAATGTGTGCCCCGACCGGGACTCGAACCCCCTTAGTGTGCGCAAGTAATGAGTGGACGAGCAAATTTCTATTAGGTACATTAGTATGTAGATTGTGGACAGTTGGGAATGTGGGTCTCACTGGAAGCGTGCAAGGGATAAGTCCATGCAGTCGCGCTATTCATCTGTGTCCTCGGTGGCTCAGAAGGATAGCCGGCATGGTAGCTCAGCGTGTTCGGTCAGTGGGTTAGCTGCCCTCTGCAATAAAAGAATTGAGTCAACGGCTCAACACTGAACTTGAATGAGTATCCTGGGACATCCGCACCGAACAAATGCAACGACCAATATCGACAAAAAAAAAAATGCTGGCACGGTAGCCCAGCGTGTTTGGTCAGAGAGATGGTTGTCCTCAGTAATAAAAAAAAGAAAAAAGACGGAGTAGAAAGATCAAGAAACGAACTCAAGGCTGTCATGTGACGTCCGCAATGACTAAACACAAAGATCAACAACGAACAAAATGCAAAAAAAAAAAAAAAAAGAAAGAAAAGGTAAAAAGGTAGATGGATAGAGCGTCTGCCATGTAAGCAGGAGATTCCGAGTTCCTGTCAGCAGCTGAGGGTTTCAATTAATTATAATTTATGTTTCATTTGGTCTGAATTTGCTATCGTATGCTCCTACACGAACTATCAGTTTAATGAGTCACGGCTGCAAAATACTAACGCGAATTCTTTACAGACGAATGGAAAAACTGGTAGAAGCCGACCTTGGGGAAGATCAGTTTGGATTCCGTAGAAATATGGGAACACCTACAAACCTACGTTTCTAGCATTTGTAGACTTAGAGAAAGCTTTTGACAATGTTGACTGGAATACTCTCTTTCAAATTCTGGAGGTGGTAGGGGTAAAATACAGGGAGCGAAAGGCTATTTACAATTTGTACAGAAACCAGATGGCAGTTATAAAAGTCGAGGAGCATGAAAGGGAGGCAGTGGTTGGGAAGGGAGTGAGACAGGGTTGTAGCCTCTCCCCAACGTTGTTCAATCTGTATATTGAGCAAGCAGTAAATGAAACAAAAGAAAAATTCGGAGTAGGTATTAAAATCCATGGAGAAGAAATAAAAACTTTAAGGTTCGCCGATGACATTGTAATTCTGTCACAGACAGCAAAGTACTTGGAAGAGCAGTTGAACGGAATGGACAGTGTCTTGAAAGGAGGATATAAGATGAACATCTACAAAAGCAAAACGAGGATAATGGAATGTAGTCGAATTAAGTCGGGTGATGCTGAGGGAATTAGATTAAGAAATGAGACACTTAAAGTAGTAAAGGAGTTTTGTTATTTGGGGAGCAAAATAACTGATGATGGTCGAAGTAGAGAGGATATAAAATGTAGACTGGCAATGGCAAGGAAAGCGTTTCTCAAGAAGAGAAATTTGTTAACATCGAGTATAGATTTAAGTGTCAGGAAGTCGTTTCTGAAAGTATTTGTATGGAGTGTAGCCATGTATGGAAGTGAAACGTGGATGATAAATAGTTTAGACAAGAAGAGAATATAAGCTTTCGAAATGTGCTACAGAAGAATGCTGAAGATTAGATGGGTAGATCACATAACTAATGAGGAGGTATTGAATAGAATAGGGGAGAAGAGGAGTTTGTGGCCCAACTTGACTAGAAGAAGGGATCGGTTGGTACGACATGTTCTGAGGCATCAAGGGATCACCAATTTAGTATTGGAGGGCAGTGTTTAGGGTAAAAATCGTAGAGGGAGACCAAGAGATGAATACACTAAGCAGATTCAGAAGGATGTAGGCTGCAGTACGTACTGGGAGATGAAGAAGCTTGCACAGGATAGAGTAGCGTGGAGAGCTGCATCAAACCAGTCTCAGGACTGAAGACCACAACAACAACATGCTCCTACAATGATGAACTCTCTGTCATCTCACTTGTTAATGAAATGACCTTGTCGTAGGGGGTGTTTCATCTTTTTTTTCCCAGCAGATTGGTTTCTAACTCTATCACTTGACCTTTAACAAAAGGCTGTAGTTCTCGAAGAGCAGATTTGTGAGAGCATTTCAAATTTTTTGATTCGGTCAGCAAGTGTATGAAGTATTGAAACTAACTTTTTGTCGCCCTTAAGAGGCATTAGACAGTAAACCTGCAAATGGAACTGTGCCCCGGCTTAGCGTTTTGGTAATATAGCAGGAGCGTTCAAGAAGTCCTGGAGCACATTACTTTCTTTTCTCTAGCAACTGCGGTTCAAAAAACACGGAATTTGGTTTGGGGCATCGTGGAATCCCTCTTCAGTCCCTGTAGTTTCATTAAGTTCCGATAGGTGGTGGCGCTATACACAGCCTTCAATATGGTGTCTGTAACGGAAGTGCGTTCCAAGCAGACAGCTGTCACTGAGTTTCTTGTGGCGGAAAATCAGAGTATCACAGATATTCTTAGGCGTTTGCAGAATATCTAGGGAGACTTGGCAATGAGCAAAAGCACGGTGAGTAGTTGAGCAAGACGTTGTCATCATTGCAACAAAGTCGCACAAAGTTGTCCGATCTCCCACGAGCCAGCCGGCCACACACAGCTGTGACTCCTGCAATGTTGGAACGTGCGGACACTCTCATTCGAGGCGATTGACGCATCCCAATCAAACACCTCACTGCACAACTGGACGTCTCTGTTGGTACTGCTGACACAGTCGTCCATCAGTTGAGGGTTGTCAGAAGCGTGTGCCCGCAGGGTTCCTAGTCGCCTAACAGAACACCATAAAGAGCAAGGAAAGACCATCTACGCGGAGATGCGTTACGACGTCGATTGAGACAATTTACTGTCGAACATCGTCACAGATGGTGGAACATGGGCTCAGCACTTCGGACCGGAAACGAAACGTCAATCCATGGAGGGGCGCAACACCACATCTCGTTCGAAGCAAAAGTTCAAAGCCGCACCCTCAGCCGGTAAAGTCATGGCGACTGTCTTCTGGGATTCGGATGTCCTCTCTCAAGGTAAAACAATGTGCTACCGTCAGGAAATTGAGGAAACGTCTTCAAGCGTGTTCGTCGCCACATAAATGCAAGCTAATTTGTTCTCCAAAAGCAAGTCCTCGCCCCATAGAGGATTTCACAAAATTTCATTATACGTATTGTTCTTCCTCATCCATCCTACAATCTTGATGTCTCAGCTTCCGACTTCCATCTGTTGGACCTAATGAAAGATCACTCCACTGGAAGCAGTAGGTGGATGATGCAGAGGTTATTGTTGCAGGAAGTCGTTGGCTCCGACGTCGACCAGTAGAGTGGTACTATGCCGGCGTACAGGCCCCACCAGTAAAGTGGCGTAAGGCCGTCGCACTGAACGGAGCTTAGGTTAAAAAATACGGTTTTGTAGCCAAAACAGTGGGGAATCATATGATTTATTGGAGTCCTGAATAAAACCAACCTGCTCTCAGAAAAAAATGGGTCGCATTAGTTATTAAACGCCCTTCGTGGGTCAGAAGCCGCACGCGGTCCCGCCGGTGGAGCAGCCCGCGCTGCCGTCTTCAGCCCGGCTGCGCCGCGGCTGTCACCGCTCGGTCGCAGGACCCCCCCCCCCCCCCCCTCCCCCGCCACCCCGCTCATTCCTTCGCTTCCTCTGCTCGCGTCTTCCAGCGGCGCAGCATCCAGCATGGCGTCTAACAATGCGGCCGCGGCTGGGCGTGTCCTGGCACCGGCCGGCCGGCCAATAACAATCGCCAGTCTGATTGCGTGATTTTCGCCCGCGCCGCCGGCCGATTGGCGATCCGGATCTCGGCCTGTCGCCAGTAAATCAGGCGGTGATGTACGGCGCGCTGGCGGCTGGCGACTGGCGCGGAGGCGGGCACTGCGAGCGCCGTCGGCTGCCGACCCGCCGCAATTAAAAACCTCGGCGCCGCCCACCGGGCCTTGATTTACGCCGCCGGCCAGTTTCCTGCGGCGAGCCTGGCTGATGAGCAGGCCCGCGGCTTTGAGCCGGCCGGCGCCGCTGCCCGCGACTCGGCGCTGCGCCGTCCCGGCCACCTCGCGGTCCCCAAACTAATTTAGCCGGCCCATTCAGCTAGCAGCTCCTTTGGTAAGGGCCAAATTAGCCGCGTCCGTCGTCCCAGAATTGCAATTATCTTTCGGCGCTGTTTCGAGAATGACGCCGAGGAATACTACACGCCGCTCGCCACCGTAACGTTATTAGAAACCGAATTCGTGAAAAACACTTTCTTTCGTAATGAGTGGACAAGATGATTTTCTGCTACCTCTGCTATTAAAAGGTCGTGCGCTCATTCAGTCGTGCTTTTGTGTAGTTCAGACTTCCGGCGTTTCACAGACAGTAGTTTTCAATACCCCCACCAACGATGAATAGCGACCGCGGCTCAGAATCGCTACAGCTCACGGTCGAGCGTCGCCACTGGCAGCGTGCGCGGTATGTCACGCGATCCAAATCGCTCACAGCAGCGGGTCTGGGCAGGCAGCCATGATCTAGTGTAGTACAGTCTCTTGCCTGAGCATCCATCAGTCATGCCGTTTTGCTTATTGTATTTCCATCTTACATTGTACCTGGACTTTCTTCTTCCAATTTTCGCCTTTCAGTCAGTGTTATGCTCCCTACGAATTTGGCTTTGTTTACGCACCGTATCGGGACCGGACAGAAAAGTATTGATTGGACTCTAAATGGCTGGCTCTGAGCACTATGGGACTTAACTTCTGAGATCATCAGTCACCTAGAACTTAGAACTACTTAAACCTAACTAACCTAAGGACATCACACGCATCCATGCCCGAGGCACGATTCGAACCTGCAACTGTACCGGTCGCGTCGTTCCAGATTGTAGCGCCTAGAACCGCTCGGCCACCCCGGCCGGCGATTGGACTCTAAATATGAAACATAAAAATACGAAAAGATGACAGAGAAAAATTTTTTTCTCTCTTTTGCGTTTGTTGTGGGCCAAGTTCAAAAAATGTTCAGATGTGTGTGAAATCTTATGGGACTTAACAGCTAAGGTCATCAGTCCCTAAACTTACACACTACTTAACCTAAATTAACCTAATGACACCGAGCGAGGTGGCGCAGTGGTTAGCACACTGGACTCGCATTCGGGAGGACGACGGTTCAATCCCGTCTCCGGCCATCCTGATTTAGGTTTTCCGTGATTTCCCTAAATCGTTTCAGGCAAATGCAAGGATGGTTCCTTTGAAAGGGCACGGCCGATTTCCTTCCCACTCCTTCCCTAACCCGAGCTTGCGCTCCGTCTCTAATGACCACGTTGTCGACGGGACGTTAAACACTGACCACCACCACCACCTAATGACAAACACACACACCCATGCTCGAGCGAGGACTCGAACCCCCACCGGAACCAGCCGCACAGTCCATGACAGCAGCGCCTTTGACCGCTCGGCTAATCCCGCGAGGCTGTGGGCCAAGTCATTAACCTCTTGTCAGCTATAGTGTTCAAAAAGAGCGGGCTTCGCTGCCGATTTACGTTATTCTGTAAGATAATCTTTCATTGTGCTTGTCAACATTCGTTTGGAGCAACGTGAAATGAAGCAGTTTATGCCAGAGGTTTACAACCCCAACTGGATCACAGTCCTGTGCAGCCTACAATTGTTCAAATACTGGCAAAGGTGACGCACTGATTATGGTTGTGAACTCGTGGTAGTAAGGAAAAACGTAAAGTTACCATCAGCTCGCAGAGCTTTACTAGGCATGATCATATTGGAGGTGGCATGGAATTGCCTTCCACACACCTTTGAATGGACTTAGCTAGCCAATTATAAGGGAATCTCCAATATCACATGGCATTTGAACCAAAGCTTGGCTCAGCATTTTTCGCATTCCGGTATACAAATCACTGCCAAAGGTCACAGACATGACAATAAAAAAAACCTGGGACATACTAGCGATCGAACCCTAGACAGTTAGGCCATGAGCCACTAAATAGTATGGTTCCAGTACCAGCCAGATTATCCGAATTTAGGTGCACCGTGGTTTCGCTAATTTAAATCAGGCGAGTAGTTGGAGGTGCCTTTGAATTAGACCACTTCTTGCAACATCTCTTCCTCATAACCCATTCTGACAAGTGCTCTTTTCCCATTACATCGATGTTGATAGGTATTTCGACTCCTTGCTCGCTTCAAGCTTTCACCAGCTGTAAGATGAACAGAAGAGCGTGGGTTTCGATTTAAAACTTACCTTTTCAATGCTTTCCTCAGTTGCTCCACTGACAGTCAGTTCTAATCAGATATTTTAACTGATAAATAGGTCTCGGGTTTCCAATTGGGTAGCAGTATTGGAATGTGACGGCATTTCGACAAGTGTCGTACTCATCATCTTTTGGCAAAGTGTTGAGATGTAAATGTCGTGTGACTAGGGCCTCCCGTCGGGTAGACCGTTCGAGGGTGCAAGTCTTTCGATTTGACGCCACTTCGGCGACTTGCGCGTCGATGGGGATGGAAATGGTGATGCAAAACATCCAGTCCCTGAGCGGAGAAAATCTCCGACTCAGCTGGGAATCGAACCAGGGCCCTTAGGATTGACAATCTCTCACGTTGACCACTCAGCTACCGGGAGCGGACAGTATTGAGATATAAATACAGATATAAATATAGGGATATTAATAATACCTCAACTCTTCGCACGAAGATAGTAAGTATAGCACTCGTCAAAACCTTGTGGTTTCTCAACATTGCCACTCGGCTGGAAACCTGAGAAGTGTTCATCAACAGTATAGCCCGGGAAGGCCTACGTTTCCTCCAACGTTTTTATTGTTTGCATTATACATGTTTCAAATGGCTCTAATCACTGTGGGACTTAACATCTGAGGTCATCAATTCCCTGGACTTAGAACTACTTAAACCTAACTAACTTAAGGACATCACACACATCCATGCCCGAGGCAGGATTCGAACCTGCAGCACGGATCCGGAGTGAAGGGCCTAGAACCGTTCGGCCACAGCGACCGCCCATTATACATGAATTTCATTTTTATCCACTGTACAATATAATCAAGGTAAAAAAATCGCTACTTATTTCGCAGTCAAAGCTCTAATAGATTTCCATCGGCAACTCGCTCACACAATGTGACAGCAGTTAATGGTTAGTGCTCAGTTCCCATATACCTACACACCAACAGCGCTGTAGGAATACTGAGAGAGCCTCTGCGAAATCCCAAATGCTAGGGAAGAGGTAGTTGTTGTGGGTTGGCAGGAGAGCCAACACCGTATTACTAGAGGAAGCCGAAAGGCACGCGCTCCAGCTCACGCAGGCTGGCGTGAGGTCTGGAGCAGGACAAGGAAATTAGACTTCAGAAAAACGGACGTAGCTGGTGGAATACTTAACTTTAATCCATCAATGATGAGCGTCTCCCCTGACTGTACATGACTCAGTATCAATAGTAACTGGTAATGGCGCCCTGCTAGGTCGCAGCAAATGACGCAGCTGAAGGCCATGCCAACTATAGTCTCGGCAAATGAGAGCGTATTTTGTCAGTGAACCATCGCCAGCAAAGTCGGTCGTACAACTGGGGCGAGTGCTAGGAAGTCTCTCTAGACCTGCCGTGTGGCGGCGCTCGGTCTGCAATCACTAATAGTGGCGACACGCGGGTCCGACGTATACTAACGGACCGCGGCCGATTTAAAGGCTACCACCTAGCAAGTGTGGTGTCTGGCGGTGACACCACATTAGTGCCAGAAAACATCTAAGGGGTGAGGTGTACTCAGACAGCTACGGGAAACTACGCACCTCTGACTCGTTGGGGAAACTCCCGCATTTAATTCCACAAAAAGTCTGTACTCTCACAAGGCATGCAGCGAGCGAACTCATTTCTACTCTACGACTCACTTCTGGCTCTCGACAGTCCAGATGCCTTAATATTTAGATAGTTAATACGCTCACATCGACTATATTTCGAGCGCTGCAGGATTAGTGTGCTAAATAACTACTTCTTCTTGGAGCATCACATCAAAATAAATTGCAAAAAACTAGCAATTTTTTGTATATCTTCAAGTGATTGGAGTGTGGAAAATTGCTTACCTGTGCTGTGTACAGTGCATCAAACGTAACTTTTATAGCAGAACCAAATGACAATTTAAATATAGAGCTTTTTGTTAGAACACGTTGAATATACTCTGTATTTGTGTTTGTAGTCTTTTATCTATTTTGATGCAGATTTTCATTTCTGCCTGGCACATGCTTGTCTATTTGTCTGTGCGTACCGTAACATGCAACGGGCAAAACGCTCTGCGTCAAAAACATTCTTTTTTCCCTCCCACCGACGTTCTTATCAAACCTTCCAGATAATTATTCCTGAACGTTTTGGGTTGTTATCTGCTTGTACTGTCTCCTTCAATAAGGTTTTAGTTTGCTTTACTTAATTTGCTCTTTGGTTCAGTCCGAAATATTTGCATTTACATTTTGTCAGTCCAGTGATTCTGAAAATTTGGAACGCACCATGTTTCAGAAATATCCAGCCCCTATCTTTTTGATATCTTTGTGGCTTAAGTTTACTTCTGATGCCCCAAAAACGCGAAAATTGTTTCCAGAAATTTCCTATGTTCTTGTTTACTATCAAATAAAGTTCTTAACGAAGATTTAATCCTTTCCGCGTATGTGTCTTTTTTTTAAGTGTGCCTGCATTCAATTGAAATTTCACTTTATAACTAACAGATTTTCTTGATATATTTATGTTTTTTTTGTGATTTCTGAATTCACCACATATCTATTTTTCACGTTCGGTTTCTCATAAATTCTACGTCTTTTCTTCTTAACCCTTCACGCAAATATTTCTTACTAAACACCTTGTCTGTTCTATTCGATAACAGACATTCTGAGATTGACACTGTTATTAACAGTTCTTGATAAAATTGAGTAAATCTGAAATACCTTTGTGTTATTACTACGGCGGATGTAGAGAAAAAATTCCTAATTCCCTAGTAGTATTTTCGAGCACTTATGTTGAATAGGATAAAGTTTTTACTACAAGCAATGTGAGTCATCACTTTTACGAATACTAGCAGTCATTAACATATAGAGTATGAGTTCGTGGAAAGACAATCGATGTAAATACCTTCGGAATAGAGTATAAACCTACATCAGCAGTTGATAGTAAACTGGGTTTGGCATATTGTCTGTAAATGCAACGGATAGATCACGTCGCAACGTTTCTATTAAAGGTCATATTACAGAGTCGGCAGCGAGGTATTTGAATAGAAGAACAGCGCAGCTTTGAGAAGGAAAGGGATTGGGATCGGTCGTGGAATTTTTGCGGAGAAATATCTGGCATTCCCCTGACTACGTTCAAGACTCCCAAGAGAAATGTATTCTCAG
Organism: Schistocerca serialis cubense; assembly: GCF_023864345.2. NCBI lineage: Eukaryota > Metazoa > Arthropoda > Insecta > Orthoptera > Acrididae > Schistocerca > Schistocerca serialis. Next base: position 776,335,613 of record NC_064638.1, read on the forward strand.
TCACTGCAAAGCCATTTCATCACGACTTTACATTCCTCTTGATCTTTCCCAAGTAGTTTAATTGCAGATGACAGATACAGAGAAAGCTCGCATGTAATTATAGTTGGTTAACTGCATTACAACTGAAATTATGCAACATTAAATCAAAGAGCAAACGCTCTTTACTACGTGCTCTGTAATTGGAGTTTATGACAGTAGAGGAAAAATCCTGATAAACTATTAATAGATTTAATTACATAAGTATTTGTTGTCTACAATGAAATCAGTTTTTTATTTGATTTACTGTTGACATTGGTTCGAACTCGGTTTAACAGAATCCCACAATTTTTTGTACACAGACTTAAAGTTTGTCAGTTCTCTGCTTCCTTTAGCTATGTCTTATTCTGCACAATTTTCTACCCTTTGTTCACGGCGCAGCTGAAGCATGTGAGATGAACCTACGTGTTGCTTCTTTGTTGGAAAACATTTACGCCACTTCATTTTTCAAATTCGTAACCTTACTGCCTTGATATGTGTAAAATTAAGATGTTTTGTCCATTGTTCTTCCATTCTCTACATTTTAAGTATAATATTTAAGTTAAAAATTTTTTGCATATTCAAAAATTTACTACAAGCACTGCGCCATTTTTCTAGGACCTGTGATCGGTACGAGTGATTGCTGCCCAAGTACATTCACTTTTTGTACAATAATAGTGATTATCTTATAGAATCTTTTCTAATTGTTCTTTCGCATCTTTAGTCAGCAGTTTGGCAACTGAGATAAGCTATAACTAGTTACGTTAAGGTGATCTTTTTCCATGGAATAAGAGAACAATTCTGCTGGGCCGCTTTTTTTTCATACAGGGGTTTCAGTTACCTTGCCGCTATTGGGTCCGTTTAGCACATAATGAATATCCGCTTTAATTCCAACTAAATGTCTTGTCAAACTGCCTATTGGCTTCTGTCTCGGGTTCTTCGGCCGACGTTCATCTAATGATTCATTTTCTAAATGTCTTGTCTTTCCTTTTTCCGGCTATTGCACAACTTTTCATTTCTCATGTTGTGTTTCATTATCATCTGCCTGATGTTTCCTCTACGCTTAACAATGACGTTTCAGCGACATGGCATACTTTTTGTAAGCGAAGTTGTGTTTTCAAGGGTAATTAGTAGGAGAAGCACAGAAGTAAATAAAAGTATCGGAGAACAAACTTGCGTGAAAGGCATAACTGCGACTGTATTGAATGTGAAATGAAGGTGTCCATATTATGTAGGCAAATGCACAATTCGTTGGACAGTGAAGTTCTTTACTAGATTATAAGAGATAAGAAAAGACCGGGGTGATAACCTAATGGAAGATGGGTACACAACGTGCGAAAAATTTGAGGGAGCCAAGCAGCCTTATCCAACTGCTAGACTGACGAGACGAGAATCAAGAAAGAACAATAACACTGAAATCAATATTGCAAGTAACCAGGGAGATGGCGCTGGTCCAATTTCAATATGAGAAACATGTGGGTGGCTTTTTCTTGAACTATCAGCCATGGGACACGCGTTCAGTGAATACTTCTTTATTAATATCACACTACAAGTCTGTTACATCAACACGCCATCCTTGGTACGGATGGGATTGCTTTCAAACTGGCAGTGCAGTATATCACACAAAGAAAACTTTCCAGTAATAGCTGAAGAGAAACGAATGGAGACTGAAAAGTCACTGAGGCTAAACTTTTTGTTTTTGTGCTTATTAAAATCCAATTAATTCGTATTAGCTCAATCATTTCCCTTTACTTTTAACAGGTATTTGAATCGAAAAAAATACGATTTCTCGAATTCATTAAAATAAGCCATTTGTCTATGTTTCAACAGATACGGATTGGATAACCACTTCATATGATCTGGAAAATCTCTAACCGCATAATTTATTCAAAATGAATAAAAAGATCTGGTCGGAAGGAGTCGAATCTGGAGAACAGGACAACAACAGCGCGAGTGAGAGCAGTTACATCTTGTACACACTGTTCATCATGTGTGGCGTCATGAAGACAGTCTAGGACTGCATGTTAACATGTCTACATGCATTCTTTCCAAATAAATCGAATGGTTCCCACTTTGAATGGCGTTAGGAGTACTAATTTATGTAACGCTCAAGAATGAGCCACATTTCATCCTGGAGGATGATGTTCCAGGAGCATGTGATATCCATAGATGGGCAGTGTTACAACTTAGTCAATATTGCGATGAGGACCGACATAGCGATACCACTAGCCTGGATGGCGTTACCTTACGGTCACTTACGTCACCCTGTGTATTTTCTACAGATCTTGTGCGGCTGAAGTCTATAGGTATGACAAACTGCAAAGGTTTGTGCATCTTTTTCGTGGTGCACGTGACCAGGGTTCGACGTTGCGGATGATATTGCCTGATTAAACTTGGCTGGTCTAATAACTTCAACATTAATTGAGACGCTGCTTGTCTAGGGTGGCCAACTTACTTCCCAGACATAAAACCGGTTTTTTGCGGATAGGGTGCGCCACACCAAATGGCAAGCTACTCTAGTACTCACAGCACGTGAGACAGACTCTTATTGTGGATAATTTTTTGTCACATCAAAGATCTTAGCACAGCAGTAGTCGATTTCTATTTCTGGCATATGCAGAGAGAGAGAGAGAGAGAGAGAGAGAAACCTAACTAGAAATTTATACATATATGTTTAAAGGAAGTGAAACAGCCTCCTTTAAGGCCTCCAGAGTGCGCTTGTTAGACTGTTAAGGGCGTTTCCACCGTACGTGCTGGACTTAACAGTGGCGTACCCTGTACTGACGTGTGAGATCGTCACTCTCCTTATTTGTGTTCTGCATGCCACCAGCGTAGGGACATATAGCACTATAAGTGGCACCCACAGCCTGTGGTCAGTTTTCTAACGGCCTTCTTACCTGTATCATTGTGCCACGTATGAGAAAGTTACCAGACCACCTGTTAGAGCAAACATTATCGCCATGCTTAGTGTTGTTTCTAGTACCTCCAAGGCACCTTAATTTATTGATAACGTTGTATAACTGAACTGATACACGCATGAACCTTTTGTGCTTTTACCCAGGTTTCATTCGTACTTATACATTTCATGTTCAGTTACCTATTACCTGTTTGAAACACCTCACTGGCTGCAATAGACGAGAAATCAATATATCGAAGGAGGAGATAATACTGGATGGACGCACACGAATTGGCGCATATAAGACTTTTGATTTATCAACTATTTATCTCTAACTGTCGTGTTCGTTGTCAACAGGAATTAAAGGAACACCGAGTACATTACTTAATAAAAAATCCTCATTCCTGTAATGCAACAGATCCAAGCCTGCGGTTAGAGATTTTCCCGTCGCGACTCGCGCCCTTTGTGAACACTTTGTCTTGATGATTAAGTTGCTTCTAGCTTCATGTAGGTACACGCACGAGCTTCATTTAGAGGCGCCCTCTGAGTGGATTAAACGACTGCAGCTTTCCATAGACATGTGGTTCTTCAGTTACACCAAGAAACACAGGATATTATAATTACATATTCATTGAGTTGAATGAAAAGGTGTGTGTGGCGATGATGTAATGGCATAGGCTGTGGGAGGTCAAGATGAAAAAGAAATAAGAAGAAGGAATGTTGTAATCTTATCAAAAGCTACCGTATGAGCGATATGTGTATGTCTATTACATCGAAGATAACTCTTTCCTGCTTCCACAGTCTGAAAACTATAGGTTGAACGTTTAATGTTAAGTCATACAGTTATCATGGAAAAAGGAGAATGCTGCTGAAAAAGGAATGCTGTTTAATATACCCACGCTCTTCCTTGACCTGCGACAAATCCTTGCAGTTGTTCGTTTTATGCAGTTGCATATGCACTCACATTGTCTTTATTCCCTCCATCAGAGTAAGTGACACATTGTCATGGAAGGCCAAGCAACTTTCATTTCGCTGCGCTACACTTCAAAGTACCACAGATACAAATGCGTTGCTTTGCTAGGTATGGCACTATAGGCTTCCCCGTAATCTTTAAACTGAGTTGCCCAGCTGGGTGTAGCGGCACCTACACCTTATCTGGACTGTGAACTAAGGAATGGACACACTTGAGAATATAAGTATTTTTTAAATTTATTTCTACAAATTCCAAACTTATTTTCTCTACACACCCATTGTGATACTCACAATGCCCTGTTGTCCTGCTGACGTCAGAACTTTCCCGGACGCACCCTCCAATCTTCCTGATGAGAATGTGTTTGGTAGCACTGAGAAGTTCGAATAATTCCTCTATAGGGGCAAACACGAAATCCGTAAACACCTGTCTCACCAACGAAGAGGAAAGTAGAAAAAAAGCCTTAAAAACACTACAGTACGCGCTGTTAGTACCCGCATACTAAATAAGAAAACATTGTTGTAATTACTATTCTGCTAACTTACGTCTGCCTCTATAACTGAGTGATCAGCGTAGATGGCTGCCGTGCGGGGGACCCGGGTTCGATTCCTGGTACTGCCTAGTATTTATCCTGGGTGGAAGGACTGTTACGTGATGCGCCAAGCCTCGTCTTGCCAATTGAGGAGCCACTTGACCGAGTAGCAGCGGTTCCACGGTCTGGAAACTCTGCAAAACCGCCTGGAGGGCGGTGTGCTGACCACACGTCCAGCATATCATATCCGCATGACGCCGCAAGGCAGAAGATGACATGGCGCCCGGTAGACATCCTTTGGTTCTTCACGTCCCGAACGAGGGGTTCGTTTTAACTTACATTCTTTGTAGATGAGCAACATTTTTACCTACTCTTCCCTGGTGCAGACTGTGTTCACACAAACCTTCAACTGAAGAGGGTGTGCATCTCCCCAATGTTTTCAATTATTGACTGTAAATTACAGCAAGCGGACGAGGTACGTTACCTGAACCGTGTGCTAGCAGAGGAAATTCAGTTTGTTTTACGTTCTTAACAGCGTCACATTAATGAGCTGCACATTGTGATACGTGTTTTAACATGTCGTGAGTAGAGGAAGTAGATTACCGAAAAAAATACAGTGTGCTATTTAAACAATAACGAACTGATCTCCGTATCTTCTTTGCTTGAAAACCAGTCATGCTGGCTCATGTTCCCCTGGAAGCTAAACAACGTTTCCCTGATACATGTTTTACTTTTCTTCTGGACAAAAAGTGAATATTGATTAAAATTTTCGAGCCCCAAAGCTATACTTGCAAATAGTTCAAGTCAGTAATAGCTCTAAAAACAGAAGGGTCTAAGGGCACATACAGGAGACTGGTGTCAGTACAGTAAAATCCTTCCCTTAAGTGCTACACTAATTTTGCAGGATTTTCTATGAGCCCTTAAACCAATACTGTCTTCTTCAGGTATACATCTAGAAGGTAGGAAACATATAATCGCCATTATGATAAAAGCTGATATCTATCCTAATAATTTACCTTCAGAGTGTGGTGTCATTGTAGTATCTTTCACGGGCTACCTTCTCTCTATTTACAAGTCTTTGACCAAGATTCTGTGGGATCAAGAACGCAGGCTTTATCTTTTTTGTTCGTAACATTTTGCCTACTTTTTGTGAAATTGTGCCAAAGAATGGTGTGCTCTGGTAACCAATGAACTCTTCTTCCCCTTCGTCCACCCTTCGTAGTATGATTTCAGTACCATTTGACCTCTGCCTATTGGTAGCGATTTCCTTTTTACTCAGTATAACATTATTAATATTCATTATATCAATGGAATCATATCCATTGATATGTACGATGTACAGAATACACTGACATTCTCGATCATGTAGTCCTTAGACAAGGGTACACTGTGAAGGTGATAAAACATTGATCTAAAACCTGCCATCTTATACGAAAAGGGCTGATTAGACGTAGGTCGTATGGCGGTATCCGTGATTTTAGCCTTTCTAAAAAGGTTATGCTCAATCCTTGTATCATGTACGGAAATTTTTAGATCTATGTAAGCTAATCATCCTGTATCACTGTGTTCTATGGTAAATTGCACCTTTTCATGTGTAGCATTCATTTTATCAACAAAATCACAGCACTCCACTACAATGACGGATACTATCATAGACCGCAATTCTAATCAACCCTTTGCGCACAAGATTGGCAGCTTTTAGATCAACTTTGTATCGCCATCACAGTGTACCCGTGTCTAAGGAGGCACATGGTGGAGAATTTCAGTGTATTCAGTATTTGCACATGTCAATGGATACGATTCCAGTGATATAATGAATATTAATAACGGTATACTCCGTAAAAAAGAATTCGCTAGGAGTAGGTGGAGATAATGGAAATAAAATCACACTATGGAGGGTGGACGAAGAGGAAGACGAGTTCATTCGTGACTGTAGGATACCGTACTTTCATTCGATTTCACAAAAAGTAGACAAAAAGTTAAGGACAAAAAATATAAAGCAGCGTTCTTTATCCCACAAAATTTTGGTCAGACTTGTAAACAGAGAGAAGGTAGCTTGTGAAAAATACGACGCTACTGGTGTAGATTCGATTATTAGGATAGGTATCAGCTTTTATCATAATGACAACTGTATGTTTTCTGTCTTGTAGATGTATACGTGAAGATGTGAAACCAGTCGTGTTCCTGTAAAAGTTCATATACAGCGGTTTATTTCAGAAACATGGATTACTTCAGCTGTGATCGCCCTCGGTAGTAAACTATCCTTAACAGATCCAAATGTTTGAGGGTCTCTGTTGTACAGGAAGTACATTCATTTAGAATGTTATCGTGAAATGCAAGCAGACTTGCAGAATATCAATTCAAAACAGACCGCTGGCCTTTAACATCGTTATCATCATAATATACATCCCTTCGTTACGTCCTCTGCTGGATAGAGGCCTCCTCCAGTTGCTCCTCAACAAAACTACTCCCTGACGATGACAACACTCAGGCCAACCAACTTCACACCGCCCTTCGCAGACTATTTTATGACAAATGCGAAAACAAAGGTGTCACAAATTCTTTGCTCCCGAGAAGGTTGCGCTGGCAATACTCAAAATAAAGAACAAAGTGGCTCCAGTATCTCATAGCATCCACCACGAAACCGTCAAACAAGCTGCTCCACTTATCGTACGATACCTGACAGACTTACTGGAAGGAAGTAAGATTAAGTTTAACGTCCCGTCGACATCGAGGTCATTGGACATGGAGCACAAGCTGGGATTGCGTCAAGGATGAGGAAGGAAATCGGCAGTGCCGTTTCAAAGGAACCATCTCGGTATTTGCCTGGATTGATTTAGGAAAATCACGGAATTCCTAAATTTCGATGGCCAGATATACATTTGAACCTTTGTCCTCGAGAATGCGAGTCCAGTGTGTTAACCACTGCGCCACCTCACTCGATGACAGACTTACTGAATGATAGTCTACTACAAGAACTCATGTACGGAAGACGATAAATGCAGTTATAATCAAGAAACCGGAGGACAAACCAATGTGCTTCATTAACATCCTGGCAAAGGTACAGGAGAGACTTCTGTGCGACAGACATAGTCGCACCGATAGTTCTTTGGCCTTAGCCCAGATCAGTTTGTTTTTCGACCACATTGACGACGTAGTAAACACGGCCATAGAAATGATACGCACAATACGTTACAAATACATAGTACCAATGCTAATTGACATAGCTGGTGCTTTCGGCAACCTTTGTGGCCGGCGCTGTTTGCAAGTCTTAGAGAGATGAGTATTCTGCTGGCTCCATGCAACAGTCTTAGAGATTATTGTAAAAGCAGGACAGTGGAATGGAAGACCAGTCGCCAAAAGGCTAAAACAGTGTTACCAGGGGTTGTCCTCAGGGATCCATATGCCGACCGATTTTCTGCGTCATAGCCTCTGAACCACTACTGAATGCACTAGAAGACAATAACACAGCAAACGGCGTGGTTGTGTACGCTGATGACCTTATGGTCGTGGTATCTGCAAACTCCAGGTCCGAATTAGAGAGTAAAGCCACGTGCCTCCTCGCGTTCGTCGGTGCATGGTGCACGAACACAAACTCAGAATAGCAACTAACAAAACGGTTTACCTACTTCTAAGAGGCACACTGTAAAGAAATCCAATTATAAAGTTCAACGATATATCTATAAAAAGTAAAGCTATGACAACATACCTCGGCATTTATACTGGCAAACATTTACACTTTAATAAATATGCCAGACTAAAAGTTGACAAAGCGGCGAAACTCATGCACAAACTTGCAAGACTGAACACTATACGATACAGACTACCGCTGCAAACACTGCGGACATATCACACAGCACTCTTTGAGTCAATAAGTTGTCTTGCGGCTGGTGCTTGGGCACGTCGATTATGCTTAGGTACTCATACAAACATAGTAAGGGGCGGCCAGAGGAGTGTTCTACTCAGAATTTCGGAGCTTTCGTCACGACCTCGACTGAGGCACTGGAACTTTTCCCTGTAGATATTACAATTCACCACAGAGCAGCGGCCCACTGTCTGAAGAGGGGAAGACGCGACAAAATAAGAGAAATAGCTGGACAAGATGTAACCGACAAACGGAAATTGAACAAGTGAAAAATTGATACATAGCAGACAGAATGGGGCATACTTCATAAGGGAAAACGGGCCTCTATTTCTTCCCAAGTATCCGAGAGCGGATGAATTTGAAGTACGAATACATAAGCCAACACGCGGCATGGTGCACTTTCTTACTGGCCACGGCTCGTATCCCGTGCATCTCCACGGGTTTGGCCTGAAACAGACTTACATTTGTGCCTGTGGTGGGAATGGCACACTTGAACACATAGTGTTCATCTGCGATGCCCTAGGACTCGGATGCATAATACCGAGTTTAGTGAACCAGGGCATAAGACAGTAACACCCAGATGAGATGACTGGAACCCCGTAAACAAGATCGCAGACGAAGTATCGCCAGCCCTGCTTGCACTCGAGAGACCATACGCCAGTACAAGACAGGCTCCACATCTGACAAATCAGCAGTACACAGATACAAACTGACTTGGATGCTATAATAAAAAATGGGAAGTGAAAACGGTATACACATACGAACATAGCAAAAATAAGCTAACGTTCTCCAACACTAAATCGAATCAATCTGAAAATGTAACTCTCTATGTAATTGGTTGTTATACCATTCCACAGCCTGTGACACGATCTGATTCTTCTTGCGCTGCATCAGGTGCGACTGGCTCTAAGATTTACCTAGCCCTCACACCTGATGCAGCTGACTATGACATATTAAATCAGCTTCCAATGTTCACTGTTACCTTAAGTTTGGAAACATATTGCAACCTAATTAATCAGTTCATTATTAATTAAATATTTCGCCAGTCAAGACAACATATGGTACAGATGTAACCATACGCATAGGAAATATAAAAGGAAGAACTGTCACATCATATCTACGTCAAATTGCCATCTCTTATTTCTTCCATTAAATAGACTTTTAATTTTAATTTAAAATACACCCACAACCAATTATATATCTTACTTATTACCATTATCTAAGCTGGCAACATGTTTTAAAAAAATTGCATATACGAATTTGTAATTCTTTATGTTTTTCATTTGCTGTTTTTAATTTTATTCTTTTGCAAAATTCTCAAAAAAATGTAATAGTAATCAAACTGAATTTGTATGATGTAACACAAAATATACGATGTGTTATATAACAACATGCAGCAGGTCTTTAATTGAGAAATAAATAATAATATTAATAATAATAATAACGGAGCACCTCCTGCAGACTTCTCAGTACATCACAATTATAACTATCTATGCGGGTTCTGCTTGTTTTCTCATGCCATCTACCCACCTTGTGATATACTGTCTTCTTAGACTTTCGTATTCAGCAAAGAACTTCTTTGTCTGCCTCCGCAGATAAGCAGTCAGGGTGTCTTACTGTTGTGTGGAGAAACAGGGTTCAATTCCCGGTGCTTCCGGGGGTCTTTCTTTGGTGGGATTATTGGACCGGGATACACTCAACCTCATTATTTCGACTGAGGAGCTACTTGAGTGAAGCCCAGTATAACACTAAACTGCCGTGAAATAAGCTAATGTTACCCTCTGAGAGAATACACTCAACCTCATTATTTCGATTGAGGAGCTACTTGAGTGAAGCCCAGTATAACACTAAACTGCCGTGAAATAAGCTAATGTTACCCTCTGAGAGAATTTTGAAATTTTGACCGTGCGTATGTCTAATGGATAAAAGTATTGGACTAAAATTTTGAATATGGTAAAATTAACACAAAAACTAAACAGACGTTAACCTTGGGAGTTAATAAAAGTGATAAAATTCATATGTGAATGAAAAAATGAACGGTCGCCACCCCCATTGGGTACATTAATTTGGAAATATGTGTTTAAGAAAATTGGATAATGGTTATTAAAGCTACTTTCATTAATATTTCCCTTCGAATAGCCACAGGATACAAATTGACATAGGGTACTCTGAGTTATGTGTAGCAGCACACTGCAGTAATTATGGAAAGCAAATTTGCATTAAACTCATACTAATAATAGTTACACTCAAGATCTTTAGTTAAACCAATACTGAAATGTTACTGCATGAAGTACCGAACTAAATTTGGACATGAGGGACTTCTATCTTAACTGACATGTAAAACCATAAATAAAGGTAATTAATATCATCATTACACTGTTTATACTCCAAATTTCCTTAGCAGCAGTGATAGTTATGATTATTTCAGTAAAAAAGGCTAATTTAAACAAAGCTACTCCTTAACTTCACTTGGAATAGTTTATATTCTACTTTGCGAGGCAAAATATTCGACACCGAGCTCAATTAACTTAAAAAAAGGAATCATTCATGACAGGAATCAACATACCACTAATTTTAAAACAAACTTAATATATTTGTCTCCTTTTTACCACGTGTGAAGCAGGTATTTGAGACAATAACATTTACACAATCTGGCACTGTATTCTTGCAAAACTATACTTTGCAATAAACTGAAAGTACGTTAGGAAAATCCTATCTGACTTAAATTTTGTGATTTTAGCTTTAACTTTTGCTACTCCTGTCACATTTGAGAAACCAAAAGAAACCACTTTAGAACACTTGAAAGCAATAATAGTTCATTTAAAACAGGATACTCGGTTTTAGTAGCACTTAGGAGAGGACCCTGAACAGGTTCGTGATCGGGATAGAAGATATGGCTCCGAACACAGATTTACAGCATTTGGATTATTGTTAGAACCACTCACACAAATTAACTGGTCCATGTCCATATATATATCTGGATGTATGAAGTTAGTGAAGCAGTTGCGAAGCTTTGGTGGCAAGCGACTTGGCGGCTATCTGTACTTACGGCTCTTGAGGTTCGAATGCTCTATAAAATCTCTTCTTGGCGTCGAATTTCCAAAGTATTAGACCTATGCCTTTTTTTACTGAGAATACCTTGTAATAACCAGATCCACATCCGAGGATAAATTCCTTGCAAAGCAGCTTCCAATGGCCTCTCTTGGCACCGTCGAAGTATATTGTGCTACGGCTGGCCACGTATTACCTACTGTTCCCACCAAGGAGCCACCCAGTTCGACCACTAAAACCACCTTTTACATCGGGCCATGCCACTTTCGTTGCGGACGGGCTTCACTACATCTTCTACAGTTTAGAAGTGCCCTAAGCATGAACCAGGTTCCAATAAACATTGTCTTTCTTATAAACATACACATATTACAAAAATTCATTTTTTAACAAATAATTTTGCTTTTTACGTATATATATTACAAAACTCTAAATTTACTGTCACAAATCAATGACCTTAACTAACACAGAATACACACTCCATAATTGCAGCTACACAGTTGCATAATATAAACCTACTTCTAATCGATATAAGTGTTACAGTAACGGTTCTGGTATGCGTGTGTGTGTGTGTGTGTGTGTATGTGTGTGTGTGTGTGTGTGTGTGTGTGTGTGTGTTGTTCTTAGTATAAGTTACCTTAAGTTAGTTTGAGTTGTGTGTAAGTCTAGGGACCGATGACCTCAGCAGTTTGGTCTTTTAGAAATTCACACAAATTTGATAGTAGCCGTTCCAAGGTCTAGGAAATTGACAACGGGCGAGAGAGCGGTGAGCTGACCCCATTCCCTCCATAGCCCAATCGAATGACGCCATTATTGAGGATAACAGGGTGGTCAGTCGGTACAGAACGGCCCATCAGGGCCAGTATGTGGAACTGGTAAGTGCTCGCTCGGCACACCGACTACCGACGTATCCTACCCAACTCCATTTCACTACCTTTATCTTCCCTGTGATCCATTTGTCTTCGTTCTTGCCTCTCCTACTAATTCTCGAAATGTGTCTCTCCATCGTCGAGTAACCGTAAGTTTTTCAGTAGTTTCTTCGTTAAAAGAGCATATCTAAATGCCACTAGCCAAAACTGGAGAAGCATACTGATTGCAAACGTTAATTTTTCGGATATATAGAAAGCTTAGCTTTTTGTATCCCATTTTCTTTACGAAAAACACTTCAGGCCACTATTCTGTTTATGTCTTTTGCTCTCCGTCCAGTGATTGCCTTCAGACATCCTAACTACGTCAAATCCTCGACTCGTTCAAGAAATTCGTTGTTAATTTGTACAATTTTCTTTTCGCTATGCAGGACGCGTATTATTTTCGACTCATTGTACACTGCCGTAAAATAATTAGTACACCTGTAAATACGACATCCGTTTTCATCCATTAATAGCATATGCCACATGGGTGACAATAGGTGCACTGGTAATCGTTTCAGTGTCGTCAGCCAACAGAGAGCGTAGTGGCGTAGGTACGTGAGCATTACCTGTGTCTACCCTATAATAGGGAATGCTCACAGCCAGAAGTCTCAGTGTCGTACAAACAGCCAACTAAGCGAGTCTGAAAGGGGTAAAATTGTGGCCGAATGGTCCTTCCGGAGAACTGCCAAACAAGTTGGATATGCTGCGTCAGTTATGGAAAGATGTCGGTATCAGTGACACGTGAACATTCTCCCACCTGTAGCATGGGCATCCATGCAGCACAGACGCCCGCCAGAATGTTCGTGCTGTAAGGGCAGCAGTTACAGATCGAACAGCTATCACACAACAGATAAGAGGTCACGTCAGCACTTGCGACCCGTTTGTTAGCAGTGGGACTACGGGCACGCACAACTCTAGCCTGTCTTCCATCCACACCACAGCAGCGGCGTGTGCACGGCTCTACTGGTGCCGTCAGAGGATCACTTGGAAGACGGAATGGCGCACCGTGGTCTTCAGCGATAAAAGCATAGTGTGCCTGCACGTAAGTGACGGTCGTTTGCGCGTGCCACGTAGGGCTGGTAAGCACTGTCTCGTAGAGTGCATTCGTCCGAGACACAATGGCCTCACCCGAGTCCTTAAGGTGTGGGGTGCGATGAGTTACAACTCTCGTTCACCTTTGATGTTTCTGGAGGGGACGCTAATCAGCGCTCGGTACGTGAAGAATGTTGTTAGACCTGTTCTTTTGCCGGTCTTGCAATGGGAAGGTGATGAGTTGTCCCAACAGGAAAATGCTCGCCCACACACTGCCTGTGAAACTCAACGTGCTCTGAAAGACGTGCAGCAACTTCCCCGGTCTGCACGAGCTCCGGACTTGTCTCCAATAGAGCCCTTATGGGATATGATAGGACGAGAAGTGACTCGTACGACTCGTTAACCCACAACTCTTACAGAACTGCTTAAAAAGGTCAAGCAGGATTGGCGAAATGTATTCTAGGACAGTATTCGCCATCTGTATGATCGATTGGATGCGAGAGTCAGCATCTGCATTTCCGCCCTCGGAGGCTACATCACATGCTAATATGGATGTTTCAGCACGGGTCGATACCTGTTACCTCAGAACAGCTTGTGCTATCGATCTGTAAATGTAATCATTTCATGTACTCCATATGCACTATTGCAACAATAAATCGTGAGCAAATTACAACGGTTGTATAATTTTTTCCGTTAGTATATTTGCTGGGAATAGTTTTCATGATATGGAATTTACTTTCCTCAATTTTGTCTCTGTTGTGGATCTCCTACTACCCCCAGGAAGTATATATTGCCAAACATAAGAGTTGTACAAAAATATGGAAACCCGTGAGAAATGCATGCTTGCAGGTTGCGCTGTCGTATTTGACCACGAACGGCAATAATGCAATGTCCTTAATACGTTGCAAGTATCAATCGTGGAGCCGGCCACTGTAGCCGAGCGGTTATAGGCGAATCAGTCCGGAACCGCGCTGCTGCAACTGTCGCAGGTTCGAATCCTGCCTCGGGCATGAATGTGTGTGATGTCCTTAGGTTGGTTAGTTTAAGTAGTTCTAAGTCTAGGAAACTGATGACCTCAGATGTTAAGTCGCATAGTGCTTAGAGCCATTTGAACCATTTGAATCAATCGTGGACAGAATAGTGTTCTCTGTAGTTGTGAGTGCATTATGTCGGAGGTAAAAGAATCCGAACTTGGGCACATTGTTGTTATTCATATGGTGGACGCCTCTGTAACCAAGGTAGCCGAAGTGTTTCAGGAGGCACCGCATCGAAGATTTATACTGCATACTGTGAAAGGGAAAAACTTAAACCGCTAAGTCACAAAGCGGATGAAATTGTGTGTTGAATGATCATCACGGACAGTCCTTCAGGAGGATTGGGACGGAAGATACGAGGGTGACTGCTGCAAAAGTCACTGCAGAACTGAATGCCACACTCGCGTACCATGTCAGCACCAAAACAACGCGAAGGGATCTCCAGGAGCAGAGGACTGCAGGGCGACCTGGAATTCCAAAACCGTTCATCAGTGATGCAACTACCCGTAACAGAAAAATATGACGCCGAAGGCATAAAACCTGGACTATGGAGCAATGAAAAAATTCATTTGCTCGGATGAGTCTTGTTTCATATAGTTTCCAACTTCTGGCGGAGTTTACATCCCACGAGTGAAACGTGGCGGGGATTCGGTGATGATTTGGGCAGCCGTATCGTGGCACAAAGCCCATGCCTACTACAGTAGTACAGGTTTATATGCCAACTAGCTCTGCAGATGATGAAGAAATAGATGAAATGTATGACGAGATAAAAGAAATTATTCAGGTAGTGAAGGGAGACGAAAATTTAATAGTCATGGGTGACTGGAATTCGTCAGTAGGAAAAGGGAGAGAAGGAAACATAGTAGGTGAATATGGATTGGGGGGGAAGGAATGAAAGAGGAAGCCGCCTTGTTGAATTTTGCACAGAGCATAACTTAATCATAGCTAACACTTGGTTCAAGAATCATAAAAGAAGGTTGTATATCTGGAAGAGTCCTGGAGATACTAAAAGGTATCAGATAGATTATATAATGTTAAGACAGAGATTTAGGAACCAGGTTTTAAATTGTAAGACATTTCCAGGGGCAGATGTGGATTCTGACCACAATCTATTGGTTATGAACTGCAGATTGAAACTGAAGAAACTGCAAAAAGGTGGGAATTTAAGGAGATGGGACCTGGATAAACTGAAAGAACCAGAGGTTGTACAGAGTTTCAGGGAGAGCATAAGGGAACAATTGACAGGAATGGGGGAAAGAAATACAGTAGAAGAAGAATGGGTAGCTCTGAGGGCTGAAGTAGTGAAGGCAGCAGGCGATCAAGTAGGTAAAAACACGAGGGCTAATAGAAATCCTTGGGTAACAGAAGAAATATTGAATTTAATTGATGAAAGGAGAAAATATAAAAATGCAGTAAATGAAGCAGGCAAAAAGGAATACAAACGTCTCAAAAATGAGATCTACAGGAAGTGCAAAATGGCTAAGCAGGGATCGCTAGAGGACAAATGTAAGGATGTAGAGGCTTGTCTCACTAGGGGTAAGATAGATACTGCCTACAGGAAAATTAAAGAGACCTTTGGAGAGAAGAGAACCACTTGTATGAATATCAAGAGCTCAGATGGCAACCCAGTTCTAAGCAAAGAAGGGAAGGCAGAAAGGTGGAAGGAGTATATAGAGGGTTTATACAAGGGCGATGTACTTGAGGACAATATTATGGAAATGAAAGAGGATGTAGATGAAGACGAAATGGGAGATAAGATACTGCGTGAAGAGTTTGACAGAGCACTGAAAGACCTGAGTCGAAACAAGGCCCCGGGAGTAGACAACATTCCATTAGAGCTACTGATGGCTTCGGGAGATCCAGTCATGACAAAACTCTACCATCTGGTGAGCACGATGTATGAGACAGGCGAAATACCCTCAGACTTCAAGAAGAATATAATAATTCCAATCCCAAAGAAAGCAGGTGTTGACAGATGTGAAAATTACCAAACTATCAGTTTAATAAGTCACAGCTGCAAAATACTAACGCGAATTCTTTACAGACGAATGGAAAAACTGGTAGAAGCCGACCTCGGGGAAGATCAGTTTGGATTCCGTAGAAATGTTGGAACACGTGAGGCAATACTGACCTTACGACTTATCTTAGAAGAAAGATTAAGAAAAGGCAAACCTACGTTTCGAGCATTTGTAGACTTAGAGAAAGCTTTTGACAATGTTGACTGGAATACTCTCTTTCAAATTCTGAAGGTGGCAGGGGTAAAATACAGGGAGCGAAAGGCTATTTACAATTTGTACAGAAACCAGATGGCAGTTATAAGAGTCGAGGGGCATGAAAGGGAAGCAGTGGTTGGGAAGGGAGTGAGACAGGGTTGTAGCCTCTCCCCGATGTTATTCAGTCTGTATATTAAGCAAGCAGTAAAGGAAACAAAAGAAAAATTCGGAGTAGGTATTAAAATTCATGGACAAGAAGTAAAAACTTTGAGGTTCGCCGATGACATTGTAATTCTGTCAGAGACAGCAAAGGACTTGGAAGAGCAGTTGAACGGAATGGACAGTGTATTGAAAGGAGGATATAAGATGAACATCAACAAAAGCAAAACGAGGATAATGGAATGTAGTCAAATTAAGTTGGGTGATGCTGAGGGAATTAGATTAGGAAATGAGACACTTAAAGTAGTAAAGGAGTTTTGCTATTTAGGGAGTAAAATAACTGATGATGGTCGAAGTAGAGAGGATATAATGGCAAGGAAAGCGTTTCTCAAGAAGAGAAATTTGTTAACATCGAGTATAGATTTAAGTGTCAGGAAGTCGTTTCTGAAAGTATTTGTATGGAGTGTAGCCATGTATGGAAGTGAAACATGGACGATAACTAGTTTGGACAAGAAGAGAATAGAAGCTTTCGAAATGTGGTGCTACAGAAGAATGCTGAAGATAAGGTGGGTAGATCACGTAACTAATGAGGAGGTATTGAATAGGATTAGGGAGAAGAGAAGTTTGTGGCACAACTTGACTAGAAGAAGGGATCGGTTGGTAGGACATGTTTTGAGGCATCAAGGGATCACAAATTTAGCATTGGAGGGCACCGTGGAGGGTAAAAATCGTAGAGGGAGACCAAGAATGAATACACTAAGCAGATTCAGAAGGATGTTGGTTGTGGTAGGTACTGGGAGATGAAGAAGCTTGCACAGGATAGAGCAGCATGGAGAGCTGCATCAAACCAGTCTCAGGACTGAAGACCACAACAACAACAATCGTGGCATTCCTTGGACCCATGTCTACTCTGCAGGCTCGCATTACTGCTAAAGATTATGTGACGATTTTGGCTGATCAGGCCCAACACATGGTACAACATTTATTCGCAATGGGTGTTACAAGACGACAGGGCTGGGCACGAATGTGATTTGTCGCATCTTCCCTGCTCATCACAGTCACCATATCTCAATATTATTGAGCCTATATGGTCACTTCGGAGGGAAGGGCGTGTGATCGCTCTCCACCTGCCTCATCGTTACCTGAACTTGCCACTATTTTCCAGGAAGAATGGTGTTAGATTCCCTTGAAAATCATGCAAGACCTGTATTTATTCATTCCGAGACGAGTGGAGGGTATTTTGATGGCCATAAGTTTTTCTACAACGTATTAGACATGGTAATGATGTTTGTGGTGTTTCCATATTTCCGTCCACCCTCTGTAGATTATTCAGTGTGCTAACGTGACTTAACTCATTGCCTTATTGTCAGGAGTTGATATTTCAGACTGCTGAAACTAAATCGAAAGTTCTTATCCATAATTCCAGACAAATCGGTAAACCATACCCATTGTTGTATTCTATAATTTCGTTCACAATTCTCATGGGGTCCATTGTGCTGTATCCGTTTCCAAAGGTAGTTTGTTTCTTTGATTAATCAAAACTCAGTTTTATTATGCAGCTGGTGACTAATTTAGTGGAAACATTGGAGAACATTTATATACTGCCAGTCTTTTTTGCTGTGAAGTGGACAAATGACAGCAATGTCCAAATTTACAGGATTGTCTTTCTTTGCAAACATTCTGTGAATAATATAGTGAATTACTTTTATATTTTTAAATGCCATCATTTTAGGTTAGGTTTGACTGTGACCGTTGTGAATATCTACTGAAATCACAATTTACTTTAAACACCTCCACTCATTTTACATTCCACGGCTAGTTTTGGAGGATTACACCTGACATACCTCGGGTGCCATACCGGGCTGTAAAATGAGCTCCTCGTCTAGGCCGTGAAGGCCCAAGGGATGTCGACCGGCCGCCATGTCATCCTCGGCCTTGAAGCGTCATACGGTTCGGTATGGAGGGGCATGGGGTGAGCGCATCACTCTCCTGGCCATTTTGCCGACTTCCCAGACCGTGGAGCCATTACTTTTCGGTCACACAGCTCCTTAGTTGGCATCTCGAGGCTGAGTGCACCGCCTACCAGTTCTCCCAGCAAGGAAACTGCCTTCAAAAAATGGTTAAATGGCTCTGAGCACTATGACACTTAACATCTGAGGTCATCAGTCCCCTAGAACTTAGAACTACCTAAACCTGACTAACCTAAGGACATTACACACATCCATGCCCGAGGCAGGATTCGAACCTGCGACCATAGCAGCCGCGGGGTTCCGGACTGAAGCGCCTGGAACCGCTCGTCCACAGCGGCCGGCGAAACTGCGTTACCAGGCCAAGTCATAATTAAAAATCACTTAGAATGATAAGCTCTAAAACCCACAGTTTCCTCAAAGTGATCATAATCGCACTATGTCCTCTCTCTCTCTCTCTCTCTCTCTCTCTCTCTCTCTCTCTCTCTCTCTATCTGTCTATCTATCAATGTATCTGTCCCGCCTTACTCATCAAGGGCTCTTTAGATATCGCATGATCTCACATAAATGCTTAACTCATTGCAATGGAGACGCTACACAAGAGACGTATTACTTCCACCAGAATACATCTCGCCTGATGACTATGACGGTAAAAAAGAGATGTATTATGAGCAGTAATACCGACAATCCATCTTGTTATGTACAGTATGCATATTAAGTGGGCTCGACGGAGGAGCGGGGGCGGGATTATTTTGTGATATAATAAACCCTCGGCCACATACCGTACTGAGACTTGCTGAATTTAAATGCAAATATTCTGTTCTTTAAATTAACAGAATCATACTCCGTTGTGTAGTTGGTGATGCTGGCGAGTGATTACTGTGAGATGTTATCAGACGGACGGGGAACTGAGGCCATGGAAGGTAGGACCGTTAGGATGCTACACGTTGTGGAAGGCACCATCATAAGAGGCGCAAGACAATTGGAGAAGGATGGAACGAGAAATTGGCCATTATCTTTCCAAAAGAACTGTCCAGTATTTGACCTTGGTAATTTAGGGAAACTAATGAAAACCTAAATGTAGGTTAAGGGAATTTGAATATAGTTTCTTCCGAATGCGATTCAAGTGCCGTTAAAACAATTCAGGAACAATTTTTGGCGGATTTCTCTTTCCACTTGGCGTATGAAATACACTATTTCAACATAAAATACTCCACCAGCGTAAGGGAAAAAGACTCCAATAGGGCATATATATGAATATGCCGATTTCTCACAGTGTAAGAACTACACGCTTTCCAAGATTTCGTCGGAACTTTTGCATTTACTGCTGGAAAAAGTCATAGATCCGTACCTTGTCAGATCTATGTATTCTAGACCATGTCAGTATTGTCTGTGTAAAATGCAATGCCTTACCATTTCACTTACTTCATTGCTCTGGAATCCACGCTCAATCAAAAAACTCCCTACTCCCTGCGACAGCGATTTATTGTCAGAACACTTAGAAAATGCAACAAAGCTACTAAAGAGACTGCTCCGAGTGCTGTTCGACAGTGAAAAGGTAGAGAAATAGGTTGAACGTGGTTCGATGAACCCTCTGCCAGGCACTTAAATGTAACTTGCAGAGTAATCACGTAGATGTAGACTCTTCAACTGATCCAGGGTTCTGTCGCTGAATCATACATGCTACAGCTATCGCATTAAAACTCCCCTATGACTTGGCGCTAGTGAAGTGATACTCGCTCACACTCCCGAATCCCATAGATTAATAGAATAGTCAGGCTAATGACACTGTCACTGGCTGGATTAGAACTTTTTTCTAGTCTGGCAGTCAAATTTGGCACAACGCTTAAAATGTAAGGAAATTGGTGCTCAGAGAGATCGCCCTATTAACTGCACAGATTACTAGCGAATGCACAACTCTCGATAATCCTTCTGTAAAGATATACGTCTATGTTACACTTATATTGTACTATATTTATTTCTATATTATATTCATTGAGGAACGGTGTGATTTCCGTAATTACAAATGTTTCAAATGGTTCAAATGGCTCTCAGCACTATGGGACTTAACATCTGAGGTCATCACTCCCCTTTAACATAGAACTAACCTAAGGACATCACACACATCCATGCCCGAGGCAGGATTCGAACCTGCGACCGTAGCGGTCGCGCGGTTCCAGACTGAAGCACCTAGAACCGCTCGCCCATAGCGGCCTGCTGCAAATGTTTAACACGACAGTGGCTAACATATTTATTATCAAGTGTTAAAAAGAAAGTGACTGAAGTGAAACACATCTTTTTTTTTAAAAAAAAAAAAGTCATTCGCATCCTTCTGTATCTGTGCATCACGAGAGTTCAGGGTGAAACCCAGAATATACCGTAGCGCCATGACACGAACTTAAGACTGAGGGCGCTACGAACACTGGGACGCCCTGTGTGCAACTGCTTGGACATTATTTCGTGAACTACTTGCATTTATTGGAGAAAATTACGAGGGTGTCTTAAATCCACAGGTATCTGTTAAATTCTTGGTTCACGTATGGAAAGGTCTATAACAACTTCGATCCGGCGTGTACATATAAGCTGAATGAATGTTGTTATAATGCATTCTTCGAGACTTCAGTGTATTCAGACAACCTTTCTCGGTTCTGCTATTACACAACAGCTTTGATAACTGAAGAAAGTTTTCCATTAAGACTCAGTCACGTTCGACCAGATAATGAGAATGCTGTCGAAACAAGTCGTTGAATAAAGTGAAGTCTCAGTTTCCAGGCGGCACGCCTTCCTTTTTCAGATCTGAAGTTTGTTTAGGAATAATCTTTGTGTAAGTGTCACATTGTTATCAGGCTTATGCAGTAACTTCCAGGCGACCGCATGACAGAATAAATCTTTCGAAACGATAAGTCTGCCTACAGAAAATTGAACAAACCCCTCGAAAACAATTTCTCCTATGAAGCGAAAACGTAGGTAATGAAACACGACTTTTGATCAGGCCATAGAAAGAATCCAGGCCTGGAAGGAGTTTAGCAGTAATAGAACAAAAGAGACATGGTAAGATTTCCACAAAGTCCATAAACAATCCTCGAAATATGTTAGGAGCGTGAAAAGGTCATATGACAAAAATAGTCTAAATGAGATCGAGGAAGACTTCAAGAGATATATTACCACAAATTTCTACAGAATTTTCAGGGAAAATATAAAAGGTTATCAGCTTCCAAATATCTGCTTCAAAAGAACAAAGTGATCTCTGGAAATAAATACTAAAGAAAACAGCAACATTTTTAAAAATTATTTTGATAAGCTCCTCAATTGCGAGAGGCCTAAAGAAAAATTACACTTCACGATAATAGTACCAAACGAAGATTCAGTACCACCTTCATTAACAAGGATAGAAGAGATTATAAAACAACTAAAAACAACAGAACCCCAGGAGCGGACTCCATTATCACCGAGATCTGGAAACTCAAAGACCAAACTATCACGACGAAAATCCATGAAATTCTTACAGAAGTATAGAATACAGCGAAACTTCCAAGGGAATGGAAATGTCCGTTGATTCATCCACTCCACAAAAAGAGCGACAAGGCAGACCCCAATAACTACGCTGGTATCTCATTGTTACCGGTCACCTACAAAATTCTCTCCAACTGACTAAACCACAAGCTGATGCAAAGATAGGTGAATACCACGCAGGCTTCAGAAAAGGAAGGTCCTGTGTAGAACAGATTTGGAAAATACGAACGCTACTGAAGGTCAGACAGACGAACCACCGTAATCACATTCGTGAACTTCAAGAAGGCCTAGAAGAATATGCAATACACAGAAAAACTAGGACACTCGTACAACAGACATTTGTAAATACAACAACCAAATAAAATTAATGGGAGAAATCTCAGACCCATTCGAGATACATACATGGGTCAGACAAGGAGATGGTCACTCACCCATTTTATTCAAAATTATATTAGACAAAATTATCAAACAATGGGAAGAAAAACTAAAAGGAATTAAGGTAGGAAGAATGTGTGCAAACAAGGTGATCTGCAAATGCCTAGCATTTGTGGATGAGCCGGCCGCGGTGGTCTAGCGGTTCTAGGCGCTCAGTCCGGAACCGCGCGACTGCTACGGTCGCAGGTTCGAATCCTGCCTCGGGCATGGCTGTGTGTGATGTCCTTAGGTTAGTTAGGTTTAAGTAGTTCTAAGTTCTAGGGGACTGATGACCACAGCTGTTAAGTCCCATAGTGCTCAGAGCCATTTGAACCATTTTTTTGTGGATGACGTGGCAATACTTAGTAATAAGAGGCAAGAAGCACTGGAATACTTAAATGAAGTCTCTGCGAAAACAAGTATACACATATCGTAAGAGGAAACGCAATACTTGGAAAGAAAGAACAACATCGACCAAACCAAAAAATGGTTCAAATGGCTCTAAGTACTATGGGACTTAACATCTGAGGTCATCAGTCGCCTAGATTTAGAACTACTTAAATCTAAGGACATCACACACATCCATATCCGAGGCAGAATTCGAACCTGCGACTGTAGCAACAGCGCGATTCCGGACTGAAGCGCCTAGAACCGCTCGTCCACAGAGACCGGTGACCAAACCATGTACATAGAATACGGAAAGGTTAACAGAGAGGAAAAATTCAAATACCTTGGGTAATATATACTCAAAGGATTATTAAACAAGGCGTCCAACGTACAAAGAACCTAAAAACTTCAGAAAGCGTAAAAATCTTCATGGAGGCACTACAATAAAAGAAATATTTCAAGATAGGCTAAACTCAGGCGCTACAGACCAGTTATACTAACAGAAGCAGTCTACGCCTCAGAAATTACCACAATCGAAGCATCAGGCATCACACAAACAGAACCAATAGAAGGTAAAATACTCAGAAAAGTTTTTGGATTAGTACACAGAGATAGTATATGGATGAAGAGACCAATTAAAAAATTATATAAACACACAGACAGGCTCACAGACATGATCAGAAAATGCCGATTAACATTGTGGGGACACATGCATAGAATCAACAACAACATACAAGCGGATTTTTGTTGTAGTAAACGGTTCAATTAAAAAAACAATTGGTTCCAAGAAAAACAAGCAGCGATCATTATTTAAATGATATATGAAACAGACAAATTCAAAAACAGAATTCTGAACACAGAATCCGAAGTAAAAGAAACGAAGAAAACAGGCAAAATATGAGCATAGCAAAGAAAACAGGAATACAGACAAAGAATGAAGAGGTTTTGGGAAGAGGAAAAGAAGAAGAAAACAAGAAAAAATGAATAGTAGTGTAACATTCAAGTTAATCACCTCCATCATAAATTGTTTTAGGATACGAATAAATTTGCGTTGTAAATCTTTAAAAACTGCTTAATCAGACTGACACGTCTATCTCCGCTTGAATAAGTAAAATACAGCCAGCAAATGCATTATACGTCTTCCACTGGGGAAACGGAGTGCAATTCCAAAAAACAGTTGATCCAGCCGGCTGACCGCGTCGTATGTATACATCTTGTCTCCGAACTTCTACCAGTATAATTCAAAATAAGAATCGGCATAAGGACATTTTTTCCGACTCAGGCGCCTCAGGCCGAAATAGGCAACCTAAAGTGCAAGCCATCTTTTGAATGCAGCATGTGTTTTCTCGGAAGTGAGTCCTCGATAAAAACAGCATTTGCTTTCAGGAAACAGAGATGCAATTTTTTTTGGCAACATAAACTTGAGCTTGACATTTCGTCGCTCTCTCTATTATATGAAATAGAGAAAAGTGAACAGAAGTTCTCTCGACATCAAAAATGACAGACAGTGAAAGAAGCTTGAAAATGAAGTATTTGGGATAACTGAGAAATATTTTCGCAAAATACGGATCATGCAAGGAGAGAGAAAAAGGAGTGTTACAAAAATAATAAAAAATTACTGTGAAAAATTAAAACTTTAGGTGAGAAACACTAATCTTGTAAAGAGGAAAGATGCTTAGTTCTTTTTACCGTCTTATGAACTACGCTTCTTGATAGTGGTGACAGTAGGAAGGGAACGCTTGGTAAACTGCAGATTGTGGTAGTCCCGAGACATTTTTATAACTGTCCAAACATGGCGTGAGACAAGAAATGTCTACAGACGTCAGGAGCAAAGACAAGACTTCAGGAGACGTATAAGACGTCTGGGATTAAGAAATGGATGATCGGTAAAATTAAAAAGAGCTATATTTGGGGAAAGATAATGTACTACACAATACACATTAATAATTGCATAAATGCATCACTGATTTCTCGCCGCGTCAGATTTGTGTGTAAAGTCAAGCTTCCGATGATTTCCACTGCTGTCATCGTCGGGAGTTACCTACAGGGCGTGTGGCACTTCATTTACAACTACAGAATGGATCGTTTATTTTACCCTGTGCGAGTCTGTTTAAATGTTTTAAACTCTAACAAACAGTTTTACAGTGTGCTCCTCTATACTCTGCCTGTCACGTCCAAGTGATGTCAGTTAACGAACAACTTGTAGAACAGCTGCTGCGTGTTGTTTAACAACGTTCTGCAGTTTGTTTATTATTGTAATATGAAAACTGACTGGTCTACAAATAACCCTTCCTGACACTCACGACAGATAAAAGTTTACGTATAACTTATGCTCTGTCTGCATATACTTTTAATTACCTATTTGTAAATAACGTGGAGATTCTTAACGCTGACTCCATAAAAGATGACATAGGTATTACAATGAAGTGATATTAAAACAGGAAAACATATTTCTCTCAATTCAAGACTTTGTTCTCCACAATACCGTCAGCTACAGGTATTGCCGAATGAGGACTGATACCTACAAACAATGTTATCTCATAAGTCATAAGAAAAAGAGTAAATGTGTCACACAGATTTAAACCATATCTCAATTTAGAAATTACGTCTTTAACTGTAATTACTGAGTTGTGCGAAAGAAAAGGAGAATTGGAAATGAAAGGGATAGAAGCCAAAGAACGAAAATTGGAGTATGGGCGGAAGGCAACTGCCGTAAAGTAAGAATATAAATTGCAATCGGAAAAAGAAAGAGTTATTGCGGATGTGCAGGTAAGGCTTACAAATTGCTTTAAAGACAGTGTATGGCTACTATCGGGGAATATAAGTATCTGCATTTACTGTTAATAGGACTGTTAAGTGGCTATATATTGGAGGCCTACTATATTAAAGAGCACTCGAAAAATCTGTTCATTAAGCTCCATTCCCACCCAGATCTGCTTAAAAAAAGAATGCTTATGTTGTATCTAAATGTGCTGGATTGGACACAGTGCATCTAGTAACAGAACAACCTTCTGCAGAGCTTAAAACCAACTGAATAACAACATTTAATGACCACTCATTTGCAAATGTCATAAATATGAAGCTCCATGCGGACATTCCTCAAAAAATGTGCAGCATCAGAGCTAATAGCATACGCCTAAGAAGACGTGGAGTGTTACAACTGTAGTATTATGCAGGAAATAAGAGGTAAAATTAAAATCCCTGAATGTTCTCGCTTGGAAGAACTGCTGGAAGGAAGGGAGCTAATTGTCAAAGCCATAAAAGAGATTGTCTACACGAAAAATTTTATTTATATTGGAATTCGAGACCATGCCTTCTTCGTATCTTTCAGATTACTGTTTGGAGAAAGAAATCGAAGAGTCCAATGCGTATTTAAGTTATAAGTTAAAAATTAAGAGTTGTTTTCCGTGCGTGAATCTGCAGGGAAGAATTAATAAAGTTTGAAAATATATTATGATTTCTTATTCGCTGCCCTAGCAAAAATCCCGGGAAGTCTCCCATTTACGGTGATGTACGTGTGTGTGATGTAGGTAGTGTATGGCCTCGAAAAGTAGCTGAAACTAGGTAGCTGACAGCGCAGCGAGTCTCTATAAGACTTCGAGAGCCCACATTTCCGGTTTTTCTTTTTTCATATACGTGAGACACTAACAGTGCTTAGGGGCTCATTACTCCAGTATATAAACTGCGGAGCACCACACAAAGGCTGACATTTTTTTCTGTATACAGCGAGGCTCACCATTGGAGTTTGAGAGCTATCTGCTATGCAACGCTTCCAAATTACGTTGCAAACTAGCATTCCTTTAAAGTTGCCAGACGATTGTTAAGTGATTATCACCGGAACACTACTTGCAGCTTGTATGTATTGGGATAGACTACCACTGCATTCAGATTCCAAATAAAGGGTACAATAGAATCTTGTAGCTGGGAACAGAATGGATCGTGTGCTTTAACATTGTGCAAGACTCCTTAAGTGTATCAGAAACCATCCAACAGTATTTACGATGTGCTCCAGTCTACTCAGTACCGTTGTTTCCATTTGGTATCAACTAACAAATAACTTACAGAACAGTCTTTGTGTGCTGTTTACCAACGTTTCTGCAGTTTGTCTACTGTAGTACAGGTAAATCAGTAACTACAATGAAGTGCCAAAGAAACTGGTATAAGCATGCGTATCCAAATACAGAGATATGTAAACAGGCAGAAGACGGTGCTGCAGTCGGCAACGCCCTATATAAGACAAGAAGTGTCTGGCGCACTTGTTAGGTAGCCTACTGCTGCTACAATGGCAGTTATCAAAATTTAAGTGATTTTGAATGTTGTGTTATAGTCGGCGCACGAGCGACGGGATACAGCATCTCCGAGGTAGGGATGAAGTGGGGATTTTCCCGTACGACCATTTCACGAGCGTACCGTGGATATCAGGAATCTGGTAAATCATCAAATCTCCGAGCTCGCTGGGCCCATATAAAGAACCTGCAAGAACGGGACTAACGACGACTGTAGAGAACTGTTCAACGTGCCATAAGTGCAAACTGCTGAAGATTTCACTGCTGGGCCATCAACAAGTCTCAGCATGCGAATCATTCAACGAACCATCATTGATGGGGCTTTCGGAGCAGAAGGCCCACTCGTGTACCCTTGATGACTGCACGACACAAAGCTTTACGCCTGGGCCCGTCAACACGGACATTGAGCTGTTGGTGACTGGAAACATGGTGCCTGGTCGGACGAGTTTCAAATTGTATCGAGCGCGTGGACGTGTACAGATAAGGAGACAACCTCATGAATCCATGGAGCCTGCATGTCAACATGGGGATTGTTCAAGTTGGTGGAGGTTCTGTAATGGTGTGGGGCGTGTGAATTTGGAGTGATAAGGGACCCCTGTTACTTCTAGATACGACTCTGACAGGTGACATGCGAGTAAGCGTCCTGACTGATCACCTGATTCCATTCATATCCATTGTGCATTCCGACGGACTTGGGCAATTTTAGCAGGACAATGCGACATCCAACATGTTCAGTATTGCTACAGAGTAGCCCCAGGAATGCGCTTCTAAGTTTAAACACTTACGCTGGCCACCAAATTCCCCAAACATGAACATTATTGAGCATATCTGGGATGCCTTGCAACGTGCTGTTCAGAAGAGATCTCTACCCCTTCGTACCCTTACGGATTTATGGAAAGACCTGCAGGGTTCATAGTGTCAATTCACTCCAGCACTACGTCAGACTTTAGTCGAATCCATTCCACGTCGTGTTGCGGTACTTCTGCGTGCTCGCGGGGACCCTACACGATATTAGGCAGGTGTGTCAGTTTCTTTGGCTCTTCAATGTGTATTGTCTCTGAATACAGCTGTAATAAGCTACTCTGACTTCGATAGAAATGCTGTGTTAAAACAGGGGAGAAATATTGTTCTCCACAATACCATTAGCTGCACAGTCCATCCGTCACGATCTGGTACTCTGTCACGCACAAATCGTAGAACAAACCACTAAATTATACCGTTACATTATTATTCTCAGCCATTTTTTGTGGAATATCCCATGACACCATTAATTTATGCACCGCGCACGTGGAATTCATATACTGTTCTGCTTCGTGTAACAGCTTTATAAATCTTTATTAACGGAACCAGCCTGCTTCGGCTGTTGTACAACGTTTTTCCTTGGTGGAGCGTAATGTTCGCTTTGAGTTAACATCTCACATCTACCGCGACAACTAGGGTTATGCTATATGATAAGACAGTTAGGGTTGAGTGTTTAACGTGGGTCTCCTCCAGTTGTAGAATAAAGCTTATATAATATATCGTATTGTCAACTCGCAAGCCCCAGAGTGAGCAGCATTATTAGTAACTAGCTTATAGACTTTATGAAGTAACCTGACGTGTGACTACAGAAAACTTTATGCGGCTTCCCTGTCTGAAGAACATGGCATTACCCGGCTGGGGACCACTGCAGAATGGATTGTGTGTTTAATCCCTATGTATGACTGTTTAGGTACCTACACAATGACTTGGATCTTTTTTTCAACTATTCTGTTATGGAACATAATTTCGTCACTTCGACCGTTACTGGTAATTCCTCACAGCAATTGCTGCTGCCATCATATTATTTCGTCTGTGTTTTCCGCGTGGTACGATACCGGCACTCCCATGGTGTCTCACTGCAACGTTGAGGTAATATTTAATACATTTACAGCCATTTTGTTTAAGCTTAGGTTGTTAGAAGTCGATACGGATAAGGACTCGATGTTAAGCATAGGTTTCAGCTGAGGCAGCATCACTGTTTGGTACAATCTCTAACGTCAAATCCGGTTGTGACCCACTAAATTTTAGAACACGCAACCTCCACATCCATATCTATATATATGTACGTTATACAGAATGACACGACTTTAATACGTGTTGTGGAATGTGTGTAGCATTTATAGCAACTGAGGGCTGGCATGCAATGCCTTGCTGTAGGCGTTAGGCGTATTTGATGCGTCGTTGTGCTTGCAAGATGCGTGAAATCGAATTTTGCAAAGAGATCTTGCTTATGTTAACGATAAGCATGCATTTTAATGATTTATACAAACAACTTAGACGCAGAAATATTTAATTTGTGTTCGCAAAGTGTGAAACGTCTCACAGTGTAAGGCAAGTGGTTTTATTGCCTTTGGAAATGTCACTTCTCTCACTGTTACAATCTTTGGTCGTGAGTTAATAAGCGTTCCATGTATATCTGCACTTAAAGTGATAATTAATAATAGAAGCACCTTATTTATTATTTCCTAATACGACACTTGGAATACAAACGTCTCAAAAATGAGATCGACAGGAAGTGCAAAATGGTTCAGCAGGCATGACTAGAGGACAAATGTAAGGATGTAGAGACAAATGTAAGGATGTAGAGCCGCTTATCACTAGGGGTAAGATAGATACTACCTACAGAAAAATTAAAGAGATCTTTGGAGAAAAGAGAACCACTTGCATGAAAATCAAGAGCGCAAATGGGAACCCAGTACTAGGCAAAGAAGGGAAAGCAGAAAGGTGGAAGAAGTATATAGAGGGTCTATACAAGGGCGATGGTCTTGAGGACAATATTACGGAAATGGAAGAGGATGTAGATGAAGATGAAATAGGAGATGTAATACTGAGTGAAGAGTTTGACAGAGCACTGAAAGACCTAAGTCGAAACAAGGCCCCAGGAGTAGACAACATTCCATTAGAACTACTGACTGCCTTGGGAGAGCCAGTCCTGACAAAACTCTACTATCTAGTGAGCAAGATATATGAGACAGGCGATATACCCTCAGACTTCAACAAGAGTATAATAATTCCAATCCCAAAGAAAGAAAGTGTTGACAGATGTGAAAATTACCGAACTGTCAGTTTAATAAGCCACTGCTGCAAAATACTAACACGAATTCCTTACAGACGAATGGAGAAACTCGTAGAAGCCGACCTCGGGGAAGATCAGTTTGGATTCCGTAGAAATGTTGGAACACGTGAGGCAATACTGACCCCACGACTTATCTTACAAAATAGATTAAGGAAAGACAAACCTACGTTTCTAGCATTTGTAGACTTAGAGAAAGCTTTAGACAATGTTGACTGGAATATTCTCTTTCAAATTCTGAAGGTGGCAGGAGTAAAATTCAGGCCGCGAAAGGTTATTTACAATTTGTACAGAAACCAGATGGTAGTTATAAGAGTCGAGGGTCATGAAAGGGAAACAGTGGTTGGAAGGGAGTGAGACAGGGTTGTAGCCTATCCCCGATGTTATTCAATCTGTATATTGAGTAAGCAGTAAAGGAAACAAAAGAAAAATTCGGAGTAGGAATTAAAATCCATGGAGAAGAAATAAAAACTTTAATGTTCGCCGATGACATTGTAATTCTGTCAGAGACAGCAAAGAACCTGGAAGAGCAGTTGAACAGAATGGACAGTGTCTTGAAAGGAGGATATAAGATGAACATCAATAAGAGCAAAACGAGGATAATGGAATGTAGTCGAATTAAGTCGGGTGATGTTAAGGGTATTAGATTAGGAAATGAGGCACTTAAAGCAGTAAAGGAGTTTTGCTATTTGGGGAGCAAAATAACTGATGATGGTCGAAGTAGAGAGGATTTAAAATGTAGACTGGCAATGGCAAGGAAAGGGTTTCTGAAGAAGAGAAATTTGTTAACATCGAGTATAGTTTTAAGTGTCAGGAAGTCGCTTCTGAAAGTATTTGTATAGAGTGGAGCCATGTATGAAAGTGAAACGTGGACGATAAATAGTTTAGACAAGAAGAGAATAGAAGCTTTCGAAATGTGGTGCTACAGAAGAATGCTGAAGATTAGGCGAGTAGATCACATAACTAATGAGGAGGTATTGAATAGAATTGGGGAGAACAGCAGTTTGTGGCACAACTTGACTAGAAGAAGGGATCGGTTGGTAGGGCGTATTCAGAGGCATCAAGGGATCACCAATTTAGTGTTGGAGGGCAGCGTGGAGGGTAAAAATCGGAGAGGGAGACCAAGAGATGAAAACGCTAAATAGATTCAGAAGCATGTAGGTTGCAGTAGTTACTGGGAGATGAAGAAGCTCTCATAGGATGGAGTAGAATGGAGAGCTGCATCAAACCAGTGTCTGGACTGAAGACCACAACAGCAACAATGAGACACTTGTGTTGTGCATGCGTTTGTGGCAGTGTAGTTGATTAAAGGTTATATTTTCATGAGCCATAGTTCCAGTAATTCAAATGCACAGATTGAATACACAGTTCACGTCTTTAGATACTGCTGCAACGTGGACATGTCTATTTTCGCGTTGCTGTCATATTTTTTAAGCAATAATATAGGAAAACTACGGTCTAAAAAACTCAATAGGCCTGTGTGGTTTGTAATAATAAAATATTGGCAATCAGTAGCAACGTTGGTATCATTTCTAATGGATAGCATGATGCATATCTCTGTCACCCCCCAAAAGGTGCTTGAGAACGATTTAAATGAAGAAACATTTGATCTGAGAATGTCAGCATCGGCAGTTTCTTATCCACAAGAATTCCGAGAATCAAGACATCAGTATCGTTGCATCTGACCACGTGCCAGGGGAATGTGCAGGAGGCAAGGATAAGGCCCCACACCCCCAAGTGTCCATGCACCTCTTTTCGGTGGCCAAATAAGATAAAGAAACTGAACTGCCGAAAAATTTGTGCGTTATGTTTGCATCACTGACTCTCAGCCGCATTGGTAAATTTCATTTGAAGCCGTATACCAATCACAAGCGGTAATTTAAGAAGATGGGACCTGGATAAACTAACAGAACCAGAGGTTTCAGAGAGTTTCAGGAAGAGCATTAGAGAACAATTGACAAGAACGGTGGAAAGACATACAGTAGAAGAAGAATGGGTAGCTTTGAGAGATGAAATGGTGAATGCAGCAGAGGATCAAGAAGGTAAAAAGACGAAGGCTAGTAGAAATCCTTGAGTAACAGAAGAGATATTGAATTTAATTGATGAAAGGAGTACATACAAAAATGTAGTGAATGAAGCAGGCAAAAAAAGGAATAAAAACGTCTATAAAAGAAATCAACAGGAAGTGCAAGATGGCTAAGCACGTATGGCTAGAGAACAAATGTAAGGATGTAGAAGCATATTTCACTAGGTGTAAGATAGATACTGGATACAGGGAAATTAAAGAGACATTTGGAGAAAAGAGAAACGCTTGTATGAATATAAAGAACTCGGATGGAAACTCAGTTCTAAGCAAAGAAGGAAAGGTGGAAGGACTACATAGAGGGTCTATACAAGGGCGATGTACTTGAGGGCAATATTATTGAAATAGAAGAGGTTGTATGATACTGCGTGAGAATTTGATAGAGTACTGAAAGACCTGAGTCGAAACAAGGCCCCGGGAGTAGACAACATTCGATTAGAACTACTGATAGACTTGGGAGAGCCAGCCATGACAAAATTCACCCCATCTGGTGAGCAAGATATATGAGACATGCGAATTACCCTCAGTCTTCAAGAAGAATATAATAATTCCAATCCCAAAGAAAGCAGGTGCTAAGATGTGTGAAAATTACCGAACTATCAGTTTAATAAGTCACGGCTGCAAAATACTAACACGAATTCTTTACAGACGAATGGAAAAACTCATAGAAGATGACCTCGGAGAAGATCAGTTTGCATTCCGTAGAAATGTTGGAACACGTGAGGCAGTACTGACCCTACGACTTATCTTAGAAGATACATTAAGGAAAAGCAAACCTACGTTTCTAGCATTTGTAGACTTAGAGAAAGCTTTAGACAATGTTGACTGGAATACTCTCTTTCAAATTCTGAAGGTGGCAGGGGTCAAATACAGGAAGCGAAAGGCTATTTACAATTTGTACGGAAACTAGATGGCAGTTATAAGAGTCGAGGGTCACGAAAAGGAAGCAGTGGTTGCGAAGGGGGTAAGACAGGGTTGTATCCAATCTACAGTCATGCTCATAAATTAAGGATAATGCTGATACATGGTGAAACAACGCTCTGGTGGGTGATTTGCGGGTTTAAATCACCTCGGGGTGTGATCATGCGGTGCATTTGACCTGCGGTCGTCGCACGGTGGCCCTACATACGCAGAGGTGTGTTGGTGCATGTAGGAGTACGGTTCAAATGGCTCTGAGCACTATGGGACTTAACATCTGAGGTCATCAGTCCCCTAGAACTTAGAACTACTTAAACCTAACTAACCTAAGGACATCACACACATCCATGCACGAGGCAGGATTCGAACCTGCGACCGTAGCGGTCGCGCGGTTCCATACTGAAGCGCCTAGAACCGCTCGGTCACCCCGGCCGGCTGCTATTTGGGGAGCAAAATTACTGATGATGGTCGAAGTAGAAAGGTTATAAAATGTAGACTGGCTATGGTAAGGAAAGCATTTCTGAAGAAGAGAAGTTTGTTAACATCAAGTATAGATTTAAGCGTCAGGAAATATTTTCTGAATGTATCTGTACGGAGTGTAGCCATGTATGGAAACGAAATACGGTCTATAAATGGTTTGGACAAGAAGAGAATAGAAGCCTTCGAAATGTGGTGCTACAGAAGAATGCTGAAGATTAGATGGGTAGATCACGTAACTAATGAGGAGGTTCTGAATAGAATTGGGGAGAAGAGGAATTTGTGGCACAACTTTACTAGAAGAAGGGATCGGGTGGCAGGACATGTTTTGAGGTATCAAGGGATCACCAGTTTAAAATTGGAGGGCAGCTTGGAGGGTAAAAATCGTAGTGGGAAACTAAGAGATGAATGCGCTAAGCAGATTCAGGAGGAGATAGATTGCAGTAGGTAGTTGGAGATGAAGCAGCTTGCACCGGACTGAAGACCACAAGAACAACAACCAGTCACAGTGGAATGCTGTAATGAGTAGACAGCACATTTCTCTACAAACAATTATATAGCGAACATTCGCTTGTAAAATATCAGTAACGAATTAGGAATTCATATTATTTGAAAGTGAGTTTTATCTTAAACTCTATTTCCGAAACCCTAAAAACACGAAACGAAAGTAAGTCCTGTTTCATATCCTGCTTGGGCCTGTCACCAGCAGATGTCTGCACTGTAGAAAACGAGTGCTTACTGTCATCGGCAGATGGCTGCACTGTAAATAGAGCAATTTTTTATCTTTTTACCACAATTTCTTACGGCCACCGGTAGATTGGTGCACGGTTAACAAACGCAACAGTCGTAAATTAATTATTTTCAAACAAATGGTTCAAATGGCTCTGAGCACTATGGGACTTAACAGCTGTGGTCATCAGTCCCCTAGAACTTAGAACTACTTAAACCTGACTAACCTAAGGACATCACACACATCCATGCCCGAGGCAGGATTCGAAACTGCGACCGTAGCAGTCGCGCGGTTCCGGACTGCGCGCCTAGGACTGCGTGACCACCGCGGCCGGCAATAATTTTCCACACCTGATATGTCAACAAATTCTAAAATGTTGAAAGGAGATTAGTCTCTAGGGGTCACCTCTGTTTTACCTAATTAATGTCAATAATGATCCGTATGCAGATTAGGGCACTTGTGTTGCGTTAAGGAGTAGGCCCAATTAATTTTATTCAGTCTATTTGTTCGCCTGGTTAGTGTAGTAAAAGCTGTCACGTAATCACCTATGGTGGCATGGTCAGGTTAGTTTTACAACATCGAATTATTAGGCCCAACTTCTAAAATGTCTAAAATGTAAGTTTAGTACTAGATTTTTTGGGATTAATTTGATGAACATTTGTGTACACTTTTAGTTTTACAACATCGAATTATTAGGCCTAACTTCTAAAATGTCTAAAATGTAAGTCTAGTATTAGATATTTTGGGATTAATTTGATGAATATTTATATACACTTTCTTTCACATTGCAGATTTTTGCAATATTGTAACATCACATTAATTGATTTGAGTCTTAGAGCATTTTTTTCATGTATTGACCTCAACTATCATTGTACCATCGCACTTTTTGTGCCGCCTATGTATTTTGCAGTCAATACAAAACGCCTGTAGAGTTATTTGATTTTAGTAATATGGGATACCACTCCTTATTTCAATCTCTCAGGTAGTACTTTACGTGACAGAGTCATCTTTCAGCAACACCCCTGTGAAACTACATGCAACGGAGATCTTACTACAACCAGTTAATATTTTGGTCGTAGTGGCGAAGCTCAAGTAGATGCAGTATTATAGATCCTCCACAAAAAAATTCGCTTGATGCCTTCCTGAGAGAGAGCCTTCATTCCTTCCAAGCTAATTATGTAAGTGTAGACCAGATACGGCTCAAAGATACAGTATCGAGAGCAATAGATAGATTCATATCACATAACTTAATGAGAGACGGGGCTGATCCACCATGGTACACAAAACACGTCAGAACACTTTTGCAGAAGCAACGAAAAAAGCATGCCAAATTCAGAAGAACGCAAAATCCCCAAGACTGGCTAAGTTTCACGGAAGCTCGAAATTTAGAGCGGACGTCAATGCGAGATGCTTTTATTAGTTTCCACAATGAAATATTGTCTCAAAATATGGCAGAAAACCCAAAGAGATTTTGGTCGTATGTAAAGTACACCAATGGCAAAAAACAGTCAATACCGTCACTGCGCGGTAGTGATGGAAATGTTACCGATGATGGTGCCACTAAAGCGGAGTTACTAAATACAGTTGTCCGTAATTCCTTCACGAAAGAAGACGAAGTAAATATTCCAGAATTCGAAACCTAGAACAACTCTTAGCATGAGTGACATAAAAGTAGATATCTTAGGTGTTGCGAAACAACTCAAATCACCTAATAAAGGCAAGTGTTCCGGTCCAGATGGTATACCAATCAGGTTCCTCTCAGAGTATGCAGACACAATAGCGCCTTTCTTAGCAATCGTATACAACCTCTCACTTGACGAAAGGTCTGTTCCTAAAAACTGGAAAGTAGCACAGGTCACACCAATATTCAAGAAATGAAATAGGAGTAACCCAACGAATTACAGACTCATATCACTGACCTCAATTTGCAGTAGGGTTTTGGAACATATACTGTACTCGAAAATTATGAATCACCTTGAAGAAAATGACTTATTGATACATAACGAACACATATTCAGAAAATATTGTTCTTGTGCAAGACAGCCAGCTCTTTGTTCCCATGAAGTAACGAGTGCTGTCGACAAGTGATTTCAGATCGATTCCATATTCCTGGATTTCCAGAAGTCTTTTGATACCGTTTCTCACAAGCGACTATTAATCAAATTGCGTGCATATGGAGTATCGTCTCAGTTGTGTGACTGGATTCGTGATTTCCTCTCAGAGAGGTCACAGTTCGTAGTGATAGACGGTAAATGATCGAGTAGAACAGAAGTGATATCTGGCGTTCCGCAAGGTAGTGTCATAGGCCCTCTGCTGTTCCTGATTTACAAATGTGATAATCTGAGCAGTTCCCTCAGATTGTTTGCAGATGACACTGTAATTTACCGTCTAGTAAAATCATCAATTTCAATTACAAAATGATCTAGAGAGAATTTCCGTATGGTGCGAAAAGTGGCAATTGGCACTAAACAAAGAAAAGTGCGAGGTCATCCACATGGGTACTAAAAGAAATCCGATAAATTTTGGGTATATGATAAATCGCACAAATGCAAGGGCTGTCAATTCGACTAGATACATAGGAATTCCAATTACAAGCAATTTAAATTGGAAAGACCACAAAGATAATATTGTTGTGAAGGCGAAACAAAGACTGCGCTTTGTTGGCAGAACACTTAGAAGATGCGACAAACCCACTAAAGAGACAACCTACATTACACTTGTCCGTCCTCTACTGGAATATTGCTGCGTGGTATGGGATCCTTACCAGATAGGATTGAAAGAGGACATCGAAAAAGTGCAAAGAAGGGCAGCTCGTTTCGTGTTATCACGCAATAGGGGTGAGAGTGTCACTGATATGATACGCGAGTTGGGGTGGCAGTCACTGAAACAAAGGCGGTTTTCTTTGCGGCGAGATCTATTTACGAAATTTCAATCACCAACTTTCTCTTCAGAATGCGAAAATATTTTGTTGACACTCACCTACATAGGGAGAAATGATCATCATAATAAAATAAGAGAAATCAGAGTTGGAACAGAAAGATTTAGATGTTTCTTTTACCACGCGCCATTCGAGAATGGAGTAGTAGAGAAGTAGTATAAAAATGGTTCGATGAACCCTCTGCCAGGCACTTAAGTGTGAATTGCAGAGTAACCATGTAGATGTAGATGTAGAAGTCCGACTACGAACGACTTTGAAAGTCTTAGAGAAACAACCCAGCTTTACAGCTATAGAAGGTAGTTAATGATGGATCCCTATCACAACAGCAATTTTATGTGTAGCTATTATTATTATTATTATTATTATTATTATTGTGATTCATGTTGTTAATTACAAGTACTGTCATAAGATAACTTATTACAAAATAACAATCTCTTAGCACTATAACAACTAGGAAATCAAAACACAGCACTGTTTCTCCGCTGTTTCATTCTAATCATCTTTAGTTACGTATGGAGCAGATTTCAGCAGTGAATTCCATGGAATACCAGTCCCAAGAAATCCTGATACCCACCTTGCGCGTTTACGCTATCCTGAGATTGCTTAGACGAGCAGCACACCGTAGTTACTTATCATCGGCAGTACCATTATGACGCTCCTAGTGTTGAAAGATGCGACATACATCGGAAAAGAGCCACTTCTTGTACAACTGTAATCCAGTTACAGTATGAGCTTACTTCGCAACTTTTCGTGTTAATAGGTTAATCGAGCAGGGGCTGCAACCAAAGTAAAACAGCATGAAACATCCAGAGTTAACGTAAGCAACAACTACATGAGAAGCAAATGCTTGACGCAGGTCGCTCTTTCAACATGCGTCACTGTTTGCTGTCATTTCATTAGATTTTGTTTGCCATAAATGTTTCTTTAGAGTATATTAAAAACTTAATTATAAAGATGTATAGGCTAGAACGTGACTAACATGGACAATCGTATTTGGTAACAGCTTCGATATACGAGTATGCAGTACCCGGACCGACGCAAGAAAGATCTGTAGGAGGTAATCAAGTCAGCTCAAATAAACGAACAGGTTGATAAGTAAAATGGAGATCCTTAGGTTTCCGACTTCTAGCAGCAACCAACTGCATTTACGAGAAATGGTTTTGGAAGGAAATGGTGATTCTTTAAAGTATTTATAATCTTCCACGAATTTCATGTTCCAGTAAATGTTGTAGCGCCAACAAAGTCGATAATCACGTGAGAAAGTTACCAAGAATTGACCACTGGGTACCGCTTTTAGTTCACAGGTTGAGCTATAATAAGGCTTCGCAACCTCTCTCAACATATCACCTTTTTATAAAGTCGTTAATACTAAATATAGCATTTACCTGTTAGTCAAAATTTTATTAGTAATATTCATTTACTAACTGAGGCGGCTGAGAAGTTACCAAACAACACGCTTCTTCGATAGGACAGAGATTCAACTCCCCTTCAATAATTATTATTGTGGCCTCTGGCAGTTTTTCTAATTTGTGCTGCATCGAGCGAGTTCTGGATTTCTCTTCTAAAGAAGATCATGGCTAACTTCTTACCCCTTCTTTACTGCTGTGTGTATGTGTTCAGTCGCTAAAGATCTGGAAGAAGAGGGGTCCTCAAACTCTCCTCTTTTCTGACTAATATTTCTCAGCTGAGCGACTATGCTCGTGTATTTTTGGTTTGTTAGTGGGAAATCTTGGGAGGGTCGAGTGAAGTGTTTTTGCTTTAATTTCTTTCAGTGTCGGTCAATATGGGCGTTACTTTTTCGAGGATCGCTTTTCCTCAGGAAGAGTGATGAACCACCCACACACTTGCCAACGGACATTTTCCTAAACGCACCCAAAAATTAAACAAGAAAAAATACGCACCCTCATATTAAACAATAAAAGAGACAAACATATGAAACGCTACGCTACGATCAATTTCGATTGCTGCAAGTATTATTAACAGCAGTACAGTTTTGTAAACTGAGTATGCTGCAATAAGTTTGTATACGCATCAGTCGTAAGGTCTTAGTAAACAATAACTGACTGCAAAAGTAGCTACCCTCTTTTCTGGGAATTACATCGTGGTGCAAGCTATACTTCTGTGCTGTCCTACGGCGGGAGACCTGCTTATAGACAATAGAAATGAAAGTAGTTAATTCTTCAATGATAACTTCTTTACAAAGCGAATCATTGCACACTGTACTCGCTCAGTTATCCGATAATTCTGAGTCGTTTAATCTACATCTCGCCAACGGTCCAATCGGTAAGTTCCCGAAGATCTCAGAGACTGTATGGTCGTATGTTGAGGAACTTACACGGCACCACATCTGTGAACATATGGAGTTTCTGCCGAAAAACTAAACAGACACGGGGAAAGTTTTTATCCCACTCGTAAAAAATAGTTACAGCTCGCATCTGAAAAGCGCTAAGCAGGCATGATGTTGACATATGTTTTAAACCGAAAAGAAAGGTACGTGAAAATTTGAAAACTTCAAAGGAACTCTGCTCCCCATTAGCCATGGAAGGAGTAAAAAATTTTTGCAGATACTGTCAAGTGTACACAGAGTTACTAAAAGAAGCATTAACACCCGGATTTCATAAGAAAATATCGGTTGCCGTCCGAGCAACAGCGATGAATAGGCAGTAGCGTAACATGCACTGTGCCCAGCAGGTAGTCAAACTCCAGTCTTCGGTACCAAAGCATTACCAAATCTGTTATTACTATTTTAGGGTGTGTAGAGACCACATATATCCAGAACTACAGAACGTCTAAAGTTAGTGAAATTGTGGGTCTCAGTAGTAAATCACGCAAACAGCGCCAAATTTTCTGCCTTAAAAATTCCGTAACCTACATCGGCGCGACTCTGTGGTGTTTGGCAACGGTCACCTTACTTCACTCCTCTACCGTTGCACCGTCTCGAATAAACAGCTGGACAGTTTCAATTAGCTGTGCAAGTACAGTGCACATTGATTCACTTTCTGAAATATTTTACGTTGGAGAATCGTCTACCTACATCTCCATTACCTTTAAGGATGTCACCCACAGTAGCACACGAAACTTTAGTCACCAAAATACGCCTTAGGTTACAACCTAATTCCCAGAGAAGCAATGTCGTCAAGAATATATCCAAAAAATAGTCCAACCGACACGAGTACTTTAAGTTCACATACTAACGACTTTCTCGGAATCAGTGTGACTTAATAAGAGATAAGACAACGCCACATCTACAGCCATGCTCCGCAAGCCACCCTTACAGAGTGTGGCAGAGGATACTTTTGGTTCTTCTTAAATTTATTGACTTTTCCATCCGATTCGCGACTCGTCCTTGGGCAGCCTTCGTAACAGCGCAAACTTTTATTTGCTCGACTTGGTCACTTCTTGGGATCTCGTAAGTGGGAGGATGTAATACATACATTGCCTTATTCTTCTTGGAACGTACGCTTTCGGAATTTCAAAAGTAAACCTATCCGCGATGTATAGCGTCTCTCTCGTAGCGTCTGTTATTAGAGTTTGATATGCATCTCCGCTTATAATACCAATCGTACCTTTTAAGGATCCCAGATTGCCGAGTAATACTCAACAATCGGTCAGTCGAACGATTATCTTCCTTCGAGGATGAGTTACATTTCTTTAGTGTTCTTCCAGTGCACCTCAATGTGAAGTCTGCTTTTTCTACAAGCAGTCTCATACGGTCGTCCTACTTTAGATCGTTCCGAATCGTTACTCCTAATATTTTACAGTCGTTATTGTTTCCTATTCTCTTCGCCAGTAGTGCCATCGAACAATAGTGAGTTTCGCAATACGCTATTTTTATTTACTTTGAGGGTCAACTGTTGGTCCTCTATCGCGTGTTCCCTCTTTTGTTACACCGCCTTCTGGCATTGCAACTTAACTGCCCAGAGCTGCGTCGTTGGTCAACAAATTCAGGGAGCTTCCGGTATTATCTGCTACATATAGAGGAAGTCCAATAACGCATGCAACTTTTGAGTGCATAATAACATACAAATTTATAAGTGAGACTAGCTTAGCGCCGTTGCTCGCGTAGACTGTATGGCACGCAGAGAGTTTTTGTTTTTATTTAATCAAATTTTTATGTTTTTCACAAACTGCGGCACCTTCTAAACTTTTCAGGCTAATTAAGGCCACATAAGCATAGACTTTTCCGAATGTAATTCTGAACAAATAGCGATTCTGGTAGCTAGAGCCCCAAGTTTTTGTTAATAATGCCTTTTGCGTCCTTGTGGAGATATTTTCATTGCAAATTTCATCCCCTTCCAGATATTTCTTTATATCTGACCGAGAAATGAAATACCAATTTTCACAAATTTTGCTTTAATTTTTTTTAATGTAACGAAATTTTCATCCCCATAGCACTCCCTTAGGGACTGAATTTTCAGAAACACTGAAACACTTATTTTTCTTATTTCTAACCGAGAAGTCAAACACCAATTGTTCTAGATGTACCTTAAAAATTCTTTAGTAGTTCTTTAGTAAATATTTATTTTCAAAAAAACTTCCAGTCACTATTTCATGCCCTCAGTGGTTGAATTTCCAAAAATGCTGAAACAAGTATTTAATATTTTCTGACTGAGAAACCAGATGCCAGTTTTCGTGCTTCTCTC
The DNA here is from genome assembly GCF_023864345.2 of Schistocerca serialis cubense. NCBI lineage: Eukaryota > Metazoa > Arthropoda > Insecta > Orthoptera > Acrididae > Schistocerca > Schistocerca serialis. The sequence goes on from NC_064638.1 coordinate 776,377,738, forward strand.
TTCAACATTCCTTAATAGCGACATACCTTCAAAAAGTTTCAAAAAGTAGCAGTTCGGGCCGGGCGATGATGTGTCAGTGAATCAGTATGACACTATTTCGTCCCCTTAGGGGCTAAATTTCCAGAAACTGGAATACGTAGTTTTTCATCTCTAACCGAGAATCCAAACACTAATTTTCAAAGATTTATTTTTAAAAATGCTCTCGCAGTGAAATATTTTCTTAAAACGTTTCATCTCCTATTTCACACCCTTAAGGGTTGATTTCCAAAAATGTTGACATGCATATGATTTCTTTCTAACAGAGAAGCAAAATATAGATTTAGCTTCAAAAATGCTTGCACAATGACATATATTCATAGATACTTTCATCCCCCGTTTCAACTCCACAGGCATTGATTTCAAAAAAACAATGAAATAAAAATTTTTTATTTCTAAATTTAAATTTTCGTAGCGTTACTTTTGAAAATGCTTTCATAATAAAATCTTTTCATAAAAAATCTCATCCCTTATTTCACCCCCTTAGGGGTTCAGTTTCCAAAAACACTGAAACACGCTTTCTTTTACTTCTGATCGACAAACCAAATACCAGTTTTCGTAGGTTTAGTTTCCGAATTGCCTTAATAGTGACATTTTATTGAAAAAAATTCTTCAACCCCTATTTCACACCGATAGGGTTGGAATTTCGAAAAATTCTTTCTTAAACGACGCCAACAGTCTAAGATACACTCCTTCTCCAAGTTTCAAGTTTCTATCCTTAGCTGAAAAAACTGGAAATTTGTGGTAAGGTCGTATGGGACCATACTGCTGAGGTCATCGGTCCCTAAGCTTACACACTACTTAATCTAACTTAAATTAAGGACGACACACACACCCATGCCCGAGGGAGGACCGTGCCAAGACACCGTGGACCGTGACAAGAGCCGGCCGAAGTGGCCGTGCGGTTAAAGGCGCTGCAGTCTGGAACCGCAAGACCGCTACGGTCGCAGGTTCGAATCCTGCCTCGGGCATGGATGTTTGTGATGTCCTTAGGTTAGTTAGGTTTAACTAGTTCTAAGTTCTAGGGGACTAATGACATCAGCAGTTGAGTCCCATAGTGCTCAGAGCCATTTTGAACCGTGACAAGACACCCTAGACCGCGCGGCTACCCCACGCGGCTATCCTTAGCGGTTTTGGCTGGGCGATGATGAGTCAGTCAGTCAGTCAGTCAGGACATTGCCTTATACAGAGAGAGATTAAGAATTTACATATTATTTGTGTGTACGCTGCCTGCGATTGTGTATAAAATACACTCTAAGACCAAAAAGGACGTATCACGAAGGAACTATCCGAATGGGACGAAAATCGGTAGATGCGAAACACACGTACTGATTAACAAATGATTACAGTTTCAAAGCTCTTGGATGATTTATACAAGATAAAGAGATTCACAAGTTGAGTAACACGATGGTTAACCTCTAGACCTAATGCAAGCAGTTATTCGGTTCCGCACTGGTTGACAAAGTTGTTGGATATACCCCTGAAGAATATCGTCCCAAATTCAGTCCAATTGGTGTCTTACACCGTCAAAAATCCCGAGTTGGTGGGAGGACCTCCCCCGTAATGCTCCAAACGTTCTCAGTGGAGAGAGGTTCGGTGACCTATATGACCAAGGTAGGGTTTGACAAGCACAAAGACAGAGGGAATTCTCACAGGATGGCTTGTCATGAGGGGCAACAAAACGAGGCGTAGAATATAGTCGACGCACAGCTATGCTGTAAGGACGCCGCGAATGACAACCAAAGGGGTCCTGCTATGAAAAGAACTGGCACCCCAGACAATCACTCCTGGTTGTCGGGTCCTATGCCGGGCGACAGTCAAGCTGGTTTCCAACGCTGTCTAGAACGTCTTCGCTGGTTATCAGAGCTCAGTTCCAAGCGGAGTTCATCGCTGAAGACAATTTTACTCCAGTCAGTCATATTCCAGGTCGAATGTGCCCAATACCACTGCAAACTCCAGTAAATGAATCCGGGGCTCTTAGTGACTCTCTGACTATTGCTCAGTCCTCACGTTTTGTCGTTATCTAGGTCGACCGCTTCCTTCGTGATACTGTGGTCGGCCATGGTTCACCTATTCCTGCCAATATCGTCGAATAGTGGCGACGTTCCCAATGTTGAGCAATTCGCTAGTTACTCCAACCGGTTTGTCTGAACCCAACTACACGTCCTCTCTCAAATGGTGACATCTGCGTATGCTGTTCAGGCTCCTTTCTGTAATGTTTAGTTAGTGTCCAACTGAATACTCCGAATGAAATTGCCAAAGAATTTATTCTCTGGTACCGAGATGTCCCTGCTTACGATCCTTGCCAGCAGCGCAGTGAAATTGCATTCAGCTATCGTCCGCCGAAGTTCATAAGTTTGCATTTTCCTTCGATACCTGTATGACTATCAATTTGTGACCAGTATGCATAACTCCTTCGTGCTGCGTCGTTTTTTTGTCTTGCATGATATTACTCGGCGCACACACGATCCTACAGGCAAGCTCTTCGTCCATCGCTGAAATTTTTCAGAACGTTTCAGCGTAATTCCACATCTAGTTCAGAAATTGCACGCTAAATCTCAGCCTTGAACTCCGGAAATGATCGTTGTTTGTCGGTGTACACACGAGGTTTCAAATACGCCACAGAAAGAAATCATATGGCATCAAATGACAAGATCTGGATGGTCAGTTCACATCACCGTTATGAGAAATCACCCGTTCAGAGACCAGGTCTCGTAACAAGTCCATTGCTGCAATCTAACGAAGACGGAGCACAAACTCGGAGTGGTTCAAGGATGGGCAACGAAATACACTCTCCCATTTCAAAGGAACCATCAAAAATCTACATCTGCATGGCCGGACGCGGGATCTAAAGGAATCGTTCCAACATTTTTCTGAAGGGATTTAAATAAACCACGGGAATACTAAATCTGGTCGGCCAGACAGTTCACTGAGGTAACCAGTGCGCAACCTCGCTCGATTGTTGCAGTCGATGTGTGAAAGGCTGCGCCATCTTGTTGAAACGAAAACTCTTCAACATCCATACGATCCACTCCAGAACACAGAAATGCTCTTAACATTTTGCTGTAGTGTACGCCGTCCGCTGTCAATGCATTTCCTGCGCCATCTCCGTAGAAGTATGGCTCAGTCACATCCTCAGCCCAAATGCCACACCACACAGTTACTGATTGTGGGTGTAATGGCGTCTCCATAATTGCTCGAGGATTTTATATGCCTCAGATCCTGCAATTTTGCTTCGTCATGAAGCCATTCAACAATAAGTCCGCCTATCACTTTTTCAATGAAACAGTGATTGCTCTACGTTTCGCAAGTGCCCAATGTGCAGAAGGTCGGCGCTTTTTGTGATCGCTTGCATTCACTTCTGGTGTTAGTAGGATTCTACAACCCAAAGCTGCAGATCTTCTTTCAGAATTCGTTGCATGCTGCTTCTGTGAATGCCCAACGGCTGTGAACGTCGGCGAATAGATTTCACTGGACTTACAGCAACATTATCATTCACGATGGTGATTTTTGCCGCACAAGACTAAAACAAGGACGCCATGAGGGTTTAATGCCCAGAACCGAACCGATTTTCTGAGATTTAGCAGTTACTCTCATCACAGTCGACATACTTAGGATATTACGTTGACCAAATATTCCGTCGAGTTTGCAAATACTCCCTGCACAACATTCAAAACATTTGCAACAAGATTTTCACTATGACAACACGCTATTCCGTCGTGAAGCGGTCTATTACTGTATATCGCGAACAGTAGTACTCCTATAACAGTACCTTGGATTTCTCCTAAAGTTACTTTTACATCTGACGATTGCGACCCGTTAAGAACAACGCGATGAATTCTACCTTCTAAGAAGTCCCGAACCCCGTTACAATGCCGCTGCGATCCTCTATAAGCTCGTGTTTAGTTCATTAGGCAACAGTGTGAAACTGTCTCGCATGACTTTCGGAAGCCGAACAAAATTGTATCAACCTGTAAGTCGTTGTATAAGGTCTTGTGGATCCATGAAGGCACAAACCGAGCTGAGTTTCATAAAATCTCTGCAGAGACCACATTCATTCCAAAGAGTATGGTATCATTCTCCAAAATAATCATATACACGACCGTAAAACATCTTCCAATCACTGTTGCAGATTGACGTCAGCAATGTAGGCCCATAATTACACAAAACTGTCAGTCGACCATGCTCCAAAACGGGAATCTCGTGCGGTTTTTTCTTCACGTCCTCCGTTGCTCCAGCGACCTACGATAAAACCGCTGCTGGAAGCTGATCACGTTCGTTCGCACAATCTGCACAGAATTGTAGTAGTGTCTAATTGGGACCATGTGCCTTTCCTCTTTTGAACGATTACAATTGATTTTCTATTCCGCGATGTAACTCTATATACTATGTGATCAAAAGTATCCGGGCACCTGGCTGAAAATGACATACAAGTTCGTGGCGCCCTCCATTGGTAATGCTGGAATTCAATACGGTGTGGGCCCACACTTAGCCTTGATGACAGCTTCCACTCTTGCAGGCATACGTTCAATCAGGTGCTGGAAGGTTTCTTGTGGAATGGCTGTCCATTCTTCACTGAGGAGAGGTGTCGATGTCGGTCGGTGAGGCCTGGCACGAAGTCGGCGTTCCAAAACATCCCAAAGGTGTTCTGCGGGATTCAGGTCAGGACTCTGTGCAGGCCGTGCATTATGAACAGCTGCTCCATCGTGTTGAAATATGCAATCGCAATCCCTGAATTGCTCTTCAACAGTGGGAAGCAAGAAGATGCTTAAAACATCAATGTAGGCCCGTGCTATGACAGTGCTACGCAAAACAACAAGTGTGCAAGCACCCTCCATGAAAAAAACGACCACACCATAACACCATCGCCTCCGAATTTTATGTTGGCGCTATACACGCTGGCAGGTGACGTTCATCGGGCATTCGCCATACCCGCACCCTGCCGTTGGATCGCCACATTGTGTACCGTGATTCGTCACTCCACACAACGTTTTTCCACAGTTCAGTTGTCCAATATTTACTCTCCTTACACCAAGCGATATGTCGTTTGGCATTTACCGGCTTGATGTGTGGCTTATGAGCAACCGCTCGACCATGAAATCCAAATTATGACGCCTAACTGTCATAGTACTTGCAGTGGTTCAAATGGCTTTAAGTACTATGGGACTTAACATCTGAGGTCATCAGTCCCCTAGACTTAGAACTGCGTAAACCTAACTTACCTAAGAACATCACACACATCCATGCCTGAGGCATGCTGCGACCGTAGCAGCAGCGCGGCTCCGGACTGAAGCGCCTAGAACCGCTCGGCCACAGCGGCCGGCACTTGCAGTGAAACCTGATGCAGTTTGGAATTCCTGTGTGATGGTCTGGATAGACGTCTGCCTATTACACATTACGATCCTCTTCAAATGTCGGTGGTCTCTGTCAGTCAACAGACCAAGTCGGCCTGTACGCTTTTGTGTTGTAAGTGTCCCTTCACGTTTTCACTTCACTAATCACATCGGAAACAGTGGACCTAGGGATGTTCAGGAGTGTGGAAATCTCGCGTACAGACGTATGACACAAGTGACATCCCATCACCTGACCACGCCCGAAGTCCGTGAGTTCCGCTCTCTCACCATGTCTAATGACTACTGAGGTCGCTGATATGGAGTACCTGTCAACAGGTGGCAGCACAATGCACCTAATATGAAAAATGTATGTTTTTGGGGTATCCGTATAGTTCTGATCACATAGTGTATATGCTAGCCATAAAGCACGTATACACACTGCCCCCATGTGACTTCTTAACCGTGTAAAGACCGAGCTCAAAAATACCAATAGAAGCATATTAATACTCTGATATATAGCGAATTTATGTTTTTTCTATAGGTCTTGTAATTAAAATCATTAAAAGAAACGCTTGATCAGAGACTTTTGCTAAAGAGGGCAAACGGAAACAAATTCTATACATCTTTTGCTGTAAATCAAATAATGTGGCATTTCATTTTTTCTCGCCATTCTGAGGTGTCTTGTTTCGTCTAGCTGTTGCAAATTAAGCATACATATATCCAAGCAGAACCACAATGAGATAGAGTTGCCAGTTATTTAGTTCAAATGCTTCAAATGGCTCTGAGCACTATGGGACTTAACTTCTGAGGTCATCAGTCTCCTAGAACTTAGAACTACTTAAACCTAACCAACCTAAGGTCATCACACACATCCATGCCCGAGGCAGGGTTCGAACCTGCGACCATAGCGGCCACGCAGTTCCAGACTGTAGCTCGTAGAACCGCTCGGCCACACCGGCCAGCCGCCAGTTATTTATTTTTATTCCTCACGTATATTTTTTTTACATAAGAATAATGTTAAGTTCGTCGATCAATTTCCTTCGCACGAAGTCGTTGGCAGTCTTTTCAGGGGCTTGATATTAACAGGCGGAAATCGGATGACTACGTGAAGAAGTGATTTATATCTTTTGATGCTAATCTTTAATTTCATTTATGTGAATGTTTTGCTCGGATTTGCCATCTTTGAACGTTTGTCTCGCCAGTTACGGAGTTGCATAATAATCTGCATTTTTATTTGTTGTGACATACTGGGAGAAGTTTTCATTACAGTAATATTCCAGGTCTCTCTTTCATACTACAAATTGTAAGAGGGATACGTTTCGGCTATCACTAACTTCTCAAATCTGTCATTTTTTAGTTCGTGGCATGATGAAAGGAGGAACCTTATTACGACATTCCGCAAAGAAACAATTTAAGACCGAATTTCGTCCTGGTGCCACGCAGTCGTTGCTTCACTTTTGCACGAACTTTCCAAATCGAAAATGAGATCTTCTGAAACATTTCCGTGTCGCAGTAACGAGCAAGTACGAAATTCGTAATCTGGCATCAGACGAGTTTTGTTGTCCCGACTGCTATCTGTCAAAGACGACTTTCCACCCTCCGCTCAGCGACCCCTGGTCTGCTACACTTTACAAATGATCGGCGACCAACGAGTGTTTTCCATTCCTTCAAGAAAACCAATTGGTAGCACGAACAGCGAACTGTTATGAGACTGCATCGTTATATTTTCAGCTATATCTCCTCTAAATGAATTTTGAGTTCTGTATGTACGCGATCTGCTTCAGGTGCGTCTGCACTTGGATTGGTCTGCTGTCATTCATCAGCCGATAAGAATTTTGTAAGCTATGATTATTCACAAGTAATGTCCAGCTGATTTAACATCGAAAATCGAATCAAGGGCAAATATTCGCAGGAGTTAGTGTAGAGCCGTTTTCATCGACGGTGTATTTCTCCTTATGATGGCATGTTTGATTCTACAACTGTATACATTCTCTGCAAACTACTGTGTCATGCGTGACGAAGCGTATTTTGTACCATTGCTTGGCATTCCCTTTCTTGTTCCACCAGCAAACGGTGCGAGGGAAAAACTATATGTTTGTACAAGCCTTAATATCACTTATTTTGTCTTACTTTCTACACACAATATGAACATTGCAGTCAGTAAACCCCTTCTACAGTCTGTCTCAAGTGTTGGTTCATCCGAATTTAGTAAAATTATCGTCATCTTCCCCTAAGGATTTCCATCTACGCTCACGGATCATTTCCGTAACATTCTCATAGTGGTCGCGTCGACCGGTAACAAATCTAGTAGCACTCCTCTTCGAGGTCTTCCTTTAATCCAACATGGTGGTAATCCCAGACACGTGAACAGTACTCAACAATTGATCGCTTTATAGGTACGCTACACTTTCCAGGGACTCTTCCAGTAAGTCTTAGTCGGCTATTCGTCTTCGCTACAACAAACGTTAAGTGCTCTTTGCAATCTATATCGTTTTACAATGTTATGCATCGATATTTGAGTGAATCAGAAAATCACTAATATTACAAGAATATTTCTCCTGTCAACATATTTACTTACATTTAAAAAAGGTAAAGTTGTCATTAACCCGAAGGCTGATTTGAACATCGCAGTAAAAGTTTACTGTGTAGCAGGTATTCCACCTCCAAATACTCGCTCTTTGGAATCTATATCGTTTTACAATGTCATGCATCGATACTTGAGTGAATCAGAAAATCACTAATATTACAAGAATATTTCTCCTGTCATCATATTTACTTACATTTAAAAATAGGTAAAGTTGTGCAAGGTGCCGGGGCAAGCAGTGTATTTAACACTAAATTCTAGAATCTACATATGTAAATGATGCTCTAAGCCCCCCCCCCCCTATTCTAACTCCGACTTTTGCTGTTGCACATGGATTAAAAAATATACGCGAACTGACTGTAATCAACCCTGCAAGTGGAGTAGAAAAGAGTTTGGCACCTGCAATAATTTAATTTGATAAATAAGTTAAATAAAGGAAGGTTTCATTAACATAGTGAGAAATGATGGGTTGCTCTACCGATTATCAGAATGAAAGTTCTGTCTAAAATAACAATATGATTTATTAAGACTAAACACAAAATAATAAACAAAAACACATGAAACATTTATAATACATCAAATTGGCTCAAATTGGATACTCAAACAAACGCTGTGAAGGTGAAGTTGTCCCTAAACTAGATTGTGAGGCTTATGACGAAGTGGTATGTGGAGCCAATTCCTTGCCACTCAAATCTTAAGAGAGACACACAGCTAACCCAACATTAATTGCTGCTACTCAAGACAGAACAAAGTTAGAAAAAGACGAACAGGCGCGCTCTGCTGAGCTCTGATTATCACCTAGGAAAATCCCTATCTGCCGGAGCTACGGACATGCATTACCAAACTGTCTTCTTAACCGCCAGAACACGATCTGGCGTACCGGAGGCGATGGCTGGTTGCTTCGACGTCCTCGACCGAAAAGCGAGAGCCGACTCTCTAGAGCACCCGTACAGGCCGAACACACAACATTCCCGCCCCCACGACAGTGGCCGTGGTTAAACGTTCCAATCAGCAACTCGAAAACCGGCGGAAAATTCCACTCTATTGCCGGAGCACTACCATTCCACCAATGGAGATTCTTGGCGCCAATTTCTGCGCTGATTTTGCTACGTCACGGAGCTATGCCCTGAGCAAGCCAATCACAGTTACTATTTTGCAGAAAGCGCGGGAATTTTCCCGCCACAACTGCCTGGGTACACAAGTCATTCCCACGCCTCGCTGGTAGCCCGCCAGAAAGGGTTTTCGCTAAGTTTCTGCGAAGTAACGGAACCTCTAGCCTAGCCACTACTTCAGACCCCTCCGGGCGTGTGTTTTGACAATGTCGGCATCTGCAAAGCATTCACTCGACTTCCTCACACCCGTCGGCTTAACCCTTTCCAGATCAGCAGAACCCGCCTGTCACCGCACCACCTGGGTGACGAGATACGCTGTGTGGGAAGTCCGCGTGTGAAGGAATAGCGACTTATCACTGCATGCAATTAGAGAGGAAAATCGTAAGATAGAAATATGAGAGGGGGCTCATGCCACCTCTCATAGCCTCTACGCCATTTTAGATTGTAATTGGTGAGCGGTTGGCTCACTTAGGAGCAAGGTAGTGAGTCAATCGCCCAAGAACAATCTCGCAAACTGGATGCACATGCTGCACTCTATAAAGAAAATCACTGCAACTGAAAAATGCAGCTCATAGAGGGAGGATTATTTATGATGTAGCCAACTTCACCTTCTTAATATGGAACACTAACACTCACATCACACATCCATACCCAGGGAGCCCCTTCCAAACACCGATTCACACAGACATTCACTCTCTAAATATGGCCCGGACATTTGAGGCAAATATGGAGCAATTTATTCTTTGCAATCAGACTTGGAGTGCTCCGCAATTAAATGCCCAAGATGTTACAACAATTTTAATCATTAAACTAACCTGAACTCACCTACACATGATACTATTTAAGTTAACAATCTCTTTGTGAGCTTTCAGAATCTAATTACAACCTCCGATTCATTCTGTCTCCCTGCAGCAAGAATAACCTTTACAAAATGTTCCCTGAACTGATGGTCCATTCACAATGACAGTGGCGGTATCTGCTTCAGTTTATGGGGACTTCAGGCACACTGTTTGCATACACACAACAACAAATACAAAAAACAAAAAAACACATGGTGTGGAGAACAATACAGTAATTTGTAATAAGAATTACAGTGTAAAACACAAACACATACAAGGTATAACATACATTACAAAAACAACAGTAGAGAAAGGAATTCATGGGGCATCAAGTTGTGCGTGCACATTGCACAAAGTTCACGACTGTGCTGAGAATGAGGCACTAAATCACGTTGTTAGAAATATTCGAAGCACTTCACAAATTCCACAGTAGTGACATCACATTGGGCTAAACGTCGGGTGTTGTTGCTACGTTGTTGCAACGGCAATAGGGTGTGCTGGAGCATCTGCAGTACTCTGTTGAGATTGCACCAAGACCCACGCATATGATCACGGCAGTACGGTAGGAAGACACAGTGATAGGCTCTCCTCACGTCGATTAATTGTCTCTGATGTCTACTTCTTGGGATACATCACTAGTCTAGGTCTCTTCTCTCGCTGGACAGTATTTTATGTTTCCCAATATTGCAGTTCGATGAGGGATGATGGCACTTGGAGTGACTCCACAAGTGTGTGAGGTCATCCATACAGGATAGAAACTAGGAGTGACGATTGCTAAAACTGCTCTCTAATAGAGAGGAGAAGTTAGAAATGAGACCATACATTTGTTAGTGTAGCACGATACTGCTGTGTGTATGCAGATCGGCCAATGCTAGTGAGTTGTAAAAACCCAAACAGGTGAGTATATAGCGTCCCTTTCTGTCCTGAGGCACATGAGGCGCAGGTTCTGACACGATATGTGATCTTCTCCATGTACTCACAACAACGTGGTCTGCCGCAGGGAATTCCTCCAAACGGCTGCCGCGTCCGGAGAGCTAGCAGGCTGTCGCGTGTGGGTTGCATGTCAGTGTCAACGGCCAGCCTCACTTTCGCTTGTGGCCCGGCGAGGATCCCGCTTAATCCCTCAGGTATATGGCCCGGTGTCTGTCAGCTTCCAGGACCGGACGCTCGCCTTCTTGCAGGTAGCTGAAGACCTCTTGTTTTTGCGCTGGCTGGCCTCTGCATTGCCACGATACCAGTCATCTGCACAAGTCTGACAAAAATCTTATGCCTAACTTTTTCCCATGACCTTCTATGTTATAATAAATTTACATAATGACACATTGATGGTCTGTCATTTCAGACACTCTTATTTTACTTTTATAGTTATTAATCTATGGCTATCATTACAAAATCTTGGTGTATCAAATTTAGACATGGAAATAATTTATCTTGATATTTGTGTAGAGACCGGTCTCACTACTGTACATGGTGTGTGACGCTACTCTGGATGAACAGCTAAATGTGCGGACCCACACTAATATTACTATTAATTATATAGATCGACAGTAGACATGCTCAAGAATTAATTACCATTTGCCAACGATCTACATTCTATGTTTTTTGAATAAATTATGTTATTATGCAGGTCGAAGTTTTACTGAGCTTATAAAGAACAAGCAACTAATCTACGTTCGCTCGCCGGTCGTCCCTCCATCTTGGCTCTGTGATTTGATGACCTGAAAAATAACATCCCAACAGACGCGAGCCAAACACTTGTGGTAGAAAACCCCCACAATATTAATCTAGTTATTGTTAAATCCTACAGTTTAACTTATCCTAGTATATCGTATCTTTTTTTTGTTTTTTTTTGTTTTGTTTTGTTTACCTTATACAATACTCTTACATAATTCCTGTTACGTTGAGATGTCTCGCTGCTCGCCGCTATTGACGACAGTGATGTGCGCGCTGTACGACATGACCTCCGAGTTTTCATTACGCCTCACTGAAACTCCAGAGACTGGGTTAGCCATGGCTATACACGACAATAAATTTATAGTTGCAACTTCCTTCTCTATGTGATGCGGTTTTCGCGATCAAAGCACACCTTTCCAGAGGCAATGTAATATGACCAAGCCAGGACTGGTTCCTGTTGCGGATTCAGTCGCCCAACACACGCCAGCTACACAGTATGTCACGAATATCCAAGTATAAGTCCCTGGTTATTCATCTGTGACAGTCACGAGCAGCACGCTAAATCCCCAACCAGCACATTGGCATGGTAGGCTTTATGCCCGCATTTCTATCGTCTAGGGCACCATTGGAGTCAAACGCTCACAGGTCCACCCCGACTTGCAAGACAACGATGCTGGCACAGCTCTGCAAAAACTATACTGCCCATATTCATCCTCGAAATCACGCAATATTCCACAATCTTGCAGTGCACTGACGCGTGCCTGCAAGCATCGGTATGAACGTCTCACGAACTGGTTGTGGCCGCTATGGAGCGTATCACGACTTCTCAGAACGCTTCTAAGAGCACGTTCTTGTATGCGCCCGTTTGTGCGACATCTCGTCACTCATCTTTATCCCTTAACATGGACACCAGATAGGAAAGGACAAAAACATTGCTCATGGGAAGGTAGTGCCTCTTATCGCAACGACAGAGGAGATCGCGAACATAGACAAAAAAAGTTAACAGCAGTAAATTCTTATGCGAGAAAAGGCAGCGTGTTAATACTTTAACAATCTTAATCTATTAATGCAACGATTATTGTTCCCCGAAGAAAGGTTCATATATCTGCCTATACTACTATGTACACCACTTAAACTATTATTCTTCCACGAACTTCTTTGTGTGAGAGATGTGGTGGAGTCCTATGGACTAGCGCCAATCCCTTGTCAGACTCCCCCTCCTCTGACGTGCTTTAGGATTTGCAGGTCTAATTTCAATCCCCTGGTTCTCCTGTTGTCCGTGGTTTTGCTCTCTCCAATTACGGTCGCTTTGCCGTTCGTTATTCCTCCTCTCCCAGATTCCTTGTCTAGCATGACCCTGTTCCCTGACGTTCTGGTTTCCGTGTCTCTAGTTTCCATAACCTTGAATAGCGTAACCTTGATTTCCGTAACCCTGGATTCCTAACTGACCAGTGCGATTATGCGATCTGTTGTCGCCTTCCCTTGCTGGCCAGTGGTATTTGTTATTTTGCGCCTTCTTCCTGTCCTTTGCGTCTTGTTTATCAAAGACTACTTCGAGTTCGCGCAATAGACTCTTGAATGCTTCTATGTCAGATCCACACTTCCCGACAAGTGTCTGTTGATACCTAACTGGCAATTTGGAAAAGCAAAATTTGATGATTTCTCCATTGCCGTATGGACTATCTAAAAATTGATTCTTCTTGAGTAAATCATCAAAAAATTTGGTTGTGCTCCTTTGCCCGGACACTTCCAGTTCGGGACAAAATATTATTTCCTCTTTAATCCTGTCTTGCGTTTCCTTTGCCCAGTAGATCCCCAGGAACGCATCAACAAATTCCTGATAAGTCTAACACGTCGCTGCCACACCCCGCATCTTTTCCGCGGCTTGGCCTTCGATGTGTCTACACATGAATTCTAATTTTGCCAGGGTTGGCCATGATGACGGTAATGAATTTGTAAACTGCATCACCCAGCTCTTGGGATGCATCGACCCTCCTTTATCTCTGAACTTTTGGAATTTTAGTATCGACAGGAAGTGATTGTGATCAAAATCCTGTCCGATCCTCGCACTGGTGCTGTCACTCGTTTCCGATACTTGCACGTCTGCTGAGTGTCCTGATCTATCTTGCTGATAACTGTGATGTGCTACATCTGTATCACAGTGGACGTGGCACTTGGAATTCACTCTCCTAAGTGGGCTACAATTATTGGAGCTATTACTAGGTGTTTCTGCGTGTGCCTTGTTAGTTCTGCACTCTGTCACTGGGCTAGAGCACGGCGGGCTTTTCCTCGGAGACACAATTCTGTGTACTCCATCATTGGTATCCGAACACGCAGTGCTCATGTGCCCGTTTCGCTCTAGTTTTGCCATCTGACTCTCTACTTCTTTCATTTGTTTCGTGATGTTCGTAACCGCAATATTACCTTGAGTTTTTAAGAACGCTAGGGATTTTGCGTGGGCTTGTTGTCGCACGTCGCAAGCGACCTGCAAGTTGAGAAGTTACTTTTGCGATTTTCATTGCCCCTGTTGCTGCCGTTTTGGCTAGGCCTGCTACTTTTTGTGCTACCATTGACATTTGTTTTGCTTCTCCACATTCTTTCTTTATTGTTAGTAATTCTCCACGAATTTCCCCTATATGGGAAATTATTGCCTCAGTGTCCTTCTTACGCTGTTCGTCAGCTTCTTCCATCTCCTTGTTACGTTGTTTCTCCTCTTCTTCCTTCTCCCTCTTACGCTGTTCGTCAGCTTCTTCCTTCTCCTTCTTACATTGTTTCTCCTCTTCTTCCTTCTCCCTCTTACGCTGTTCGTCAGCTTCTTCCTTCTCCTTCTTACGTTGTTTCTCATCTTCTTCCTTCTCCTTCTTACGTTGTTTCTCCTCTTCTTCCTTCTCCCTCTTACGCTGTTCGTCAGCTTCTTCTTCCATTGATCGTAGGAAGCTCAGTATTTGGTTTACGTCATCTTTTTGATCCTCTTCAAACGTGGGAGATGTAACTCTGGACACCTGGGCGCTAGAGCTCTGACGTGGCCGAGCTAGCCCCTGTCTGCTCTCGTTCGTTTGATTATAAACTTCTGCTACCGTCTCGACCTGTGTGCCTGTCTCTGTTTCATCCTCTACTTCACTATCATAATCACGGCCGCAACGCTGCTCTGAGATCGCGTCCAAATCACCTTCCTCATCCATGACCCTGGCGTCCTGTCCTGCTAAAAATGTGCCCATCTCATTTCTGAACCTATTCCCGTCAGTAAACTGCCCCTTATCCATTATGCTATCCTCTTTTGTTTTAGCTTCGCTCGATAATAGTCGTGCCTTACTTCTGGTTATCATTCATGAAAAACAAATGTATCTAAAATGCACAATAAAATTAACCTACTCCATATATTTTTTACACATAGACATAAAATTTCAACAATGCCTCTCCAACGCTGTGATTATACGCACGATTTGTTGTGGTACAAAAACCGCACACAAACCCGACAAAGTGGGATGTGATACGGACACACCATCAAAGGAACACAAAAACAATGAACAAAAGATTATATACACTGAAAACAAAAACTGTAATCATGCGCCACTTCTTAAAACCAAACGCAGAACTACCAGAAAAAAACTTGGGTATTAATCAATAAAAAAATTAAGCAAAAAAATTCTGAATGTCCTTCTACTAATAATACTTGCTTATTAGCGATTCACAGGAAAGATCCTTGCAGGGTCGCCATTTTATGCGAGGTGCCGGGGTAAGCAGTGTATTTAACACTAAATTCTAGAGTCTACATATGTAAATGATGCTCTACGCCCCCCCCCCCCCTATTCTAACTCCAACTTTTGCTGTTGCACATGGATTAAAAAATATACGCGAACTGACTGTAATCAACCCTGCAAGTGGAGTAGAAAAGAGTTTGGCACCTGCAATAATTTAATTTGATAAATAAGTTAAATAAAGGAAGGTTTCATTAACATAGTGAGAAATGATGGGTTGCTCTACCGATTATCAGAATGAAAGTTCTGTCTAAAATAATAATATGATTTATTAAGACTAAACACAAAATAATAAACAAAAACACATGAAACATTTATAATACATCAAATTGGCTCAAATTGGATACTCAAACAAACGCTGTGAAGGTGAAGTTGTCCCTAAACTAGATTGTGAGGTTTATGACGAAGTGTTATGTGGAGCAAATTCCTTGCCACTCAAATCTTAAGAGAGACACACAGCTAACCCAACATTAATTGCTGCTACTCAAGACAGAACAAAGTTAGAAAAAGACAAACAGGCGCGCTCTGCTGAGCTCTGATTATCACCTAGGAAAATCCCTATCTGCCGGAGCTGCGGACATACATTACCAAACTGTCTTCTTAACCGCCAGAACACGATCTGGCGTACCGGAGGCGATGGCTGGTTGCTTCGACGTCTTCGACCGAAAAGCGAGAGCTGACTCTATAGAGCACCCGTACAGGTCGAACACACAACATTCCCGCCCCCACGACAGTGGTCGTGGTTAAACGTTCCAATCAGCAACCCGAAAACCGGCGGAAAATTCCACTCTATTGCCAGAGCACTACCATTCCACGAATGGATATTCTTGGCACCAATTGCTGCGCTGATTTTACTACGTCACGGAGCTATGCCCTGAGCAAGCCAATCACAGTTACTATTTTGCAGAAAGCGCGGGAATTTTCCCGCCACAACTGCCTGGGTACACAAGTCATTCCCACGCCTCGCTGGTAGCCCGCTAGAAAGTGTTTTCGCTAAGTTTCTGCGAAGTAACGGTACCTCTAGCCCAGCCGCTACTTCAGATCCCTCCGGGCGTGTCTTTTTACAATGTCGGTGTCTGCAAAGCATTCACTCGACTTCCTCACACCCATCGGCTTAACCATTTCCAGATCAGCAGAGCCCGCCTGTCACCGGACCACCCGGGTGACGAGAGACGCTGCGTGGGAAGTCCACGTGTGAAGGAATAGCGACTTTTCACTGCATGCAATTAGAGAGGAAAATCGTAAGATAGAAATATGAGAGGGGGCTCATGCCACCTCTCAGTTGTCATTAACCCGAAGGCTGATTTGAACATCGCAGTAAAAGTTTACTGTGTAGCAGGTATTCCACATCCAAATACTCGCTCTTTGGAATCTATATCGTTTTACAATGTTATGCATCGATATTTGAGTGAATCAGAAAATCACTAATATTACAAGAATATTTCTCCTGTCATCATATTTACTTACATTTAAAAAAGGTAAAGTTGTCATTAACCCGAAGGCTGATTTGAACATCGCAGTAAAAGTTTACTGTGTAGCAGGTATTCCACCTCCAAATACTCGCCGCGAGTGCACACTCAAACTCGAGAAATCAAAGGCACTGAATTTGAGGACGCATACTTTATATTGTCATCAACCGAAAACCGAAAAGGCTCGAATTAAGAACGAACTTCTGTCATATGACAGAAACCCTCACTGAACCATCTTCACACTTTGGAATAAATTCATGGCCACCTTGCAAGATGGATGATGCCTTCTGAAAGCCTCTCCTCAGTTCACAAGGAAAGTTGGTCAGTATGGAAGACGCTAACAAAAAAAATGTGTATGAAATGTTCAGATGTGTGTGAAATCTTATGGGACTTGCTAAGGTCATCAGTCCCTAAGCTTACACACTACTTAACCTAAATTATCCTAAGGACAAACACACACCCATGCCCGAGGGAGGACTCGAACCTCCGCCGGGACTAGCCGCACTGTCCATGACTGCAGCGCCTGAGACCGCCCGGCTAAACTCGCGCGGCGAAGACGCTAACAGGCTGTGCTGTAAAGTTAGAAGATCAACATGAGAAAATAGGGATTTGTCTGCGACTGTACACTATGCGAAAATGCTGACCAACAGGCTGTGAAGCATCTACTTGTCTGCAAGTCTCCCCAGAACATGATTCACGCCCTCAAGGAAGCATGTCAATTAACTGCACACCGGTTACACCATATTTAATATGTATTTGTGTAGCATGTAATTAATTAGCCGATGACTTTAACTGTTAGTACAAATTATAATGCTAATATGTTTGAGGTAGTTTTATTAATATTTCTGATATCCTGTATAATATATGTCTCTGACACGATTAACTAAATCCATACATATTACAAAAATATATTCATGTAAGTATGCACAAATACTCCCCTTCTCTTCCTACAGCAGTGGACCGATTGCAAACTCGGTAGACAAATCATTTACTGTCTGGAAAGAATAGCTTTATGGATAAGAACACCTACCTATCAAAGCGGTGGTGTGAAAAAAAAGTGCACCACACCGACCCGCGAATACCCATACTTTATTCATTCAGTATTTGAGAAAGTGAGCACTTAGTGACTTACAACAAATAATTTCAAACCTTTACAAAACTCTTTGTCGCTGACAACCATCACAAAATGATGGAAGGAAGAAAGTTTATCGCTTACTACATTTTGCTGTTCTGCATTAAAACTGACGCTTGAAGCGTGACGTTTTAATTTATTACTTCTTTGCTACTAACTTTATTTGCGACATATTCTGCAGACAGGATTCACATACCCCACAGAATGTACCAGCAAAATTAAATCATTGTACGATACATAGCTCAGGAGCTATAACCTTATAAAGACTGAGATAACTGAAAAACTTCCACTCCATGCATGACATTTAAATTTATTGCTTTTGTGCCCCTTAATCTATTCGTAACACAGTTCCTACACAGTATCCACACATGGCGCTTAATACGCCTACAAAAATATATCATTGTACAACAAATAATCCGGGAGCCACAAACATTGAGCTGGCTTAAAGTGAAAATGCAGGGCGAAATTCACTACAGACATAAGTGATATATGTGCACAAATACGTGTGAAATTGAGAAAAATTTGTGACATATATGTAAAATATATTTGACTTGCGCTAAACCACTGGTAAAAAGTTCATCCTAAGTCCCTGGAACGATTTCATTCAAATTTGGTACACATATTAGTTATCGTTTGGAAAGAAATGATATGGAGTAAGAACCGTCAGCCGCCTATCGGGATGGAGGTGATAACATGGAGAGTGGTGGGGGGAGGAGGAGGTGGACCGACAGAAAGAAGAGGGGGGGGGGTGGAGGAGATGGGCACAGATAGGGCGAGAGGAGGGGATGGAGAGAGAGAGAGGGGCTGAAAGAACAGACGGACTACTAGAAAACTGGAATAAATACATATCCAGACAACGCCGGGTACTCAGGTAATAAATAAATTAATAAAGCATCGTAGTCCTTCACTAAGCATGTTCCCATTGGAGGTGGCATGGTGTTCTCTTTTTCCGCTCTCTGAACTGACTTACGCAGCTATTTATGAGGAGACCTGCAGTATATCGTCGACCCCGAACCACGTTGAAACTCGTCATTTTTCACATCAACAAACACTGCCATAGCTGAAAGAAGTAATAAGTCACCCGTTAAAATCCTGTGGCTGCCCGGGGATCAAACCACAAACCTATGGATCTGTAGTCTGGCACTTCAGCACTGAGTTAACGAGTTACATATTTCACACAATTATCCATAGTTAAAGCCAGTTGTCGTCAATGGTGCGGAAATTTTGCCGATCCCGAATTCCATGCAGTTATTCAACGGCAACACATCCCCGTACACAACAGCATCATCAGCAAATAGTCTCAGATTGCCATCCAGACTATCCGACAGACGGTTTGTGTACATGGAGAAAGTGTTCTATGAGGGGTGTTAAACTAGTAACACAATGCATTTTTTTCCCGGCCAATTTCGGTTGAAAAAACTGCGCAGTTTGTTGTGGGACATGGCAGAATATTTCCGCTTCACCTGCTACAGCTTCATGAAATTCATAAAGGTGGTGGCGCAATACGTAGCCTTCAAAATGCCTTTTGTAACGGAGGTACATTCCAAGCAGAGAACTGTCATTGCATTTCTTTTGGCGGAAAATCGTAGCATCGCAGGTATTCATAGGTGCTAGCAGAATGTCTACAGAGACCTGGCAGTGAACAAAAGCACGGTGAATCGTTGGAAGAGGCGTCTGTCATCAACGCAGCAAGATCACGGAACCCTGTCTGACCTCCGGCGTGTCGGTCGGCTGGACACAGCTGTGTCTACTGCAATGCTGAAACTCGCAGTCGCTTTCATTCGAGGTGATCGACGGACCACAGTCAGACACGTCTCTGCCCAACTGGACGTCTCTGCTGGTGGTGTTGACATACGTGTACACCAGTAGGGGTATTCAAATGTGCGTACCCGCTGGGTACCACGCCGCCTAACAGAAGACCGTGAAGAGCTTCCATTCGTTTGGCCGAGTGAAGGTTGCACTCCGCACGAAGCAGTACGTGGATGACGTGGAGGTTACTGAACTAGCAAGACCGACCAGTGGAGCGGTACTATGCGTGTGTGTGCGGGCCCACCCAGTAAGATAGCGTAGAGTCATAACATTGAAGAATCCGTTTTTGTAGCCAGAAAAGTTATGAATAATACTCTGTATTGGAATCTTTAATAAAACCAAGCTGCTTTCAGAAAAAAAGTGTTGCATTACTTATTGACAGGGACAGGAGAATTTTGCGAAACCAATAATGCGAAAAATAGCGTGAAATTGGCTGTTTTTAACGAAATAAAGTCAAAATGACAATTTTTAGGAAATATAATGATATTTGTCTTTTACCATAGGAATAATGTTGTAAATCCCAGGACGATAATTTACCAATATCCGTAAATGGCAGTTACTGAATGCTGAAATTGCATTAGGCCTTCTCTATTTCCTCGAGACTGAGGTTCGTGTACAATATTAAAGTGACAGTTCAAATGGTTCAAATGACTCTGACACACACATCCATGCCCGAGGCAGGATTCGAACCTGCGACCGTAGCGATCGCGCGGTTCCACACTGAAGCGCCTAGAACCGCTCGGCCACACCGGCCGGCAAAGTGACAGTTCATTTCCCACGTAACAAACTATGAGGTGAGTCTAAAATAGCACAGAAATTGGCAGAAAACATCTAATTAGGCAAAATACAGCGGCATTAGCAAAAAAAAAAAAAAACGAATTTGGCAAAAGATACACCGAATGTGGCAAAACAGTAACAACGAAGTTGGCAGAGAATAACACCGAAATTAGCGAAACGTAAAACCAAAATTGCAAAAAATAATCGAAATTGGCGAAAAAGTAATATCGAATTTGGAAAAAAATAATATTGAACTTGATAAGAAAAAAAGCACCAAATTTGGAAAAATAGTATCGAATTTGGTAAAAAGATAGCACAAAGATTGGAAATAAAATAACACCAAATTTGGAAAAAAGTAAAACCGAAATGGGGAAAAAGTAACAGCGAAATTGGAAAGGAATTACACCAAAATGGGAAGAAAATAACACGGGATAGAAAAAAATAACAGCAAAATGGGAAAAACTTAACACCGAAATAGAAGAAAAATGATAATTAATTGAAACCCTCAGCTGCCGACAGATGTTGATGTACCTCGATGGGGACAGCGAAAATGTGTGCCCCAACCGGATAGAACAAATTCATCGAAATTGAAAAATAACTACAGAAAAATTGGAAGAAATAAAAAGGAAAGGAAAATATGACACCGAAATTGGCAAAAAACACTTAGTGAAAATGGCAAAAAATAACACTGATTTTGACCATAAAATAAAACGATTTTCTCCTGCCCCTGCTTGTTGAACGCCCCTCTTACAGCACCACCTTGGGGTACTCCTCAAGTTACGTTTGCCTCTGTTGAGCACTCGTCATTCTACATCTACATCTACATTTCTACTCCGCAAGCCACCCAACGGTTTGTGACGGAAGGCACTTTACGTGCCACTGTTATTACCTCCCTTTCCTGTTCCAGTCGCATATGGTTCGCGGGGAGAACGACTGCCGGAAAGCCGCCGTGCGCTCTCGAATCTCTCTAATTTTACATTCGTGATCTCCTAGGGAGGTATAAGTAGTGGGAAGCAACATATTCGATATTCATCCAGAAACGCACCTTCTCGAAACCTGGACAGCAAGCTACACCGCGATGCAGAGCGCCTCTCTTGAGTTTGCTAAACATCTCCGTGACGCTGTCACGCTTACCAAATAACCCTGTGACGAAACGCGCCGCTCTTCTTTGGATCTTCTCTATCTCTGTCAACCCGACCTGGTACGGATCGCACACTGATGAGCAATACTCAAGTATAGGTCGAACGAGTGTTCTGTAAGCCACCTCCTTTGTTGATGGACTACATTTTCTAAGGACTCTCCCAATGAATCTCAACCTGGCACACGCCTTACCAACAATTAATTTTATCTGATCATTCCACTTCAAATCTTTCCGTACGCATACTCCCAGATATTTTACAGAAGTAACTGCTACCAGTGTTTGTTCCGCTATCATATAATCATACAATAAAGGATCCTTCTTTCTATGTACTCGCAATACATTACATTTGTCTATGTTAAGGGTCAGTTGCCACTCCCTGCACGAAGTGCTATCCGCTGCAGATCTTCCTGCATTCAGGTCAGCTTACTAAGTTCTATTACACGAAAAGCCTTCGAGACAATCACTTATTTGAGACTCTATCCTGCGGTGTTTAAAATTAAGCCTGCAAGGCTGTCCCTCAGGGATACGTTAACCAATTCAAATACGTATGAAACCACTTTGCCGCGTCACAACTGCTGCCGACGGGGGCGCGAGACCCAAAACAAAGTAGCGAATTCTGCGAGAGCGAGCGAACGGGCCGCCAATGACAAAGTGCCGCCGCTGTCGAGGCTGGTGTCCAAATTTATCGAGCCCGCTGACTGGGGCTGGCGGGCTGCGGAGGAAGCGCGCGGCAACAGGTACGCGGGCGACCCCCTCATCTGCATACAATGCGCAGTTTGACCGTAAAACGGAGAAACTCGGCCCGCCATTTGCGTATTTATGGCGCCTCATTAGGACCGCGCCGGCTGCCATCTTCATTAGCGGCCCGGCCCCGAGCTGGGCTCTGGGCCCGCGATGCGTATCGGCTGCCGCGATGAAAATATAATGGCCGCTATCTGCACGCGCACGTCCAAACAAATGTCATTTCCCACGGACCGCACCGAGCCGGACCGCGCGTCTTCAGGGTTCGACGCTCTCGAGTGCGTGCCCGCGGCAGCGAGATCACTTCCTCCCTGTTGGCTCCTGCCGACTCGGAAAAGCGTGCCGGCTCTTTTATGGACAACTTCCGCTTGGCGTGGACAGTGTAATACACAGAAGGGGCATATCCGATTATTCAGACATGGAGCGAACCGTTACACAACTTCATTTTGTTCTTCCTTTCCTTTCCTCTCCTCGCTTTCTTCTTCGTCACTGATTCGTACTGCTGAGAACCGGTCTTTCGCGACGGTTTTGTTCTATTAAATATTCTCGGTCCCCTTGTTAATTTTTGACAGCCGCTGTGGCCGAGCGGTTCTAGGCGGTTCAGTCTGGAACCGCGCTGCTGCAACGGTCGCAGGTTCGAATCCTGCCTCGAGCATGGATGTGTGTGATGTCGGATTTGTTAGGTTTAAGTAGCTGTAAGTCTAGGGGACTGATGACCTCAGATGTTAAGTCCCATAGTGCTAAGAGCTGTTTGAACCATTTGTTAATTTTTCGTGAAAAACTCGAGCTTTCGACAATATCGAACACTGTCATCGTCGGGAAAGCAACTAATTTCGGAATATTAGAAAAAATCACACAGATGCCTGCTGCGACCAGAGAGTAAATTGGCTCCAACAATCAAATTTCCAACACGATGTACTCTGTCCGACAAAAAAAGTCAAGAACCCGATAGGTAAGGAGGAATCGAAATGAAACTTCACGAACTGAGAGTAAGCGTCACGGTATTTGAGTGATTACAAAACCGAGTCTAATTTACTAAGAACTTGGCAGTGTGAGGTCACGTGTAGGATGACGTTGCACCCCTTCTTCTCTGGATGTATGCGCTGATGTTGCGGATGGTGTCATAAAGCCATTGCGTCATCTCCTTAGGCAAGCTGACCCAGTACTGTTGAAATTGATCCTGGTATTGGGATGGAGTTAATATCTGAGCTGCTACCACACACGTTCTATCAGAGGCAGATCTGGGGATCTTGCTGGCCACAGGAGTAGCTGAACATCACGGAGACAGATCATAGAGACACGTGCCTTTTGAAAAATGACACCACGAAACTGTCGGATGAGAAGTAACACATGAGGACTCAGGATGTTTTTGAAATACCTTCGTGCTTTCAGAGCTCCCTCACTCACTACCACTCGTCACCTGAAGTCGCACCCACTGACTCCCCACACTATGATGCCACAGGTAACATTTCAGTGCCTCCCCGAAATATTAGAAGAATAGATGGGACATTTCCCCAGGTCCCCACCATATTCGCCAACGAGTCACCTGCATAGTGCAGGACAGCGATTCGTCGCTGTACACGGTGGGACGCCATTCATCAGGAGCCCATGCCTCCCGTCCTGGCACCACGCCAAACGCAGTCGTCTGTGTTGTGGTGTTACCGGCAGCCTGCCTATGCGTGGGACGGTATTTCCCTACTTCACTTGCTGCTAGTCTGCGGGATGACACAGGATGTTGCAGGGAATTCACTACTTGTTCTTGGATGGCAGGTCCAGATTTGAAGGAGTTAAGGTGTGCCTGGTGCACAGTACGGCCATCTTCCCTTGTGGTGTTGATGCCTCGTCTACTGGAACCTTAACGAAGTTTGTGCTTGCCCTCAGGTTCCCATTCTGTCCAACATCTGGCCACTGTCACATTCGAATGGCCCACAAATTTCGATATTGTACAATGAGACCAGCTGGCCAAATGGAGACACACAATGAAGCCCCTTTCATCTGTGTCAGGTGCTGATAGTGTGGTCTCACACGCGAACACAGCATTTTCGTCTCCTTTAAAGTGATAACTTCTAAAGCTGTTCATGCCCCTTATATGCCCTACCAGGCCTGGTAACAACACTAAGCACGAGCAGCTGTAATGCACTCTTGTGGCCGTTCTACCTGTCAAAGAGAATTGCAACTCTTGAAACGTGGCAACCCGTTCGGCTCGTCTCTTTTCATTGATGTTTGATGTCCGGCCGGATAGCTGAATGATCAAAAATGGTTCAAATGGCTCTGAGCACTATGGGACTTAACATCTGAGGTCGTTAGTCCCCTAGAACTTAGAACTACTTAAACCTAACTAACATAAGGACATCATACACATCCATGCCCGAGGCAGGATTCGAACCTGCGACCGTAGCAGTCGCGCGGATCCGGCTGAAGCGGCTAGAAACGCTCTGCCACAACGGCCGGCCTGAATGGTCAGCGTGACGGACTGCCATCCTCAGGGGCCCGGGTTCCATTCCCGGCTGGGTCGGGGATTTTCTCCGCTCAGGGGCTGGTTGTTGTGTTTGTCTTCGTCATCATTTCATTCCCATCCGGAGCGCAGGTCCCCCAATGCGGCGTCGAATGTAATAAGACCTGCCCCGTAAGGGGCCTACCGGTCAATGTCGCCACACGCTCATTTTCCATTTCCATTGATGTTTGATAAATAATTCTACAGTATGTGAGCTGAGCTAGACCCGATCTGATAGCACAAATTTTGATTTGGATTAATGCGACTGCAGTGGTTTTATGCACCTAATTTAATGGCCCCCTTTTTAACATTCTTTAATTTAAGTTGGATGTGCCCACTTCAATTCCTTTTCTGGGTGAGCTTTAGTACTGTGATGCGCTGAGAATACGGGACAAGTGAGTCGCAAGAGTGGGAAGCCGAAACAGCCACCTCTTTCCCGTCGATGCCCAAGGAAGCGTGTCCTTCGCACAACTGGTAGCCGGGGGATCGGCAGGTAGAAGCTACCATCCAGCCTGTTGTGCAGTTTAACTCTGCCTCGCAGGAGATGGACGTCCGGACGATGATAAGGAAAATAGATTCAGTTAATAAACATCTCTCGGCTGCCCAAAAGTCCAAAAAAACATGGCAAAACAGCTGTGACGTATTACAGGTCGCCAACCGATAGTTCACTTACCTACGTTTTATAGTTAATATTCTATTTACTGCTGTTTTCGTGTATTCATTACAATGAATGCTTGTACATTCTCATTACTTTTTATAATAAACTAAAGAGAAATCATGTCTTTGTTTCGAGTAGGTAGTTTACCCCTGGTCATATGTAACATTTTTCAAAGATAAAACGCGTATACCGCATCTTAAGATTCACTGCTACCGCCGCGACCTTCACTAGCGCTAATAACTCCCTTGAGTACATTTATTCTAGTATGAATCATAAGGGTGTGTCTGCATCACGTTGAGTTTTGATACAGCTAACTTCAATCACATATGCGTGGGGTTTCGCACTCTTAACTATTCATGTACTCGATCATGGTGTGTAGGTGTACTAGGTAACATTGATACTCTATCATGACTTCTGCGTGTTTTACTTTTTTATCAGCTACTGTATGATACCTAACAGACACCCACATAGCCACGGAAATGACGTAGATACACTACATATGTTGAGCAAGTCATCGACTGTACTTTGCACACCTAAAAGTAAAAACAACTACACACATACTAGGGCTTCATATTGTCGCAGAGTTAAATTAAAATTAGTCCCCGCTTCTGCACAAGGTTTGCGCGGTTGGACTGAACTAAATTCATTTTAAGATTATTGTTGCAGAATTTTTTTACGTCAGTATATTTTCTCACAACATTGTTCCCACAAAAATAGAAAATTACGTCCGATCATATCAGAGGAATGCTTACGACTCCCATACTCTGCGGAAATAACCATATTCCAAAGAGTTTACAATTTTTCTTAACAAATGAATTTTTACTAGCTTCAATTTCGATTATTATTTCAGAAATGAATCAAAAAATAAACGTAGTAAACAACTCAGGATTTCGTAAGTAATAATACAAATCTTAAGTATACCAATAATTCATAATTTCAAATTCGTAAATTAAAAAAAAAATAACTGTACATTCAGAACAAGTACTTATCATTTATATCACCGAAACTAAAAAAAATTATAAAGTTATTCTTTTTCATAAATTTTAGCTTGAAATATAACATACTGTGTATAAAATTATATGAAAGTTTTCAGAAAAGCAACTGAGATAATACTGACCTGTCCAAAATTTGATAAACAATACTGGTATCAAAAATCGTTCAAATGGCTCTGAGCACTGTGGGACTTAACTTCTGAGGTCATCAGTCCCCTAGAACTTAGAACTACTTGACCCTAACTAACCTAAGGACATCACCCACATCCATGCCCGAGGCAGGATTCGAACCTGCCACAATAGCGGTCGTACGGCTCCAGACTGTAGCGCCTAGAACCGCTCGGCCAATACTGGAATCGACAACTACTGTTGAAGAAAGGTAATGCTAGAGGAGGCTGTCCCGTTACACCACCAACCACACAAACTGATAGCACTCAGCCTAAGTTGACTTTATCATTCACCACATCGATTAGAATTCACAGTTTTTTACACTGTACAGCACCCCTTAACGCAGATGTAACAAAAGACAAGGGCGAACTACAGGGCTACAGCTTCACTACCATCTACAACGTGCATACTTTGGAGAGAAACTTCCCCATGAGCACCGCTCAGCGGGTTGCAAACAGGCATCAGAAGATCCAAGGACAACGTCAATAACTAGTACATCTTGAAAGAATGGAAGACAACAACGAACATGTCGGACTGATCTCTATGCCCAGATATCTCTACGCAGCTAGATGTTGGACTGGCTAGAAACAGTGTCATTATCGTGTTCGAACGTTGGACTTACTCTGTGAAAATACGTCCTAATATGGAAATAAAAAGGCAACATCATAATTTTTTATACAAGTCGGAGTTCTATTTTATTCCCAATGGGTTATTTAAATCGTATGCATGTCACCCAACAAATTTTGTATTCTTCTTTTAAAGTGTATTCATAACAATTTCTAAATGAATTTTGAGATGTAACCGTTTATCACCTCTGTGTTACTTACTCTGTTTGTCACAATTAAATGATTAGTTTACTGAGATATAAACGTTTTCCCATCTTTTATCTTGATATGTACAAAATGTGATTACTATTTCTGCGATTCGGGAATTGCATCTTCAAACCATCAAAAGTTGCTACACCAGATTTTTTATGACTAGTTTTAATCGTAGATCATTACCTGGTCGACACTGCATTATAATGTAGCAGAGAGGCAGCGTTGGCATCAGACATACAATCGGGGTGGAAGAGCCCCGGGGGGGCCCCCGCCCCTACTGAACTCCATGACTCACAAAATACTACAGCCCGTTGATGTAAGAAATAGTTTTGGGTGGCCATTGGATTGCCTGTAATACTAATCTTGTTGGTGAATCCTATATCAAAGAATTGAAGTGATTTTGGAGGCATCGAGGTCAACACATGCTCTCTTAAATCTCAGTTGTATGTCTGATGTCAGCAAACTGCCCATCCGTGCCATGCTGTTGCTACTTAGTCGACCTGACGATGATCTGTGATTGAAACTAGTTGTAAATAATAAATAATTATTGATATACCAGTTTAAAACGATTTGAAGGCGTCACTTCTGAATCATTTGCGAGCTGTGGAGGAACACTGCTTCTTATGCTTATGGATTAACCCAATGTGTGCCACGAACATAGGTAAAGAAAGACAAAAAACCATGCAAGAGAAAGCGTAGGAAGGGTGGTGGGATGTATCAGACGACTTCCCTCATCCAATCTCCCCTCCCCCCTTCCATCCAATCAACCACATTATTGTGGAGAGGGGACACTGGTTATTGTTCAAAGCCATCTGCCCGTGGGATGGACGTGTCAAATTAGGTGGCCTCCTCGACCTTACTCAAGAAGAGCAGGTGTAACGCCATCTCCTACTGTTGTCGACTATAGATTCAACGTTTACTTCTAAATTCATTTTACACCAAAATAATAGGTGTGTTGCGTTGTTGTGAAAGATACTGTATTTTGAGAACAGGGCGTGAAAATGCGTGCATTTTTGCTCTTTAGGATCATTGATCTCTACGAACGCCTATTCTAGACATTCCATTTTTGTCCCGATGTCATTTCAGTTTATGTGTATTGCAACTGAATCTGGTGATTCTGGTTATTTTACACAGTTATTTATTCACCAGGCAAACTACAGCTCTAAACATTTCACAGCTGCACTAACACGGCTCCATACTTAAAGAGTGTCATTTTAATGATAAGGAATTCCGCTAAAATATGGTACAGATGTTCACAGTTGTTGACGTCTGTCAATATGTGTTCAGTTCTGTCAAAGATTATGTACATCGAGTGCTACATACGTTAATCTCCAAGCAGTTTATTATAAATTTATAGGTTTTTATTATATTTGTGTTCAAGTGTATGTAAATGAAAAAGAGCTTGTTGCATGGAACATTATAATTTTATATTGCTACAAAAAATAAATACAGGGTTATTTTTTTACCCTGTACAAACACTAGGGATTGACTGATGAGAGGATACGGAACAATAAAGGTCTAATGAATTTAAGTCCGGAAATGCATGTTTCCATGCTAGAGATCATTTATTCACTCTTTAATTCTTACAGAGACTGCAGGCTAACACGCGCTGCACGACGCAACCACGCAGCCACAATTACGGTATGCATGGTTTCCTCCTAGAGGTTGGTACTGTTTCTCATATGTACTAGCGCCCCCCCCCCCCTCCCCCCCTGCCACAGTAATTGGTAATGTTGTGCCCGATTCACTTCTCTTGCTGGCTCACATTGTACTGGATGTGATACAGCGTTGTACACAATGGTTCCGTATTCCAATCGAGAGCTTGCCGACAGTTTTTACAAACGGAAAGGCAAATGGCAACGGGCGGCGGGCAGCAAGGTTGTATCAGACCTATCCCAACCGACAACAAACGCAGCATTCAACGTTTGCAACAGTGTTTTGCCGTTTGTCTGGGACAGGGTTGTTTCAGGAAGCAGGAAATCATGAAGGATGTACTCGAAATTTTCGGACAGCAGACTTGGAGGAAAACGAGATTAACACTGTGAAAGGCGACCGCCGTGTCAATACCAGACAGTTAGCCTTCTAGTACGGGGTAAGTCAGACGACCGTGTGGTACATTCTCCATGATAATTGTTACTACCCTTGTCACCGTGTGGAACATTTTCCATGATAACTGTTAATATCCTTGTCACTTACAGCGTCAGCAGGGCCTACTAGCGACAAACGTCCCACATCGGGAGCAGTTTTGTCCCTAATTTCTTCAGCAAGCAACCATGATTTGTGTCATCCATCCTATTCACAGATGAGGTCACCTTTACATGAAGTGGTATTTTCAACTTTCACAACTGTCATCTGTGGGATAGTATACAGAACCCCCATGGTATGGTGACAGCGAATCATCAGCATAGGTGCAGACGGAATGCCAGATTATGTGGTCCAGGATAATTGGCGACCGTATTTTGGGACCAGCCTTCCTTCAGTTCGCGTAACAGTCCGGAACTATCGGCGTTTCTTGCTGGAAGAAGTTCCATTGATGATTCAAAGGGTTATGTGGCTGCTACATGATGGTGCTCCAGCCTACTTCGCCGTTAACGTCCGGACGCATCTCAACCCCTGTCCATGGATCGGACGAGGGAGTCCAGTTGCATGGCCCGCTCGTTCACCGGATCTCCATCCTTGCGATTTCTGGTTATGGGGCATCTCAAAAGTATCTGTATGCAGAGTCCATTCCAGATGTAGAGAAAATGGTGCAGCGTAATCATGCAGTCTTTGACACCGTTTGGATGCAACCTGGCCGATGTGAACGTGGGAGACAGAACATGCTACGGCAAGTGGAGGCAAGCGCTGTGGCAATTGGAAACCATTTTCAGTACATACTGTAACTGTGGCTGCATTGTACAGCGCGTATTAGATCGCAGTCTCTGTAACAATTTATGATTTGATAAATGGTGTCTAGCATGGAAAATATGCATTTCCGGACATAAGTTCTTTAGATCTTTTTTGTTCCGCATCTTCTCATCGATCAATCCATAGAGTTTGTACACGGTGGAAAAAATTACCCTGAATATTAAGAATTGGTTCGCATGTGACAAACAAAAGCAAAAAGCATTTTTTATACAAATACTACTTCAAAAACGAAAGTATAATAATTTAACTGAACACTAAGTACGAAGATGACAAAACTAAAATTGAAGGGTAGAACACATTTGATACACTCTTTTTTCCCTAGCGGCGCGCACGTGTGTAAGTTATCCACTAAACTTCTTTGATGTTTCATTCTTGAACGACCTACCTCGTTGCTCTCAACCTCCTTTTGGGATGTCCTTCTCCCATTAAACTACCCCGTTGAACGCGCAGTTGTCCATGGTATGTTGTGAGTGAAGCAGTGCGACAGATTGAGAGTCTATCAGAGAGAAGCACTGGGTAACTGTTTTTGTTGTACGCGCGCTGTCTAAAATGCTAAAGTGAAGAATATCCAGATTTCGTGTATGTTAACGGCTTCTGCTCTCGACAATACCGTCTGCATTCCCCGACTAGTCGAATTCCTGATTTTAGAGTGTTTACCAGTGTTTGCAGCACAGTAGGTGACTCAGGTATTCTTCCCCGTTCCCATTTTTCTTCTGACCATGTAATTCATTGTTGAAATGGTACAGCGTAGCGTAAATAACAAAGGACATTAAATGTGTTCTATCTCGGAAACGATTCGAAATAGGACAAATCTCCACATGACGTTTTTTCCTTCAAATGATCGTTCCTGCCATAACCTGGAATATTGATCATTCCTCCTGCGACACCCTACGTAGAGGAGTAGTGCGCTGAGATAATTGTCGTAAAATCCCAAAAGTGTTACGGAAAAGTATCACTCGATGAAGTGGCTTGTTGCCAACCTTTGTGCTACCAAATATCATGGAATGCACGCTTTACTTATCTATATAATACATCGCTAACAGAAACCGTTTTAAAGCAATTTTTTTTGTATGTCCCACCTGTTTATACTCGTGTATTGTATCGGAGTACTGAAAGCACAGAGATGGATCAGAGGAGAGCATGAAAATTTCTTACATATTTTCTCACCCAGCGAGAGAACATTTCCAACCTCCTCAATAGATTGTAGTAAGAGATACGTAACTTCCATGCGTGCTAAGCAACATCTACACTCTGAAACTAATGGAGAGCTTAAATGTAATCAGACAAAACCTCAGCCTTTCTAGCGATGTAGCCATAACACAGTGAACACGGCGCCCCGAATCCAGATCATGCTATTGATGTACAAAGAGCTTTAGTGCGATAAGGGTGGTCTCAGAGATCTGCTGAAATCCATCGTGGAATGGCAACGCAAGAAGGCCCCACGAACTACACAGGATGTGCAAATGGATCGAACAGTTTAGTGGAAAAGAAAGAGTGTGGCGATTAGAGGACTGTCGCACACATAGGAGTACTTGAACAGAGCGAATCCATTTAAAAGAACACCGTTAGGTAACGGCGTCGTAGATGTGGGAAATTAGCTATGAATACATACTTACCATAACCCACGTTAGTAGGATACAAGAAGGTTTGGGCACTGTGGGATCCCGGAGGGGGGGGGGGGGGGGGGCGGGGGTCATTGATATTCACAAGCAATAGCTTGTGATCTTTTCTCAATCTCGCTATAAATATATTTTCGTTACTAACTAAATATTTTTTTGGATATGTGACTTCATCGCCACTATGCAGGAGCAAAGTACAAATCATGGACAGAAGTCTCAACCACCCATGGATAAACAAACTGGCTGGCAAGGAAAATTAACTCAGAATATTTACGACTTTAGTATCTAAATCTTCAAGTCAGCCACCTTTTTTACCCAAGAGCAGTCTTTAGTCGCACAAACAACTATTATAGTAATATTTTTGCCCAAATGATCAGTCCCAGCGAGACGGC
The DNA here is from genome assembly GCF_023864345.2 of Schistocerca serialis cubense. Classification (NCBI taxonomy): domain Eukaryota; kingdom Metazoa; phylum Arthropoda; class Insecta; order Orthoptera; family Acrididae; genus Schistocerca; species Schistocerca serialis. The sequence goes on from NC_064638.1 coordinate 776,410,191, forward strand.
GCAGTGCTAAAACACTAAACTCGTATTTTGTAGCAGGGCGGCTCTAAAATCCATCCAGCGATCTTGATTTAGTTTTTTATGGTTTCTTTAGTCTTTCAAGGCAAATGATGCTGGGTTGGTTCCTCTGAGAGCTACGGTCGATATCCTTCCACAGCTTTAGCTTGCGTTCCGTCTGTAAGGACTTCATCATTAACGGAAGCAGATCATGTAAGTGGTTTTTACAATTATTAATTTATTTATTTATTCAACGTTTGATCCTCTTATCCTATCACAAGACTTATTGATACAGGAAAAGAATTTCCTGTTGTCATTACAGTCACAAATGCAGACAAGTATTCTGATCTCTACAAGAAACTAGATACACGCCAAGGAGAACTTGACGCCGGCCGCTGTGACCGAGCGGTTCTAGGCGCTTCAGTCCGGAACCGCGCGACTGCTACGGTCGCAGGTTCGAATCTTTCCTCGGTCATGGGTGTGTGTGAAGTCCTTAGGTTCGTTAGGTTTAAGTGATTCTAAGTTCTAGGGGACTGATGACCTCAGATGTTAAGTTCCATAGTGTTCAGAGCCATTTGAACCATTTTGAGAACTTGACATTTCTCGACTAGTCAAGTCAAAAAATCGGATAACGAAAAACATCCAGTACTTTCACTGCGTCAACGACGAAACGGGTGAACTGCCCGTCGACAGAAAGAAAGCATGAGATCGCTGGTGGAACAACTTTGAAAGGACTTCTACCGAGGAATTTCCCCATCCACCAATACCAACCATGTCAGCTGTTGAAGGATCAGTCAAGAAAATGAACATTGTTGAAGTCCAGGCTGCTCTGATGGAGATGAAGAGAGAGAAAGCCACTCGTCCCGATGACCTACCAGCAGAGTTACTGTCTTCTCAACAATGGAATGAGGCAGGTTGGCTAACGGATCTTTAGAACCAGGTCATCAAAGATGGTAGAATACCAACAAATTGGCAGCGGAGCATCATTTTACCAGTCTTCAAAAAGAAAGGAAGCCCAGTTGAGTGTTCTAATTACCGCCCGATCAGATTACTAGTCACACGATAAAAATCCTTGAAAGTATTCTCAACAAAAGAATATTCGAAATAGCTCACATCACTAGGAACCAAGCAGAATTTGTGAAAAATTGTGGCTCAACTGACGCATTCCATGCTCCGCGGCTGCTGGTTGAAAAATACGGGGAAAAGAAGAAGAAGCCACTGCACCTTGCTTTTCTAGATCTGGAACTGGCTTTCGGTCGTATACCACACGATCTAAACTGGTCAGCGCTTCGAGACCACGGCATTCTGGAATACGTTGTCGATTGGGTGCGGCTTCTGTATGTAGAACAGAGCAGCTGTGTCCAAGAGGCTGCAGGAGCGTCAAATGACTTTCACATCACAGTAGAAGTCCACCAAGGATCGGCCTTATCACTGCTGCTGTTTATTCTTGTGATGGTCACTATCATTTGTACATACCACTACCATGGACGCTTCTGTATGCTGAAGATGTCATGTTTGCAGCGGAGAACAAGTTTGATCTCCAGCACTAAACACGAGAGTGGAATGACCGACTCACTCGATATGGCCTGCGGCTCAACAAAAAGAAAACTGCGTGCATGACATCAGATCCGTGAGAAGTTGGGACCATCGGCATTGACGGAGAGGATCTACCAATAGTCACAAAATTTAAGTATGTCGATTCTGCAATCTCTGCACAACGACCTGAAGGCTGTAAATCGTCTCCAGACATAGTGCACGATCAAACAAAATGGAGGCAAGAATCCGCTCACTGGATCCTACTGCTAGGAGGGAGAAACGCTAAATAAAAAGTAGAAGAAAGGAATTTTCTGTATGTTTACGGGATCATTGTGAATATTTTGTGAAAAAAGTCTAGATCGCTTATGAAATGCCATATTTAGTTATCACGACGTTTCGGCTAGTGCCGTCATCAGATGTCTGAAAGTAAGATATGAGGAAAAGACATAGTGACAGGCATTTGTTATAAAACAACAAACTAACGAAGAATAATTAATTATAAGGTTAAAAATATTTTAAGAGTACACCCACCAAAAAGATTAGAACTTGTAAACGAAGGTTCTGCATCAGTATTAAAAACTATGCCTAATCGGGGCGTCATCTAACAGCTGGGTTTAAATATTTTACAAAGGTGTAAGTTTCAGTTGACAGGTGGTGCTAGTATGGAGGATGTTGCCTTTTGATTTTATGATTTACATATTTTTTGTCTCTTTCTAATAATTAAAAGACAGGTCGCCTTTTAAATACATACACATTCCAAGTCAAATTATAAAACACGACTGAAAGGTGTATACTTCCATAGTTGCCAAATTAGCTATTCAGGTGGCGCCAATTAGCCCGTGTGAAGTTCTCCAGACTAACAACAAGCATTCATTAAATCTGTTATATGCTAATAGCTATATAGAAGCAAGGTGAACTTTAGTATTAATATACTTTTTTCATAAACATTGTGCAACGATTATAAAAGTGGTAGTTATAATTACACCTTTCTGATAAACAAATATCTGCAACCCGCGAATTAGAACGTAGTCAAACAATACATTAAAATTTGTAAAGTTATAAAATATATTATAGAGAATAAAACAACGTAATTATTAAATTAAAATATTTTGGAAGGCAGTTCCATTTTGCGGAAGCAACAGCAACTACCTCCCCGAGGCAGGCTGTTCGGCGCGCACCAACGGGAAAAACGTGAAAAAAACGGTACGAAAAGAGAAAAAAATCTTAACAAAATTAAATACAAATTTGAAGCCATCACTTCTAACGTTAGCATCTCCTGTCGAGTAAAACTTAACAACTTCGTAAATTTTTTGAACCAAGCTGCTAGCTGACCCCCGATTAGCCACACTTTGTAGTAGTGACAGAACCTTCTTTTATAAATTCTAAGCTTTTGTATGAGTGCGTCTTTAAAATAATGTTTCACCTTTCAATTTATTACCTTTTGTTAGCTTATCGTTGTTAAAATACGGCTGTCTCTATGTGTACTTTCCTTTAATCTTAACAGCAGACCTCTGACGATGGCAGTAGCCGAAACGACGTAATTATAAAGAAGTTTTACTAAGCGATCTAGAAGGTTTTACTCACAAAAAATTACAAGACAACTGACAATGTAGTGGTAACATTGTTAGATTGATAAGCGAGAAAGATGCTGTTCTTTCCGCAACGTGTACAGCTGAGATGTAAAGTGTGTCCCAGAAATGTTGCGACAGACTTTGAGGGGCTGTGTAGAGTGTCTTGAGGAACAAATTCAGAATAGGAACCTGTGCTCGGAAAAGTCATCCATTGACGTTACAGAGCTTCGAAGTTGTACGCACAGGAACCTGCGCCTTCAGTAGCGAAAGTGACTTTGTATGCTGACGGCCCCTAGACGGGACGCCTCACAGTGTTGAGTGATCACAGCTGATAGCTACGATCGCCGTTGGAGAAGATGGAGCTTGCAGCTGCTTGGAAAGCCCTTGTTTCCTATGAATGCGATGCTGTTACCTCAGCCTATAACGGGGGTCTCCACCCGCCATTAATTTTCCCCTGTAGCCCTCCAAAACATATAATGTTTTTCGGTAGACAAGAGAAAAATAAAGTGCGGATGGAAATCCGTGTCTGAATCAGTCGTCCACCTAGGCATCAGAGCATCGCATTCATAGGAGACAAGGCCTTTCTACGCAGCTGCAAGTTCCATCTTCTCCAATGGCGATCGTGGCAATCAATAGCGATCACTGAATAGCAAACAACACGGTGAGACATTCCGCCTATGATCCGTCAGCGCACAAAATCACGTTTGCAGGCGCAGGGGTGGCTTCCTGGCAGGCTCCGGAATATAGCTTCAACGCCCTGTAGAAACGATGGATCACGTTTCCGTGCGTGGGTTCATGTCCTCGATTTGTTCCTGAAGACACCCTACACAACCACACGAAGTTTGTCGCATCATTTCTGGAGTACCATGTTTAGTGTTAAAAAGTCCTCTATACGCTCTTGAGGAAATTTTACTGGAGATAAATGAATGGAATATCCGCGAACAAAATGCGAAAGAAGATAGTTGTCGCGTCCCGGTACAGGTGCAAGATACCTATATAGAAATCTTGTCTTCTTTGTTTTACGGCCTCTTTTTTTCTGCAGTCGCAGTTATGCGAGTTATGTAGGTTAAAGCGTATTTTTCCACTGTAATGAAAGTATTATTGAGACCAAACGCGTTTCGCATTATTTTAAAGTATCTTCAATGGTCACTGTAACAATACGGTTTTTTTCCTTACAATTCTGTTTGCTAGGATCATGAAGAGTTCTCTTGCTTTTACTTACTACTATAAACAGTATTAATCATTATCGTTACTCATGGTTTTTTGTTGCTCACATCATCCTGCCTATTCTTCAGCACGTATGGCGTAGGTTTTAGCACACAGCACTTCCTGTAAACACTAAATATATTCACGTTTTTGTGTTGTGGAGAGCCACTGTCTCCTCCCCATTTCGTGTACTGTGTCTTGCTATTGTGGGATGCGTTCTTCTTTCGTTTATTTTGGTAGCAGCGGCGCGTCTTCTGTTGCACTTGTCGAAATATATCAACACACACATACACACACAGAACAATAGCAGACGCACCCGTTACTACCAAAACAAACAAAAGTCGAACGCATCCTGCAATAGCAAAACGAAGTACAGTAAACGGCGAGATGACAGTGCTTCCTCACAACACAAAAACATGAATATATTTGGTGTTACTGAAAGCGCTATTTGCTAAAATCTATGTGTAGAAGAACAGGAAGAATAATGACAGCGACGAAGAAGTCAATAACGAAAATAATGAATACTGTTTGTAGTAAAAAAGAAAAGCATGAGAACTATTCATGGTTCTAGCGAACAAAAGTGTAAGAAAAAACATATTGTTACACTGACCACTGAAGATGCGAAACGCATTTGGTCTTAATAATACTTTCATTATAGTCGCAAAAGATGGTATTTAACCCAAATGACTTGCACCTCTATAGAGATTGTTTGACGCAGTCAGGACGTTAACGACAATATTGCTCAGTTGTGTTTCCTCTAATTAATAATCCTTATAAAGGAGTTGAGAGGGAGTGGGGCTTCTTTGCTTATTTAGATCTGGTGGTAGGAAGAGATAAGGAGCTTTAACTTTAACTAATGTTCTGGCCTGTATTGCACGCGATGGCCTGTATTCTATCATTCCCCAGTCTCTGAATGAAATATGCACATCCTATCACGCTAGTGATTATCCTGAGTGTTGTCTGGTTTGAACATTCTGCATAAGTCAATCGTCTATTTATCGGAATACATTTTTTACTTAGTATATTAGTTGGATGTACGAAGTATTATCTCTGACTATCTGACTCCTGTTATCTGTGACTATCAAATTGGCTCTTGCATCTCTCGTAATTTTTGATTTTGCATATTGAAACAATAATTTTTTGTCCTCGCAGAGCCGGCCGAAGTGGCCGCGCGGTTCTGGCGCTGCAGTCTGGAACCGCGAGACCGCTACGGTCGCAGGTTCGAATCCTGCCTCGGGCATGGATGTGTGTGATGTCCTTAGGTTAGTTAGGTTTAACTAGTTCTAAGTTCTAGGGGACTAATGACCTCAGCAGTTGAGTCCCATAGTGCTCAGAGCCATTTGAACCATTTTTTGCCCTCGCAGAAATTATCTCAAAGGCGACTTTCACAATCTCAATAAACCCCTGAAGTTTCCTTCTGTTGCCCTCAAATGTTCACCAAACTAATACTAGCGGTTCCTTGACACATACTACTCTTATCACTGCTGACGGACGTCATTTTACACAATCACAAGAGACATTATACTCTCATAATTCGACGAGCTGCCTTGGCTGTTCTTATATCTTGACGCCGTCTGGCTTCTTCAATCTGCTTGGCTTTTCCAGTTGTTCATTTCTTGGACACTGCTGCTTTTATGGGTCTCAATCTGGTGAACTCTTCCAGTCTTCCGGTTTTTGGACGCTTCTTCTGGCAGTACTGCCGAGCAACACAAGTGGTAGATTTTCCCTTATGTTTCCGTCAACTATTTTGACACACACACACACACACACACACACACACACACACACAGTGCACATCAAAACTTTACGTCGCGCCCCGGCCCAGGTCCAAGCTAGTAACATAGAGATGGTGTGGCATGCATGGCGCGACCAGGAGTTAACGACAATAATGTGCCGTTGTGTTCCCCATAACTAACCTCTATAACAGTCGAGGGAGAGAGTTGGTTGGTTGTTTAGGGTTGGTATTGGTAACAGAGAAGGATTTTTGATAGAGACCGTGATCTGCCTAAGTAGCAAAATAATATGAACTTTTTAACAGTTTCATTCACCATTAGACTATTTATATGTGATGTGTCTGACCAACAATCCTTTAACATATATAAATAAGTCACACTTGAAATCAAATTTTTACTCTCAAAACCTCTTTCAGTTATTACACAAGGGCTCCCCACTGTCAAGAGACAAGAGCCACCTGACTTCTTGTTCTAGTCACTACTAAATGCTCTGCCTGAGGTGCCTAGCTCAGAGACAAGTGCAATCGTTGCCACTTGTTCTGCCGTCTACAGAATGAATGGTCACTTGGCCTAAATATTAATCAATGGATGCTTTGCCTAATGCACAGGAGCGAGTACTATAAAGCTACTTGTTGCTAATAGCGAATGAAATCCGCTACACTGCTAATTGAGACCAAGATAGGCTGTTTCTGTTCACCACGGTTCAGTGAAATATACACAACCCATCCGTAAAATTGCTAATTTTCCATCAGTTGTAGTTGTGCCGCCTGGGTAATAATGTCTCCTTGTGGATGTAGTCCTATTGCTCCGTCAGCAGCAGCTGCTGTCAACCTATGTTGCTGGCTCCTCCTGGACACTTCTTCGGTACTTTGCCATTCTGCTGCCTTATTGCTCTTCTCTACTAAGTACTCTACTACTGATCTGATACCTTATATACTCTTATTAAGGGCCCTTTTCCATTCAGATCTGGTTGCACACGACCTGCTTCATTGTCTGTCTGGAATATTCACACTGTACGTGATCACCGTAATTTCCATCTAACAGCTGAGAATAGTAGTTGGGTCTTTCCTGTCAAGAGCATGGTCTCTACCCTTGCCTTATTGGTATTTTGACAAGTGACAGCCACGTGCTGGTGTCTTGGCCTATCTTCAAATGAGAACTCGCTTCCAGCTGTGTCCAGAGCGTTATCTGTAGCAGACATCCTGGCCGCCTGGTTGGCTCCTCATGTACACAAATGCATGCCTGCAGAGAAGTTTTGTAGAAAGCTGTTCCACTTAAACTCTGACATTTAACTAAAATATTCTCTGGTCACAACATACTGAAGCAACAGGCGGAAATGTTCTGTAATCAGGTATCAGTTACATTAAAAGCTTCTAACACATGTGTTGAATTTCTTGATGCAATAATTTACCAACAGCCGTATATATTGTAGAAATTTATTTTATTTTATAAACTTGTCAAAGAAATTACACAAATCTTATATCATTCCTTATGTCAAGACAAGCTTCTCATTCTTTCACAGTCTTATTATGAGATTCTTTCAGTTACAGTGTAATAACATGTGTTGGATTGTTTGTAAGATACATTTCCCAGACTATCTGCATGACTGATATGACTGCGCAGAGTGCATCAAATAGGCACCATGAATTCCCCATCTCTCAACAAGAAAAAAAAAACAGTTTTAGCAGCTGTTTGTATGATACAAGTACCACAACTGATCGGAGAGGGAGACAAACGTCCTGAGGTAATTGCTCCTTACTGACACTTTGATGAAGAGCCAACGATACATTGGCGAGAGAAAGTCAAATGTAAATGCATTCCAACGCAAGTTTCGATTTTAATTATACTGAATATCCTTGAACGGAACGCGCGACTTAGCCAAAAGATTTTATTCAGCGGTGAAGGTTGGAAACGACACTTGTCGCACAGAAACTGAAAGGTTGTTTCTACCCTTTTATTTTCTGTTGTGGGACAGGCAGTCCTGGCATGGCAGGAATTATCAATCGACACGGGAGGGAGCTATGTTTCTGAGAGGTTATCAACAGTCTGTTTATGAAAAAGTATTTTAAAACGATACATTGTCTAGCGAGACAGTAAAAAGAAATGGAAATGAGCGTGTGGTATCATTGACCGGGAGGCGCCTATTCGGGTATGTTCGGCTGCCAAGTGCAAGTCTTATTTCATTCAGCGACACATTGGGGGACTTGCGCGCCGGTGATGAGGATGAAATGATGACGAGGACAAAACAACACCCAGTTCCTGAACGGAGAAAATCTCCAACGCAGCCGGTAATCGAACCTGTGCCCGCTTCCATGGTAGGCGATCACTTTACCACCCAGATAAGCAGGCGGAGAGCGATACAGAAAGTTTACTCTTAGTAGTACACTGGTCAAAGAAATTACACAAATCTTATATCATTCCTTATGTCAAGACAAGCTCCTCATTCTTTCACAGTCTTATTATGAGATGGTTTCAGTTACAGTATAATAACAAAAGTAAAACATTCCTAGATGTGGCAGTGAAAAACTGTGGTTTTCTTTATCAAGAAACTACAGTTATTTTTCGACCTATAACAATAGTTTTGTTGCGCGCTATGTCTGTTTCTTAACTTTAATAACAGAGAAGTTAAAATACAGATAAGCATAATAGCAATGGTTTTGTTGAGCGCTATGCCTGTTTCTTAACTTTAATAACAGAGAAGTGAAAATACAGATAAGCATAACTACGTGCCCAATGCTCTCTTTAATTGTTATTCGCGACACGCAGTTCAAAGTGAAATTTCTGAGACGATAAGTAGGAAGGTTTTCTTTTTTAATTTTATTTCTACACATCCACGTGCCAGAATGCGCTGAGAACATCACTTTCTATTTCCCAAGTACGTTTCCCTTGACGAAAGCTTGGGTTTATTGCAGATCGACGTTCCCACCGTGCTAGAATCTCGCAGCCTGTTTGGCCGTCTTCACCTCTTCTGTACTGTTGTTGTGAAATAGATCAATGCCTGTACGTTTCTGTTTAATTGCTACGGTAATCTGTCAGAGTACTCACAAGAGGACAATAGTGTGTGATGTAAACTCACTCTCATTTGTGATAAAATCGTTTATAAGTATGCGAAAACATGTGTTGTTACATGTTACGTTTGGGTTTTATAGCCTTATCAAGTCGGCCGTGTTGCAACTGTTCTATTCCATTTCCTTACTCTACTATAAGTGCAATCATTCTCTTATATTTTGATGCGAAAGTGTCAACTTGGTGTACTTGCTTGATAATATGTTTCATCGTCTAAAATTTCTTAATTTCAAGCTTACAGAAACTTATTAGTGCTCTTATAGGAAGAAACTGCGCTTTGTTACTCGTAAACAAAAATGAAAGCGAAGAAACTAAGTTTACCTGTGCACCAGTCACGTCGTGCTCCCATGACGTCTCTTCCGATAAAAAACTGCTGAAGTTGGCACTAAAAATTGGTTTTGATAGTGTATATTAGACAGCGACCAACTTGAGTTCTGTTATCCATGAAAGGAGGTAACTTGCATGTCCCGGATCTCGTGACCACAGCCAGTTCCAGATAAGAAGTTCAGCCGTATGTTTATTAGCCACGAACACGACGGAGCAGCTCGTATGAAAGAACTTTAACTATAGAATAAAAAGATCGATTTATACGCTTCGTTGGAGTACAGAAATTCCTTTGTACCTAAGAGAGGCAGTTTTTACCTTACCGTTTCTTTGCCGCACTTTTTACTAGCGTGATTACCGTTAGTGTCCCCACAGAAGGAGTGTACCGTTTCCCGTCGTTCTGATCCCCACTTGCAGTTTATTTTTTTAAATTAGCTGTCCACGTGTTGTAAAACCAAACGGCACTTATCTCTCCAAACACGTGTTTCAAACTGAGATATTACGATACCGGAATAATGACAGCCTCAGAAGCCGTTTAAGTCGCACGATAGGTGTAATTCCTTTATACTTACAAAACTCATTGTTTTACGGAGCAGTAAGTGGTTTGCGCGTATGTCTCTAAATCTACCATGTCAGTCTGTCGCAGCCTGTGATACTGAACCATCGTATTGTAATCCTGCTACATTTTTCAGTTTGATTGGCAATTATGGTTTTCAGTAGAAGCGTATGTCAAAGCATTCATGACATGTGATAAACCTACGATAAATTTCGGGCCGTTGAAGATGGTTTAAGACCGAAACCGGTAGCAGAATAAATATTATTATCACAGACAGCACAGTGTTACGTATTTAAAAAAATAAATACATAAATAAAACGGGTCACTAGACTTCACGCTTGAGACTGACTTTCACAATTCCAGATAAGGTTTTTACAGTTGAAGGATTTCCTATGCAAAAAAGGACGGCGAAGTCCTGAGTGGGAACAACTCCCACAACTTCAAATTTATGGCAACAGTTATTTATATATGCTTGAACAAAGCTTTTAAAACTTTACATTATCTGACTCTTCTCACAAGTTAATTCGTCGTTATTAAGAAGACCAGTTTAGTTTCAATTGCACGATTTGCTAATTAGACACCTTACTAGGATTGCAAAAAGCTGCGACAATATACTCGTCACCAAATCCAATATTACAACAGCTACGTTTTGAGCCATATGTAGAAGTAGCGCTCTGAGAAAGAAATTCCGATTACGACTGGGCTCATTCTAAGCTATGATGAAAACCCAGTGGCATAACAGATAGAACTCAGAATCATTATTTTATTTTAGTATTCTCCTGTTAGTTAGCGACATATTTCGTATAGAATCATGGAACGGCATCAACTGATTTACCATCATACGAATATATACACATTTTTCTATGTACGATGAGAAACAACTTCGAAACAAATGTACGAACGCCTACTGCAGAGTTTTAGAAGCCCTGAGCTAATGCAGCTGCCGAATGTCTGATTTACGCAGTAAGAAAGACGTCACCAATATCGCATTCAACCAACACCGACTCAAAGGAAGGCCTCGGCGCTTGTTGGTGACGTCACGTCAGGTAGGCACGGCGAACGCCAGGTCTGTTGCAGGCATACTCATAATGGTGGTGTCTCCCTCTCTGACACAGGAAAATGTGAAACTATTGGCGGTAGTTGACCAACACACATTGTTCTGGGAGATTTCTGCAATCAATTAATTGTGCAATTCATTACACTTCTTAACAAATAGTGTACTCCTGAACTTAAATTTCCACCTGATTTAAGGATTGACGTACAAAAACAACTTAATGGTCCAGTAGCAACAGAATTCGTGCTTCTTTACCTTATTTGTAAATCTGAGGAAGTTACGTTTGTACTGGGTTGCTTTTACAAGAAACTGTGAACATATTGGTGCTCTTCTTTAGGTATCGTGGTTGACTATGGGGTGAGGAGCACTGAATGTTAATGAAATATCTTGCGATTGTACACGTTGGGGGAGGGGATGGGAGACAGAAGAAGAGGCAAAAGGGAGATACGTGTTTTATCAAATAAAATTTTTTAACTTATAAAGTTTCTCCTTTCAGTTGCAAGACGGGAATATTTATCTTTTCTAATGTGCATGTTTAAAAAAGTTTAAGCTCAGCAGTATTTTCGATGTATGAAGCTATTTTGTTTCCTGTTTAGAATTCCTTTCGTTGAAAACGACTGTAATCTAATGACTGGCAACAGTTGAACATTTACACATGTAAATTAGTTCACATTTCCAGTGACGATGTCAAACGAAAATAAATAAATAAATAAAAGAAACGAGTTCATTGTAAGGGGGTTGGGGTAAGTTTCGATAGCAAAATGGATCAAGTAAATATAGTTACTTGAATGTAAAATTTCTGAAGCGTGCAATGGGGCAAAGCGTCTTCTCATATTGATCTACGTTTGTTTCGACAGGATTCATTAATACAGAACTATGATCTTCATTTGTAGCTTTACGATGGTAAGAAAATCTTTCATCTAAATAAAACTGCAGAAACCAAAACAATACCAAACAGTTTGTCCAAAAATAAGAGATTTATAGTGATAAGCACGCCCAAGCGTTTCTGCCTGCAACAGACCTGGCGTTCGCCGTGCCTACCTGACGTGACGTCACCAACAAGCGCCGGGGCCTTCCTTTGAGTCGGTGTTGATTCAACGCGACAGCCAAACTAATTATAAGGGACGATCAAAACGATTCTTTGGTAAAACACCGTGTCCCGCTGTCCGAAGAATTCCGTGACTGAAACTTCCTGGCAGATTAAAACTGTGTGCCGGACCGAGACTCGAACTCGGGACCTTTGCCTTTCGCGGGCTACCCAAGCACGACTCACGCCCCCTCCTCACAGCTTTAATTCCGCCAGTATCTTCGCTGGAGAGCTTCTGTGAAGTTTGGAAGGTAGGAGACGAGGTACTGGTTGAATTATAGCTGTGAGGACGGGTAGTGAGTCGTGCTTGGGTAGCTCAGTTGTCGCCGGCACGGTAACTCAGTGTGTTGGGTCAGAGGGTTAGCTACCCTCTGTAATAATAATAATAAAAAACTGAGTTAATGGATCAACGACGAACTGAGCAGATACAACGAACAAAATGAGATTAAAAAAAGAAAAAGTTAGTATAGCACTTGCACGCGAAAGGCAAAGGTCCGGCACACAGTTTTAATCTGCCAGGAAGTTTCGAAGTTTCATATCAGCGCACACCCCGCTGTAGACTGAAAATTTCATTCTAGAAACTCCGTAACTGTCTGCTGCACATCCACGTCCGACAGGAATCGTCGAACCTTCAAGGCACTTTTTAAGGGATTGAAGACGTGATAATCGCATGCCGAGAGACCAGGGCTAAAGAGCGGATGCTCTAGTGTCTCTCACTTGAGTGCGCGTAGCTTCTGTGTTACGGCATTTGCGATTTGGGGACGCGTGTTGTCATGAAGAAGCAACACCCCTTCGCACACCATTCCACACCAGTTGCTTTCGACAAGCATCCTGTTCCAAACACGTTCTTCATTCTCCGATGAAAGCCCAGCTGTGTTTCTCCTTCGGCAGCCAAGATAAGGAAAACAGCACATTGGTCCTGTTTGGATGCATTTGGTTATATCGTCTCCACAGTTCACGTTTCCACTTTTACTGTACCTCATGCACATTGGAGTGACACGAATCCTACACTAGTCCCTTGCCTCCATGTCGGTGCATATATACCCGTATCGAAGTCGCGTAATGTTCCACATACGCTGCAGCAACACCCTCAAACGCAAACCGTTTGTTCGCCCCTAATATCTCAAAGTAAAATTAAAGGTCTATTGTCAGCACATTTGAAACTGACACATTTACACTTTCTATGGTCTGTAAGGTCTAGGTGTTTACGTTCTGATAATCATTTCATCTCATCTTCATGAAAAGATCGCGCTAGTCGGCGAAGTGGTGTCAAATAGAAAGACTTGCACCAAGCGGCCGAACAAACCTAGATGGGGCTTTCGAAAATAATGTATCTTCTGGCACAATCATAATACAGAAATTGTTGATTTCGGCCGTCGATGGCTATCTTCAGATCGTAAGACAGATCTCGTGATACATTCAAATCACTGAGGAAGCCTGACCGCCAATATTGTTTCCTCAGTGGTTTGAGTGAACCACGGTATTTGTCTTATAAAATGAAGATAGACAGTGGCGGCCGAAACTATTAATTTCGTTTTGAAAATGTTGCGAATGTGCCGGAAAACAAATATCTTTCAAAATACATAACTGTTTTACAATATCCTGAATGCCGTATGAGTAATTTGAAATGGATTGTCAGTGCCGTGACTACACTAAGAAGTGGATAAGAACGTTTCTTCCTAGCAAAAGAACGGTTAAGTAGAGTAATGAAACTATTAAATTTGGGAGACTAGCTGCATTACTCATCTGACAATCTTGAAACTTAACTGAAACAGGCACGGTTGAGCAAACAAGAGTATTGAATCCTTTCAAAACATAATTATTTATAACTTAGCTGCGGTTTACGTGCAAGTGAAAAATGGTAATATTCACTAAACAGGGTGAGTCGGAAGGAAAGGTACATAGTTGAGGGGTGATAGTATTAAAAGTTCTGAAGAAGAAACGTCGTATGGACACGTGCCATATTCCGAATGGTTTATGAAATAGGAAACACTTAATATACATTGCGATTTTCTGTATTATTAAAACATTGTGATTGTTTAAACTGTAACACAGCAGTGTAGAAAAAGCTGAAACGAAGTATTTGATACAGGACACTTGTGGTCTGTCAAGTGGGAAAACTTCCTTCAATTGGCCTAAAAAGCTACCTAAGCTCTAGCATATGCGCGTTGCGCGAGATTTTCAATGTTTTCGAGCTCTCTTCGCGCGTAATGTTATTCCTTGAGAAAAAAATTAATAGGACCTTTTTCGTATGAAATGTAATGTAGTTTAATTTTATACTGCGACTCGTTTTCGCTAGAGGGTGAGGTTTTCGAGTCATACAAGAAAAACGTAAAAAAGTGGAACCTTTCGGAATGGAGCATATATCCATAAGAAATTTTTTATTCCGAATCACTAATACTGTCACCCGTCAAAGCATCTCCCTTTCGTCGTGAGTCACCCTGCATTCTTTCTTGTTTTATAATTACGCTCTTTTGTGAGAGAAATTGTCATTCGGAGAATGTAGCATACAGCCTGTGACACATCCTCGTCACTCCACGCGGTTATAACTGGAAAACAGAAAGGGCAGAATCTACAATGGTGCCCATCTGTATTGTATTCCCCAGTACTTCTACATCATCCAGACTGCTTCCTTGCATAACCTCCAGAACGACCAGGAACAGACGAGGAAGTGCAAATACCTTGCCAGTGAAACACACTCGTTTCGCTCAGTAAACACCACAGTGCCATTAGCGGAACAGGACAAAGGAATTCCCAGATTCATCATTGCTAGTGGAGTAACTGTTATAGCATAGAAATGCCGTTGAGTTCTCAACAACCTTGACGCTCGTCAGTCGTCGGTGGCAAACAAAGGCCACATATAATGCGCCAGCCAAGAATTGTTGTCATCATTTGCGCACAAAACTGAAGATAGACCGATCATTATTATCACAGTAAGTGAAATGACTTGATCGTATATCATTCATGATCGTTACTACGGACATCAACGATCATGCAGTGGCGCGAGTTGCAAACTAGTCGATTATTACATCTTGTGGAAACTATCGAAAATTTTAAATTTGTGTCTCACAAATACTGGAATCTCGACCTTCTGATTATATGTGCAGTCGGCTTACTAATTAGAAGAACCAAGCAGCCACAAGAATCCATCCGAAGTTTTAATGCTTGTGATATTTGCATCTTATTACAACCGAACGTCACATTCAGGGCTGTCTTTTACCCCGGCGTCTTCTTTGAAACCTTTCCCCCTGACGTGCCACATAACGCGTGGCAGAATATCTAGTTTTACTGTTCGTTTGAAGAAAAGATTCCATGGAGTTCTGCACTGAAATGCACATTACTTAACATGAATTTTTATGTTTAAAGAAAATTATTAAATGGTTTGCATACAGATCTGAAACTCTGGCTACGTTCAGAATAATCAGTGAAAATCCTGAGAGTAAAAATCTAGTTCTCTAATTGTTAAACAGCTGTGGGTCAACCAGTTATTATGTCCTTCAGTGTGTCTCATTCAGGTGTCATCTCAGTATCGGATATTCCTCATCAGCTGCCTATATTGTGCAAAAAATCTAGTTGTAACTAGTCAGCATAACATTTTGAGTTCTTGTTAAACAATTCGGTTAATTCTCTGCGTCTAGAACTACGATTAAATTCTTGTTGTTGTTGTCGTCTTCAGTCCTGAGACTGGTTTGATGCAGCTCTCCATGCTACTCTATCCTGTGCCAGCTTCTTCATCTCCCAGTACCTACTGCAACCTACATCCTTCTGAATCTGCTTAGTGTATTCATCTCTTGGTCTCCCTCTACGGTTTTTACCCTCCACGCTGCCCTCCAATACTAAATTGGTGATCCCTTGATGCCTCAGAACATGTCCTACCAACCGATCCCTTCTTCTACTCAAGTTGTGCCACAAACATCTCTTCTCCCCAATCCTATTCAATACCTCCTCATTAATTATGTGATCTACCCATCTAATCTTCAGCATTCTTCTGTAGCACCACATTTCCAAAGCTTCTATTCTCTTCTTGCCTAAACTATTTATTGTCCATGTTGCACTTCCATACATGGCTACACTCCATACAAATACTTTCAGAAATGACTTCCTGACACTTAAATCTATACTCGATGTTAACAAATTTCTCTTCTTCAGAAACGCTTTCCTTGCCATTGCCAGTCTACATTTTATATCCTCTCTACTTCGACCATCTTCAGTTATTTTGCTCCCCAAATAGCAAAATTCCTTTACTACTTTAAGTGTCTCATTTCCTAATCTAATTCCCTCAGCATCACCCGACTTAATTCGACTACATTCCATTATCCACGTTTTGCTTTTGTTGATGTTCATCTTATACCCTCCTTTCAAGACACTATCCATTCCATTCAACTGATCTTCCAAGTCCTTTGCTGTCTCTGACAGAAATACAATGTCATCGGCGAACCTCAAAGTTTTTATTTCTTCTCCATGGATTTTAATACCTACTCCGAATTTTTCTTTCGCTTCCTTTACTGCTTGCTCAATATACAGATTGAATAACATCGGGGAGAGGCTACAACCCTGTCTCACTCCCTTCCCAACCACTGCTTCCCTTTCATGTCCCTCGGCTCTTATAACTGCCATCTGGTTTCTGTGTAAGTAGGCTGTTTAGGTTTTTTATTGGTAACGCCACCTCTGTATGAAAATCACTGGCTGTGCTGTGTGCAGTCTGTGGCTGCTTTGCATTGTTGTAATACTCGCCATTGTAGTGTTGGGCAGCGGCAGCTGGATGTGAACAGCGCGTAGCGTTGCGCAGTTGGAGGTGAGCCGCCAGCAGTGGTGGATGTGGGGAGAGAGATGGCGGAGTTTTGAAATTTGTCATGAACTGCTATATTTATATATGATGATATCAAGGTAAATACATTGTTTGTTCTCTATTAATATCTTTCATTTGCTAACTATCCCTATCAGTAGTTAGTGCGTTCCATAGTTTGAATCTTTTATTTAGCTGGCAGTAGTGGCGCTCGCTGTATTGCAGTAGCTTGAGCAGCGAAGATTTTTGTGAGGTAAGTGATTTGTGAAAGGTATAGTTTAATGTTAGTCAGGGCCATTCTTTTGTAGGGAATTTTGAAAGTCAGATTGCGTTGCGCTAACAAAATATTGTGTGTCAGTTTAAGCACAGTCATGTATAATTGATCAAAGGGGACGTTTCATATGTCGACCCTTGGCCTAGGATACCTCACTGGAGTCTTCTGATTTTTTTTCTTGTAGTTTGTGTAATTAGTGTAGCCTTTGTTTATTGCTAGCGCGTAATTGTAGAGAGAATCTCCTTTGTAGTTGCAGTCTTTCATTGTGGTACAGTAAAACAGTTGTAGCATGCGTGCAGTTTTACACCAAGTATTTCTCAGCAGCGCGTGCAATTAACTAGATATTTTTTCAGTTTTATGTTAATGTGTTCTCTTATTTTTGCTCTTCAAATTGTGCTTTTCTGTGTTGTTGTGTGAAATATTGTGACAATAATGGCGTGTGAAAAACGTAATACTAGGCTCCAAAGTAAACTGAGAAATGACAGTGAAGACGAAAGCAGTGTGTTAGCGCCGCAGAGTAATGAATTAACAGACATTCAAAGTAGTAATTTGGTAACTGTGCATAGGGAAATGGAGCGGGCGGCAAACAATGGCGTGGACAGTGAAACAATTAGTGAAGAGGGACGCATTATCGATCGATCGGTCGGCAACAGCTCGCCTCAGGAATCGGGAATGACAGGACACAATTTTGCAAATACTGTAGACTCAGGTTTTGGGTTCTCACCGTTTTCTCAAATGAGTCAAGACACATTTTCCGCTTGTCAAAATGTGAATGTTGCTGGTGCAAATTCACTGCCGAAAAGCACTGAGGAACATGTTTCAGACACCAGTGCATTGTTATTACAATTAATGCAACAAATGGAACAAAATCAGAGACAAATGGGACAAAAGCTTCAAGAGTTAGACACAATGGAACAACACCAGAGACAAACACAGCAACAGTTAGACACAATGGAACAAAATCTTCAAAAGTTAGACGCAATGGAAGAAAAGCTTCAAAAGTTAGACTCAGTGGAACATACGCTTGAACAAACACGTGAAGATTTAACTACTGAGTTACATAACATTGAATCGAAATGTCAAAAAGTCTGTAATGACGTAAAAACACAAATTTGTGAGCATTTTCAACCTATTTTTTTGCGGCATGAAAATGCATTACAGAATCACGAAGCAGCCATAAAAGAACTGCAAATTATTGTTCATGAAAATCATGAGACCTTGCAAGCTAAATTTGACTCAGTTGCATCTACCAATTCGGTTACGCAACTTGCAAAAACTCAGGAAAACTTTAAGGACACAGTAGATACTCTGAAACTTGGTTCAGAAAAACACACTGAAGAAATAAGTACACTATCAGAGAAAGTAGCCGAACTTCCGGATCAGGTCACCAACTTATCTACAAAGGTAGATGATGATCTGAATGACACAAGACCCATAGCCTTCACTGACACAGAAGAGTATGAACAAATTAGAAAATTCAAACAGAATCAAAATCAAATCAATACACAGTACAAAAGAGAAATCCGGGAAGTACAAGATCAGCTGACACAGGTACTACAAGAATTACGTATTTCAGAGGATACTCACGCCCCAATACGGGAAGAGGGACACAGAAATACGGAACAGCCACAAAATAATAACACAGCGCATTTCGGAAGTTATGAAAGAAATTGGCAAGGTGCACCGAATTTTGAAATGGAACCGCCGACACGACGTAACAATGACCGATATGCTACTCGCCGACACGATGATTTTGACTATAAGCTGTTCATTACTACACGTAAATTCAAAACATTTAAGAATTCTGGCAACGACATTCATCCACAAGCGTGGCTCCATCAATTCTCTCATTGTTTTCCTCCCAACTGGTCATTAGAGCACAGATTAGAATTTATGTGTGGCTACTTAGAGAATGAACCAGCTGTAAGAATGCGATCGGTCATTCACGATTGCCACAGTGAAGGAGAGTTTTACCATGCCTTCCTCTCAGCATATTGGTCTCAAGCCACACAAGACCGAGTAAAACATAGCATCATAATGATGAAACGTTTCGAACAATCTGAATTTTCCAGTCTTATGAAATATTTTGAAGACATGTTGCATAAGAATCAGTATCTTTCAAACCCATACAGCCCCTCAGAACTCATCCGCATTTGCTTAATCAAACTGCCTGAACATTTACGACATATTATTTTGGCAGGACGTTGCAAAGACGACATTGAAGCATTTCAGGGACTGTTAGAAGAATTAGAAATTGACACAGACAGTCGCGGGATGCGAAAACAGGAAAACAATCACTACAGGTCCCATCCATCACAATTCCGTGACGACAGAAACAATAACTGGACACGACAAGTCTATTCTTACAACGTAAATCGTGACCAAAACAGACATCACTCATATGACAACCACTGGCAGGGTAATAATAGTTATAGAGAAAGATCGCATTTCCACAGTAACGAATATGACAGAGATTACCTTAGAAACAGACAATATGGGAACCAAAACAAATATTATCACGGGAGACAGAATAACTTTAGACGCAACGGTCCAGCGCGCAGTTACGATTCAGGGAGAAATTCTCCACCACTTAACCGACAAGAAAGACTCTACAGGAACTACCGACATGACGACAGACGATGTGATCGTAACGACAGACCTGAACTGCATCAGAACTGGCGGGATTCAAACAGGGCAGGGCCCTCTCGTCACAGTGAATTTGTAGAAGCTAGGTCTCCTAATCCCAATAACGACGCGCGCCAACAAAGGGACAGACAATGACTCGCACCGCCGGCAGCCGCTTGCGCCGGCTGGCTCAGAGAAAAATGACATAGACGCTAACCTTAAGAAAAATTCCAGTATTGTTTAACGACGTATACCACATGATAATTGCGTTGAAGTTGAAACTTTGGGTACTAGGAAGAGTAAAGGTTTACACCACATTTCACATGTAAAACCGTTTATTGAAAGATAATCTGCTTTTTAACTTTGTCTTTGCCATAAAACTTTTCACTTCACATTTTTAGTATGCTTTGTCAGACTTAAGAAACTGTTAACATACAACAATGTTTGAAGTTAAATATCCAGTCTAGAACCTAGGGAACATTTTTAAACAGAAATTACGAATGCATTGTTATAGTGAACAGACATCACAGTGTTATTGTGTGTGTACATTCTTGCTTGTTTGTTGCACGATTACGTAACGACTATAAGGCTTACATACTTAGAACATTTACCAGTACTGCTAATGAGATTTTAATGCAACATTTTGGTTTACTTGAAAATATATTCTGGGTTTAATGTACTTTCTGTGAGATACCAGACGACACACTGGTTAGTTTAAGTGACAGCTACACGATTTTATCACGACGCTACTAATGAGTGACAATTTACAATGTTGCTTTTGCAGTGTTTCTGTTTTATATCTGCACAGTTTTCTGTTTTATTCTGGAAAATAAAACAGGTTTTAGTAGTAACTTTTGTGGTATAGCTACAATGAGACTGCCTTTTCCGTAGCACAACAATACGTTACAGCACAGTACTTTCTTCATCACGGCAATAAGCGTAATAACTATGACATTTATACGCAAAGCATTTCACTTTTGTGTATTATGAGGTAAGTACATTGACTTCTGCAGAACTCAGCTTTCGGAGGACGATAACTACGACACTTCCACAGAGATTATATTGCAACAAGACGCACATTTAGCGCTACAGGACACGCATTTGAGTGATTAATTTTGTACTTAAAACATTTATTTTTAAAGATATTTGAAGTACAATGATACGAAGTTTTTCCATGATACATTTCATTCCATTGCTGTAATCTGTAACACCTGAGGGTATAATTACATTAATCCTCAGGGGGGTACACGCTTACTTTGTGTACCATGTGTGTGGCAACCACAAGGAACCCTAGCTAATATGGTATTTGCTTATACAACTTGACACATCGGTACCATATTTCTCTAACACAGAATTACACAGCTATCTGATCATTTAACTGAGAGATAAACATTTTTTTACTACATCAGTGACACATGTTTACGCAATACACAGTTGGGTAACTTCACACTTATGAAACTGTATTTTGTCTGTACTTTGTAAACTGTTCATATTTTTTCGGAATCATTGTGATACTATGAGAGCTTTGAATGATGTATTTGGTAAGGGAGCATGATTTTAAAGTACGTCTGAGGTAGATGACACTTTTGACATGAGCAGAGAAATTTTTTTAATTATTGCAGAAAGCTACGACGTTTTTGAGATTTGACTGAGGTGTTATGATGTTATTTTTACGACGACGATGTGTATTATGCTGTTGAGGTATGTTTATGTCAATAAGATGATGCTACCATATATGAGGAATGTGATTACGTGTTTATATGTATATGAATAATGAATAGAAGTTAGGGACTCTTGACTTGTGAAACAGGATGTTGGAAACCAAGAATCGTACTTTAAGAGTTATGAAAGGTGTGTAAATGCGTGAATGTATCACAATGCCAGCGAAAATTTTTTTGGACACTGTTATATTCATAGGATTTTATTTCTACACATTTGCAACGTAAATTCTCGACCTGTGAAATTTTTATATGAGACTGTCACTGTAGCGGAAACTGCTGTCGTAAATATTTCCGTAAGAAAGTTAAGTGACCACCTGCACGTGCGTCGTCGGCACACCGCTGTATCAGACACCTGGAGAACAAGCCATTAGGGTGTGCCTTTCCGGAAGCACAGGTAGAAAAAAAAAAAGGGGAGGTCATTATCCTCGGGTACTGTGGAGCTCGTAATTTATGATATTTACTGAAATGCCTAATGAAATGACGAGAAATATTTTTACATCTGCACACCTGATTACGACAAGCATCTTTCTATGAGAGTTGAGAGCTACTGACTTACGAAATGCCACATAGCTATTGAATGATGTTTTTATGCTTTGGTTTGCGTAATTGCTTATTTCATTTGATACCTGTTTTTCAGCTGTGTTGCAGCATTGCTTTTATAAAATGAAATGCATTTGCTAATGTGAACACTTTCTGTCAACAGATCTATTAAATAATTATTTTATGATCCACATTCTTTAAAAAAGGAGCACTTGGAAAGGAAAGAACAATAAGAAGGAACTAGTAACAGTAACACACAATTTTCTTTTCAAGTACATGGTAATATTTCCTTTTACAATCAGTTGTTGTGGTGCACCACTTTAATTACTTAGACATTAAAATGTGATTATACATTTCCCTTATCTGCATTGTTATCTTTAGTGTACTATTTTTTCTGCTTGAGCTATGTCATGTTTGCGTATAAGTTACTGCTGTTTGCCAGGCATAGTGTTACTGAATTTGACTTTGTGTTACTCTGCTAAGCCAGTTTTACTACTCATTTATTTTTATTGTTGCTGCACATTGGCTCATATTAGTTGCAATGTTGCATTGCTTGGTAATTTAGATTTACTGTAGCTTGCTTTGCAATTTTCCATTTTTTTGGTCATTGCTGTTTGTGTTACTTATTTTGTGCTGCTGCAGTGCCTCGTCCCTTAGTTTAGCATCTGAGCTCAGTAGATTTAAGTTAGCTTAAGAGGGGGTAGCCTCTAAGAGAATGAGTTGCGATGAATAGGAAGAAATGCATTCAGAAGTTATACAAAAAAAAGTACAGAAAACAGGATTAGGTAGAATTTTCTTGGAAATAAATGTTGAGGTAAGAAATGTGTGAACATATAAATACAGAAAGCATGCTTAGATAGAATTTTTTTGGTGGAAACAAAGGATGAAATAAGAGGAAAGATATATGAAGTTTTGGGTTGGACTGCAGTACCACATGTTACACTGAAAACGAACCCTGTCCTTGCCTATTGGTGTTATCCCACTATATGTTTGTGTACCCTTGTGTATTTGTTTTCTTCCTGTCTCTGTGTAGTTTCATAGAATTTTTTCTTCTTTTAATATTAAGCTACATTCACTATGATGAGGAATACTGTTATCCTCAAATATAATTTGCATTAATAATATGTTATTTACCTTGTATATATGCTTAGACATTATTTATTCTGGTTTGTTGCTCACATGTGAAGGTGATGTTTCAAAAGTTATTGTGATCTTTTATGTATGTACTCATGTCATAATTCCACTGATGTATATGTTAATTCGATTCTTTTGTAAAGCCTGTACTACAAATGTTATCTGTATTGTTATGTCTTTAATGATGTATTTTGTACCTTTGTTATTGTATTCTTATGTTATAAAATTGTAATTGTCACCAGTTCATGATATTATTAACTTGTTAGTTACATTTCACTGCACACGTTTCTGTTGGTCATAGTATGTGGACAATATGTGAGAAGTAGGGACTGTTAGTGTTTGCACGTGTGTTAATAATTCAGCAAGGGACTGGATAACAGCATTGCTGGTTCTAAGGACAATTCCAAAAACTTTGTGAGCGCACAAGTGGTGGTTATGGACTTGCTATATTATCCGCAAGGCTCTTCAATGGTGATTGTGCACCTGCACAATCGCAACAGATGGCTGCTGGCCATCTCTACAAGGACTACAGTGGGTCTGCATCTATGATGACCCACCAACGCCATTATTTCTACAAGGACTGCAGTGGGTCAGCACCTCTGGTGGCCCACCAATACCACAATCTCTACGAGGACTCCAGTGGGGCTGCTCTGTGATGACCTACCTACCAATATTCATCAAAACTTCGACTGACTCTGCAGTGGGTTTGCTCTGTTGTGGCCCATTACCTGTCAGCATGTCGAGAGTCAGCACTGTCTTTCCGTTGGAAGGACAACACTACTTCTTCAAGACAGCATGGAAATCCACTACTTCTGTGTGCATTTTCTTTTACTGCTCAGACTTTGAGAAAAACACTGCTATTTTACTGTGATGAATCAGGACTATCCTTATGGACTGTGAGAAATTTTTAGCTTTTGACCAACATTGTATCAATAAGTGTGTGCATTTGATTTCTTTGTTACTGTAATTATGAAAAATTTTTTCAAATCTGTATTGGCCACTGCCCAATCCAATTTGTAAAATTTTTTGTGGGGAGCATGGGGGCTATGTAAGTAGGCTGTTTAGGTTTTTTATTGGTAACGCCACCTCTGTATGAAAATCACTGGCTGTGCTGTGTGCAGTCTGTGGCTGCTTTGCATTGTTGTAATACTCGCCATTGTAGTGTTGGGCAGCGGCAGCTGGATGTGAATAGCGCGTAGCGTTGCGCAGTTGGAGGTGAGCCGCCAGCAGTGGTGGATGTGGGGAGAGAGATGGCGGAGTTTTGAAATTTGTCATGAACTGCTATATTTATATATGATGATATCAAGGTAAATACATTGTTTGTTCTCTATTAATATCTTTCATTTGCTAACTATCCCTATCAGTAGTTAGTGCGTTCCATAGTTTGAATCTTTTATTTAGCTGGCAGTAGTGGCGCTCGCTGTATTGCAGTAGCTTGAGCAGCGAAGATTTTTGTGAGGTAAGTGATTTGTGAAAGGTATAGTTTAATGTTAGTCAGGGCCATTCTTTTGTAGGGAATTTTGAAAGTCAGATTGCGTTGCGCTAACAAAATATTGTGTGTCAGTTTAAGCACAGTCATGTATAATTGATCAAAGGGGACGTTTCATCTGTACAAATTGTAAATAGCCTTTCGCTCCCTGTATTTTACCCCTGCCACCTTCAGAATTTGAAAGAGAGTTTTCCACTCAACACTGTCTAAAGCTTTCTCTAAGTCTACAAATGCTAGAAACGTAGGTTTGCCTTTCCTTAATCTAGCTTCTAAGATAAGTCGTAGGGTCAGTATTGCCTCGCGTGTTCCAACATTTCTACGGAATCCAAACTGATCTTCCCCGAGGTCAGCTTCTACTAGTTTTTCCATTCGTCTGTAAAGAATCCGCGTTAGTATTTTGCAGCCGTGTCTTATTAAACTGATAGTTCGGTAATTTTCACATTTTTCCACACCTGCTTTCTTTGGGATTGGAATTATTGTATTCTTCTTGAAGTCTGAGGGTATTTCGCTTGTTTCATACATCTTGCTCACCAGATGGTAGAGTTTCGTCAGGACTGGCTCTCCCAAGGCTGTCAGTAGTTCTAATGGAATGTTGTCTACTCCCGGGGCCTTGTTTCGACTCGGGTCTTTCAGTGCTCTGTCAAACTCTTCACGCAGTATCATATCTCCCATTTCATCTTCATCTACATTCTCTTCCATTTCCATAATATTGTCCTCAAGTACATCGCCCTTGTATAGACCCTCTATACACTCCTTCCACCTTTCTGCTATCCCTTTTTTGCTTAGAACTGGGTTTCCATCTGAGCTTTTGATATTCATACAAGTGGTTCTCTTTTCTCTGAAGGTCTCTTTAATTTTCCTGTAGCTGTATCTATCTTACCCCTAGTGAGATAAGCCTCTACATCCTTACATTTATCCTCTAGCCATGCCTGCTTAGCCATTTTGCACTTCCTGTCGATCTCATTTTTGAGACGTTTGTATTCCTTTTTGCCTCCTTCATTTACTGCATTTTTGTATTTTCTCCTTTCGTCAATTAAATTCAATATTTCTTCTGTCACTCAAGGATTTCTACTAGCCCTCGTCTTTTTAGCTACTCGATCCTCTGCTGCCTTCCCTACTACATCCCTCAAACTGTATTTCTTTCCCTCATTCCTGTCAATTGTTCCCTTATGCTCTCCCTGAAACTCTGTACAACCCCTGGTTCTTTCAGTTTATCCAGGTCCCATCTCCTTAAATTCCCACCATTTTGCAGTTTCTTCAGTTTTAATCTACAGGTCATAACCAATAGATTGTGGTCAGAATCCACAACTGCCCCTGGAAATGTCTTACAATTTAAAACCTGTTTCCTAAATCTCTGTCTTACCATTATATATCTGATACCTTTTAGTATCTCCAGGCTTCTTCCATGTATACAACCTTCTTTTATGATTCTTGAACCAAGTGTTAGCTATGATTAATTTGTGCTCTGTGCAAAATTCTACCAGGCGGCTTCCTCTTTCA
Source organism: Schistocerca serialis cubense (assembly GCF_023864345.2). Taxonomy (NCBI): domain Eukaryota; kingdom Metazoa; phylum Arthropoda; class Insecta; order Orthoptera; family Acrididae; genus Schistocerca; species Schistocerca serialis. The sequence goes on from NC_064638.1 coordinate 776,436,387, forward strand.
TTTCTTACCACCAATCCATATTCATCTACTACGTTTCCTTCTCTCCCTTTTCCTACTGCCGAATTCCAGTCACCCATGACTAATCTGAATAATTTCTTTTATTTCATCATACATTTCTTCAATTTCTTCGTCATCTGCAGAGCTAGTTGGCATATAAACTTGTACTACTGTAGTAGGCGTGGTCTTCATATCTATCTTGGCTACAATAATGCTGAAGAACATGCCCTGAACCACTCTTCTGTAGATTTTTAATAGCCGGCAAATACATTCTCTGAGTAGTTCTTGGACTACAGCACAATAAAGCGTTTCGATTTAATATTTTCCCGTTTGTACTCCAACTAATTTTCAAAGCCCTGTATTTTTTGTTTTCAGGTGAACTATTGGTTCATAACAGCCAGAAGACATAGCTTGGTACTTTAAAAATTATGACTAGGACATAAAATTTAAGTAAATAATTTCAGTTAAAAAAGGCTTCACTATAACCAACGGAGCAAAAGGTTGTTTTGTTTGTTGTCGCCAAGAAGAATAAAAAACTGTAATTCGCGCTCGAAAAATTCAATCACGAGTTCCTTAACGACACATTAATTAAAAAAAAGTTTATCTGTAATTTAATGTTTTATTTGCCGTTTATTTACTAGACATGCAAATAACTTCTATCGTGGTAGTTGTTACGTATGACACTGGTTTTCTTACTGTTGTTAGACATATGTTTTCATTCAGAGCGACTGCGTCGCCTATAATGAAGATTTTGCTAACTCGACAGTGAGCTTTCTAATGTTTATTTCAAATCTGCTACTAGGTACATGAATCATTTGAAAATGGTCGTGTTTTACAAACGAATAAAAACGTTCGAAGTGCATAACTGTATTGGTTATATGTTCTGTACGAAGTTCTTTAGGAAGTATATCATGTATCACATCTGAAATATCAACTACTTTCTGAAACCTAATGTGAGGAAGGCAGAGCTTTTAGTATCCTCTGATAGCGTTGTCCGCAAATGACAAGCTTGTACGTTTCTATTTATACAATGTCCCACGCATGGTATATCGGCTCTCAGTGCGAGGTACCGTTAATCGTGGCTTTCCAGTATCTGAGCCCAACAGCTTACATTGGTACTGCAACGGTGACTATGCAGCAGTATATTTTTGTTTACGCGGTATTAGCTTACAAGTAGCGGCTATATCATCATTATTGAAATGACCTGAGTCCCTATTGATGCTATATTGCTGTCTTAGTGTAAGAAAGAACCAAAAATTGAGATACAAAGCCCAGAAAATATACAGTCTCCGCTTGGAAATATCTTTAATATGTGTCTATAACAGAACATGAAAAGAGAATGGCGCACGTGCGAATATACTTTGTAGCTGCAATAAAAAACTACCACAAATTGTGTTGGGAAGGTGAGTACCAAACGTGATACACAACTTAAGAAATGGAATTAACAGTACGAAATACTATAGAAAGAGGGCACAGATATTCACAGTATCGCTGAATGTGGTTGCGAGGTTCATTGGTGCACTTTTAATTTTATAAATGCTTGTGTTTCTCGTTACACATTTAGTTTTCAATGTTAATTTTATGGCATCATTGTTTGTTAATGCCACAAGCAATACATATAGTTATCTGTAAACATAAGCGGCATAAATCTCTACACGCACGGAATAAAATTAATAATTTCATCGTTCTGTCCAAAAGATGCAAGCAATTTTCACCCTTTTTCGTTTAAAAAACTAACAAATAATTCTGTTTATATATTTAATAACTTCATTTTTAAAATAATTTAGTTTGGTCAGTTTCGTTAAGAATTTTGAACACTAGAAAGCAATAAATTCGATTACTTGCGTTACGATACGTGTGCTCAGCGAAGCCGTAATTGCGTCTCATGAACAAATATTTGTTATCTTTTGAGGTAATCAAGACCTTAACGTGGATCACTCATAGCCCGAAGTTTCGCTGCGGAGTTTTCACACGGGATAACGGTCAATGGTTGCCGTACGTTGCCCAGTGATTTCCAAGAATAAAATTCTAATGTAAAACCATTCGAATTGTTGAAGTTGATGAATTACTGATATATAATATCTATTATGCTGTTTTCTGTAACGTAAACGCTAATGTTAGTATGTTGGTGCAATCTACAATAAGAGTTCTGTTACTTTTGCTTCTACATTGATTCCTATTTCTCACCTTACGTATCCACTGTTCTCATAAATTTAATTCACCAAGTATCTTTACATGGCCTACACACGTTAACCCGTATGTGGAATGTCTTCGGCATGTCATTTATCGGCTCATTATAAAAAGCAGGGTGTGAAAACCTTTTGAAAAGTCTCATCTACGTACTGTTAAGTATTGTACGAAATGGAATCCAGGAAAGCAAGAAAATTGTCCTACGGAAAATACTGAATATTATTGTAACAATCGTGTATTGTTAATGGTAACAATGAAGCATACCAGTTCTCAATTATATACAAATAAATTTGTTAAAGCAGAATATGAACAATCTATTTCAGAAGTAAAGAAACGTCTTGCTTTGTGCGATCGTGAACAGGCAAACTAATCTCAGAGCTAGTAGAAAATGTTAAAAATGTCTGCACTATTCTTGTCACCTAAATCACACAAAATCGTTAGCGGGGAAACGATCAGCAGTACCTCTCCTAACGATACACTCTGTCACGTAACAATATTTGCTATTCCATCCTACTTTTATCATTTACAAAAGTTTTTTCGGAAAACTGTCGTTTCTAGTTCTTCTGAAGATTGGCAAAAGTCGTAAGTTATTATTTACAGCCGTGCAATAACTACTAAATTATTTCTTTTGTTAGGTGTCCAAGCAAGAGAGATAAGGCCGCCCACTCAAGATAACAAAACAGATCTGCTTTAGTAACACGGAATTTAGCAAATGGTTAAATGTAGATTCACATTTTAGATATAACAAAAGCTAAAACAAATGAACGGAATAGAAGAGTAATAATCTGGACACCAGGAGCGCTTAATCTCACACGTAAATGAAAAAGAAGTAAAAATTAGAAGAAAACATACCCACGGACCTGCTGTTCCGGTGTCGTTGCAGGGGGAGAAGTGATACTCCGACGTGGCGCATCCTAGGTGGCGGATAGCAGTATCCTCACAGGCTTGCCGACGGACCGGACCAAACACGGCGTAGACAGATAACGTCTAGAAGCCATTCTCGATCTTAACAGTCGGGTTGTAATTTTGTGATCTCATCCTAAAATCACCTCCACTTATACTTTCAGCTTGTAAAATTGCCAGGATGGAACAAACGCATCTGCTTTAGGCCCCGGACTTATGTCCAGTTCTAAGAGTCCAAGGAGAGCCCAGACCTCCGCAACACATTAGAAACATCAGCCATAAATTGGAGCAATCACTCAGGAAACGTAAATACAGATGGTGGAACGAGATCTGCGATGAAGCCGTCGATGAGTGAATCAAAAGAGAGAACTACTGCAACAGACATCAAAATAGTCGAGAGATGGGAGTCCTTCCTAAAGAGAGGAAAAGCAACCTCAGAAACAATTCGCAGCGAAAAATGTGCCTATTACAAAAGTAGGCTCCTACTACAAAAGCAGGCTCGTAGAAGTAGACCAGGATTTTCAGAAAAATAACATCCGATATTTCTACAATACATTTCGTGAGGACTAGGTACAAACTACCAACATTTTGTTTCCGCAAATTAATGTGAATTGTAGAGACGAAGAATAAAGGAAACAGCATGAGCCTTGCTGATTACCTTCATGATCCTCCAGCGGAAAGATTATATTTTGAAGAACCTGCACCAAAGCCGGACTATCATTCCTTAACAATTCCAGGAACAAGAGAGACAATTCAATCACTCATAAATAACAAAGCGCAGGGAGAGGACGGCATAACTGCAGAAATGTTAAAGATAGTACATGAGACGCCCACCTCTTCTCCCAGTTATATACAAAGTTCTATCCAAAGCTTTCTTAAACAGAGTTGAACAGCAAGTAGGTTATTTAATTGGTGAACATCAAACAGGCTTTAGGAAGATAGGTCGTGTGCTGAGCAGATTTGATGTTTGAAGAAATGATTAGGGATGCATCGAAGTACCAACATGTAGGGTACCTTTGTGGATATCAAGAAGGCGTATGACTCTGTTGACAGAAAAACTGTTTTGGACTTTTTAGACCAGCTCACGGTAGACAGAAAGACTACAAAGGAAATCTGCCAGGCTCTCACCGACACAACATCTCAAGTTAAATTTCTGGGGAAAATGCTCAAATGGTTCAAATGCCTCTGAGGTCATCAGTCCCCTAGAACTTAGAACTACTTAAACCTAACTAACCTAAGGACATCATACACATCCATGCTCGAGGCAGGATTCGAACCTGCGACCGTAATGGTCGTGCGGCTCCAGACTGAAGCGCCTAGAACCGCTCTGCCACAACGGTCGGCTGGGGGAAAATGTCTGATGCTTTTGGAGTACATACAGAAGAGCGACAAGGTGTCTCCCCGCTTCTGTTCAACGTTGTGTTCGACAAAATCATCAAAGAATGGGGGAAGAATCTAGGGTATAAACATCGGGACCGCGCGACATAGAATCAAAGTTAAGCGCCTAGCTTTCGCTGACAATCTACACTCCTGGAAATGGAAAAAAGAACACATTGACACCGGTGTGTCAGATCCACCATACTTGCTCCGGACACTGCGAGAGGGCTGTACAAACAATGATCACACGCACGGCACAGCGGACACACCAGGAACCGCGGTGTTGGCCGTCGAATGGCGCTAGCTGCGCAGCATTTGTGCACCGCCGCCGTCAGTGTCAGCCAGTTTGCCGTGGCATACGGAGCTCCATCGCAGTCTTTAACACTGGTAGCATGCCGCGACAGCGTGGACGTGAACCGTATGTGCAGTTGACGGACTTTGAGCGAGGGCGTATAGTGGGCATGCGGGAGGCCGGGTGGACGTACCGCCGAATTGCTCAACACGTGGGGCGTGAGGTCTCCACAGTACATCGATGTTGTCGCCAGTGGTCGGCGGAAGGTGCACGTGCCCGTCGACCTGGGACCGGACCGCAGAGATGCACGGATGCACGCCAAGACCGTAGGATCCTACGCAGTGCCGTAGGGGACCGCACCGCCACTTCCCAGCAAATTAGGGACACTGTTGCTCCTTGGGTATCGGCGAGGACCATTCGCAACCGTCTCCATGAAGCTGGGCTACGGTCCCGCACACCGTTAGGCCGTCTTCCGCTCACGCCCCAACATCGTGCAGCCCGCCTCCAGTGGTGTAGCGACAGGCGTGAATGGAGGGACGAATGGAGACGTGTCGTCTTCAGCGATGAGAGTCGCTTCTGCCTTGGTGCCAATGATGGTCGTATGCGTGTTTGGCGCCGTGCAGGTGAGCGCCACAATCAGGACTGCATACGACCGAGGCACACAGGGCCAACACCCGGCATCATGGTGTGGGGAGCGATCTCGTACACTGGCCGTACACTACTGGTGATCGTCGAGGGGACACTGAATAGTGCACGGTACATCCAAACCGTCATCGAACCCATCGTTCTACCATTACTAGACCGGCAAGGGAACTTGCTGTTCCAACAGGACAATGCACGTCCGCATGTATCCCGTGCCACCCAACGTGCTCTAGAAGGTGTAAGTCAACTACCCTGGCCAGCAAGATCTCCGGATCTGTCCCCCATTGAGCATGTTTGGGACTGGATGAAGCGTCGTCTCACGCGGTCTGCACGTCCAGCACGAACGCTGGTCCAACTGAGGCGCCAGGTGGAAATGGCATGGCAAGCCGTTCCACAGGTCTACATCCAGCATCTCTACGATCGTCTCCATGGGAGAATAGCAGCCTGCATTGCTGCGAAAGGTGGATATACACTGTACTAGTGCCGACATTGTGCATGCTCTGTTGCCTGTGTCTATGTGCCTGTGGTTCTGTCAGTGTGATCATGTGATGTATCTGACCCCAGGAATGTGTCAATAAAGTTTCCCCTTCCTGGAACAATGAATTCACGGTGTTCTTATTTCAATTTCCAGGAGTGTAGCTATCTTCACTACGATTAGTGAAAAAACTAAGTACGTCTTAGAGGTATTATACGAGACAGCATCAAAGACAGGCCTTGAAATATCAAAAGAGAAGTCTCATTTAACGGAAAATTTACATGAAAATGTTAGAAGATCCCCACTACAAACGAATTATGGGATAATTTCACATGTCGTCTTTTAGATATCTCAGAGAAATCATACTATCATCCGGACTACACAATAAACCCCAATTTAGAAAGCGCCCCAAACTCCAGGAAGCATACAGTAAAATATGGAACCACTGCAATAACCGAGGGATATCCCGTAATGCAAAACTTCTGCATTAAAAGATAGTTGTCTTGCCTGAAGCACTATATGCCTCAGAAACTACATCTTTTAGGAGGCCATTCAGAAATTGATGAAACTGCAAAGGAAGAGCGAAAAATTCTACGAAAAATGTATGTCCCACTAATAAAAATGGCATATGGATTAAAATAAAAACTGCGACCTACACATACCATTAGACAAGTTCACTGGTTAAATACTAGAAGACGCTTGGAGTTCTATGGTCACACCTACAGGCTGAACAACACTAGATTAATGAAAAAATTACTTAATATAATAAATTAAAGAAAGGAAAATTACTTGGTTGGAAGAAGTTCAGCGGGACTTGCGAGATACGAATGCCACAGGAGACACCATCAGAGTACACAAAGTCTTTGGTATCCTAGTTCCAAAACACACATGCGCAGAGAAAATTAAAAAAAAAAAAGAAAAAGAAAAAAAGGAACAGCGGACAGAGGAACGCATGAAGCAACACAACCAATTCATCAAGAGATTTTTGCGAAGACGAGGAGAAAAAGAAGGTGTCATAACATACTGATAAGTTCAAACGCTCTTTCGAAGTGGGCATAACGAAGAAAGAAGAAGAAAACATACACTAGTGAAAAAAAGGGCTTTTTATTTACAATTCTAATGATTGGCAGTTATGCGCCATTTCGCTTTCTGCTGCATTCTGACGAGGGCCCTAGGCATTTCGCATCCTTCGACTGTTGCAAAAGTAGAAGTACATGCGCTTACGTACTAGGATTTCTGCCGTACCAGTCCAAGAGTTATCAATTTTACACGCAGATTCCATCCAGGTTCTTATAAATTTTCTATTTAATTTATGACACTATTATGGCATTTACAATCGCAGAGTACTACAATAAATGACATAGCAAACTGGAAGCAGAAGGTACGATCTGTATATTAAATTACATTGTCGCCAAAGTTAAACAACTCCGTACTCCGCAGCTCGTGGTCTAGTGGGTAGCGTTGCTGCATCTGGATTACGGGGTCCCGGGTTCGATTCCCGGCCAGGTTGGGGATTTTCGCTTCCTGGGGACTGGGTGTTTGTGTTGTCCTAATCATTTCATCCTCATCATCATCATTCGTGACAGTGGCTAGATTGTACTATGTAAAAATTGGACTGCGTAAAAAATTGGGACTTTGTACGGGCGCTGATGACCGCGCAGTTGAGCGCCCCACAAACCAAAAATCATCATCATCAAGCAAGTCCGTAGATCGTATACTGAATTAGACGTCTCATAAATTTTTCATACTTAGCTAGAAACTGAATACTGCGGCATCTGCTTGCCATTAACGTCCTTCAAGATGCGGAGCACAAAATAATCCACGGTGTGACAACAATGTAACCATTAAAGCATTCGAATAAAAGTGTCAGTGAGTCAGTAGAGTTTCTTTCAGACCTATAACGCGATCCCTTTTCTGGTAAAATGCCTCTTAAGTAAACCTGTAAGGATGAAGTAAATGATGAACAGCAATTTGCCTGGAGTCTGCTGGCGTATAAAGAGGAATGAAAAAACTTCAAAATTTCTAACTAGTACCGTGTAACAGAGGTTCTGTAACTGAATAGTTTTTGTCTGCTATTCGGTATATTGCGCTAATTCGAGGATTTTATCTAAATTCCTTCTCGGATCTCAGCAGTTCAACAAGGCTTTAGAAAGGAAAAAAGCTGGGCAGCGGTTGTGCTTAAAAATTCATTTTTAATGTTGTAGTTAGGAGGAAACTTTCGCAAGTGCTACACAGAATTTGTGCAAACTTTCTGACAAAGTGCTCGAAGATATTTCAATAACAACGCGATTGTTAAAGTTATTTCATCAAAGCCACACTGTCCCTGTTTTTCATTTTATTCATTTCTTACTCACACCCCCAATTCGGAACATTTATGAGCCAAATCCGCCATTCGCCTTGTAACCAAGAGAGATCGCCCCAAAAACCTTTGTCGTAATAGAGGGACTGTAGAAATTTTGTTTCTGGGAGAATGTTGTCAGCTGTCTCACACAAAGATTAAAAATTTGTGTATGTGCGTGTGTTTGTATGTGTACGTACTAATGTGAGTGCTGTTGTCAATGACAGGGGAGAGGATAACCAGTGGCTTTGCCACCACTATCTTATGACGTACCTTTTTTTTAAGAAAGTATGGACATATCTAGGAACAGTACGTCAAATATGGCTTGCATCGAGAAAAGAAATGAGGGACCAAATTCGAGAGGCGCACTTCGGTGTACACAAAGTACATGAAAAAGAACAGTTAGTGTGCACACGACAGGGCTCTGGCTCTGAGCACTATGGGACTCAACTGCTGAGGTCATTAGTCCCCTAGAACTTAGAACTAGTTAAACCTAACTAACCTAAGGACATCACAAACATCCATGCCCGAGGCAGGATTCGAACCTGCGACCGTAGCGGTCTTGCGGTGCCAGACTGCAGCGCCGTTAACCGCACGGCCACTTCGGCCGGCCCACACGACAGGGCGGAAATCATTTTGAATATATACTACAGTAAATCGAAAACACTGAACACGACTGCAATTTCTAATTTAAATATGATGAACTTCTCCATTTTCACTAATGAAAAATGAAGTTGAACTGAAATTGAACGTGTGAAGAGGTATTTTATTCTCATTGCAATATTATAAAATATTTTAAGCATATTAATTACACTAAACATTTTGTTTTTTTCCCTGAACCCTTGATGAACTCATTAGCGCCAGGAAGCTTTGTAATAATATATTCGAACCGATACCTCACCACTCCGACAAAATATCTTTACTTTAAAATGAGTGTTGAAAGATAATAGTTTGAAACTATGAAGTTGATTCTCTTCCTCCAGTTTCTAGCTTATTCCCGGCGAGGTTCACCATTTAGATCGTACTTAAAGGTTTGCCTAAACAATATTAACTGAAAATGTTCGGATGCATTCAGGGACCACACAGCACGACTGCAGCGTGAGAAGTTCTCTGCCTGCCAGTGAAAAATCATGGATTTTTAGTTTAAAAATGTAATACTTTTTCTAATTTCATCCCTTTTAGTCCAATAAATTTTTTCCCAACATCTTCCAAGTGACTACATCGGTCTCCAAAGCCTTTTCATTGGACTCCCAACTTTGGCACGTGGACTTAAGTTGTATAATTTTTAAAACAGTCCAAACATTGGTAGGAAATAATCTTTCTGATCAACCTAATGTCACTATTCGACAAATGCGGCATCCATTACAACAAAAATGTCATCATAGTCAATTCTTCGTGTCAAATGAACCATATTCTTGCTTCGCATATGCCTATAATGCCAGCTACTTCTAATGTCGTTAAAAGTCGGCTGTCCGTTTCCTTTGTAGTTCCGTTTAGAGTGTACGAAATGTGGAGAGACTTGCAAATGATCAGTGCTTGGGGTAAAGACTGACAGCTGGTCCTCAACATAAATATATGTAATGTAAGTTGCGTAGATAGACGAAAGGACCCAACTTCGTCTGACTTCTCTATCGATGGTAAGCCACTGTTGTCAGTCACAAGTCTCCAACTACCTGCGAGTTTCTGTCCGGAGCGAGTGCTAATTAAATTTAACAGCGGGAAAGGTAAATGCCAGTCCTAGACTGCTGGAAGAGTCCTAAGCAAGTGTAACGCACGCACAAACGTGGTCGCTCACAAGAGTCCTTGTTCATCAAAATCTATAGTATTTTCGTCGGTCTCGGATCCTTACGAAGGCGGATTTATGGAAGACGTATAAAGGATTTAAATAAGAGCGCAACAAATTTGCTATGGAATTCATTACAAAGACGCAGAAAGCTTTACTCAAAATTCTAATAGCCCACGTTTGAAAATGAGTCAAATCTGTACCGATTCCTCCAATATGTAGCTCGCAAAATGACCGCGACGTCAAAATCAGTGAAATTCGGTCTATCGCGAACTTTTATCACTTTTTCTACTGCAAAAAGTTCAGTTATCTAGAAACTATGAACAGCCAAACTACTCTACGAATCACTAGGTAAATTGTACTTGTTGGCTGGAGTGAATTGTTTTTACATATTTGATGTTTCTAAACGGATATTACAATTCTCGGCACTTGGCGACCCCTAAGAAAAGGGCAGATGTCTGTTCCAGCCCACTTGGAAGAGGGCGCGGTTTACCACCGTCCTAGGCGATAACACTGCCGATCTTACATAAAATTTAATACGAAACAATATTTTGTCTCAGTAACTAAAGTGTACACAAAACTATACTACTACTGTAGGTGCTGATTCTACACCCGCTTTCCAGACACGAATTAACAAGACAGAAGGGAAGAAGTGTGTGTGTGTGTGTGTGTGTGTGTGTGTGTGTGTGTGTGTGTCCGGGGGAAGAGGGGGTGCAGAGAGGGCTAACGCTGCGGTACGTACACTCCGCCGCACATCTTACAATGGCTTGAGAAGTAATCTTCGCATGGATCAATTTCAACTACAGTACGAGTATGTTCGAATTTAAGCGCCCATTTACTAACTGTTAGACATGAAGGAGTAAGACATTCGTAAGCCTTCACAGTATTTTACTGGAATAGGTTACCATTGGTAACAAACGACCGAAAACGATGAATTTTATAACAGTACGATACTTCATCTTATCTGTTTAAACGAAACATAGGCAACGACTACTTCAAATAGCCATATAAACTAAACTATCCAGTATGTGATGTTGACAGTTGACTTACGGTTTCACACTATATATAACCATCGCAGTAATAACAAAAGTATAAGAAATAAAACTGAGAAGGAAGAAACAGTGTGTTAAGTAAAATGCCTAGCATTTGCAGATGATTTTGCTGTACTAACTGAATTTCCAGCAGATGTAGAAATACAAGATAGTCTCTTGGAACAGAGAGCTAGTAGAGCAGGTTTAAGAAATTTTGCGAAGATTATTACTAACGTAAGCAATGTACCAACTTTTTTGTAGCCTGACGTTGGTCAAACAGAAAAGTTCGAAAAGTTCATCTAGGAAACATAATTCAAGGAAATGGGTTAGAGAAATCTGCCATAAACGAAAGGTCCAAATGGTCGTGGTAACAACGGTCGCCGCTTGAACTAACAAATGTAAATAACAGATGTGCATTCGAGTAGCCAGTTGGTAGCAGCCAGTTTTAGGTAGTGGAAGTGCGGCCGTAGTGTCAACCTGTCATGTCACAAGTCGCAGTGGAGCAACACCTCTGAATAAAATGTTCAAGACATTCTCCATCATGCTGTGAAGATGAAAAATGTATATGCAAAGTTTGTTCCGCACATCATGACCGCCAAACGACGCCTGCAGCGACCTGACTGAAACGCAAACGTGGACAGTCATCACGGATGACGAAACATGGTGTTATCAGTACGAACCTATCACAAAACGACAAAATGCTGAAAGTCACATGAAGAGTCAACGCTATGGCGATATTACCTCATTCAAGCGAATGTGAAGCGCGAGTTGAACAATATCCCAAAGAAGAACTATTCTGACTGTTCCACATGGCTGTATGGGCGCTCAGTGTGCTGTATTCAAGTGGGGGAGGACTATGTAGAACATCACAAGCATTAAAACTTCCATCTCCACTTTTCTCGTTTACTAATCCTGAAAGGGTACAGTACCGCCCGACATTGAAAATAGGTACAACATACTTCATTATTTTTGTCATAACAACACATTTTTTTTTGTAAAATAACTCAATTTCAATTAATACAGCGAAGCCGGATACCAGTGTGGGAAAGAATGACAATTTATTTATTTAATTGATCACATGTGCACTCCCACAAAGTAAATCCCTACATCCAGTTTGGTGAGATCTGTGAAATGAATGAATGTATGGTCGTCTGCTAACCACAGATAGTGAATGTGCATTTATGATCATCTTTGAGACGATCCTTTGGCCACCTTTGGCGGGACCAAAGAGATGAAATTTACCTGAGCTTTGAGTGCCTGAAATGTGGATGACCAATACGGTAGCAAGGTGCTCCCCCACTTAAGCAAAGGTGCGAGAGGACCTGGAGAACGGCCATGTTTCAAGCACTCTGCCGCTGGATCTTGTGCTTTTAAGACCTGTTTTAGTTGTGCTCCGTAATGACAAAAGAGTGGAGACATGGTATGCATGTGGAATATTTAAGAGTAGTTTGAAATAATAATTTCTCTATTTCAGGAACTTTTGTGGGGAGAATTAAATGTCAGGCAGGTAATATTAATGGGATTGTAGTAATCTTTGGAAGTGACCAACGGTCACAATGAAACCATGTGTAGCAATAAGTTGAAATACTTCCGTGTGCTTAAGTTAAGCTGAATTACTAGCGTGTGTACAATAAGTTGAAATATTTAAGGAATAGCGTGTGTACCATAAGTTGAAATATTTAAGAAATGGCGTGTGCAGGACTTGAAATTAGAGACGAGTACTTCCACGTGGTGAGTACTGTGTGAGTCTCAATCTGTGTATGAGACAAAGGATAAAGAGAAGTACTCGTCCATGGTATCAGTTGAGGACTCGCGTGTGTGATGAATATGTTCTTAATTTTAATTTGCGTGATATGATTCCGTGTGACGCTAGATTCAAACTCTGAGAGAGAAGCAAGGTGAGTCGGCCGTCTATCCAGCAACGCCACGTGGCTTGCACTGCACAGGAAGACATGCAAATATCTCCAGAGTTCATAGTAGGAAAGTAGAATTGCAAAGTGGGGCAGTGTCGTGTGAAACTGGGATAAATACTAATTGAAGTGGGAATGCTGAAAGTGATAATGTTGTGACTATTTAGTGTTTTGTATTCCATGTCGTAGTGTGGTGTTGTTGTTGTTGTTGTTGTGGTCTTCAGTCCTGAGACTGGTTTGATGCAGCTCTCCATGCTACTCTATCCTGTGCAAGCTTCTTCATCTCCCAGTACCTACTGCAACCTACATCCTTCTGAATCTGCTTAGTGTATTGATCTCTTGGTCTCCCCCTATGATTTTTACCCTCCACGCTGCCCTCCAATACTAAATTGGTGATCCCTTGATGCCTCAACACATGTCCTACCAACCGATCCCTTCTTCTGGTCAAGTTGTGCCACAAACTTCTCTTCTCCCCAATCCTATTCAATACTTCCTCATTAGTTATGTGATCTACCCATCTAATCTTCAGCATTCTTCTGTAGCACCACATTTCAAAAGCTTCTATTCTCTTCTTGTCCAAACTATTTACCGTCCATGTTTCACTTCCATACATGGCTACACTCCATACGAATACTTTCAGAAATAACTTCCTGACACTTAAATCTATACTTGATGTTAACAAATTTCTCTTCTTCAGAAACGCTTTCCTTGCCATTGCCAGTCTACATTTTATATCCTCTCTACTTCGTCCATCATCAGTTATTTTGCTCCCCAAATAGCAAAACTCCTTTACTACTTTAAGTGTATCATTTCCTAATCTAATACCCTCAGCATCACCCGACTTAACTTGGCTACATTCCATTATCCTCGTTTTGCTTTTGTTGATGTTCATCTTATATCCTCCCTTCAAGGCACCATCCATTCCGTTCAACTGCTCTTCCAAGTCCTTTGCTGTCTCTGACAGAATTACAGTGTCATCGGCGAACCTCAAAGTTTTTATTTCTCCTGCAAGGATTTTAATACCTACTCAAAATTTTTCTTTTGTTTCCTTTACTGCTTGCTCAATATAGAGATTGAATAACATCGCGGAGAGGCTACAACCCTGTCTTACTCCCTTCCCAACCACTGCTTCCCTTTCATGTGGTGTATGTCATGTAATTTGGGTATGTGTGGTTTGCATGGGAGAGTAGCAAGGTAGTTTCAAAAGATTAGTGGGTTATGCCTGTTCCTTCGGTACTGCTCGGTCTGGAGGATAGTTTTGTGATGATGATTGTGAGAGTGGAAGTGTGAGATATAATAAAAGATCCACCATCCTATCCAGAAAGTGCACTGTAGCATTAAATAATTACGAGACCATAATATAGAGATTCACCAATGTAAAGCCATGCCCACTGGGCGGAATTTCCCACATGTTATTGTTTTAGGTTATAGGATTTGTGTGTTTAGGTTAGAGAATTTATCGGAATAAATAAGATAGTGAAAAGAAAAAGATTGGTGGACTTTTCCTTCGAATTGTATGTTGTCATAATGTCCCAAATTTATAATGTATACGCCATTCATATTCAGTTCAGTGGCCACGTGTTGACAAAAGCCGTTAAATAAAAAAAGAAAGAAAATGTGGTATTGCCAGTGCGTAGTGTACAGTCAGAGTTATGTAAATTACTGATAGTCAGATGCGTGTTTCCGTTGCGTATTAATCATATAGGAGGATAACTTGTAACTTAAGTGTGAGTACTAGAGTTCATGTTACTCGATAAATAAGAATGAATCCACTCGCTTGGCAGACCACTCATCTTGCAGGCCTGACTACTTGATGCCACAGTATGAGCATGGCATGTGGGTGCCTCTCATAATTTCGACCCTGCCAGGAAATTTTGCCAGGATATTTTGCTGTTAAGATTTTTTTTATTTTTTGATGGAATATATTGTGATAGCGCTAAGAAGTAAAATTTTTTCTGTTTGCAATTTCTTTCTGGATTGGTGAGGATCTTTTATTTTTTTATGTAATTAATTGCTATATCGTCCAAGGCTGGAAGATCGTGGTATAATTTTTTTTGCGTAGTAACTAGGTCGCAGTCGAAAAGTGTAGTCACCATGGAGAATAGTGATACTGGGGTGAACGTAGCACTGCAGCAGGAAGTAGGTGTCGACCATGGGCTAATGAGCGGGAACGGCAAACACTCGGAAGGGGCTGAATTGTTCAGTGGACCGCTGCTGGGTGATCCTTTGAGCGGCGGGCTTTGTTCACAATCGGGGGCTTTTCCCGACGACGCGGGCGAGCCGGGACTAGGTCAGGTATGCAGTGAAAGTGCAGCTACCCTTAGCGAAGCTACGGTTTCTCAGGCGAACGATTTGAGCGCACCGAAAGTAGCAAATGACAATGTGCTACTGCAGTTTTTACAGAGGATGGACAGAGATAATAAGGAGAGAGATAGGGAGACTAAGGAAAGATTGGAAGCATATAAGGATACATTGGAAGCTATTGATAAAAATAATAAGGAAAGATGGGAAGCGCATATGGAAATATTGGAAGCATATACGGAAAGATTGGAAGCGATGGATAATGATAATAAGGAAAGATTGGAGGCAATGGATAAAGATAGTAAGGAAAGATTAGAGGCAAGGGATAAGGGAAATAAAGAGGCAATGAGGAAGCTACACTCAGTTAACGATGAGCGTCTGCCCGCATTTAATAATCGGTTAGATGAGGGGGAGAAGAATCTGGGTGCATTGAAGCAAGTATGTGACGCCGTGAAAGAAAAAGCCAATAATTTGGAGGTACGAATAATTGCAATAGAGAGTGATACTACAGAACGTAGGGACGTGTTGCCGGATGAGCGAATCAAAGAGGTAGTGGTCAGAATGAATACGATTAGTGCAGATGTAAAAACGATCAGTATAAGAGGCGAGACAGGCTCTGACAGTATGCAGCGAGAGGTTTATGCCAAGCAGGGGGAGATACAATCACTATTACAGCTTAAAGAGGCACAATTATAAATAAGTAGGAAACATAGGGAAGAACTAGCACAGTTGCAATTAGCGTGAAGTAGCGAAGGTGACACACCACCAGGTAGATTGCAGAGGGAGAGTGAGATAAATTCAAAAAACGAAAATAGGCAGAAAGAGGAAGACGAATTCAGAGAGTCAGAAGAACGGTTGTGTCGGATAAAACGGGTGGAAAACCCAACTGGGTATAGTCCAAGGCTGTCTCAATTTCAAGATTCATTACCTTCATAGTGGGGACCGCTCCTCAAAATGAAGTTTGTGTGTAACCATTTGAGGGACGAGGCTAGAGCGAAAATGCAGGAAGTTATTAAAGACTGTAGCAGCTATTTAAATGAATTCTGGTCGAAAAGTAAGCAGGACCAGGTTACGCAAAGCATATTGATGATGCCAAATTGTAACGAAGGTGGTATAAGAGATCCAGTGGCGTGCTATCGGGAAATGCTGAGACGAAATAGGTATTTGGATGTGCCATACGAACCTGGGGAGCTCATTAGGATCTATATATCGAAGTTGCCAGTGAAATTGCGCAGAGATATAGCGATAGCAGGCAGAGGCTTAGACGATTCTGCGTCATTTCAGCACTTGTTACAAGAACTGGGTTATGAGAGCAGTATCGTGAACGGAGACACGACTCATAGGTCAGATAGTGTCGACGATAGGAATGGCAGAAACTATCAGAATGACAGGAGAGCATGGAATCCTGGCATTTCATTCTTGTCATAATGGATTGAAGGATAGGAGAAACTAATCCAACATATTGGCCCTTAGCATCTTGCCTTAAACACATGCAGCTGGCACTGAAAATTGTCTATGTAACAGACATACTCTACTGATATGTAGGAATGCAAATACCATACTTCTGATCAGAGAATAAAACACCAGTAATGGCATCTGTTAGGCTGGTCTCTCAGAGCAAAATTTGCAAATTTTTATTTGGGACAGTAAAGCAAAAGGACTGTTTCCTCAAAACAAAACAGTTGCTAAAAATGTTATGTAATAGTGCCAATGAGTCCAGTGTAATTAGTGTGATTTGACTATTGCAGGTACTTAACACGTAATGTAAAAAGTCAACATTGTGATCAGTATGGAATAGGGTACGTTTATACTGCTGTTACAGGTAACATCAGTAATGTGATCGAAGTTTTTAAATTAGATGCCATCTGATCTATAGTATGTCATAGTCGTGGTGACAGTTATAATGAGGTGCTGTGTATGGTTGTTCGGAATCTGGTGTTAGTGAAAGAGGCCACTAGCACCAAAGTTTCTAACACTTGGGCTGTCCCATCTCTCCCAGCTTGTATATTCTCTGCACACATTTAATTTTCATATAAGCTTAGATTCCTAACTATCAAATTCTTTACTGTGTATAGTGGACCATTCAGAGTGAGGCGGATTGTCCATTAAAATGCTGTACTGATTGAGACGATCAAGGGAAAACAATCTCGTGGGCTTCATCACATTTCTAACATCAAAGTGAAGGATAGATCGAAAGTGGGCAAGTTATGGTAGATAGTCAGTGTATTTATTTGTGGTGTGTAACGTTGTGCAGGGTCAAATCGAACATAAGAATTTTCAGGCGGGATGTCAGGAAGTATGACGGAATAGACTGGTCGAATGAGTCATGAACAGGAGTCGACAGAGTGGTGTATGTACGTATTTTTTGTCATATGAATAAGGATCAAGCAGAAACGACATGATGATTAATGAGTGGATAAAGATGGTAGATGGAGAAGCGACGTGATAAATAGTAGTGGATAAAGGTGATATTTAAGGAGAGAAGCGATGTGAAGCAGTGTGATTAATAAAGAGAGATTCGACGTGATGAAACAGTGGTAAATAAAGGTGAGTAGAACTGAATAATGTGGAGATGTCTTAGATGTATGTTACAGAGAGGCCTGTGTATGCTGCAATAGAGATTGATGCCAATGGCGAAGGAAGACCAGGAAATGATGGAGTAATGGACGGACGGAGAGCCGAAATACGAATGAAGAGATGAGGACAACTGCACTATGTGAAAGGACATAAAGGGAGTATGAGATCCAGATGGTGAACGTTGTGGAATACTGACGTAAGATGTAATATTAGTGTAAAATCTAATTTTTACCATAAGATTTGCAATTTGGCGAAAATAATATTTTTTGTTGTTGTTGAAGCCTGGTACCAGTATAACTAATCAAACTGATACCAAGAATGTGTATAGTTGTTTTGCAGGATGAATAATTTGTGTATTTTTTGTTCTTAGATGAAATGTCGCAATTCTAAGTTGATATTTAGCAGGATGAATAATCGGTAAAGTGAATGCAGAGGTAAGCCGATGGAGAGAGGTGCCAGAGTGAAAGGACGAATTCGGAGACTGGAAAGCTATCTCTGAAGCAGCTTCATGTGTTATGTGGTTGAGTATAAGGGAGCAAAGGTATGGTATGTTGTCGTGAGTGTGGTGGTGTTAAGGTTAGCTGACTTCTAGACCTATTCTGTTAGTGTATTAATGGCTTGAATGAGAAGGAAAATGTGATATCTGGTGAGTGAGAGTCGTAGAGTAGTGTGATCAATGCGCACACTCCTGTAAAGGGGATGCTACCGATCCATAACTAAAACACTATTGTGTTATTGTTTGATTTGGATGAACCTCGATGGCAGGTCAGGATCTGGCATCGTGTGGATGGTACATACATGTCCTAGAAATGTTGTTATATATAATAAAAAGGTAAAATATATAAAGAGATACTAATTTCAGTCTGTCACATGCACAAAGGTGCATTGTATGTTGTAGATTTAGAGTCATCAGTTTCTAAAATGTTTATTGTGTTAGGATGTTAAAGTAGTTTACTATTTAATAACATGTGGTAGGTAATTGTGAGCTGTGTAGATTATTTCTTATTTTTTTGTTAGAACACTTTCAAGGGGTATTAATTTCAGTCTGTCACAAGCACAAAGGTTCACTGTATATTGTAGTTTTAGAATAAACAGTTTCTAATATTTTCACTGTGATAGGATGTTAGAGTAGCCTACTATTTGATATTGTAATTATGAGCTGTATAGATTGCTTATTATTCCTTTTGTTTTTTTTTACACTTTCATGTTTTGTATGAGGGACGACAGGTACAATCAATAGCACAAGTGTGGGCTGTATATAGAAAAGGGATAAATGTTGATGTTGTATGTGTAGAAAACTAGGGTGTATGACTATGTTTTTTAGAACAAAGATTCTTTTATTACCAATGTATCTAATAGATCATACATGTAATCAATGAGTATTTAAATACTGTAAGAATATCCTTTTGTCTGTAATGTTGCGAGATGCACGGAAGGGTCTGACTGATTGGTTGTCGTAACGCCCATACCGCTAGTTGGGCGAAGCTGACGTCACCATGGGAGAGCTGACAAAGCCGCGGCACTCCCCACTCCACTGCCGGTTGGGGTACACTCCACGCACCCGCTACAGCAGGTCAACGGCCTGGGGCGACACGCACGTACCACTGGCCATTCATAAGTTCCGCCACCCTTACGACTGGGGAAAGTATCCCGCGGAGGCAACAGTGGGTGGTTTCTTCTGCTCAACGGCGGAGCGACTGCAGAATGAACGACGCGCGGCAGAGTCCGGCGGGCATTTGTTGCCAGCAACTATTAACTAGTACTGGACTGTGGAGCCGTGAAGCAAGATGACTGCTCGTATGTCTCCATAAGGTGGAAAGTGAAGGACTGGTGTTTCCACGTTGTGAGTGGTGGAAAAGATTTTGTCTTTAGCAGACAGGAGGATCTTTTTGTTTTGTCTTGACCACTGAACGGTGGGATCCATAAACTTTTGGCAGTGACTTGTTAAGTGTGATTTGTGAATTGCATGTGGGACGCTTGGTATTCTTGAAGAGGACAGTTGTCGTTTCGTGACTAATTATTGTATGAACGCAAGAAACTAGAGTGGGACATTGACATTTGCGTCTGTAGTAGGAGACATTACTTGAATTGGTGCGGGAATAAGTGCTGTTTGTTGGAACTTACGACTTTTAATTACACCATGAACTGAAAGGACAGAACCGTGGGTAATAGTAGTTGTAGGGCCATTTCTGGACGACCAGATTCGTGTGGATGGTACGCTGAGAGTGACTATGACATTTGTGTTTAATGTGAGATACAGTTTACTGTTCAGTGCGTGTTAAAAATGCCGATTTGAGTGACTTAAAGACTTTCGTCCGGGTAACCATGGGAGGGCTTTGACACCGAGACAGTGTTTCTAGGGAACCTGTCAGCAACTTTTTAGACCCCAAGAAAATCACAGAATGAAATGATTCCGTGTGACTCGCAAGATAGGGAATAATGTATTTGTACTTGTAATTGTGTAAATTTTTTTATATGTTTCATTCCTGAAGGGACAGCAAGTGTAACTGTATTTCATTAACATTTGTGTTTAGAATAGTTAGTGTTTTTTTGTTTGTTTGTTCTGGGTTATCAAGTTCACGTAGGATGTTTATTAGAATATTTGGTACAATGATGCTTTAATTATTAGCCAGTGGTGTAATACTAATGTAGCATTGATCAGTAAGGTTGTCACAGGGGACAAGGGTTTGCATTGCACAACAAATATCGGAATTAACTGATGCATTTTGATGTCGTGGAGAGTAATGATCTTGTTGGTGTGTTGACTGAAGCCACTTATTTTCATTATCACAGTGGTGATATTTCACATTAAAGTGTAACGAAGGCTAGTCGAAATGCAAGATCTTGTCGTCTAAATGTGTAACAATAGAGAAACGAGCAGTAGAGTAAGATACGAGAGCTACTGGTGGATTCAAGTACTTATTGCTAACTATTTATTGCGTGTATTGATCAAAGTTGATGGACTGACTAGCTCAGCAGCAGGTATTTGTACTGGTGGAGAAGGATAAGGTTAAACTCACAGTCGAGTAGTGGTGGCAATTGCTTAGGTGATGATAGTTAATGAGGTATGACATGATGTCTTAGACGAACTATATTACGTAACCAGTATGTAGCTTGTGGTATATTTCATTGTTTCTCTTCTCAGTTTTATTTCTCTGTAGGTTCGATGTATATGTTAGAGTACTGATATGGAGCCTGACTTCTACGTGTAACTAGTGTACGCAATTTTTTTCTTTTGTTGATTTTGTTTTATATATAGACATTGCCGTGCAAAGATTATTGCAACACAATTTATGAATGTCAGATTACTTGCTCTGTGTTTGGACAGTGAGCTATTTAAAATTTCATGAGTACAATTAGTATTTTTTATTTGTTTTAGAATTATTGAAGTTTGGATTACTCCTAAAAATAACGGAGATCCCGGTAACTAAGATAATTTTTATCACACAATTATTTTTTATTTGTATGATGTGATGTTTTATTTGCCATTTGGATTATTGTAAATATGTATGTGTACGTTACTCCGGATTGTGGAGAGTACAATAATGCAACAACTGTGTCAATAATTTGGTAAAGTAACAGCATTTGGTCGTCTATTTGAGGTCACCAGGGGCTAAGGTCTCCTCCTGGTTATTTTGATGACTTGCTACGTTTGTTCTAATACAGTTTTCTAAAAAAAAAAAAAATGTTCAGAACTACCCTCGCATTGCAAGGATAGTACCGTGCCATTTTTTTCTGCATGGGTAGCTGGTGGTGAAAGGGTACAGTACCGCCCAACATTGAAAATAGGTACAACATACTTCATTATTTTTGTCACAACAACACATTTTTTTTGTGTGAAATAACTCAATTTCAATTAATACAGCGAAGCCGGATACCAGTGTGGGAAAGAATGACAATTTATTTATTTAATTGATCACATGTGCACTCCCACAAAGTAAATCCCTACATCCAGTTTGGTGAGATCTGTGAAATGAATGAATGTATGGTCATCTGCTAACCACAGAGAGTGAATGTGAATATATGATCATCTTTGAGACGATTCTTTGGCCACCTTTGGCGGGACGAAAGAGATGAAATTTACCTGAGCTTTGAGTGCCTAAAAATTGGCTGACCAGTATGGTAGCAAGGTGCTCCCCCACTTAAGCAAAGGTGCGAGAGGACCTAGAGAACGGCCATGTTTCAAGCACTCTGCCGCTGGATCTTGTGTTGTTAAGACCTGTTTTAGTTGTGCTCCGTAATGACAAAAGAGTGGAGACATGGTATGCATGTGGAATATTTAAGAGTAGTTTGAAATAATAATTTCTCTATTTCAGGAACTTTTGTGGGGAGAATCAAATGTCAGGCAGGTAATATTAATGGGATTGTAGTAATCTTCGGAAGTGACCAATGGTCACAATGAAACCACGTGTAGCAGTAAGTTGAAATACTTCCGTGTGCTTAAGTTAAGCTGAATTACTAGCGTGAGTACAATAAGTTGAAATATTTAATAAATAGTGTGTGTACCATAAGTTGAAATATTTAAGAAATGGCGTGTGCAGGACTTGAAATTAGAGACGAGTACTTCCACGTGGTGAGTACTGTGTGAGTCTCAATCTGTGTATGAGACAAAGGATAAAGAGAAGTACTCGTTCATGGTATCAGTTGAGGACTCGCGTGTGTGATGAATATGTTCTTAATATTACTTTGCGTGATATGATTCCGTGTGACGCTAGATTCAAACTCTGAGAGAGAAGCAAGGTGAGTCGGCCGTCTATCCAGCAACGCCACTTGGCTTACATTGCACAGGAAGACGTGCAAAAATCTCCAGAGTTCATAGTAGGAAAGTAGAATTACAAAGTGGGGCAGTGTCGTGTGAAACTGGGATAAATACTAACTGAAGTGGGAAAGCTGAAAGTGATAATGTTGTGACTATTTAGTGTTTTGTATTCCATGTCGTAGTGTGGTGTATGTCATGTAATTTGGGTATGTGTGGTTTGCATGGGAGAGTAGCAAGGTAGTTTCAAAAGATTAGTGGGTTATGCCTGTTCCTTCGGTACTGCTCGGTCTGGAGGATAGTTTCGTGATGATGATTGTGAGAGTGGAAGTGTGAGATATAATAAAAGATCCACCATCCTATCCAGAAAGTGCACTGTAGCGTTAAATAATTACGAGACCATAATATAGAGATTCACCAATGTAAAGCTATGCCCACTGGGCGGAATTTCTCACGTGTTGTTGTTGTAGGTTACATGATTTGTGTGTTTAGGTTAGAGAATTTATCTGAATAAATAAGATAGTGAAAAGAAAAAGATTGGTGGACTTTTCCTTCGAATTGTATGTTGTCATAATGTCCCAAATTTATAATGTGTGCGCCATTCATATTCAGTGCGGTGGCCACGTGTTGACAAAAGCCGTTAAATAAAAAAAGAAAGAAAATGTGGTATTGCCAGTGCGTAGTGTACAGTCAGAGTTCTGTAAATTACTGATATTCAGATGCGTGTTTCCGTTGCGTATTAATCATATAGGAGGATAACTTGTAACTTAAGTGTGAGTACTAGAGTTCATGTTACTCGATAAATAAGAATGAATCCACTCGCTTGGCAGACCACTCATCTTGCAGGCCTGACTGCTTGATGCCACAGTATGAGCAAGGCATGTGGGTGCCTCTCAATCCCATCACGAAACACTATGGACTGTCGGAGAACACAATATGGAACGGGAAAATGGAAAAAACAAAACATATTTACAATAAAAATGAATCTCAAGAACTGCAAAAATAAACTATTACAATACGAAGTGAAACCAGAATGCCTTTATGCGAGTGAATGCCTAGCATTAAATTATAAATTAGAGAAATAAGAAGTGTTAGAGAGAAGAATCAAAAGAAAAACTTGTACATCCAATAAAAAGCACAGAAACTTGGCCATTAAGATGCAGAAATAAATATGTCAAAATATGGAAACAATAACATAAACAGTAGGATAAAACGTCTTAAATTTAAGGTTTTTATACATGATGAATAACAATAGGCTAACAAAACATACTTTCAAGTATCTCTCGAAAAGAAACTGACTAGGAGGCGAATCCGAAGAGTTACAAAATATTTAGAAACAGACGACATGGAAGTAGAAAGAGATATTTTCGGAAATAAAGTGTTCGATTTAGAAGTATTCCAAAACAGTAACAGCGAGAGAACAGGTGTTAAGTTATGAGAAAATAAAAACGCCCACAGCCGTCCTTATCATTTTTCTTTATTTTGTTGCAACCAGTTTCGACGCTTCACGGGCCATCCTCAGGCCTGTATGCATAAAACAGTAGCGATAGCATTATCAACTTATCAATCAAGCAACACAAAAACAGATTAAAAACAGAATGAATAACTAGGACAATTTACAGCAAGCATTTGATAGAACGAACAGATACGGCTGCTGTCACATACCTAAAGTATACCATAACAAATTTCCACTCAGTATATTGTACAATTATATTATTTACTAATAACTCCTTTAAATAACTATTCGATGATTTTTATTGGCCTGTCGGACATACGTTATCTGCACAAAGCTGAAATAACCTACAGAAAGACGAAACAACTGTAGAAGATGATAAATTTATAAAGGAAACAGTACCTCATAAACAAGCAAAGAGAAGGAACATGACCTATCAAAATAATGACAAGTTGACTGATAAGTTGATAACGCTATCTTTACTGTTTTATGCATACAGGCCTGGAGATGGCGCAATGAAGCGCCGAAACTGGTTGCAACAAAGTCAATAAAATAATATGGACGGCAGTAGGCGTTTTTATTTTCTCACAGTAGTTTAAGCCGGCCGGAGTGGCCGAGCGGCTCTAGGCGCTTCAGTCTGGAACCGCGCGACCGCTACGGTCGCAGGTTCGAATCCTGCCTCGGGCATGGATGTGCGTGATGTCCTTAGGTTAGTTAGGTTTAAGTAGTTCTAAGTTCTAGGGGACTGATCACCTCAGATGTTAAGTCCCATAGTGCTCAGAGCCATTTGAACCATTTTTCACAATAGTAAACAGCCGTCGTCCCAGAGACCTCCTGTCAGAGGGATGATCATACAAAAATCGGTGTTAAGTGGTCTGAGAAGAGAAAAAAGAGAAGAGAAAATTATACATCATACTTGGGGAGGGGGGGAGGGGGAGAACAGACAGCAGATGAGAAGGAAGTGACCTCAAAATGGAAAGAAACTGAACCACCTTAATATCAGCGCTATTTCCTCCCCAGGTTACAACTCATCCCCTCGCCGAGGTATATTGGCTTACGTAAACTCGGTTATGGTTACAGTTATGTTGGGACAAAAGGCTACGACGTCGTGAATCTGGCGTCACGGTGAGCGCTCCGCGAGAGACAATAGCGAGCGACCCGAGAGGCGCAGCGGCGGCGGCTTGCCGGGCCATTAGCCGACACGCCGGGTGGTGGTCAGGGCGTCGAACCCCGGCGCGGCCGGCGCGCTTTTTTCCGGCTGTCGGTCCCATCACGCAGCGCCGCTTGCGGTCTCTCCCGATTAATAACGGCGATTGACCGGATGAGTCAGCGACCCCTGCACTCCGTACAGTTACCGGCAAGAGACGAAGGCAGTTGAGACAGCACTGTGGGCATACGACGTGTACAGAAGAAGAGGACCTCGCATGGGTCGGATTACGACTCTACATCTACATCTACATCCATACTCCGCAAGCCACCTGACGGTGTGTGGCGGAGGGTACCTTGAGTACCTCTATCTCTGCCCTCTTAGGTCGTAGAGTTGTTTTTTTTTTATATGTATATAGGTAGTCATTCACTAGACCTTCTTGTACGGCTCTCATTCCCATTACTCCTCTAGTCTTAACTTTTACATTTACGGCTTTCCATGATCAGTGTACCGGTATCGCTGCCTTTGAGTTCGTCTCTCTTGTCGGTCAACATAAATTACTTTCATACACAAACGGTTTCGTGTCTCAGATGAACATCATCAATTATATCACAAACAGCAACATTCATGTCATGGAACGATAGCCAGAATAAGCTTACATTTACCAAGAGTAAACAACGGCGTTTTCCACTCCTCTCATGCCCGTGTACCAAAATGGACCAATTTGGCACACAAACTCCTTGCCACGGGAGGACCCACATGGTGGAGGGGCATTGGTTAATAATGCTCTAGCTCTAATATTTACCGAGATACAGACATGTGACATCGTTAAGTCCCTGATGTATAGGCTCTGCTCGCACGACAGGTGTAATGTGCGAGAATAGTATTGACCTTTGCTATCGACTCGTCTGCAGGGTAGCCAAGACATTAGGCTCTTATGTGCAATCGTGTATGCAACCTACCATACATGGCTGTATCGTCTGCCCCCCTCCCCCCCCCCCCCCCACATGCCCATACTTCCACAAACAATCTGTAGTTTCCAAGGTGATGACCATCGGTACATCTCAGCAAGCACACTACATGTATTGCAATTACACAACTGCATTGTGACACATGTCGTTAGGTCGCCAGATGTGCGCCAGTTAGCGCAGGTATGTATCACTGTACTCATCCAAAGTGAAATACCTACGTGTTTGCACCCCATTATAATTACATACAAATGCTACATTCATTGTTTGTTTCGCAACAACAACATAGTATCTGTGCGACGTGGCTGAATGGCGTTGCCACGTCCTGACATTGGATCTGAACATCCTTCGTAACTTCTCCACTGCAACCCACATGACAGTCGCAGGTGCAACTTGCCAAGCTGAAAGTGCACACCAATAGGCCAAGTGTGCCCCTGTGCACAAACCTATGCAATGGAATACAACTGTGTTTCATGAAGCCGTTGCCTAATGTGACAGAAGCAACCATCATAACAGGTAGGGATGTCAGTGAATCACTACATGTAACTCGCAACCCCGAATTCCATTGCAAATCCAGGAACCATTTCATAGACTGTAGATCCCCATACAATTGGCGTTTGCCATCACAATAAATAAAGCACTGTGGCAAACCATGGAGGTATGTGGCATCAACCTTACGACATCCTTTTTTGTGCATGGCCTGCTGCACATGCCATGTAGCAGAGTGAGCTCATCCAGCAATTTGTATATCATGGCATCTGGGAACAGTACACTTAATATTATATATAAGAGTACTATCATGAATTAATATGTCCTTACATATCATCTGTTGTGTTTGTATTTCATATCTATATTGACTTCTGACAATAGTTGGTGGAGTTTGGGACACAAGGATGGTTGGGGTGGTGTACTATCACACAAACACAGCTGCGGTATTCGGGGTGGGGAGGAGGACACTGACAAATAGGGTGGTGAGAAGGTGATGGGCAGTGAGTATATATATATATATATATATATATATATATATATATATATATATATATATATATATATAGGGTATTTAACTGAAGGTGACAGAAATATAATTTTTGCGGGTAATAATTGAGAAGGCGGCGAAAATCATAACAAAGCTTTCTTTTGTTTCAGGACTGTAAACAAAAATGACACAGTCGTTGGAGTAACGGAAATGGGTGGTAAACTGTCACTGGAAAACAGACAATATGATTGAGGTACGCCGGACGGTTTGACCGAGCGGTTCTAGGCGCTACAGTCTGGAACCGCGCGACTGCTACGGTCGCAGGTTCGAATCCTGCCTGGCGCATGGGTGTGTGTGATGTCCTAAGGTTAGTTAGGTTTAAGTAGTTCTAAGTTCTAAGGGACTGATGACCTCAGAAGTTAAGTCCCATTGTGCTCAGAACCATTTTTTTGATTGAGGTACGACGACGTTTGAGGGTTGAATTTGGAACATCACCACCAACAAGAGTAACAGTTACAAAAACCTGAGATAAGTTTGACGTCGAAGGAACTGTGCAGGATATGAAGAAGGGACATTGCGAAAGAAAGAGTGTAAGGGACGATGCAGTGATCCAGGCGTACACACAATCCTCGAAGAAATCTGTGAGGTAATGCTCTAGTGGGACTGGTATCTGCGATAGCATTCTTCATAGAACCGTGCAGGATCAGAAATTTAAGTCTTAAGTTCAAGACTTTTCCAAGCTCATAACGAGGGTGATCCCGATAGTCAAGTAAATTTTGTGAGTGGATCTTTAACAGATGTGAAGGAGAGCAACGTTTCCAAGATATAATTCTTTGGTGTGATGAATCGACCTTTAAACTTAACGGAACAATTAACCGCCATAAGTGCGTGTACTGTGTCAGTAAGAATCCACGCATAACCGAGTATGGGCATGTTAATGTAACAGGAGTATCAGTCTGGTGTGGTCAGTCTTATAGAGGGTTAATCGGTCCATATTTATTGAAGACGTTGTCACAGGTGGCTCTTACATAGAATTGTTGCATATGATAATACCTGACCGTAAAGACGTTTTAGAAACTGAAAATTATTACCTTCAACAGGATGGGGCGCCACCCCACTATCAAACTGATGTGATGGCACTTCTCAGTCGTACTTTCCCTGCCAAACAGATAGGACGGAGAGGGAGTATGAAGTTTCCAGCTGAATCTCCTGATTTAAGTCCTCTAGGCTTCTACCTATGGAATACTCTCAAGAAAACAGTTAACACCGCAAGACCACGGACACCGAGTGATCTTAAAGAGCAAATTGAGCAAGCCTGTGATGCTATTACACTAAGAACCAAACAGTTGGCATGTCGCTCTGTTGTAAGTTTTCGTCGACGGTGTATTGCGACGGAGTCCATTTTGAGTATTTACTACATTTACTTGGACCTTAAAGTACACCACAAACATTGTGTTGTACTTCTGTGTACTTTAATTAAAGAGATATTCAGTTTTAAGGAGTATATACATATATATATATATATTTTTTGGGACACTGTATATATATATATATATATATATATATATATATATATATATATATATATATGGTGTCCCAAAATAATGTATACACTCCTTGAAACAGCATGTGTTTATGTATGTCCATCACCTCCCTGTTGGCAACTGGATCAACTAAAATATGATATACTTGCAGGTTAAAAAAAACCCTATGGCTCCCATAGGAGCAGAGACAGGGCAAACAAGCGGTTTCTAGCAAATGGCTTGTAGATAGCTCTGCAGGACGGGTGCGCTGTGTGGGAGTAGTATCGACTTGCTTTGTTCACTTACTTGGCAGGGCTACGTGTTCGCAAGGGACAAGAAGTGGTTTTCCAGCCCCCAACGAGTAAGCTACCCTGCACGACAGGTATGTAGTTTTGGCTAGTTTTATCAACCAGCTTTGCTTCTGAGCATACCCATTAGAGACAAAAAAACAGCTCTTCAGCCCCTTATGTGTAGACAGGTTTGGAAGGCTTGTGTGCTGGGGGAGTAGTATCAGCATGCTTCAACGACCTGTTTTGTAAGGACCATAAGTGTGGGTGAGCTGGACAGACTGCAGGATAGGAGAAGATGGACAGGGAGAAATGGGTTAAGGAGGGAAGGGACAGGGAGAAGCGAGCAGGAGAAGATGAACAGAGAGAGATTAGAGTGCAGGAAGAGATGCTTAGGTGGAAGTGGGGAAGAGAAGATGAACAGAGAGAGGTGGGAAGGGGGAGATGGATAGTGGGAGGCTGCAGGAGGAGATGGAGGGGGAGATGGGGGCAGGAGGAGATAGACAGAGGGCGGGGGAGGAGGAGGTGGGTATAGAGAGAGGGGGGAAGAGGAGATAGGCAGAAGAATGGAGAGGAGAAGATGGACAAAGAGAGGGGGAGGAGGAGATGGGCAGAGATGTGGAATGGGAGATGGACAGAGAGAGGGGGCAGGAGGAGTAAATCGACAGAAAGAGGAGGGAAGAGGAAATGGAATAAGATAGCGGGAGGAGAAGGTGGACAGAGAGAAGAGAGACGAGGATACAGGCAGTGAAATGGGGAGGAAGGGACAGTCGAGCGAGAGGGGGAAGGAGGAGGAAGTGGGCAGAGAGGGGGATGAAGAGGAGATAGACATAGGGGAGGTGAGGAAGAGATAGACAGATACGGGAAGAGGAGGAGGAGAGTGCCGAATGCATATGCATACAAAGCTGTGGAGAAAACGCTAGTTACATAATAAATTTCCCAGTGAGATTAATGACACAACTAAAATCAAAATATTTATAGTCACTTAAGACATACCTCTTAAATAATTCATATTACAAAGTCACAGATTATTTCGAGAGCACAGAGAAGGAAATGGTAAAAAAATTATGTTATTTAATAAGTAATAACTTTCATTCTGCATTAAATACCATATTTTAATGCTCCTTAATGTAAAACCCAATGCCCTTGAAATGTGACGGAAAATTATAATCTCTTTCCAGTCTCCTGAGCTCAACATTTCATTCACTATCGTGATGTACTTTTGCCTAGGAGGCCACATGAAGACTTGGCTAGAAAGACAGCAGTATCGTCAAGAACTTACTGCCAGCCGAAAGCGTGTGTGTGTGTGTGTGTGTGTGTGTGTGTGTGTGTGTGCACATGCTGTTTATTTTACTACAATATGATGCCCAATGATATGATATAACACAGTGTCTCTATATGCATGAATTGATTAATTTTGAAGAAGTTGCGTTTTTCAGTTAAGATGACATGTAAATGATCTGTGGATGAATAAACAACAAAATAACTAACTCTTCACCTGAAACTGTCTCTGCTTTATTGCTACCATTTCATTTTCAACTGTTTATATGTTTTGTGTCTTGTATAATTGATTATACATTCGCAGGTATTTTCAAATTGTGACTGCTGTTTATCTTCGAAACTTTATAAGACATATAATATTTGTTGATCCTTTGATCAATTGGTGCAACGATTGAGATAAGTCTTTTCTAAACACAGAATTTTTCTGAACACAGAAATTCGGGCACACAGAATTTAGATAATAGCGTGTGGAAGCAAATGTACTTAAATTTGTGCAAATTCAGTGAACATAATGCATTCTAATTGCTCTCCTCATTTCATATCTCAAACAACTCAGCTCACTTTCATTATGTCAGTGCAGTCACAGCGTAAATTTGTAAAATAATTAACTTGTTCTATTATTTCACATCTGTAAAATTTATTTGTCCTTTTAGGGTCCTTTGCAACAGTAGCTTAGCTTATATCATCTTTCCGGATGCTTTTGAATCACAGTACTTGCAAATATTGTTCTGAGGATACGTTTTGTTTTGAAGATTATCTTTATTTCCTGAAAAAAAAAACATGTCATCTTAGCGTAAAGTGATAAGTTTCCGTCATTAGCAACGAGTAACAAACATTGATTATTTGTTATTAAATCTAAAAACTTTCTTTTCACTTTTAATTCCCTACTCATGTGAGTAAGGGGGTTGGGAGGGAGGGGGGGTTCAGTTGAAAAGCTCGACTCTTTGCAGCCAAAACTCAGCCGGCCTGACCTGGAGACGTTAGTAAAGTGGACAGTTCTTGCTGACAGTGGTCCGTTTACAGGAAGCTGCAGGACAGTGCAAGCAACACTTGCCCTGCGTTTTACGGCAGAAACCGCGGCACCGTTGCCATCATATTTCAGAATGTATGAGTAGAACAGTGAAGCCAATTCTACCATCACTATTGTACCTCCACTGTTCACTTCTGTAGAAAAAACAGACATGTGCTATTAAAAAAAAAACTACCTTTGTGTTGACATTGGCGTTCGTTGACCTTTACGGATTATGCGTCCCTGCCCATTGTGAGAGCCCCTGACATGGTTGTATCCCCGATCAATTGGATTTTTGTACTTCGTTTCTTTTCGGAAATATGTAAGGCGCACAAAAATATGGAAACATCATGTGTTTAATCGGCGTTTCCACAGCGCAAATTATTTCTGTATATCGTTTCCCGCGAGGCTGCGAAGAAGCTCTGCTGTTTTCACTTTCCAGTGAGGCGTAGGAAAAGGTCGGAAGGAAACTACTGTGTTGATCGATTCTGATGAAACGTGTCACAGCGTAAGAGCGCACTTCCTGGTGTTTTTTCATTTGCCTCGTGATATTGTGGGTTTCTGGGCCCTATCGATAGGAATGTGTTGTGAAAAGTGGATCGCATTCTCCGTGTCAATTTCGGGACTAAATTTTGCTTATTGCACTGTTACTGGCATAAGTAACACAGGTAAAAAAATGTAAAGCTGCTTTCAAGCTGTAGGTTAGTTTGAACAATATAGTCCATTACTAGGAATGTTTCTAGCATATAGTGCATGTGCTTGACTTTCTCCGACATTTGAACTGACTCTCCCGGCCCGCAATGGGAGGAGCGTGGTGGTCAGGTTACAGTTTAACGTGGATTCCAGACCATAAAAGACGTTAAAGATATGTCTCGCCACTATAAAATTCATGTAACAGTCTTATTCTTATTTTTAATGCAGTTCGGTGGCTACATATATTAAAAGCATTCCAGATATCTCCATTATATCTTTTGACAACAAGAAAGTGAATATCAAACAAAATTAGTTGTTAGTTATTCAAAGAACGATGGGGTGCAATAGTGTTGTACAAATCTCAGTCCTTGTAGTTGTCTCTGTTAAGGAATTAAAACAGAATAATTCGAATGACTCTAAAATCTACATATTTAGTAATTATATCTGCGTTCGAAAAGGTACGAGGATAAGTCAAATTAAAACCTTAAATATTTTTTAAATATAATTTATTGTGCAGAAGTGATACAAAGCTGTATCACTTTTCAACATAATCTCCTCGACGCTCAATGCAACTCCTCTAGCGCTTACAAAGTGCATAAATTGCTTTAGAAAAAAATTCTTTTGGTAGTCCGCGCAACCACTCGTGCACCGCGTGGCGTACCTCTTCATCAGAATGGAACCTCTTTCCTCCCATTGCGTCTTTCAGTGGTCCAAACATATGGAAATCATTGGGGCAAGGTCTGGTGAGTATGGTGGATGAGAAAGACACTCAAAATGCAGGTCTGTGATTGTTGAAACTGTTGTACGGGCAGTGGGGGTCCTTGCATTGTCATTTTGCAAATGGACACCTGCTGACAGCAATCCACGTCGCTTTGATTTGATTGCAGGCCGCAGATGATTTTTTAGGACATCTGTGTATGATGCACTGGTGACAGTGGTCCCTCTAGGCGTGTAATGCTCCAAAATGACGCCTTTTTCGTCCCAAAAGAGAGTCAGCATGACCTTACCTACTGATGGTTCTGTTCGAAACTTCTTTGTTTTAGGTGATGAGGAATGGCGCCATTCCTTGCTCTCTCTCTCTTCGTTTCCGGTTGGTGGAAGTGAACCCAGGTTTCGTCCCCAGTAACGATTCTTGCAAGGAAGCCATCACCTTCTCGTTCAAAGTGCCGAAGAAGTTCTTCACAAGCATCAACACGTCGTTCTCTCCTTTCAGGAGTCAGCTGCCGTGGCACCCATCTTGCGGACACTTTGTGAAACTGGAGCACATCATGTGCAGTGTTGTGTGCTGACCCATGACTATTCTGTAAACATGCTGCAATGTCATTCAGTGCCACTCGGCGGTTTTCCTTCACTATGGCTTCAACTGCTGCAATGTTCTGTGGAGTCACAACTCGTTGTGCCTGATCTGGACGAGGAGCATCTTCCACTGAAGTCACACCATTTGCGAACTTCCTACTCCATTCGTAGACTTGCTGCTGTGACAAACATGCATCACCGTACTGAACCTTCATTCGTCGATGAATTTCAGTAGTTTCCACACCTTCAGTACGCAAAAACCGAGTAACAGAACGCTGTTCTTCCCTGGTGCAAGTCGCAAGTGGGGCGGCTATCTTTATATTGATACTGCGACGGTATGTGTGCATCTGCACTATGCTGCCACCTACAGGCAATTCTGCACGCTGTTTGTAGCACGCTTACCAACTTACAGGATAACGGCACGAAATTTCGATTTGTTATTAGAAATTTAAGGTTTTCGTTTGACCTACTCTCGTATGTTTCAATGGCAAAATTGCGGAAAAGGGTACACACATCCTTAGCAATCTGTGGTGTGCACTACAGTGTTATAAAAACGGCTGACAGCTCAAGTCCGCGCACTCAGTGGAAGTGAAGTCCACTCGTCCGTCGCAGCCCTAGAATGGCTCTTGGCACGGGCAAACGATACTGGTTGTTACTTATAATTCAAGATGAGAGGACAGCTGCTCAATGAGGTGGCAACTGGGGCTCCGCCGGCTGTGGTTAGTACTGCGGGTTTTTGCGGCGGCCGCAGCCTTCTGCTGCCCGCAGCCGGGAGTCCGCACAGGGCGCGAAACACGAGCTCCGGGGGAACGCACAGCGAGGCGGTCCGCCCATACGTCCACTTTGTTATCTTATGTCGGCGTGTTCTGGAGACACTAGCGTACTTTCTCCAACTCTTCAGCTACATGTATGACAAGATCAAGTTCTCTGCGGAGACGGAGAAACAGAGCGTTCTGTCATCACTCCAAGTTCTCTCCTGCACAAGCTGGAATGGCTCTTTAGATCACAGTGTCCACGACAGACAGTTTTGTGTGAACCAGAAAATAACTAGCTAACCGCGACCACCAAATATATGCTCGTTTAGCCTGACAAGAAGACCACATAACACTCGGATTTTTGCAATTTTTCGCATGTATGTAAGCGGGTATCAATCATCCGAAGCACCTCATTGCAACTCTCAAAACTTCTCGAGAAAAACTTCTAAATTTTTCTGGCGTTCTTGTTTCACTCAAAGTTCCCATCTTTCGATGGGCTGCATGACCGTGGGAGAATGCTTGGCTACCACGTGGGCAGCATGCGTTCGACTCTTCGCTGATGCAAATTTGTAACCAAAGATGAACATTCTACGAGTATTTCCGTGAAGCGTAAAATAAGTAGAGATGAAAAATAAATCGGCAGCGAGCTGGAGTGTTGAATGCTTCTACGAACCTCGTTCTGGTCTTTTTTTCGTTCATTAAAATACATATGTCGTTCAAATAGAAAATTCATCAAATATATACTGATTAACGCTGTTTGAGTTTCGAATTATCGTACCATAAATACAAAAATCCTATTGTCGTGTGGTCTCCTCGAAAAGGTGTGTGGAATTTACAGCGTGCCTCACCAAATTCTGGATTAGATTACATTAGATTAGATTTATTTTATTCCAAGTGATTCGTAGTAGGAGATCCTCCAGGTTGTAGAACATGTCAGAAACACAATAATACATGACAAACATTTACAACTCAAACAAATAAGCTAATGTACCATTCCACAGGTCCCAAGTGGAATGATCGTCTTTTTTTTTTAATGAACACTATATGAAAGAATCATTTTACAAATACTAATGCACTGAATTTAAAATAAAAAAGTTTTTTTATTTTATATATAAGGTAATAAACGTGTAATGCAACTACTATAATACTTATTTACAATGAACACATTACTGCACTGAAATTGTGCAGAAGTTATACATACAAATCAGTTGGCTCTACTGAGAAATTCATCAATGGAGTAGAAGGAGTTGGCTACCAATAAATCCTTTAGGCTTCTCTTAAACTGAATTTCATTGGTTGTTAAGCTTGCCCTGAGTTTCTGGCATCTGCAACATCTACATTAAATTTGATCTGCCAATAAAATGGGTCAGACTAACGTTCTTTGGTTCCAAAAGCCTTACTTGCTAACGCTACCAAACAGTCTATTGAATAACTTGTCCCAAAATACAACGTTCACTTGCATTTTCTGCATACGATCTTATTTTTCCAGAAAAGCAGATACTGTGAGACGAATTTAGTGAAATAACTATTTTGTAGATCTGATAAGTAAAAGTACATTGGATGTGGGGTTGTTAGTGCTGTTTTCGTGGCGTTTGAATGACGCATCTTCCTGAAATTTACTCCACTTTTCGTCGAGTGTTGCGAAACACCTTGTATCGCTTGCCCTGACGCCGCTAGCTTCAGTCGAGAGTGGCGGAAAATTCCGGCCAGCGTGCCATTTAAACAGCTCCAACAATACCGCAAAACTTTTGTATGTCCATCCTTTTAGCAGGACGTCTCTGGGACGACGGCCGTTTACTATCGTGACAAAAAATAAAAACACCTACAGCCGTCCCTATGATTTTATTTTGTCGCTATCAGTTTCGACGCTTCACTGCGTCATCTTCAGGCTGTTTTGATGCGGTACGGGTTGCATGGGGATCGTATCAACCTGTACCGCATCAAAACAGCCTGAAGATGACGCAATGAAGCGTCGAAACTGGTAGCGACAAAATAAAATAAAATCATAAGGACGGCTGTAGATGTTTTTATTTTTTGTCACAATACCGCAAAAATCCAGATATCGCATTTTTTACTCCATTATTTCTTGTGACACATACAAAATGATTACATTACTGAATTTGTCTCAAACAGGTCTGCTATTCTGATGCAAAAAATATCATACAGCCAGATTAAATAAAACCTTTTAGCGAGCATAGTATGTCTTAGAATATGTCATTCAAAGGATTTCTGGAAGCATCATCAGACAGAACTTTTGTAACTAAGTAACTTTTGTCTGAATTACTTTCCTGTCACATCAAAATTAACAGTGCTTTTGCGGATGTTGTAGGTAGATGATGCATCCTATATACAGCAAAAGTTTCTTCTGGGCGATCATCGGTGAATCGAACACGAAAGATTAGAGGCTGATGAATATGTTGTACTGCGCATCCTGTAACACACACTGTGGAGTAAAACCGTAAATGAAAGTTTGAATAAAGGCAGTAGTATTAAAATTTCGTTATTAAGGATGGCATCGTGAAGGCTACGACTGTTGATATTTTCTAAATAAAACAATTTTCTCCGTCACTGCCCGCATCTCGTGGTCGTGCGGTAGCGTTCTTGCTTCCCACGCCCGGGTTCCCGGGTTCGATTCCCGGAGGGGTCAGGGATTTTCTCTGCCTCGTGATGGCTGGGTGTTGTGTGATATCCTTAGGTTAGTTAGGTTTAAGTAGTTCTAAGTTCTAGGGGACTGATGACCATAGATGTTAAGTCCCGTAGTGCTCAGAGCCATTCTACGTCAGTCGCATATTTATTTTGCCACTATGATTTTCGATGGTGGACAATCGTTTGGTTACATAGGTGGTGTTAGTCAAGAGACAGACACCTTCCCACAGCAACAGACGAAGTGTAAGTATGCTGCGTCTTTCGCTGGTGATAAAATTGTGTTTTCAGAAAAGACATGGTTAAAGTTAAAAAAATATGAATTTGTGAGAGCAAAGTGTACTTGCAAGGGAACTAGAGCAGTATGTAAACTACAACAATGTGTAAATTATGTTTACGCAATCGCTTCAAAGGTGTTACACATATCAGATTCTTGCTTACATTGAGTACTAAGATAACTGAAAAGTGAAACTGCTGGGACTTGACTATTCGTTATCATACATCATAATTCAACTATTGTATTAAATAGTTACGTATATAAATATGTTTATCATTTAATTTAAAAAATATGAACGAGCTGCAACAGAATATGGACTTGTGCACAATTTAATTATAATATTAGAGAGTTATGTATACATAAATAACTTCGTCTTCTTGTATTTTACAAATAATGATGGGCTGCAATAGAATATGAACATGTGCACCTTTCAAATATTGTATTTAACTGCTTGTATATAAATGTACTATGAACTTTGGGAAATGAATGGAAGAGCTCAAGTAAATTCCTGTGCACTGAAATGGTAAATTATGGAAATACTTTAAGTTCTTCGATAAAGCTTAGGAAAAAGTTGATCGAGTCTCTTTCATTATTGTCATTGAGTTGATTTTCATCAAGTTTATTTATGTGGATGTGGGCTTCTAGTTCTTCTTCCAGAAGCATCTTGTACACTTTACTCAGTGTGTGTAGTACCTTAAAGTTGTTTTGTACACTGCCGAATAGATGCCCTGTATCTTTCATATGGGGAGGCTAACGCAGATTTGTGGAGTGTTGTATCAGAATGCGTTGATGTGTTCTTTGAATGTGATGTGGAAGCTGTGGCTGTTTGATCTCTTTTGGCTGAGGAATAATTCAGCTACAGTTCCTGACATCCTTGTACCCATAGCTAGCGAATTTGTTTGTTTGTAGATTTTGTCATTGAAAGAGGAGTAATTATATTTCAATACCAGTTCCACTTGGTTAATGACTTATGTGATTTCTGCAGGGGAGAGTTTCTTGTACTTTATACGTTCTGTTTAATAACAGCAATAGCTTCATGAATGGATATGTTAATACACAGATCCGTTACATCAAGAGAGATTATTTGGCATTTACTACTATTGTGTTTGTATTTCAGGTCATTGGCAAATGAGAGGCTATTTTTATTGAACAGTTATTTTTTAACATGAAGTTATCCTTTTGGATCTCTTTGAGATTCTGTAGAATTTTATATGGAGGGTAATTTATTGAGTTTGAGATTGGTGTAATGGAGCCATCTTTTTTGTGAACTTTTAATTGAGATCGTAGGTGAGGAGTTATTGGTTTCATGGATATAGACTGCTGATTTTCTTTTTCGGTAAGGAGAAAGTTAATATTTTTGAGGAGCACCTTAAGTTAAGCTTAGAATTTGCTGGTAAGTTCCTTTTTGTGACTGTATGATATTTTCGTCAAAAAACATTAGAGTTTTCTAGACACATGCATTTTCATATAGAATAACTTAAAAGTTTCCTTTTTCTGCCTTTGTGGCAATTGCTTTATTGTCTTTCAGTTTCGTATTTAGAGTGTGGACTCCTCTGTTTTCATTAATGATCGTTGTGTATCTCTCGTGGTTTCTTTCTCAGGCAGGTTTTCAACTTTTTCTGCTACAGTAATTTTAGTACTGTTGTCTAACTTGGTGACATCTATAGCATTTTTAGTGGCTGGTACTAACTCCTTAATATTTCTGGTGCCGAGTTGTCTCTCCACGTTTTATTTATGCTCTTCGTCATAGAATTCAATTTCAGTGGTGTTTATAACAGTATTATGGGATTTGTGCTGTATCCAGAAAGGCCCGTACAGGAACTGCAACATTGGGTCGTGCATTATCCTGCTGAAATGTAGGGATTCACAGGAATCGAATAAATGGTAGAGCCACGGGTCGTAACACAACTGAAATGTTACGTCAATGTTCAAAGTGCCGTCAATGCGAACAAGAGGTGGCCGAGACGTGTAACCAATGGCGCCCCATACCATCACGCCGTGTGATACGCCAATATGGCGATGACGGATACACGCTTCCGATGTGCGTGTCGCCAAACACGGGTGCGACCATCATGATGCTGTAAACAGAACCTGGATTTATCCCAAAAAATGACGTTTTGCCATTCGTGCACCCAGGTTCGCCGTTGAGTACAGCGTCGCAGGCGCTCCTGTCTGTGATGCAGCGTCAAGGGTAACCGCAGCCATGGTCTCCGAGCTGATAGTCCATGCTGTTGCAAACGTCGTCGAACTGTTCGTGTAGATGGTTGTTGTCTTGAAAACGTCCCCATCTGCTGACTCAGGGATCGAGACGTGGCTGCACGGTCCGTTACAGCCATGCGGATAAGATGCCTGTCATCTCGACTGCTAGTGATACGAGGCCGTTGGGATCCAGCAGTCATTGGATCTGGACCAACGCGAGCAGCAATGTGGTGATATGATAAACCGCAATCGCGATAGGCTACAATCCGATTTTTATCAAAGTCGGAAACGTGATGGTACGCATTCTCCTCCTTACACAAGGCATCACAACAACTTTTCACCAGGCATCGCCGGTCAACTGCTGTTTGTGTATGAGAAATGGGTTGGAAACTTTCCTCATGTCAGCACGTTGTAGGTGTCGCCACCGGCGCCAACCTTGTGTGAATGGTCTGAAAAGCTAATCATTTGCATATCACAGCATATTCTTCCTGTCGGCTAAATTTCGCATCTGTAGCACGTCATCTTCGTGGTGTAGCAATTTTAATGGCCAGTAGTGTAAATGCCTCGACGTTTCTTCTTTCCCTCGCGACTCCACTTCTGGTGACTAGAATTACCTCCTTTCTCAGGTTCGAACCGGCTGCGAAGGCTGCTGCGCTGTTGGGACGCGATCGGGACGCACCCCCCGCGGTATTGCGCGGTGCATTACGGCTGACGGCGCCGCGACGCACGGTCCCGCGGGGCGCCGCCGCCGTCGCTCCCCTGGCGATGCCGGCTGACCCTGTAATGGCGGCGCTGGCAGGGGCGGCGACCTGTCAACCGCTAAATTAACAGAGGCCGGCCGGCGCAGCGCCGTGGCCCGCCGGGACGCGCCGAGTGCTG
This sequence comes from Schistocerca serialis cubense, assembly GCF_023864345.2. Taxonomy (NCBI): domain Eukaryota; kingdom Metazoa; phylum Arthropoda; class Insecta; order Orthoptera; family Acrididae; genus Schistocerca; species Schistocerca serialis. The sequence goes on from NC_064638.1 coordinate 776,476,345, forward strand.
GGGTGGGCGGCGGCGGCGGCGGCCGGAGGGTCCGGGACACGCACTCCGCGCCGGCGGGTCGAGCTGCTGCATGGGAGACGAGCAACACCTAGCGACAAACGGCACTTTTGTTTCGTCCGTATCCACTCTGCCGCACCGTAAAACCATGTGTGGCAAGTGGTGCGTTGTCGAAGACAATCATTTCGCCCCCTTACTTTTCTTCTGCACTGCAGATGGCTACACAGGATAATTGAAATGGCGTGGGAGTCGGGACAGGTTCCATCAGACTGGACGAAAGCAGTAATCACACCAACCTTTAAACATGGAAACAGAAAAGTTTGTAACAACTACAGAGGTATCTCTTTAATCAACGTTGTGGGTAAAATCTTCTCAGATATTGTTGAAAGGAAAGTGCGAGTATTAGTTGAGGACAAATTGGGTGAAAATCAGTGTGGGTTTAGGCCTCTTAGAGGTTGTCAGGACCAGATCTTTAGATTACGGCAAATAATGGAGAAGTGTTACGAGTGGAACAGGCAATTGTATCTATGCTTTATAGATCTAGAAAAGGCATATGACCGGTTTCCTAGGAGGAAGTTATTGTCTGTTCTACAAGATTATGGAATAGGAGGCAAACTTTTGCAAGCAATTAAAGGTCTTTACATAGACAGTCAGGCAGCAGTTAGAGTTGACGGTAAATTGAGTTCATGGTTCAGAGTAGTTTCAGGGGTAGGACAAGGCTGCAACCTGTCTCAACTGTTGTTCATACTATTTACGGATCATATGTTGAAAACAATAAACTGGCTGGGTGAGATTAAGATATGTGAATACAAAATAAGCAGTCTCGCATGTGGGGATGACTTAGTTGTGATGGCAGATTCGATGGAAGGTTTGCAAAGTAATATTTCAGAGCTAGATCAGAAATGTAAGGACTATGGTATGAAGATTAGCATCTCCAAAACGAAAGTAATGGCAGTGGGAAAGAGATATAAACGGACTGAGTGGCAAATAGGAGGAACAAAGAATAGATGGACGGTTTCAAGCACTGGAAGTGAGGTGTAGCAAAGCTAATGCAGTGAGCGCTCAGCTACGATCTACTCTCTTCTGCAAGAAGGAAGTCAGTACCAAGACTAAGTTATCTGTGCACCGTTCAATCTTTCGACCAACTTTGTTGTATGGGAGCGAAAGCTGGGTGGATTCAGGTTACCTTATCAACAAGGTTGAGGTTACGGATATGAAAGTAGCTAGGATGATTGCAGGTACTAGTAGATGGGAACAATGGCAGGAGGGTCACCACAATGAGGAAATCAAAGAAGAACTGGGAATGAACTCTATAGATGTAGTCAGGACGAACAGGCTTAGATGGTGGGGTCATGTTACACGCATGGGAGAAGCAAGGTTACCTACGAGACTCATGGGTTAAGCAGTAGAGGGCAGGAGTCGGGGTAGACCAAGGACAAGGTACCTGGATTCGATTAAGAATGATTTTGAAGTAATACGCTTAACATCAGAAGAGGCGCCAATGTTAGCACTGAATAGGGGATCATGGAGGAATTTTATAAGGGGGACTGTGCTCCAGACTGAATGCTGAAAGGCATAATCAGTCTTCAACGATGATGATGATGACGCAGGTGATACATGGAAGAAGATGAAAAACAAATGAACCAGTGTAAAAACACACTGAAGCGCCAAAGAAACTGGTATAGGCATGCGTGTTGAAATAATGTAAACAGGCAGAATACGGCGCAACGGTCGGCAACGCTTATATAAGCCAACAAGTGTCCGTCGCAGTTGTTAGGTCGGTTGCACCTGCTACAATGGCAGGTTATCAAGATTTAAGTCAGTTTGAGCGTGAGGACAAAGCGCACGAGCGACGGGACACAGCATCTCCGACGTAGCTGTGAAGTGGAGATTTTCCAGTACAGTCATTTCACTGAAGGTGGCAGAGGTAAAACACAGGGAGCGAAAGGCTATTTACAATTTGTACAGAAACCAGATGGTAAATATAAGAGTCCAGGGGCATGAAAGGGAAGCAGTGGTTGGGAAGGAAGTGAGATAGGGTTGTAGCCTCTTCCCGATGTTATTCAATCTGTATATTGAGCAAGAAGTAAAGGAAACAAAAGAAAAATTTGGAGTAGGAATTAAAATCCATGGAGAAGAAATTAAAACTTTGAGGTTTGCCGATGACATTGTAATTCTGTCAGAGACAGCAAAGGACCTGGAAGAGCTGTTGAACGGAATGGACAGTGTCTTGAAAGGAGGATATAAGGCGAACATCAACAAAAGCAAAACGAGGGTAATGGAATGTAGTCGAATTAAATTAGGTGATGCTGAGGGAATTAAATTAGGAAATGAGACACTTAAAGTAGTAAATGAGTTTTGCTATTTGGGGAGCAAAATAACTGATGATGGTAGAAGTAGAGAGGATATAAAATGTAGACTGGCAATGGCAAGGAAAGCTTTTCTGAAGAAGATAAATTTGTTAACGTCGAGTATAGATTTAAGTGTCAGGAAGTCGTTTCTGAAAGTATTTGTATGGAGTGTAATCATGTATGGAAGTGAAACATGGACGATAAATAGTTTAGACAAAAAGAGAAGAGAAGCTTTCGAAATGTGGTGCTACGGAAGAATGCTGAAGGTTAGATGGGTAGGTCACATAACTAATGAGGAGGTATTGAACAGAATTGGAGAGAACAGAAATTTGTGGCACAACTTGACTATAAGAAGGGATCGGTTGGTAGGACATATTCTGAGGCATCAAGGGATCACCAGTTTAGTATTGGAGGGCAGCGTGGAGGGTAAAAATCGTAGAGGGAGACCAAGAGATGAATACACTAAACAGATTGAGAAGGTACTGGGAGATGAAGAGGCTTGTACAGGATAGAGTAGCATGGAGAGACGCATCAAACCAGTCTCTGGGCTGAAGACCACAACAACAACCGTTAATATCAGGAATCCGGTGAAACATCAAATCTCCGACACCCCTGCGGCTGGAAGAAGATCCTGCAAGAACGGGACCAACGACGACTGAAGAGAATCGTTCGACGTGACAGAAGTGCAACCCTTCCGAAAATTGCTGCAGATATCAATGATGGGTCATCAACAAGAGTCAGTGTGCGAACCATTCAACGAATTATCGATACGGGCTTCCGGAGCCAATGGCTCACTCGCGTACCCTTGATGACTGCACGACACAAAGCCTTACGCCTCGCCTGGGCCAGTTAATACCGACATTGGGCTGTCAATGACTGGAAACATGTTGCCTGGTCGGACGAGTCTCGTTTCAAATTGTATGGACTGGATGGAAGTGTATGGGTATGGAGACAACTTCATGGACCCTGCATATCAGGAGGGGACTGTTCAAGCCGGTTGAGGCTCTGTAATGGTGTGGGGCGTGTCCAGTTGGAGTGATAGGGGACCCCCGATACGTCTAGGTACGACTCTGACGGGTGATCCGTACGTAAGCATCCTTTCTGATCACCTGCATCCATTCGTGGCCATTGTGTATTCAGCGGACTTGGGCAGTTCCAGCAGGACAATGCGAAAACCCACACGTCCAGAACTCCGGGAACACTCTCCTAAGTTTAAACCCTTCCGCTGGCCACCAAACACCACGGATACGAAAATTATTGAGCATATCTGGGATGTATTGCAACGTGCTGTTCAGAAGACAGCTCCGTCCCCTCGCACTCTTACGGATTTCTGGGCAGTCCTGCAATATTCATGGTGTCAATTACCTCCAGCACTACTTCTGACGTTAGTCGAGTCCATACCACGTCGTGTTGCGGCACTTCTGCCTGCTCGCGGGGGCCCTACACGTTATTAGGCAGGTGTACCAGTTTCTTTGGCTCTTTACGGTATGAATAAGACGTCATAATCTGGTGCAGTTCCCGTTCAGAGCTACTGACAGTACTCTGCTGCATCGGTCCCTTTCTTGGCTCGAATTTGTGGCCAGTCTCTAGCAGAGGGACTACTGCCAAGCGACTGCGTATTATTCGCGTAGAGAATCCTGGTATAAAGTGTAGCGAACGACAGTCGCAGAAAATACGCCATTCTTGAAAAACATTCACTTATATCAGAGAACAAGCATTTACACCGACCCAGGTGGAGCAGTGGTTAACACAATGAACTCGCAGTCGGCAGGACGACGGTTCCACTCAGAGTCCGGCCTTTCAGAATTAAGTGTTCCATGATTTCCCTAAATCGCTCGATGCGAATGCCGGAACATTTCCTCTGAAAGGAAACGACCGATTTTTTTATCCATCCTTAAAAGATTCTGAGATTGTGCTTCGTCTCTAATGACCTACATGTCCATGGGACGTTAAACCCTAATTTTCCTTCCTTACTGCAGAGGGTATGAAGGAGAACACCAGATAACGAAGGCTGTCATCGCCATGTTACTGTTTTTTGACACTAATAATCGGCACACAAGATACAATGCTTCACATTGAGGTCACAGAAGTCATGGTATAGCGATAAGACACATATAAAGAAGGCGGTAGTGTCACGTACACAAGGTATAACAGGGCAGTGCACTGGCGCAACTGTCATTCGTATACAGGTGATTCATGTGAAATGTTTCCGACGAGATTATTGCTGCATGACAGGACTTAATAGACTGTGAAGGCGGAGTAGTAATTGGAGCCAGACGTACGGGACATCTCATTTCGGAAATCGTTTGAGAATTCAATATTCCGGGATCCGTAGTGTCAAGAACGAGGCGAGAATACCAAACAAATTTCAGGCAATACCTCTCATTGTGGACAACGCAGTTATCGACGCAGTGCTTGCGTAGAGTTGTCGGTGCTAACACGCACGTTACACTGCGTGAAATAGCCCCAGAAATCAATGGGGATCGTACAACAAACGATCCTTTAGGACAGTGCGGAGAAATTTTGGCCGCGTTGCTAGAGGCGCCATGTCACGGATTGCTCAGCCCCTCCTACCTGTGATCTCAGCAGTTTGGTCCTTTAGGAATTCACACACAACTGAACATATTTTTTCTATTTTATTTGAGAAATTTGGCGTTCCTGGCCTCGGATAGCACACGACCGATGCGAGTGACTTTGCTACCAGCATGACATCCATCACCTGCAACGCCTCTCCCGGGCTCGTGACCATATCAGTTGGACCCTAGGCGACTGGAAAACCGTGTCCTGATCAGATGTGTCCCGATTTCAGTTTGTAGGAGTTCATGGTAAGGTTCAACTGTGGCGCAGACCTCACGTTGCCAACAAAGCACTGTGCAAGCTGGTGGTGGATCCATAATGGTATGGGGCTTTGTTTACACTGAATGGACGGGGTCCTGTGGTTCGACTGAACCGTTCATTGACTGCAAATTGTTACGTTCGGCTCTTTGAAGACCATTTGCAGCCATTCATGGCCTACATTTTCCCAAACAAGGATGTCGTGTCACAATTTTTCGCAATTGATTTGAAGAATATTCTACACAATTCGAGCGAAGGATTTGACCGCCCACATTGCTCGACATGAACCTCATCGAACATCCATGGGACGTAATCGAGGGATCAGTTCGTGTACAACACCATGCACTGGCAGCACTCTCGTAATTATGGACGGCTATAGTGGCAGTAAGGTTCAATATTTCTACAGGGGACTTCCAACGACTTGTTGAGTTTATGCCACTTCGAGTTGCTGAACAACGCCTGACGAAAGGAGATCCGAAACGATTGTTGGAGGTGTCCCATGACTTTTCTCACCTCAGTGTATAATTAGAGCCACGATGCAAAACTTTAATATTCAGAGATGATTATTTTGAGTGGGTAACGGACAGGTGTCTGAATTTGTAGGTAAGTGTGAAATGCTTGGAGGTAGTGCACTCAAAACTAAATTGCCGCTCCATTTTTCCTTATCATTATTCCAAAACTTTAGAGACACATCAGTTATCGCTTTTAGTTGGCTTCTCAATGCAGCAGAACGCTAATTACCAACGACCACACACCGGAAGAAAGACTACAATTTACATTCAGGTTATTAGCAACTGGAGACATTTAGTTAGTGATCGTCTTGCATTTCAGTAGACTAGCTGTTATAAATCAGACAGTTTCTGATGTCTGTAGTAACATATGCGAGACACTACAAGGTTTTTTTATTAAAATTCGTGTGACGAAGATAATGTCAATAAAATATTACTAAGGAAGTGTTAAATATAGTTACGACCTATCACACAGATATTGCGTGAACCCATCTAAACCATTTCTATTTATTATCAAAAATCTCTAATATAAAAGTGATATATCACACATATACTTGTAATTACAGCTAGTATGAATGTGAACAAGGAGAATGATCAGGAGTTTCCTGTATTTTTAATTTTAATCGGCATAGTAGATACACATTTACACTTGTTCACTTTCAAGGAAATTAACTGCGCTTCTCCTTTTTAATAAAAAGGAAATCGAAATTCGTGGCTACTGACACCGTTCCCGCCTGATGTAAATAGTGAGTACCTCAGCAATTTTCTGCCAACCGTATCTGATTCCTTCGGCATATGTGCTGTGAATCTCTTGGATTCCAAAAGCACCTACTGTATCTATCTTCTTCTATCAACGATATTACGGTCTCTTTGGGTCACTCCATTGCTCATGAAACTCATGTCAGCGACAAAAGTAGACAAGACGGGCAGTCGAAAGTTTGTGACTTCTGAAATTTTCCCGGCGTATTTCTTCTTCTAATAATTCCCGGGTATGCAGCCGGATCCCGTCGACATTCCGCCACGATTGCACCTGGGCTCTTCAGTAGTTGTGTACTCACCTGCTAATGGCCGGACGTCTCTGGGCCGAAATATCGTGGCAAAATGTCGACGGGTTCCGGCTGCATACCCGGAAATTATTAGAAGTCGAAAGTTTCATGTACTGCTAGCGCCGAACCGCAGAGGACGCGAACTTCGTTTTATGGTTCGCTAAAAGACCGATAAACAGCTAAATACGAGCGAACACTAGCGATTGCAAACCCAACAGGACCGAATGCAGTTGGTTCGTGCTCGTCATCCGCTTACACGAGAGGGAATTCTCGTCCACTGACGCCCGTTTGGTTGTCTTCGCTCCGGTGTAAACCAGGCTTAAGAAGAAACTAGGAAGGATACGCAGAACTGTAAACCAACATCCTCAACGGCGGTCTGCTTCAAGATCCATGGCCAAATTCTAACCTCGAACGATATAATCTCTCTATAGAGAGAAATTCTTCTGTCCATAAATTGCAACATTTGTCTCGACCGTCCTAGAAGCTTCCGTGGCGTCATACAAAGTCTCATTCGTGACCACTGCCAGAATCCACGCATTAGTGGTGTGCGGAAGATTTAATGGGATACGTGTATTGACTGATTCGGATTAGTTCTCTACACAGCCACAAATATCTAGTCAGTTTCGCAAAGCATAGCCAGTCTCGATTTGACCCATGAGATAGCGTTAAACTTTTCACTGCACCGAAGTCAACAGTTACAATATCTGTAGCAATCCAGGCAAATTCAGAAGAAATCCACTATCTAACCACTGGAATGGAGTAAGTACATTGCCAACAGTTCATACACTGCCTCTTACTGTCTCCTAGAGACTTCCACCGACCAACTTCACAACAAGAAAAGAGGAACGCAACTCAAAGTCAATCAGGAAAAAGTCATTCAAAAACATCCAACTCAAATTTCCATCAAAACAAACACAATTTATTAGGTTCAATTAAACCTCGTCAAACTTTCTAGCAGATTAAAACTGTGTGCCGGACCGAGACTCGAACTCGGGACCTTTGCCTTTCGCGGGCAAGTGCTCCATTAACTGAGCTACCCAGGCACGACTCACGCCCCGTCCTCACACCTTTACTTCTGCCAGTATCTCGTCTCCTACCTTCCAAACTTCACAGAAGCTCTCCTGCGAACCCTGCAGAACTAGCACACCTGAAAGAAAGGAAGTTTCATATCAGCGCACACTCCGCTGTAGAGTGAAAATCTCATTCTGGAAACATCCCCCAGGCTGTGGCTAAGCCATGTCTCCGCAATATCCTTTCTTTCAGGAGTGCTAGTTCTGCAGGGTTCGCAGGAGAGCTTCTGTAAAGTTTGGAAGGTAGGAGACGAAATTCTGGCGGAAGTGAAGCTGTGAGGACGGGGCGTGAGTCGTGCATGGGTAGCTCAGCTAATGGAGCACTTGCCCGCGAAAGGCAAAGGTCTCGAGTTCGAGTCTCGGTCCGGCACACAGTTTTAATCTGCCAGGAAGTTCCATATCAGCGCACACTCCGCTGCAGAGTGAAAATCTCATTCTGGAAACCTCGTCAAATTCACCTCGTTCATAAAATCAAGCGTCCTGCTACCTACTTGGCTCCACAACCTAATTTGAGGCCTCTGTCTATTGCGCGTTTGCACACTCAATAGACGGCAACACTCGCCTAGAAAATCGGAATGACCCAATGAGAAATCTCCTCCCACGTACGGGGAACCACTTTCGGGTTCTCTCGGTTTCCCATGCTGCAATAAAGAACTGGGTTGATCACGAAGGGTCAGCACCCACTCCTGACTGCAGAAATACTTCGCTTCCGTGCTGGACGGCTCGTAACTTTCCATATACTCCTCGAGGGCTCTCATTTTCACAATTTCCACGACATTTCTGCCTGTCAGCTTCAGAAGCCGAATGCAGTCATTTCAGCTATCATTTCCTTCTCCCGCTAATACCATTACTTTGTAAAGTGATGCTCCCTGCCGACCCTTTCGGCAGTTTCTATCCAACGTGTGTTGTATAACAACAGCCGTCACGGAAAATTCACTGGCTCGTAAGCCACTCCTCAGCTTCGACCGCACGCCATTCAAAAGGAATATGAAAATACTGGTCCATCCTTTCCAGGTCGAACAAAAGCCACTGTCCCGCGTGTTTTGGGAACTGGCTCTAGTGTACATAACAGGGAACGGAACGAGTACAAAGGCGCGGCCAGGAAATGATATGTTCGAAAACCAGCGTGGATTTAGAAATCATCGCTCATGCGAAACACAGCTCCAGTAAACCATGCATGCAGGTCAGCAGGTAGATTCTGCTCGTGGTCAGGAACAGTCGGAAAAGCTTATAAGGGTGTAGCAGGGTAGGCTGTGCTGAGAAATAATTGTTAAGAAAAAAACTCGATACTTTGCGCCGTTCCTCATTTAATTAACATTGAAGTTAGCCAATCAAGCCGTTGTGCGCTTAAATTCAAGCAGCCTGCCAGAGACAGTTCGTCAAGCGTGTTCTTCGTTTGGTTTCCTCAAAGCGAACAGTTGTAGCTTTTGTTCACCTAGCTTAAATTAATCACTTGTGAAAAGAGCAAATTTTAACTGGTAATGAGCATTTGATAAAGTGGTAACTCACCGACGCGCAGGTGTCTGTGAATTACCTGATATTAAGTGCGTGTAGATGCTTGAATTGTACAAGCAGCAACCTGATTGGCTAACTTCAATGTTAATTAAATCGGGGGGGGGGGGGGTCGCAAGGTTTCGTATTCTTTTCTTAACAGTTAATCCTCGACATAGTCTACCCTCCAACATCCTTACAAGCTTTCCAGACGGTTTCTGACCACCCTGTATATTCCTTGAGTTTTGTAATTATTCGACACTCTATCACATTGTAGAATGTTAACAGAGGTCCGAGCACATGGTTTAGACTCTCATATTGGCGACTCGCTCCATCCTTATTCAGGAACTGAACTTCGTGCATTTTGCCAGACAAGTGTTCGTCGAAGATAAAAGAAACATAAGGGGCGCCCAGAGACATGCTACAGCTCCTCTTCTACCTGAACGTAAACAACCTTTCAGGTAGGCTGGGCAGGAGTTTGAGCCTGTTTGCTGATGACGTTACTGTGCAGGTAAGTGCCGTCGTTGAGTGATTATAGAGAAGGGTCGACCAATATTTCGGCACACGAGGCATGCTATAGCAGAAGTGCCACAGCTATCTCGCTCGGCCCGCACTTCCCCAACGCCACAGTTTTAACGTAAAAGAATTTGTATTTTAAACAGGAATTACACTGCAGATCAATCCGTTCTGTCTGTACATGCACATGTGCACTTTCAATTGAAATGGCAAATGGTTTTGTAAACAGGTCGAAAACAGATGTATAATTGCCAGAGTCCTCAAAACGTTTAGAAAACTATCCTTGTAATTCTTTTAAGGTCAGAATGAATTCTCCAGAACTCATGTATTCTTTAACATCAGTGAGCTTAGCGAAATGGACACTGCTTTTTGCCTCGGCGATTTTCTTCGTAAATGCATATCCATCAAATCAGAAATAAATTATTTGTCACCTTGCAGTGTCTTACTGTGGGCAGTGTACTGTCAGGTCTACTTAAACACATTTATAAATTCAACAATAGCGGGTTTAAATCGAAAAACCATTCCAGGCATGCCACTTAACTTAACAAACGTCCTTTGCTGTGGTATGTAAGGTCTCCACACTCTTCGTGTAGTTTCACCAAAAACTGTTGCAGCTGACATTTTAAAAGTGCATGTGATTTGAGAAAATTTAGTATTCGTACCACCAATTTCATCACCTGCTCCACGCCTGCAAATATAGCACAAAGTGATTCGTGATGTACACAACAGTGAATCCCGTCTGTCGGTTGTTGTAATTTTTGGCTGTTTCATCGTCAACTAAACCATTAAACTCTTTCTGCGTTGTGATGTAACGTTGTTCCACAGTAAATCTGTGGTATCCGTCGGTTATGCGTCTCTTTAATATACAGGGTGAGTCACTAACTATTGCCACCGAGAATAACTCAGAAAGTATGATACGAGCTGAAAAGTTTGTGGGACAAAAGTTGCATGGGACAACGGGGGCCACAATATGACGTTGGTTTTTTGTTGCTAGGTGGGGTTGCTTTAGAGATATGAAGGTCAACTTTTTTTTTAATGGGATGCTATAGTTTGGTACTTATTTTCTGATAGCGGCTATCGAGACGTATCCAGTGATGTGTAACAGTAAGGTCTTTGAAGGTCAACGAAGCTCACGTCCATTTACAGAAGGTGTTCGAAGTGATGACCATTGGTATCAATGCAGTATTGCAATCTTCTTGTCATGGATTGAGTGGTATTACCGAAGCACATGCTCTGACAATTCTCTCTCGCATATCTTCAGGTGTAGTTGGAACATCTTCATAAACAATGTCTTTTACGAATCCCCACAAGAAAAAATCCAGAGGCGTCAAGTCTGGCGAACGAGCCGGCCACGACATATCTTCTCCGTGTCCAATACAACGACTTGGGAATTGTCTGTGCAATTCATTTCTAACCGTCAGCGAAAAATGTGCCAGACACTCGCCATGTTGATACATTGTTCCTAAAGATATTTCTTCCAATAACAGACCTAATGTTTCTTGCAGGAATGTGGTGTACGTCTTGCCATTAAGATTTCCTTCGAAGAAATAGGGGCCTATAATTCTGTCCTCCAGAATCACACACCATACATTCACCGATCACGGTTTTTGGTGTGCAACTTGCCACAGCCAACATGGATTTTCAGTTGCCCAATAATGTAAGTTATGCAAATTAACATTTCCATGGTTCGTGAATCTAGGATCGTTAGTAAATAAAATCAAATTAATAAATGTGTCATCCCTCTGAATCTGAAGGTGAGCCCATCGGCAGAATTCAATGCGGCGCATACAATCCGTACCTGTTAATCCTTGGTGGAGACTGATATGGTAAGGATGATAATTATGGCGATGCAGAACATGAACATCACTACTCTGGCTCATGCCAGATTCCCATGCGATTTGACGCGAACTAACACAAGGATCTCATACGACAGTGGCAAGAGTACCAATTTCCGTTTCCTCGTTAGTAACTTTCCTTTGCCGGATACGTTCCCGATGCGTTCTGAATTTATCAAACACATATTTAAATGTACGACATGTAGGGTGAGTACGTTGAGGATATCTTTCAGCGTATAAGCCTCTAGCTCTCACTGAATTTCGTTGGTATTCTCCGTAAATGAGAAGCATATCGACTTGTTCTTCGAAGGAATACATCATTCACATTCGCTTCATTCGACGATATTAGTCTTACCGTTCCTATTAGTGTTGTAATGTGAAACCGTCGAATGGTGTATACATGTCAATGGCACGTACCCCGTATTCGGCGAATATTTACTATTTGCACGATATACGAGAGAGCATTGTCAGAGCGTATGCTTCGATAAGTGCCGAATAGATAAGGAATACCAGCCGATCCATGATAAGAAGATTGCAGCACTGCATTGATACCAATGGTCATTAGTTCGAACACCTTGTCTAAATGGACATTGATCTTGAAAGACCTTACTTTAGTCGCGCGGGATTAGCCGAGCGGTCTCAGGCGCTCCGGTCATGGACTGTGCGGCTGGTCCCGGCGGAGGTTCGAGTCCTCCCTCGGGCATGGGTGTGTGTGTTTGTCCTTAGGATAACTTAGGTTAAGTAGTGTGTAACCTTAGGGATTGATGACCTTAGCAGTTAAGTCCCATAAGATTTCACACACATTTGAACATTTTGAACCTTACTTTACATATCATCAGATTCGTCTCGATAGCCGCTATCAGAAAATAAGTACCAAACTAGAACATCTCATTTAAGAAAACAAAGTTGATCTGCATATCTCTGAGACCATCCCCCGTTGTCCCATGCAACATATGTCCCACAAACTTTTCACCTACTATCATACTTCCGGCGGAGTTATTGTAGGTAGCAATAGTTCGTGACTCACCCTGTATACTCAGACTTCTAATCTTTCTCTTCTGCCATTCCCAATCATTTTAAAAGCTTATGACGACAGATCGCTAGACTGTCTCGCTATTTGCCAACAGTCACTGTGTCTGGAAACTTCCTTTTTGCCACGAACGTAAATATTTCTGACTCCACGATCCTGCTGTACTGAAGAAAGTTGTGCCGATCGAAAAACTCCGCGCCGAAGTGCTATATGAAATTTCTTGCTGTACCGGGTACTTCTGAAATGACCGAGCGAAGCCGAGGCGCCGGCCGTTGTGGCCGAGCGGTTCTAGGCGCTTCAGTCCGGAACCGCGCTGCTGCTGCGGTCGCAGGTTCGAATCCTGCCTCGGGCCTGGATGTGTGTGGTGTCCTTAAGTTAGTTAGGCATAAGTAGCTCTAATTCTAGGGACTGATGACCTCACATGTTAAGTCACATAGTGCTCAGAGCCATTTGAACCATTTTATTAAAGCCGGGGCAAACAAGCCGCGGCACACATACAGGGCCCGCGTGGAGTCTGGAACACCGTAGCCAATCTTGCTGCGCTTAGACAGAATATCTGTTCGGTTTGATGAATAGCAATTTGATGCGGACGGTTACAAGAAACACTCCTGTGTTGTTCGATCGTAGAATTAATGGTATGCTGTTATACTCAGTCTTATCAAACAAATTTAATATTTAGATGTAACTTTGCGAAATGATATGAAGTGGAAAGAACGCGTCAGGTCAGCTGTAGAGAAGACGAATGCCCAATCTGATATACTGGGAGAGTACTGCGAGAATGTGACGCACGTGTAAAAGAAATTGCGTGCAGAACGCAAATGTGAACTTCTCTTGAGTACTGTTCTAATGTTGGGAACCCCGCCAAGTCGGAATAAGGGAAGACATAGAAGCAATTCGGAGGCACGAGTCTAGATTTGAGCCGGTCGGCTCGATCAGTACGAAACAGTTATGGAGATGATCCATTAGCTTAGATAGAAATGAATGGAGAGAAGAAGCGCAGATGAAGAAATTTAGAGGACCATCATTTGCCAGAGACTCCAGAACGGTGCTACTTGCCTTCAGTGTTCATTTCGAGTAAGGTTCGTAACGACGATGAGATATATCAGGACTCGTGCAGAAGCATACAGTTCACCCATTTGCGACTGGAATAGAAAAGAATAAGACTAGCAACGGTACAAAGTCCGCTCAACTATGCATAGCACACTGGATTGTGGAGTAGTTATGTCGTGGTAGAATGATTGTCGGTACCTCCTTGTACAAGCACAAACTTGTCTAAACATACTATTGTAGTTCTTTTACAAGATTTATGTCGACAGAATCACATTCATACTGAAAAGCGACCTCTCGGAAGTTTCATAATTGATCTTCGCGATGCACAACGAATTTTCTTGTAGCGTCTCCTACCACACTTCGTTGGGCATCCCTACAAATCACATGCACTCGCTTAACGAAGAAAGAGTTCTTCTCCGAGTCTTCTTTATCTGCACTGTTGATCCAACGTGATCAGTGTCATACACCGACGAATAGCTTTAAGTATTGGGCGAACGGACAACGTCTTTCATGAATGCAATTCCCTGTCTTATTTACGATTTAGTTCAGTCTGTTTCCTAAATTCCCCACAGCACAAATAGGTCAAATGGATCTGAGCACTATGGGACTTAACAACTGAGGTCATCAGTCCCCTATAACTTAGAACAGGATTCGAACCTGCGACCGTAACGGTCGCGTGGTTCCAGAATTAAGCGCCTAGAACCGCTCGGCCAACAACGGCCGGCCCCCCCACAGTTAGATTTATATGATCGTTATGGCTTTAATCTCTCCGTAGAGATATTCCTAGATTCTTGAAGGTTGTCTCTCATCTTAGAGACTGATTACCTATCCTGTAATCAAGTGATGTGGGATGTTTTCATACGAGTTGAAGATCAGCTGTCGGTCTTTACAACAAGCGCTGATAATCTTCAAGTCTTCCTGCATTCCGTAAGAATTTTCTATTATCGCGACCTCCTCGGACGTAATAGCGTCGTGTGTGAGCAACCGTATTGATCCACAGTCGTCATCTCGCTGGTGCATTGTATGCAGGGTGACAATTATTAAACTATATGAAATAAAATCGTCATAACTTCTGAACGTTTGGGCGCGGGGCATGATGGGAATTAGCACGCTTAGTATGGTTTGGTTTAACGACGAAGCTCACTTTCATTGGGATGGGTTCGTCAATAAGCAAAATTGGCGCATCTGGGAGGCTTAGAATCCGCTTTTTGCGATCGAGAAGTCTGTTCACCCTCAACGAGTGACTGTGTGGTGTGTATTGTCCAGTCACGGAATAATAGGTGCGATATTCCTTAACGGCACGGTGACTATCGAATGGTACGTGAAGGTTTTGGAAGATCCCCACTATCCAAAGTGACTCTAATTTCGACAAGACGTGGTTCATGCAAGACGGAGCTCGATCCCATCTTAGCAGGAGAGTGTTTGATGTCCTGAAGGAGCACTTTGGGGACCGCATTCTGGCTCTGGGGTACTCAGAGGCCGCTGGCATGGGCCTCGATTGGCCGCCATATTCTCTGATCTGAACACATGAGACTCCTTTTTGTGGTGCTATATTAAAGACAAAGCGTACGGCAGTAAGACCAAAACCATTGTTGAGCTGACAATAGCCATCCAGGAAGTCGTCGACAGCATCGATGTTCCGACACTCCAGCGGGTCATGCAGAATTTCGCTATTCGTCTGCGCCAAGGACGGCAGGCATATCACACATGTCATAACCTAACCGTAGTTTGTAACTAATTTAAATTTGTTCATGTAGTTCAATAACTGTCACCCTGTATGCCCTGAACATTAATAGCCCGAACTCACTAACTTGAACTACGCCCAATGTTACCACGCTTCTGATAATGTTTCCCTATTAAGGACGGTATAGGGAGTTGTATTTTCTAAAAATACTTCGCTTTCATGTGCCATGGGTACTATTTTTGTTTCCTAAGTCACTGGGAGAAACTGTTTTGTTGGCTTTCTGGAAATCAAGTAACACACCCTCAATTTGGATTCTGTTGTCTACAAAGTCTAAAAGTCGTGAACGTACAGAGCGTACTGAGTTACGTAACGTAAACGCTTCTACGATTCTGCGTTGATTTCTGTAGAGTAGCTGTTCGGTGCTAAAAAAATAATCATCACACACGGGCACAAAATACACGCACAATATACACTGCCTATTCACATTAATGTCCCCAGCTGACAAATGCCTGAATAACCACTTTTTACTGCATGGGTCGGTGAGAGACATGCAAGAAGAGAGTCCGTGTTGTTCTGGAAGGCGCCGACAGGGATACGGAATCGCGCCCACTCCAATGCGGCGATTAAATGCGCTCGGTTTCTCGGTTGAGGATCCGTAGCGCGAACAGACCGATCGAGGTGGTCCCACAGATTCTCGATTGGTTTTAAATTCTGCCAGTTTGGTGGCCATGCGAGTTCGGTAAACTCATACTGGTTCTCTTCGAACAACACACATTCAGTGCGCGCTGTGTGACACATTGCATTGTCCAGCTGGTAGAAGCCATCACGCAGAGGAAAAACGACCTACTCGTACAAGTAGGGCTCAACATACTCCCCAAGCATAAACCTATTGAAGCATTGGACTTAGGGAATGACAGAATTTGGTAGGGACTGGGCCTTCCTCAGTTACCGTTGATTGCTCGGTTTTTTGTTTTTTTTTTTTTTAATCACGTACACTTTATTTGGAACCAATTGCAAAAGAGGTTGACAATAAAGAACAATTATCAAATTTGACAGTTAAGACACAATGTCTAATAAAAATTTCTTAACAATTTGCACTCATGGCTGAAGACCTTATTGACCAGAAATTAAAATTATTTGTCGGTTGAAGGCCCCAATAGTAATTACTCATAAAAATTTGACAACTGAAGGCCTATATAGCGAATTCTTACTAAAATATTATAAAAAAGGACAATCATATTAAGAGACAATATCTAATTAAAAATTCTTAAGACAAGTTGCATTCACGGCTGAAGGCCGTATTGACAATCATGACAATCTGTTCAAATCAAGACAGAAGTTGGCCTCAGACGATGCTACAAGGATCGATCTGGGAAAGTCGCTCAACTTCGTAAACGATGAGACAGGCAGCCAAGAGTTGTATTCACTTAAGCGGATGGAAACTCGAACTAGTGACAGTTTAAACGCCGGCCAACACTCTTGCAACATCTACCTAACGTCTGATAACCAACACAACGCTGGAATAACCTGGGCAAGCGGAACCGGCTGACAGCACTGCGTGTTCTGAATCCGGTGTTTGGAACATACAGAAGCAGAAGGACCCACTATGACCAAAATAGTCCCAAAGAAACAAATATCCGAGCCACAGTCACGGAGGCTGTCGAGCTACACGCCTTACTGGACAGCAGCAGCAAAGTGAGGAAAGGTACACTGCCGCGAAAATACGCTAACCTCCAGGGGAGGCATCTGGGACGTTAGCGGCCACTAGGGAGAAAAATACCGCTGGTTGAACTTCATCAATAAACACAAGGAATTCGATGATTAATAATAAAAGGTGGAGGACGGCTAATTAAGTTCGCCAACTCCAAACACGACACTTGTAGCTCTTCGTCTCAGCTACCCAGTGAGCAGCAACACGCAAACAAACGGTGTGATCACAAAATAGTGGAGGTTTCACTACTGGATTAATGTTCAATCAACTCAAACGTCCTGGGTCTGGTGGAGAGTGAGGTTGTCGCCCCCGCAACTACAGCCCCTCGGTCCGGCAGTGCCCGTGTGTCGCCAGCGGTCCCAGCATGTCCGCGCACTGTCGGACCTCACTGCTGCTCCGTCCCAACCGAACTGCTGACACACCCGATCCGGAAAACACTTGACGTCCTTCCAAAGATAGTACCACGGTACTAGATATAGATAAACGCTGCTGCTGCCACTTGCGGACAGACAGCGCTAGCAAATTTACTGCCGCCAGTAAACACAAGAAGAAAACGAGACCCCACTATCCCTATTACACAATGCCAGCCTACCAACGTCACCAACAGGAGCCACACACGGCTCACGCATACTTGTGTTGTCTCACTGTTGACCCACTGTGCCCTCTAGAGTAACGAGATCGCCCAGGGAATATCACGAAAACTTTCTCCAGGCCATAACGCTTCCTCCTCCGGTTTGGACCCTTCCAACAATTGTTGCAGGGTGTTGTTGCATTCCGACAGAGCACTCCGATGGAACATAAAAAATGACTCATCTGAAAAGGCCACCTGTCGCCATTCAGTGGCCGCCCAGTGCTGCACTGGCGTGCAATTTCCGGTACTCGTCGCCGATGGACAGCAGTCAACACGGGTGCATGAACTAGGCGCCCGCTGCTGACGCCCATGCGGAGGGACAGGGAGACGCCGTTGACAGCCGCTTGGTTCATCTGGGCGGGCAGTTGATCTACAGTTGCACGTCTGTTCGCCCGTACACATCTCTGCAGCCGTTGTTCAACCCCTTTCATCTATGGCCCATAGTGCATCAGGTTACCGCCGTCCCGGTTTTGGATAGCCCCTCTCTGCCGTGCACAATATCCTTTAGCCACGGCGACACTCTAACAGTTTACAGACTTAGCCGGTTAGGAAATGCTTCCATCCTTGGCCCGAAAACCAACGACCACGCCCTTTTGGGCGCCAGATAAAACATTCCGCTTTACGACGAAGACTGCAGAGTTTTCCGCGTCTCCCTATCACGCTTTATATACCCTCCACTGCTAGTTCTGTCACCTGCCGTCTGTGAGTGGTTATTGCACTTTGACGTCAAACATAGGAAGCAGTCACGTTAACGTGACTGGTCCGTGTGTGTTCGCAATTCTACAAGCAATTGACGTCAATGAGATAATTGTGTAGTTCCGAGCGTCTGTTCAGCGAACGTTCCTAAAGACTGGTAAGGCCTGTGCCTTCCCTGAATGCCTTTAGAGCGTGGCGTTGTTCCGTTGACATGCGACTTACTGTCCCTGGAAGAGGTATAAGATCCTCTGCATAGTCAACAATTAATCGAATACTGTGTCCAGAGAGATGCAAAATCTTTATCAATCCTACAATAAACCCACTATCATGCAGTCATATACACTTGAAGCAAAAGTAATGTGTGTAGAACTGCTCCTAAAAATGGTGTGAACATTTCGAGGTGACAACAATATTTAGTCTTAATAAATCTTCTAAACAGCTTGCATATGTACAAGAGTAGTACGAATGAGAAATGCTGTGTATGAAGAATAATAAAATACTGGTGCCAAGCACTTCAAGATAAGACTCACAATTCAGAGTTCAAATGGTTCAAATGGCTCTGAGCATTATGGGACTTAACTTCTGAGGTCATCAGTCCCCTAGAACTTAGAACTACTTAAACCTAACTAACCTAAGGACATCACACACATCCATGCCCGAGGCAGGATTCGAACCTGCGACCGTAGCGGCCACGCGGTTCCAGGCTGTAGCGCCTAGAACCGCTCGGCCACACAATTCAGAGTGCATCTGAAAAAATTTCTAACTGAAAAATAACACACATAATGAAGAGCGGTCTTTGGTCTCTATGTGTCTGTAATTCACATGATCCCGCGTTAGATAATCAAAGTGAGCAAGTTTCTTTTTTTAGAAAAACCGGATCTTCTGAGTAACCAGCAGGTGTGAACTCGTCTAAGGAAATCCCTAATAATATGAAAGCGGTGCATGTCGCTAAGTACAGGTTATGAAATCTGACATTATTAGTGCGACGTTCGAACCAAGTCTTGATAGTTCAGAGCATGTTTCAACATGAGGGTGCATCTGTGGAGAAACGGTGATTGATTTCTTCGCCACATGGCGAGTGCTGAAATCTGTGTTGATTGGTGAAAGCTGTCAGTCGAATGAGTTTAGTGCAATAACACCTGTGTATAGGCTCTTAAAACCATTAATCCAAAATAAATATCCGATACTTGTTTCGTTAATCTCTGCTATGCTCCAGAGCACATATTAAAAATTTATGCTCTGTAGCATAGGTTTCAAAGTCCTTGATCCTCCTTCTCACATTCCTGATGAAGATGCGAATAGCTTAATTTGTTTCAAAAAGTGATTTCTGTACTGGAAGGACAATAATTTTCTAAGAGTGAAGAGCGCCTCAGATAACTTCCAGGGGACACTGAGGAAAACAGTGTCGAAGTCTAAAATGTACTGAGTATTGTGGATGTTATTTTGAAAAAGTGAAATAGATTTGGTTCTGATTCAAAATTTTCCTTGCGGTTATTGTAATTTCTTATTCCTTCAGTTCGTGGTCTCTGGTCACGCTTTGCCGGAACGGCAGTCCGAAACTACAGTTGCAAACTACAAATTTCATCACACGGCCAGAATTAATTTTTAATAAGCGTCTTTTATTAATGTGTGGCACATCACAATAGCTTTCATTTCGAGAAACATTTCTTTCAGGCACTTGACAGCATTTACTGCTGCAGCAGAATTATTTAATTAACGCAGTGTGGAATATCGTCAAGGAGGAGGCTGGTAGAACTAGAGATGCAGAGGGACAGATCACTTTAAGACCAGGTGACACTCTTATTGCAGATACTTGTACGAGTAGTGTAGCGAAGGTCTTTCACTAGTACCAGCATTTGCAAATGACTTCAGTGGCATTATATACGTTAACGCAGTTCTATTCTGTCAACGGTAATCCTATTTCTCCAGTCTGTCTATAGAAGAGAAATATTTTCAGTTAATACTGTACTAAACAGCCCATGAAACAAATGTTTTCATGCATGTGACTATAGGTTTATAACGAAATTCAAACAACGTAAATGCATTTCACCATGGACTAACAGTGAAGCAGATTCCCAAAATACCAGATATTTTATAGAGCTGTAAGTAATCTTTCTTTCACAAGAGCTCATAGTATATTATTCCGCTTATTTAACAATACAACCTCCCCACAGGGATAACTGCTTTGCTAGCACATCACAGAAAGCCACAACCGAATCTTGGAAACCCTGATGCAGCTTTCGCTCCGAAATACATATAGGATATAAAAGACAGAAATGTAGACAGTCAATCGGCTTTTATCCATTACATCCAAGGTATCCGTAAAATTTCTTTATAATTTCAAGAAATTATTACGTCGACATTTTATGAGCTATCTTCTCCAGATTTATGTTATGCACTCACTGGTTATCAAAGTTTTTAGTCACATTGCATTCCTGTTTTTCATGTACGCTGTTGACGAATGAGATACTGTGAAACGAACTCTATACAAAGTGGCTACTCCTTAAGAGAAGGCACAGTGCGAATCATTGTTTATTGAACGAAATCTGACCTGAGACGTAGTGAAACTTCAGAAGTTGTATGAAAGGGATCCACCGACACGTCCATGAATTCCTGCATGGCACAAAAATGTACGATGTCAGGGACAGTGTTCGATAAAGGGAGAAGTGGAAAACTAAAAACATTTGAGCAACGTATCGATCGTGTAAGAAAAGCCTTACATCATTCTCATAGAAAGTTTATCCGTACTACGGCATACGGTTACATTTATCACGTTCAGTAGTTCACAAAGAACTACACCAAAGTTTGTGATTGTGCACTTGCACAATGCAACAGTTATAGGTATAGGAAAATAATTTACATTAACATGCTTAGAACAAATATTTGCAAATGAAACGTTCTTCAATAGACTTTTTCATTAATGAGGCAGTCTTTCATCTTTCAGAGAAACTTTATACACACAGTGTCGGAATACAGGGATAAGAAAACACACATGTCACTGGGGAACTTCAGAGAGGTAACAAATAACTGTAAAAGATTACCTGGATCTCTTGGCGGAATAAATGGTATTATATCTACATGACCTTCAACAAGCATCATTTTACGTAAAGTTCTGCATATTCGTGAATTCCTAAATTAAACATTTCTTCCAGACCCGTAGGTGGGAAGGGGGACCCACTTCCCTGGGCACCTCGTTCACCAGATAGCGCTCCCCGCTCCTTTCTGTGGGATTGTCTTAAAGATATCGTTATGGAATAAAAGTAAGTTACATCTCTGATCACAAGCAAAGAATTACTGATACCATTACCACCATTGATGAGGGTCTACTACAGGGAACATGGTAAAAAACTGAGTGCAGTCTTGATGTGCTTGGTGCAACTAATGGTGCAATGTCTCATTTTGGAATAAATTTCACGTATCTGTCTTTTCATATGTCCACGAACATTTTTTTTTAATTTGTAAAGTAACTTTATGATCACACTGTACGTATTATAAATCTACGTCCCATAACTGGGTGCTATGTAACACCTGTATACCACACAGTTTCAGTGCACTAATGAGCTTTGTGTAATAAGTCTTGCAAACTTTCTCCGTTTTATGCATTCTTGACAAAGCACTGGAATTATCTTGAGTAAGTACGCATTCAGACACTTGGGATATGGTTTTGAGTTAGTATGTACTCAAAAGTGTACCTTTTTTAGTTTTTTCATATCTTAGAGCATTATCCCATTCTCTGAGGAAGAGACATTGGCATGACAGTTCTTTACTAAATATTTATCTGTTTTTCTCCTAAGGATCTCCCATCGAGTATCTCCTCACTCTCGGCGTACAGAACGAATAATGGATGTAATCTAATCTGACCTGATCATTTTTCGAGTTCCGTACATCAGTCGGTAAAAACAGAACACTTATAGAACCACTTTGTTGCCCGTCTGTCTGTCTGCCTTGCCTGCCCGTCTGTCCCATTGTTAAAAACTCTTTTTTCTCAGAAACGAGTACACGTTTCAAGTTGAAATTTATGTCACACACTAAAGTGTACGTTCACTTGCGGTGTAAAATACTGAAGCTTCAGAGTCAGTGCAATTAAAAGATATGGCTATTTGTGTAAACCATTTTATACTTGCAAACTCACTCAACAAAACGTGTAGGGAAATTTCCGTTAACCTAGAATTATGAAATTTGGCAAGAATCACGGTTTCACAGTACAAGTAAAGGGGAAAATTCGAAAGTTGTTAATTTCTATTAAAGTCACACGAAAAAAATTGGCAATTGTTATCCAGTTGTCTGTCTGTCCCTCCATCTGTTAAGAACCCTTTCTCTCAGGGACGGTTAGATGAACTGAGTTGAAATTTAATTACGTTGAAATTTATCTCACATACCAAGGTCCAGAGTCCGTTGACGGTGTAAAAAGTTAAGCTTCTAAGACAGTGTAATCAGAAGTCACAGCTATTTATGTTACATATTTTGACACCCTCAAATTCACTCATCGAAATCTATAGAGTAGTTCCCGTTGACCTAGAATCATGAAATTTGGCAGGAATCAAGGTTTCACAGGAAAGCAAAAAATCATAAAACTGTTAATTTCTAATGACATCACACGAAAAAATTATTTCTTTTGTCATTTGCTATCCGACTTCAAACTTAAAATATTCCTGGAAATCCTTTGCATTGCTGAGACCAATATCTTGCCAGTATCAATGTCGATAACTGAGTAATCGTTGAGATTTTCGATTCTAGGATGGATGAACTGCCTGTGTTCATCATTAAGTTTGTATGGAACCTTCAGGGACCGAGTCCTACTCGCAGTTGGCCAACTTTTTGATTGTATGAAGGCACGTCGGTTGGGTGGTTGTTACAACACGTAGCATTACACGAAAACAATCGCTTTCAGTTCGTGTACAAGTTTATTGGGTATTTACATGTCTGCTTTTAATCAGCGGAGTAATACGTTTCAAGTTATAAACTCATCTACCGACTACGAAGTCCGAAGCCTGAAAACATATATTTAGAGAGAAAATAGGTAAACGAAAAATTTTCACACCAACAGTACGGAGTGATATTTCACTTAATATATTGTTTGTAAAATTTGAACCTTTAAGGTTAATAACTAGTGGATTAATATTCAAAATCTTCTCCATGATCTATTTTTGACCTTTATCCTCCACTGAATAGCCACAGGAAATTAGTGCCTATAATTTCTGAATGAGAATATATGTGGCCAAGTGGGATTGGTTTAAACTATTTTTCTCGCCTCCCCTACCAGACGAAATAACTTCATGAAAAATAAGAAAATGCACAGCAGTAAACTAAAGCGGCGCGCCTGGTGGCATTAAATGAAGAATGCATAAGTTCCGAAATATTTATTAGAGTATTTATCCAGAGGTGCCAAATCAGGCTTTCGCCGTAGACTAACATATATTCCTGCCTGACTGTTCAGTTTGTATGTCGTAATGTAGGCTGAGCTTACAGTGACGTTAATTGCCATATGCGGCACAGCAAGTCCTATTACCAGTTATCGTTCTTTCCGCCAGATGGGTTCTCCCTTAGCGCCTACATATCGATTGTCTCCTCACTGATAGCGTCTCTCGTATCGATGCTGTGCCAATAACGGATGTCCATTACGGTGAAGGGCTGCAAACATGATTATCTGTTTGTATCTCGGACGTTGTTGACTAGGTGAGATCAATGCCGCGCTTGCAACACAATTCTTCGACATTCCTATCTTCATTCAAGTTCTAGTTGTCTGTCTCTGGTGACCTAAGTAGAAGAGTTCAACTGACATAATGAATAAAATTCTCAAAATATACAAAATAGAAAGGATTTCATAATACTAAAATTTTTACAATTGCTTCAGCTAGTGTTTTCACCATAGTGAAGTGCAATAGGTCAAAAGATCGCCGTCCAGTTCATAGTGCAGTATACGTGACTTCAGATTTCTTCGACTTATCTGAAAACCTTCGGGTAGTTTTCAATTTCAAAGTACTTCTTATCTACCCTTCTTTACTGGATCGAAGGCTGAATTTAAAATTGTTGTGTGTTAGATGGCCTGGTCATCAGCGCCCTTTCTCAAGATCGTTGTACTGGTGTATGAGTAAGTTACTCTTGTTAAAACGAAAAACGAAGGCCATGTAACTACAGCCATTGCCATAAAAATTTCAAACACAATCTCCAGTACATCTATTCATACCTATGTCATACATTAACAGTGTTAGTAAAACTGTGGATGGCGTTGAGATGCCTGTTTGATCGCGGAGATTGAGCCAACTACCTAAAAACACATTAAAACCAGTCACAAAAAAAATTAAGCATGGCTGTTTAGCGTTACCTAGTTGGAATGATCTACTTTTAATTTTATTGTGGACTGTAGTGCAAAAACCAGAATATTTTTTATCTGATTGCTTATCATCGAGCATTATCGTCTAATCTGACACTCTGCAGTCACAACAATAAATTTTGCAAATGACTAAGTCATGGAATCTACAGATGCCAGCCAAAATCTTATGACCTTATTCGTTCAATTTTAGAATGCTGAATACACTGATCTGAACAAATTGCAGTACCCATAAAGAATGACCCACATTATACCAAGCCCAAAGGACACATTGAACGATGCACTAGCAATATGCAAGAAAGAAAGACAAGGGGAAACGTATGCGTTGCCTCATTTATTTATTTACCTGTTATATGCCAGAACTGCCACTCTTCAGCCTCTGAAAGAACAATTCATTAAATACAAATACATTTAAAGGAATACAAATGATGATCCTAGTGTAGATGATACAGTAATGTCTGTGGTCTTGAAACTTGTAATGATAATAGAGCTGTGAACTCAACATATCCTAGGCGAAGTACAAGATGAGACTGAGGATGAATTGTTACGAGGAAAGGTGTGGGATGAGTACTGGTATGGGTCAAGAGACCTGAGATAGATGGTAGATTGCGGGTGGTGTTGCAGTTATGCAGGAAAATGGTGATCTGGAACCCCAATTTAGAACTGAAGAGCTAAGTTAGATGATAGCTGAGAGGATGGTTAGAATTGAGAATTGATTTTGTGGTCTGAAATTATTCTGGAAAAGGATACACTTAGTCCCAACAGCGCGCTCTTCTGTGCACAGGAAGATCCGTGTTAGATCACAATCGATCACCTAAAAGACGTAACGAAGTGACAAAGACAAATCATCTAACTGTTAATATGTCTCGTCGGCGTCAAACGGCTCAACAAGTGATGGGTTTCCAGAAAACTGGTCTGTCATGCAGTGTCGTTTCGGTTCACAGTGGGCACGCTTTTAGCATGGTGTTATAGTTGTGACGCTTGCGTGTAACGGTGATACTAAGAGGACCTTACTCAGCGACGAACGGTCGTGGATCACGAAATGCGATCATAAAACAAAGTACCTGCCATTTTGTCCGCAGGGCCGAAAGGGAACTTACAGATTACGGCAAAGTATTGTTGTGATTTCTGGGCGCTCTAACAGAAACACATCTATCTGCACTGAAAAGCCAAAGAAACTGGCACACCTGCCTAATATCATGTAGGGCCCCCGCGAGCAGGCAGAAGTGCCACAACACGACTTAGCATGGACACAACTAATAGCTGAAGTAGTGCCGGAGGGAACTGAATCCTGCAGGGCTGTCCATAAATCTGTAAGAGGACGAAGGGTGGAGATCGCTTCTGCACAGCAAGTTGCAAGGCATCCCAGATACGCTCAATAATGTTCATATCTGGGGAGTTTGGGGTCCAGCCGATGTGTTTAAACGTAGAAGACTGTTCCTGGAGCCACTCTGTAGCAATTCTGGATGTCTGGGGTGTGACGTTGTCCTGCTGGAACTGCAGGATGCTTACGTACGTGTCACCTGCCAGAGGCGTATCTAGACGTATCACGCGTCCCATATTACTCCTATTGGACACGCCCCACACCATTACAGAGCCTCCACCAGCTTGAACGCTTCCCTACTGGCATGCGGGGTCCATGGGTTCATGAGGCTGTCTCCATACCCGTATACGTCATCCGCTCGATACAATTTGAAACGAGACTCGTCGGACCAGACAACATGTTTCCAGTCATCAACAGTCCAATGTTGATGTTGACGGGCCCAGGCGAGGCGGAAAGTTTTGTGTCGTGCAGTCATCAAGGGTACATGAGAGGGCCTTCGGCTCCGAAAGCCCATATCGATGATGTTTCGTTGAATGGTTCGCACGCTGACACTTGTTGAAGGCCTAGAGTTGAAAACTGCGGCAGTTTGCGGAAGGGTTGCACTTCTGTCACGTTGAACTATTCTCTTCAGTCATTGTTGGTCCCGTCCTTGCAGGATCTTTCTCCGGCCGCGGCAATGTCGGAGATTTGATGTTTCACCGGATTCCTGATATTCACGGTACACTCGTGAAATGGTCGTACGGGAAAATCCTCACTTCATCGCTACCTCGGAGATGCTGTGTGCCATCGCTCGTGCGCCAACTATAACGCCATGTTCAAACTCACTTAAATCTTGATAACTTGCCGTTGTACCAGCAGTAACCGATCTAACAACTGCGCCAGACACTTGTTGTCTTATATAGACGTTGCCGAACACAGCGCCGTATTCTGCCTGTTTACATAGCTCTGTATTCGAATACGCGTTCCTATAGCAGTTTCTTTGGCGCTTCAGTGTATATCGACGGTTCGCCGCCTTCTGCTGCGAGTGGTGCCGGTGTCTCGTGTGCCACTGTTCGGGAATACAAACGTCTCAGATTGCAACAGCCATATAAGCGGTGTCGCTGGCATGATGTGTGGCAGAACATATTTTTTCCATCCGTCCCACTGCAATATCTTCTACTTGTTAACCCTTCAATGATTAGCCTGATGTGACAGCCTGCATTTCTGAAGAGCGTACCTGGCAGGCACTGTGAAGGTTTGAGGCGTCATGCGACTTTCCATCCCAAGTAATAAGATCAATATGAACAGCAGCGCTACATCACTGAGGTCTTAGGGTCTTAAGCTCTACCTCTCTTTCAGACAACTCCACATACTATATATCAGTACGACATTGCTGGGCCAAATTTAATGATAAATGTGCAAGCCTTTTACAGAGAATGGCGGTTACAGTCAGAGTCGGTTTAAGGCCGAAGCGACACAAGTGGCCACTTGGGGACGTCAAGCTGAGAGGGGCGCCAGAGAACCATACACAGTGGGAATTAATGTAACGTAGTGGCAGGAAAAATAGGAGTTCTGGTCAGATGAGCGCAGGATTATCAACACAAAATCAAATATGTGTAGAGTAGGAGTAGGTCTAATGAAGAATAAGAAAATAGGAATGCAGGTAAGATACTATCAACAGATAGTGAAAGCATTATCATAGCCACAGTAATTAAAGTTTATATGCCAGATAACTACGCAGATGACGAAGAGTTCGAAAGACTGTATGATTAGATAAAGGCAGTCATTCAGATAGTTTGAGATGGAAATGTAATTATGGTGGTTGACTGGAATTCAGTGGTAGAAAAAGTATGAGAAGAAAAAGTAGTAGGAGAACATGGACAGGGAGAGAAGTATAAAATAAGGAAGTCACCTGGTAGAATTTTTCACACAGCATAATGTAATCATCACTAAAATTTGGTTTGAGAATCAGTAAAGAAGGTCGTATATGTAGCAGAGACCTGCGGACGTTGGAAGGTTTCGGATCGATTATATAATGGTAAGACAGAGATTTCTCAACTAGATTTTAAATTGTAAGATGTTCGTTACAAACTGCAAATTAATCTTAAGAAACTGCGAACAGGCAGGAAATGAATGGAATGGGATTTGAATATACTGAAGGATGCAGAGGCTACTGAGTGTTTCAGATGTAATATTAGGCAACAGTGGACTGAAACGGACGAGGTCAAAACACAAAAGACGAATGACTGTCTTTGAGATATGGAAATGAGGCAGGCAGCAGACACTCACAGAGGTAAAGAGACAATCCTGGTAGACATTCATGAATGACACTGGAGATATTGACTGTAACTAAAGAAAGAAGAAAACATAAAAATGCCGAAAATAAAGCAGGAGAAAGGGAAGGAGAAATTGTGAAATTTCCTTGTAGTTAAGTTCCCTATCCCCGAAAACCAGCTGTGGGCGTGACACATCCTTATGATGTACCCTTTAAATTTTAATTGTGCGCATAGTTATGTGGATAACGCGAAATCACAGCCCTAGGTATGGATTGACTGGAACAATAATAATTATTTGCATATGATTTAATGTGATTGAGAGTATCTGTCTGAACACTGGTTGATTGCATCTAACTTAATGTAAGTGAAGGTGCCAATCATAAATACTGTTTTGTTAAATATTCAAATTTATTCACAAACACATCCATAAAAGCAACATAAAATTCAACAATGAAAACTGTGACAATTATGATAATCGAAATTCAGATGGACGATTAAGTAGATAACAATGTTCCTGTCACATCTATGAATTTACTACTTGCCCACGAGGCTACACTTTGTTTCCTGTAGCTCACACTTTCTGCAAGTGGTAGACCGTTATCTCCAAAGGTGGTCCGCTACACAAGGAAAGGCGCCCCCGACTGCTGCACTCGGTACTACACTGCCCTCCAGCCGGACATTAGGCTGTGCAAAATGTCAAATCAAACATTTTTCAGCCATCTAAATTTCCAAACTGTTATTTTATTGGGCTGTCAGTTTCGGCGATATGTTACGCCATTTTCAGGCCCTCTGACCGACGTGTTAGGAAGATTCCAACTTCGGTTCTTGTCAAAATAGGGTCCGGCATTCAAAGGCTGGTATCTGTAGATTTTTGATACAACCATCACTTCAGACATCATCTGCCGACTGTTAGATAAATAAACATTCATGTTTATCTAACATTTCTGCTACTTCTCGTTACTCTCGCATTTCTTATATTTACTTTTAATCCATATTTTGCACTCATTAGACTGTTCATTTCATTCAGCAGGTCCTATAGTTCTTCTTCACTTTCGTTGAAGATAGCAATGTGATCAGCGAATCTTATCACTAATATCCTTGCACCTTGAATTTTAATTCCACTCTTGAACGTTTCTTTTATTTCCGTCATTGCTTCTTCGACGTATAGATTGAACAGTAGAGACTAAAGATTACATTCCTGTCTTACACCCTTCTTAATCTGAGCACTTCGCTCTTGGTTTTCCACTCTCATTCTTCCCTCTTGGTTCTTGTACATATTCTATACATCCCACGTTTCTCTATAGCTTACCCCTATTTTTCTCAGAATTTCGAATATCTTGCACCATTTTACATTGCTGAACGCCTTTCCCAGGTCGACAAATCCTATGAACATGTCTTGATTTTTCTTTAGTCTCGTTTCCATTATCAACTACAACGTCAGATCTACCTCTCTGTTGCCTTTACCATTTCTAAAGCCAAACTGATCGTCATCTAACACATCCTCAGTTTTCTTTTTCATTCTTCAGTGTACTATTCTTGTTAGCAACTTGGATGCATGAGCTGTTAAGCGGATTGTGCGATAATTCTCGCACTTGTCAGCTCTTGCAGTCTACGGAATTCTGTGGATGATATTTTTCCGAAAGTCAGATGGTATGTCACCAGACTCATACATTCTATACACCAATGTGAATAGTCGTTTTGTTGCCGCTTCCCCCAATGATTTCAGAAATTCTGCTGGAATGTCATCTACCCCTTCTGCCTTATGTGATCTTAAGTCTTCCAAAACTCTTTTAAATTCTGATTCTAATACTGGATCCCCTATCTCCTCTAAATAGACTCCTGTTTCTTCCCCTACGACATCAGCCAAATCTTCCCCTTCATAGATGCCTTCAATGTACTCTTTCCACCTATCTGCTCCCTGCTCTGCATTTAACAGTGGAATTCTCGTTGCACTTTTAATGTTACACCCCTTGCTTTTAATTTTACCGAGGGTTGTTTTGACTTTCCTATATGCTGAGTCAGTCCTTCAGACAGCCATTTCTTTTTCGATTTCTTCACATTTTTCATGCAGCCATTTCGTCTTAGTTTCACTGCACTTCATATAATTTTGTTCCTCAGTGACTTCTATTTCTGTATTCCTGAAATTCCCTGGACATTTTTGGGTTTCCTACTTTCTTCGATCAACTGAAGTATTTCTTCTGTTACCCACAGTTTCTTCGCAGTTACCTTCTTTGTACATGCGTTTTTCTTTCCAACTTTCATGATTGCCCTTTTTAGAGATGTCCATTCCTCGGTAACTGTACTGCCTATTGAGCTATTCCTTATTGCTGTATCTACAGCCTTGGAGAACTTCAAGCGTACCTCGTCATTCCTTAGTACTTCTGTATCCCACTTCTTTGTGTATTGATTCTTCCTGACTAATCTCTTTAACTTCACCCTACTATTCATCACTATCACATCGTGATCTGAGTCTATATCCGCTCCTGGTTACGCCTTACAATCCAGTGTCTGATTTCGGAATCTCTTTCTGACCATAATGTAGTCTAATTGAAATCTTCCCGTTAAAACCCGGCCTTTTCCAAATATACCTCCTCCTCTTGTGATTCTTGAATAGAGTATTCGCTGTTACAAGCTGAAATTTATTACAGACTTCAATTAGTCTTTTTCCTCTCTTATTTATATTACCAAGCCCAAATTCTCCCGTAACCCTTTCTTCTGTTGCATCCCCTACAACCGCATTCGAATCTCCCCATGATTATTAGATTTTCATCTTGCTTTAAGTACTGAATTACTCGTTCAACATTCTTATACATATTTTCTCTATATCTTAGTCTTCAGCTTGTGACATCAGCATGTGTTCCTCAACTATTGTTGTCGGTGTTGGTCCGCTGTCGATTCTGATGAGAATAACGCTATCCCGAAACTGTTCATAATATCTCACTCTCTGCCCTACCTTCCTATTCATAACGAATCCTACTCCCGCTGTACCATGTTCTGCTGCTGTTGACATTACCCTATACTCATCTGACCAGAAATCCTCGTCTTCTTTCCATTTCACTCCACTAATCCTCACTGTATCTAGACTGAGCCTTAGCATTTCCCTTTTCAGATTTTATAGCTTCCCTACCACGTCAAACTTCTGACATTCCACGCCCGACTGGTATAACATTATGTTTTCGTTGGTTATTCAATGTTTTTCTCATGGTCATTTCCCTTGGCAGTCCCCTTCCAGAGATCCGAAAGGGGGCTAGTCCAGAATCTTTTGCCTATAGAGAGGTGATCGAGACACTTTTTCAATTACATACCACATGACCTGTGGGTACAAATTATGTGTTTTTAGTGCAGTGGTTTCTAATGTCTTCTGGAACCTCATGCCGTTGATCATTGCTGATTCTCTCGCCGTCAAGTGCATGCCCCATGGGCAAGAGAGTGCCCTGAAACCCTGTTTGCTCCTCCGCCCTCCTTGACAATGCCGTTACTTCTTACGTCGTAAGGCTTGGACCGCCATTGCTGATGATTCTTATTCAAATTTTATCCAGTGGTAGGGTTCGAACCCGGGACCAGGGACGTTTTGTTCACTAATCAAAGACGCTGACCTTTTTTCCTTTTTGATTTCTTTTTATCTAAGACACTAACCCCCTTTTTTGTCAAAGACTACCCTTATTATTATTATTATTACTAGACTGTGGACCTGTCTCCTTCTCTAACTAAGTTTAATCTCCAGAAATAAAAGAAACAAAAATAAAATTTACTCCTACTAGGCAACAGGAAACAATAGGAAACAGAAATTACTTTGAGGACCACTAAACAAAGATCTGAGGAAAAGACTTGCCAAATGTTACATCTGGAGCGTTGCACTATATGGTGCGGAGACCTGGACATTGAGGAAGGAAGATGAAAGAAGATTGGAGGCACTAGAGATGTGAGTATGGAGAAGAATGGAAAAAGTGAAATGGGAAGACTGAGTAAGGAATGAAGGAGTATTAAGAAGAGTTGGAGAAGAAAGAAACATGCTGAAAGTCATCAGAAAGAGAAAACGTAACTGGATTGGACATTGATTAAGGAGGGACTGTTTATTGAAGGAGGGAATAGAAGGAATGGTGGAGGGAAAAAGGGGAAGAGGAAAAAGAAGATATCAAACGCTGGACAATATCAAAGGAGGCAAATATTCAGAAATGAAAAGACTGGCTATCAAGAGACAAAAGTGGAAGAGGCTTAACCCATGACAAGCCTGCCGTAAGGCAGAATACCATACTACTACTACTACTAGGCACCGCCACTTTGACCCTAACGTAAAAAAAGAAATGTGCCATTCCTCTTCAGGCGTAGACCCTAACTGTTCCCAGAAATTCTCCAAGGGTGACAGGCTCCACAGGTCTATACTGCGTTTTGTTTTATTTATTTATTTATTTTAATTACATGATTATAATTAGAAAATGTGTATAAATGAAAATGCTACAAAACAGAATGTTACAGTAAAAATATAATTCAAATCATAAACTAAAATAGATTCATATATTGCTTGCGCTACTTCAGCATAAACGCTGAAAGACTCTTACTTCAAGCAGTGGTGCAGCTGGAGGTTTCTTGTCGGCTGTCACTGGCGTTTTCTGTTTCCAATAACGCCGCCTAAAATATCTACAACAGAATGCAGCTAATCAGTTTCCTTTCGCACGGTTTGCAGTTCAGGTCATTCTGCGCAATATGTGACGCTGAGCTTGGCACTCCCCAACTAGCTGTGTTGTGGTGGGGGTGGGGTGGTTTACAAAAAACTGAGTAAATAATTTCCACAAGGCTTCGGTATCGCAATGTGCGTTTTAAAACGTTGTGAGCGTTTCAGAAGTACCACCAGTAATCAAGCTCCATTTTCTCGCCTGAGCCAAAGATGTAGTCAATTGTCATTTCCTTGATGAAACACATATGATAGCGAGGGGAATTAATAGTCATCCGGACATAGAAAGGACCGAGATTCAGTCATGTCAGGTGTGATACCTGAGGTAAAAAGCTAAGAAATTCTGTCAGTCACGACAGGACGGCGACACGCACGTGAAGCGATGTTCATCGGTGTCTGGGAGGCGACAGTTGGGGCAAAATAGGGAGCATGGAGCAGGTGTCTCGTTGCATACTTTTTGCTGGTGACTTGATACCATGTCATCGTATTGCGGGTGGCAGAAAGTGGTAGTGTATCGTTTTGCCGCACTCGTGGCCAATTAACAGTGGGGTACTTGGTTTCTACCACGTTACGCGGAACTGCCAGCAGAAGGGTGGTGTAAAGATATTTCGCCTTCGGTGAGAGCATTGTGGGAAGATCCGAGGCCACATGGCTTTATTCCAGAAGGAATGTCGATACAGGGAGAGCTGTGTCGCTACCTGCGCCGCGCCACCGACGAGACAAGAGACCGGCGTTAGGATCTCCAACAGTCACTTCGTGAGGGTCCGCCCCCGGTAGCTGAGTGGTCAGTGCGACAGATGTCAATCCAAAGGGCCCGGGTTCGATTCACGGCTGGGTCGGAGATTTTTCTCCGCTCAGGGACTGGATGTTGTGTTGTCCTAATCATCATCATTTCATCCCCATCGATCCGCAAGTCGTCGAAGTGGCGTCAAATCGAAAGACTTGCACCTGACGGGAGGCCCTCGTCACACTTCGTGAGGGAGGCGTATTGCCTTGTCCATCGTTTCCACATACTGCTCGTGTAAAGAGCAACTAGCCGTACTCGGACATTAACCAGACCCAGCCCTCCCTCGCATAGGGGCAGGGTGAGAATGTCATAATGTACACTAGTGTCCAAAATTAAAGAAACAAACCGATATTTCATCGTCTGTGTGTAATTCACGATACAATCATACAGACTGTCAACAGATGTCCATATGATCGTGTGCTATACGGAAGATGACATTCCGGTCAACGGACAAGCACGCCAGCGATGAGCTCAGGGCATCCATCGAACGGGGTAGTTTCTGCCGGATATTCAGACATCCACAATCACTGTGTACACAATCACAGAAGGTGCCGTACGGCACAGAGAAGACGCCTACCAGACTCTCTGCGGTGGAGAGCCGTAGGAAGAATGGGAGCAGGACAGTCGCAATCTGATATGGCCCGATGACTTAATATGAATCGTTCAGTTCTTTCTCGGATGTGGTGACAGTTTATAGAGATCAAAACTGTATCCCGAAGTCCAGGGTAGGGCAGACAATGTGTGACATCAGAGAGAGGGCCTTTATTTGGCTGTAAGGCCACGACAGCACTGCCATAGCACTGCATGGCAACTGGCATCTGATCTCACAGCATCCACTGGAGGTGTTGAATCGAGGCAAGCGGTGTACAAAAGGCTTCGGCAGAGTGGCCTTTACTGTCGGAGACCTGCTGTATGTGTGCCTCTCATGCGTCTTCACAGAAAGGAACGTATAGAGTCGAGTCGCCAACGTCCCACTTAGACGGTTGAAAAGTGGCCAACGTTCTTTTCAAAGATGAGTCCCGATTTGGTCTGGAGAATGGTTCTCGACGGATTCGCATCTGGAAGGAACGTGGAGCACGATTTCGGGACCAAAACATTGTGGAAAAAGACCGATATCGAGGACAATCCCTGACGGTGTGAGCAAGGATTACGTTGACCGTTCGAACAGCTCTTCGTGAAATTGTACGTGTGACTTGGCAAAGTTTAACTGGGTCAGGAATCGTGACAAGATCTTGTGCAGTTGTTACGAGACGCTGTGGCCGCAGACTTCGTACGGATGGACTACAATGATTGACCTCATAGAGCACATGTTGTCGATTTTTTCTCGGAAACGGAAGATATTGCACGCATGGCGTGGTCTGCTCGCTGGAGAAGGTTCTTACGCGCCATCACTTGTACAACCCGTAGTAACCGTGGAAAGTTTGCCGCGGCCATTCCATGTGCACCATTGGTGAAAGTGCCTCCCAAATATCTGACTTCAGTAACTGGCAGGAGGGCGGCGACCGCTCCCGGCCTGAGACCACCCCTGATGCTCAGCGCCGCCGACTTGATGTTCAGAAGACTGCCCGCAGCCTGTCCCTACCGCTCGATCCACTTTAGTATGCTGCGGACTTCATCGACGGGACGAACCAGCAGTAGCATACGCCCTATACCGGAAGGTGATGTTCCATAGGATGATGCCAGACAGCCTGTGGTTGAGATTCTCCAGGAGTGGCTCGAGCGCGATTGCTTAAAGGTAGATATAAAGGGGTCAACCTTGTCGTAGAGACCTCTTGAAGGGTATTGGACTCACAGTCCATCCGTTGATCTGAACCTGAGAGCTGGCTGTTGCCAGGAGATGCCACAGGGTGTCGATGAGCCCGGGGGGAAATCCGGTATGGTCCATCACCTGTGGGAGGAGGATACGGTGTACTCTATCAAAGGCCCGATTGAAATCGATGGAGGAGATAGCCACTCGGAGACAGCATGCAGAGGCGATCGCTATTGAGTCTCTGCAGTCGCCAGTCGCCATTCGTATGGTATCTCCCCCCCTGCGATCCCGTTATGGGACGAGAATCATTGGCAAAGACTTCTTAATGCCGCCTGCCAAAAACTTGGCGAAGTTCTTGTAGTCGGCGTTCTCACGCTGTAAATGGCCAATAGCATTGCCGGATTGCTCTCCTCCTGGCTTGTATACTCGTATGAGTAATTCTTCGAGCAAGGAAAGCGGTATTATGCGGTCCAGGTACATGAGTTCTCGGAACATTGTAGGGTAGTAGGTCATCAAGATCTCACGGATGGTTTAGAAAAACTGGACTCGTAATCCATCGGATCCTGAAGACTTAGGGACTTCATCTTGTCCAAGGAGTCAACGATACTATGTGAGACTTTATTCGGCGTCGTTCTCGTTGTCTGTCCGGCGTTAGGAGTAGGGCGACGAGGTCCCTGAGTGCCGCATAGTACACTGAAGCGCCAAAGAAACTGGTATAGGCATGCGTATTCAAATACAGAGATATGTAAACAAGCAGAATGCGGCACTGCGGTCGGCAACGCCTAGAAAAGACAACAAATGTCTGGCGCAGTTGTTAGATCGGTTACTGCTGCTACAATAGCAGGTTATCAAGATTTGAGTGAGTTTGAACGTGTTGTTGTAGTCGACGCACGAGCGATGCGATACAGCATCACCGAGGTAGCGATAAAGTGAGGATTTTCCCGTACGACCGTTTCAGGAGCGTACTGTGAACATCAGGAATCCGGTAAAACATCAAAACTCCAACATCTCTGTGGCCGGAAAAATACCCTGCACGAACGGGACCAACGACGACTGAAGAGTATCGTTCAACGTGACACAGGCACAACCCTTCCGCAAATTGCTGCACGCTTCATTGCTAGGCCATCAATAGGTCTCAGCATGCTAACTGCTCAACGAAATACTATTGATGTTGGCTTTCGTAGCCGAAGGCCCACTTGTTACCCTTGAAGATAGCACGACACAAAGTTTTACGCCTCGCCTGGACTCGTCAACACCGACATTGGACTGTTGATGACTGGACACATGTTGCCTGGTCGAACGAGTCTCGTTCCAAATTGCATCGAGCGGACGGACGTGTACGGTTATGGAGACAAGCTCATGGACCCTGCATGTCAGCAGGGGACTGTTCAAGCTGGTGGAGGCTCTATAATGGTGTGGGCGTGTCCATTTTGAGTGATATCGGATCCCTGATACGTCTAGATACGACTATGATAGGTCATACATACGTAAGCATCCCGTCTGATCGCCTGCATCCATTCACGTTCATTGTGCATTCAGATGGACTTGGGCAATTCCAGCAGGACAATGCGACACCCTACAGTCCATAATTGCTATAGAGTGGCTCAGGAACACTCTTCTGAGTTTAAACAGTTCCGCTGGCCATCAAACTTCCCAGACATGAACATTATTGAGCATATCTGGGATACAACATTCTGTTCAGAAGAGAGCTCCACCCCGTCGTACTCTAACGGATTTATGGACAGGCCTGCAGGATTCATGGTGTCAGTTCCCTCCATTGCTACTTCAGACATTAGTCAAGTTCATGCCACGTCGTGTTGTGGTACTTGTGCGTGCTCGCGAGGGCCCTACACGATATTAGGCATGTGTACCAGTTTCTTTGGCTCTTCACTGTAAAAGTCGAGGGTGCTGACTGCCGATTCGACGCAGAGGAACCACCACTCCAAATTCAAGTGGTACTTGGAGTGAAATCATTCTCAAGTGGGCCACATTGTGGTGACTTTGCCGACAGCAGTCCGGTTCGTGGAGGAGTCTTACATTCAACTTCCAAAGGCAGTTACTATGCCAGACTTGTTCAGGGTGGAGATGCATCATGCAGATGTATCCACTGTGATCAGAAAATGCCAGAGGTCATCGTTCGATGGTCACCACTCCCTGCGTAAGACCTTGTAACAAATGTGTGCGATCCAGACTGCTCGCCGAATGACTCGTAAAATGCGTGTGTCCAGATGTGTCACCGTGAATCCTTTCCCATATGTCGCGCATGTGAATGTCGTGGATCAGCATACCCTTGACAAAGTGAGTAATGAGGGATTTCGTCCTTGGAATGAAGGACGCAGTTATAATCTCCTGCGAAGATGCTGTGTTCGCACGGTCCTAGAAAAAGGGGGGCAATGTCAGAAGAGTAGAACCTGGCCCGATGGCGACGTTTGGTGGTGCCTGACGGTACATAAATATTATAAATCGTGTGGTTACCATCACTCAGTAAAATCGCCCTGCCGGTATCTATGGGACCACCAGGTGCTATGTACATTGCGTAGACATAAACGTCTTGCAGAAATGCAAAGACGACTCCTGTGGCTCGTGTTGTTTCTCTCAGAAGTTCGACCGAGCGGGATGGTGCAGTGGTTAGCACTCTAGACTCGTATTCGGGAGGGCGACGGTTCAAACCCGCGTCCGACCATCCTGATTACGATTTTTCGTGATTTCCCTAAATCGCTTCAGGCAAATTCCGGGATGGTTCCTTTGAAAGGGCACGGCCGACTTCCTTCCCCATCCCTAATCCGATGGGACCGATGACGTCGCTATTTGGTCCCCTCCCCCCAAATTAACCAACCAAGCAACCAATCAGAAGTTGCATCTTGTTACGAGAGATAATCATTTTGATGTTCATCGAAGCCTGACAGTAAGCCTGGCGGGCCGGTGATTGGGCGGATTTATCCATGGTGATGGTGGAATGAATTAGACGTCG
This sequence comes from Schistocerca serialis cubense, assembly GCF_023864345.2. Classification (NCBI taxonomy): domain Eukaryota; kingdom Metazoa; phylum Arthropoda; class Insecta; order Orthoptera; family Acrididae; genus Schistocerca; species Schistocerca serialis. Next base: position 776,514,887 of record NC_064638.1, read on the forward strand.
CGAGTGACGTCACACGCCACCAGCTGCGCCCTCCGGGTGTCGTCCAGCCCTCAGTGGGCCCCTGATTGTGTTCATGCTCAGTCTCGACGTCCTCGGGCGTGGAAGTCTGTTCATGTTCCATAAGGACGTAGTGGGTGATGGGGTGGGAGCGAGCGGCGTCGGCCGTTGCGGTCGAGCGGTTCTAAGCGCTTCAGTCTGGAAGCGCTTAGAACCGCGCGACCGCTACGGTCGCAGGTTCGAATCCTACCTCGGGCATAGATGTGTGTGATGTCCTTAGGTCAGTTACGTTTAAGTAGTTCTAGGGGACTGATGACCTCAGATGTTAAGTTAATAGTGCTCAGAGCCATTTGAACCATTTGAACGAGCGGCTGCGCTCCCTACATTGGAACCTTCCTGTTGATCACTGACAGACGCACTTTCACCTAACTGCCGTCCGTTCTGCAGGGGCGGAGTCAGTGGCAATGGTGTCAGCCTCATGGTCGGCGTCCTGCAGGATCAATTCTTCTTCCTCCTAAGAGTGAAAACTGCCGTGTTTCGAATGGTCCTATGGTGTCTTTTTCACCGATTCAGGAACTCTGTTTGCGTGTGTGGCCTTCCGTGTCGGACGATAGCATTAACTCATACCTCGCCGGCACAAAGCCTTCCGTTGGGAGATCAGTGTATCGAGTGTCATCCTTTGACGACGGTGCCTAAGATGTCCAGTGGTATCTCTGGTGTTGGACGGAGTTCTGCCACTGGTAAATCTGACAGCTCGGCCCGGTGTCGGCCTGCGGAGGGGCGTTCCTGTATTGCAACGTCTGTCTGTTGCGCGTGGATAGACGGAGACGTCGTGAGCGCCGCCGTGTATGTTACTGGGAAAATTGTCGGTGTCGGCGGGGTTGCTACGTCCTGTAGTGGAAGTTGTGTGATCCGACTTTGGACGCACTCGGAACTTAAGTGGTCATCCTTGTCACATCCGGAAACCGCTTTAGACGGACCGTCACATATAACTACGGCCCGGCAGCCTACCATTTGAATGTATAATGCTACGTGTCGTCGATATTCAATGTGCATCTGGCTTACTCCGTTGAGGACCGGTTACGTCTTAAATTGGGTTCCTCTTTTCCGCCACGTGTTCGCATACTGCAGCGTAGGGGCGGAGCTCCGCCATGACGTCCGCCGCCGGAAGTTTGAAGTGTAGAATATGCGTAGAGTCCGCGGTCCGTGACCGGCATGAGCAACCCCGACACTGGTAACATTCCCGTCTGCCTGACAGAAGCGTAGTTCTTGTTTCATATCTCGAAGAAACCTGTCACATGTAGCGTCGTTACTAATTTTCACACAGACCGTGTTGCTTACGATCTAAAAGTAGAGGGTGTTTCAAAAAGGACTTTACAACTTTGAAAATTAATATAAATTAATTCATAGCATCTAAAGAGGTGATTCTAGTGTCAATTTGCAGGGAAAAAATCAAATTTTCTCTCGCGTAGTTTGCTAGTGCCGAATCGTACCGTAAGGAGCGCTACCGGCAGTTGCGTTAAAGATGGCTTCCTTCACTGGACCCGAGCGTCCTAGTTGTGTGTTTGGTTTTGAAGAATTGAAGTCGGCGACAACAGTTCAGCGTAACTTCCGGACCAAGTACGCTAAAGATCCTCCTAGTACGCCTACAATATCGAGTGGCATAAATGTTTTGTGAAACAGAGTGCTCGATAAGACATGGGAAATTATCAGGTCGTCCAAGCACATCTGACGATGTTGTTGAACGAGTGAGACAACGTTTTGTCAACAGCCCTACGAAACCGACCTGGCTTGCATCTTGTGAACTGCAAATGCCGCATACGACTGTTTGGCCTGTGTTGAGAAACGTTTTCATTTGAAACCGTACAAGCAATAAAAGACTGATAAAATTGCTCGCAAGAAGTTCTGTGTGGATATGTTAAATCAATTACAAGAGGGTGAACATTTCTTGTACAAAATTATCTTTTATGACGAGTCGACGTTTCACTTAAGTGGCAAGGTTAACACACATAACTGTAAGATTTGGGGCATTGCAACATTGCAACATGTTCGTGATAGCCCTAAACTGAACATTTTTTGTGCATTGAGTAAGAACGAAGTGTACTGCTCCTTTTTTCCGTGAGAGAATCGTCAACGGGATAGTGTACTTGGATATGTTACAACAATTTTTGATATCTCAGATCGATGAAGATGACCAAGAACGAAACGTTTACTTCATGCAAGACGGTGCACCACCCCACTTCATGGCTGATGCCCGGGATTTTCTCAGTGACCGCTTTCCAGGTCAGTGGGTTGGCCATGATGCGCCAGTTGCCTGGCCCCCACGTTGCCCAGACCTGACACCACTCGATTTTTTTTTTATGGGGATTCATCAAGGATATCGTGCTTGTACCTCCTGTGCTGGCTTCTCTATTGAACTTAGAGCTAGAATTTACGCCGCCACTGAGCAAGTGACACCTGCAATGTTGCAGCGAGTTCGGGAAGAAATTGACTTCCGATGGGATGTTTGCAGGATAACCAACGGAAGCCACATACAACATCTTTAGTTTAAGGTAAAAAAAAACTTGATGTGCTTCCCTACAAAATCTCACTAAATCCAGCTCTGTATCTTCTTTCAATAAATTTATATGAATTTTTAAATTTGTAAAGTCCTTTTTGAAACACCCTGTAGATGCCGACGATGTCGGCAGCCGGGATCTTGGCCTCTTCCTATAAAAAGCGCTCGACATGAATGCTTTTGGTCTTGCAAGGTCGTTACTAAAATCAAATCTCAGTGTTAATTTTAGGTATTGATTTGCCATGATCTTGTCGCGCTACGGGGACACTAATGTGTGTCAGCCGAGGGAAGCTAACACAGCGCTGCAGGTGAAAACACAGTACGTCCGCTCCGCTCGGCCGTAAAGTCGTACTGCCCTGTGACATAAAAGACCTATCTTTTGATTCCATTAACTTAGGAGTTTACGTTTATTACATCTTTAAGGAAGCGTAGACCTTACAAGTGAAATTCCCTATGGCAGCCCGCCCTCCCCCCCCCCCCCCCCCCCTCCTTCAGAGTTAGTAGTAAAATGGCCCAGTGGATACCCAGTCAAAAACTGAGAACAGATCAAGCATCAAAACAGGAAGAAACTGTACTGAATTGTGAAAAAAGAAGCAAAATAGAAACAGTGAACGATCCAAGCTCAAGATGTGCAATACTGAGAGAATTGCAAGAACTGCGGCGTCGTGGTTATGTGGTACACGTTGTGGGACAGCAAAGCGGCAGACGCGTGGTCAAATCTCTCTCATCCTACTATTTCCTTTTTTTTACAAAATTATGAAATGCTCCGTCCGGTCATTGACGTGTGTATTCTCCTTGTATAAAGTTGGCAACCATCATACTACACATTGGTTATACAGTATGAGTCATGTGGTAAGAATACATTAACGTCGCAAGTAAATGTGGTGAATAGTGAGAGCAGACGAGATGTCACTTAGAGCTAGGTATGAAAACAACAAATAAATAGGTGTGAACTATGTTACAACAAAGAAATTCAAGAGTCAAAACTTCCAAAACGGACGCAAGAGTCATAACATGTAGCACCTATGCAAAACAAGTAGGAGGTACATACGACCGGAAGTCTCTTCCTTACAACTCGCTGTTGCAAACGTATGTTACACCACGACACAGATTTGAAAAGAGCGAACAGACACGTCAATGGCCAGGTATAGAGTTCATAGTTTTGTGAAAAAGAAATAATTACTCCATGACCTTTTTTTGGGAGGGGGGGGGGGTGATCTCATACTGTTCGTTGCATTTGTTCTGGGCGTCCCATGACACCCGTTCACGTCATTGTTGATCCGTTCACTCAGCAAAAGGCAGCTAACATACTGACCGAACACACTGAGCTACCGTGCCCGCGTTTAACAATCCCGTGGTGCTAGTAATCTACTTGGCGTTGCACCTCTTGAGTTTGGATCGTTGACGGTTTCCATTTTGGTTCTTTTGTCACAGTTCAATATACATTTTTCCTGTTTTCATGCTCGTTCTGGTTCAGTTTTTGACGGGCTATTCACTGGGCCATCTTACCACTTATTCTTAGAGAGTGTGAAAGGTCTCTGTTGGATTCCTTTCATGTTAATTTTTTAAAACTGTTGTCATTTACGGCATACATTCCACTTCTAAATATACTGTGGTGTTTCTGACTATCTGGGAGGAGACTGAGCAGTGGAACGTGTTACTTTTACACATAATCAAGAACGATCTGTCACACTACTACACTTTAAAACACAGTTTATATGTAATTCATGCCACGCAGTCTCATACGGAACCTCCATCCGCTTTCTTTTATATACTGTATATGATAAGATACTGTTATCCCCCTTCCCTTCTGTGTGAAAGGATGAATGAGCAAATGTATTTCTAGTTGCATGCTTGATGGTAGCAGACAAGCCTGTCTGCTAGAGAACAGTAGAACCAACGTCAGAACAGGTAGCTACGCTTTCTAAAAGCAAAGAGGCTTCTATTCTTAGTATGGTCCTGTCCGTCCCTTGTCATGTTGGTATAGGAAGCTGCTTCTCTGGTCACTTCCGTTTTGTATCTGGAAGCACCCTTGGTAGGGGCCCAGGGCAGTCTGTCCGCGGCGTGCGTCTGGAGTGGTAAAATCTCCGGCTAAGCGCGTCTCTGCTAAGTCCGTAGGACAATGGATTTCGTAAGTTCAGCCTAACTGAAAATTTAATCACCTTTATTTCAGGTTTAGATCTAAAATATCTAATGTTATCTTAAATTGCAACGCAGTGTAATTCGGGTGTGAAGTTCAGGATATCTTCCAGTAGTTGCTTTGTCACTACTTTGTGAGTAAAGTGGAACCATGTGTGGATGATCCGTAACTCTATCTAAGATCATCAATCTTAAATGCGAATGTGCGTGAGATTATAACGCCTCGTCTTGACAATATTTTTCAATATAGCAACCTTCCTTTATGTTCAACCCACGTGGGGTGTACTTTGTGAGACCAGTACCACGTGTTTATACAATTGTTTGACCCATCAGGTTAATTGTAAGACGATAGTAACCAGTTCGAGGTTTTTCTTGTAATTTGTGTTTCGATGTAATTTATTTTAATTATCAAAATTATTGTGGAGTTACACTCTTTGTGTAAACCAAGTTGACCACGTGAAGCATGTGGTGTAAGCATCAAAGTAGCCCTGAGCTATTCTTTTTGGGAAGATTTCACAGAGAGTTAGTATGAATTTAGTATACCAGTGTGTGGTAATTTCATGACGGACAGGATTGCGCTACGAACGTAACTTCTTTGGGTGAAAATTGAATCGGTTGGTTGTGGTTAATTTCCTCTTGCATATGTTTCAACGTTCTTCGTGTGTTATTTTATGAATGCAGTGTTGTATGCAGTCTCCCAATCTTGGCTCCATATTTGATGTGTTCCGTAAGATTACAAACTCACATTTTCACAATCCTAAATAAGGCACCAGTTTAGTTACGAATCAAGTTTAACATGCTGAAATTTTAACGGAACAATGATCAATGATCAATGTTAAAATAAATGTCCAAATATAAACTGATTTATTTCTTTTTATTTAAATTGTCTTTATATATACGTATATATATATATATATATATATATATATATATATATATATATATATATCACCGGTTATAGTAAGCTGACTACTAAAAGATTATAATTAATGTTAGTCTGGTTGGGAATTTGGTAAGCTAGACTGGATACCTGGTGAAATAGTTGCTCAGTAATGCAAGGTTAACTTCCCCAGATAGCTCACAGCTTTTAACCCGCTTTTATTGTCTTGAATATCAGCACTGCTTTGAGAACAACTTAATGCATCAACATTACAAGTGCGATATGGAATTTTCATTGTTAGTATGTGCATATATTTCAACTCGTTACGTCATCCAGTCCCTGAATAAAAGGGGTGTTAACAGACGGATGGGCAGACAGTCAGTCAGATAACAACACACAAAAGAAATTAGTTTCGTGTGAAATAATTACAGATTCACAATTAACAGACTTTCTCCTCCACTTACGTTGTGAAATCTTGGTTTCTGCCGCATTTTTGTGAATATAGGGCAACAAAAAGTACCATGTATGTTTTAGTGAGGGAGTCTTAGTATGTGACATAAATCTCAACTTGGTTGGCCGACCCGCACCTGATAAACAGTATTTTTAACGGTGGGACAAATAGACAGGCAGGTAGGCGGACAACAAATTGATCCCATAAAGATTTCGTTTTCGGTAAATAAGATAATTAGGACGCCAATAATCGGGAGCTTTCTGTATTTCAACTCGTTAAGACATGAGTTTCTAGGACCCTCTAAAATAAATTATTGTGATCTTTCGTGAGTACTATATGTTCTGACGTCCGATTTTCTGCACATGTGGATTGACAGTACGAAATGAAAGTGGCCAGAGTGTAGTTCGCAACAATTTAATTACACCTGGATGACGAAACAAGCGGAAAAGAGCCGCGGAATATCGGTCGCATTTGGAGCCGTCGTAAGGGAACTGCGCAACAAAAGACGCGATACGCAAGACAAACAGCGAGCCGGGCGCAGCGTTGCGTGTCGGCGGAACTGCACATGCGCGGCTCGGGGGCGGCGCGGCGAGGCGAACACGGGAAATCTCTCGAAGGCGGCTAATGGACGGCCCCCGATGACCGGCCGAGAGGCACTCCGCTTCCGGCGCGATTTACTCGCTTCCTGGCGCCGGCGGCCGCTTGCCGCCGCCCTGACAGAGTGTTCTACAAACACCGACTTACCTGCCGCCGCCACCGCCGCCCCGTGTCGCGCCGCGCACTCCGACTTGGTCGCGAGAGATAAGCAAACACGCCGCCGCGGGAGCTGTTTGCTTTATACCGCTGCCTGCCACATTTCATTCCCGGCAATCAGTACGCGGCGGATAAAGCGCGCAAAGGACCGCCGCGCCACGCCGCTTTCCCATTTCGGGAAAAAAACTTGGTCTCTCGAGAGTAAAACAAATGAAGACCCGCGCTAACTGGCCGCCGTGCATCACGCATTGACTCTCCAGCGGAGAAGGAAGCGCCTCTAGCAAGCCGGCGTTCCCATGGGACCGCCATCGCGTCTGTCCGGCAGCTATAAATAGCGGAACAATGTCTGCAGATCATGCACCGGTCGCTAGACCAGCGCATACAGGGGCACTCTAACTACCCAGAGGCGTCCAATAAGTAAATTTCCCTATTTAATAAATTTACACGCAATTTGTAATGTTGAAATAATTTTATTGACATTCTACAATGCTTCTGTTACTTTTCTACACATTCACGGTTTTTTTTCTCAAGCATTTTTAGCAACGTGCCGCGCGGGATTAGCCGAGCGGTCTGGGGCACTGCAGTCATGGACTGTGCGGCTGGTCCCAGCGGAGGTTCAAATCCTCCCTCGGGCATGAGTGTGTGTGTGTTTGTCCTTAGGATAATTTAGGTTAAGTAGTGTGTAAGCTTAGAGAGTGATGACCTTAGCAGTTAAGTCCCATAAGATCTCTCACACATTTGAATTTTTTTTTTTTTTTATAGCAACGTTACAAGTTTCTCCAAACCGTTGTACCATATCGGCGTGCTTGCCTCCGAGATGACCTTTGAGTTGGGGGTAAGATCTGGTGAATATGGCAGATGCGGAAACACTTCCCAGTTGAATCTTCCGAGCCACGTCTCGGTCATTCGAGCTGTATGAGGCCGAGCTTTGTCACGAAAGAAGAGAACTTTGCGACTTTGCGAGACAAAAAAAAGTCCACGTCTTTTCTTTTGACAGCAGCTCGCCAATTCCTCAAGACATTACAGAGACTCTTCGCATTCATTGTGGTGATGCAAGGCAGGGAGTGAGCGAACAAAACCGCCTCACTGTCCCAAAAGATGGTTGCCATAACTTTCCCTAACGAACGTGTGACCCTTGTTTTTTTGGGGCACTTTCGCCAGGTTTTCACCACCCCATGTCCTGACGTCATCTCTCAGGAGTCGAATGATGGATCTAGGTCTCATCCCGTGTGACAAGCCGTCTGAAGGGCAGGTCTCCCTCTCTCTGATTAATTTTCTGACCGAATCCAAGCGTCGCTGCTTGCGGACATCATTCAGCAAACATGGCACCCGTCTCGCACAGTGTTCGCGTTAGTGAAGATGGTCTGTCAGGATCTTTGCGATGGATAAGCGTCCAATTGCAACCCCAGCATTCAGCCGCATTAGGATATTATCAATCGTAACGCGTCAATCGTCCTTCACAATAATGGCATCATCACATGTTGCTGTAATGGGTCTCGCTGTGCACTGCCGTCATGCACATCTTCGTGCTCTTCCACCGACATTACACGCCAATACCAAACCATTTTAATTCTCATACAGCCGTCCCCGTAGGAAGAGGTTAACTCTCAGCGGATAGTGGTACTGCTGTGAAAAAAAGAATGACAGAGAGCAGATCACAAGCGGACGCACTTGACAGTGGTAACTCCATGCTTGCAGGCAGCGTACTGGCCAGACACTGCGGTATTCATCACAAACAGCTGTGAGTGTTGTCAACACATAACAGCCAGTCTCGCCAGCCGTCATGTGTCACGGGAAAGTTGTTTTTGCAGAGAAATAAAATAGGAAACTTACTCATTGGACAACCCTCCTATTCACAGTCCGAGTCCTTCTCTTCTTTTACAGAAGGATCAACATGCGTAGGCAACTCTAGTTACGAAATATCTCGTCAGTTTGGGCAAACTTACTACAGAGTGCGCAAACGACAAGCGACTGTTCATGCTTCTTTCATTTGCAGATGACTTAAGAGTCTCCAGGTATTTGGCTCAAGAATAAAAAAATAAATAAGTCAAATAGATAGTACGGGACACAATAATATTAAAAACAGGGAAGTACAATTATTTGAAGAAATTAGTGGAAAGTCTCTGTTTCCCAGCCAGATGAGTTCCTCGAAATGGTGTAACGCGTAGATGAGTGTCACTAGTGTCATCTTCTGGCTTCAAAACGTCGCAGTCTAGAAATCCGAGAAATTTGTATTTCTTTTTCCAGCACAAACAACATCATATAGTTTGAAAAGGTTACTTACTATTGCAATATAGTCCTCTTAAAACGCTCTTTTGTTATCCGACACAGCCACTATCATCTTTTTAGATTACCGATTTCGACCGTCTCCAACGGCCATTTTTACATCTTTATGTAACTGAAGATGTCATTATGCAGAATACATTTAGTATTATAAAATAGTCCGCAGCTCGTGGTCGTGCGGTAGCGTTCTCGCTTCCCACGCCCTGGTTCCCGGGTTCGATTCCCGGCGGGGTCAGGGATTTTCTCTGCCTCGTGATGACTGGGTGTTGTGTGATGTCCTTAGGTTAGTTAGGTTTAAGTATTTCTAAGTTCTAGGGGACTAATGACCATAGATGTTAAGTCCCATAGTGCTCAGAGCCATTTTTTTATTATAAAATAAAGGCACAACAAAATTCGTATACTCATTTGCTGCCCAAGAGAGTCATGCATTCTGTCTAACGTGAAATTAGTCTGCTGCATTTTATGTACTAGAATAGAAGAACAAAGATCCATCCACTATCGATATCTGGTGGTAGTTAAAAAAGCGATAGATACTTACTTTAACGTCTTTCGCTAAATGAGGAGGCTTCACATCCTGTCTAAAATTTCGTATTAGACTGTTATAGATTAGACTATCATTTCCTTTTACAATATAAATATTATCAGAATTAGTAAAATGTAACGCTCAGTTAGTCAAAGTCCACTATAGAGCGCTTCCTATTCGACTGTTGGTTTGTTCACATCGTCGTTGGTCAGCTGTAGGACTGGCGCATCGGACGTTTGAGTTTCGTCTTCGGAAGCTCCCTATAGCGTCTCCAAACGTAGCATAAAAATTATGTCATACCTGGTAACACAGTGATGTCTTAACGACAGTTAACTATTACGGAGCACCATGCGAGTATTAACTATTACGGAGCACCATGCGAGTATCAACCATCTCATGATCAGAAAGCTTCCATTGAACTTAAAGATAAAAGGGAACACGTGATACTGCCCAGATGTCCTTTTCCAATAATTTCATGTTCTCAGTGTAAACTGAATGAGCAAATTCTAACACAAGAATGGTATGTGGTAATACACTCCTGGAAATTGAAATAAGAACACCGTGAATTCATTGTCCCAGGAAGGGGAAACTTTATTGACACATTCCTGGGGTCAGATACATCACATGATCACACTGACAGAACCACAGGCACATAGACACAGGCAACAGAGCATGCACAATGTCGGCACTAGTACAGTGTATATCCACCTTTCGCAGCAATGCAGGCTGCTATTCTCCCATGGAGACGATCGTAGAGATGCTGGATGTAGTCCTGTGGAACGGCTTGCCATGCCATTTCCACGTGGCGCCTCAGTTGAGCCAGCGTTCGTGCTGGACGTGCAGACCGCGTGAGACGACGCTTCATCCAGGCCCAAACATGCTCAATGGGGGACAGATCCGGAGATCTTGCTGGCCAGGGTAGTTGACTTACACCTTCTAGAGCACGTTGGGTGGCACGGGATACATGCGGACGTGCATTGTCCTGTTGGAACAGCAAGTTCCCTTGCCGGTCTAGGAATGGTAGAACGATGGGTTCGATGACGGTTTGGATGTACCGTGCACTATTCAGTGTCCCCTCGACGATCACCAGTGGTGTACGGCCAGTGTAGGAGATCGCTCTCCACACCATGATGCCAGGTGTTGGCCCTGTGTGTCTCGGTCGTATGCAGTCCTGATTGTGGCGCTCACCTGCACGGCGCCAAACACGCATACGACCATCATTGGCACCAAGGCAGAAGCGACTCTCATCGCTGAAGACGACACGTCTCCATTCGTCCCTCCATTCACGCCTGTCGCGACACCACTGGAGGCGGGCTGCACGATGTTGGGGCGTGAGCGGAAGACGGCCAAACGGTGTGCGGGACCGTAGCCCAGCTTCATGGAGACGGTTGCGAATGGTCCTCACCGATACCCCAGGAGCAACAGTTCCCTAATTTGCTGGGAAGTGGCGGTGCGGTCCCCTACGGCACTGCGTAGGATCCTACGGTCTTGGCGTGCATCCGTGCGTCGCTGCGGTCCGGTCCCAGGTCGACGGGCACGTGCACCTTCCGCCGACCACTGGCGACAACATCGATGTACTGTGGAGACCTCACGCCCCACGTGTTGAGCAATTCGGCGGTACGTCCACCCGGCCTCCCGCATGCCCACTATACGCCCTCGCTCAAAGTCCGTCAACTGCACATACGGTTCACGTCCACGCTGTCGCGGCATGCTACCAGTGTTAAAGACTGCGGTGGAGCTCCGTATGCCACGGCAAACTGGCTGACACTGACGGCGGCGGTGCACAAATGCTGCGCAGCTAGCGCCATTCGACGGCCAACACCGCGGTTCCTGGTGTGTCCGCTGTGCCGTGCGTGTGATCATTGCTTGTACAGCCCTCTCGCAGTGTCCGGAGCAAGTATGGTGGGTCTGACACACCGGTGTCAATGTGTTCTTTTTTCCATTTCCAGGAGTGTACATTACTAAGGAAAATTACTTCAACTGCCTTACTTTATTTCAAGGGGGCGACAACACAGAACGATAGTAAAATTTGTCGTGGTATCTGTTTCCGTCTTCCCTAGAATCACATATCTAAACTTTGAAAAGTACTGATTTTAAACCTTAAACCATTTATTTCCTCCGTGAGTTATGGACCTTGCCGAAGTAAGATGGCATGCAGGTAGCCGTGCCGTAGTGCGGAGGAACGTCTGTGGTGAGCAATCTATGGTTCCTGAAGAGGTTTTTCAGTAGCTGCAGCGGCAACAATCTGAATGACTGACTGGCCTACCTTCGTAACATTAGTCTACATGGCCTTGCTGCGCTGGTAGTGCCAACGGCTGAAAGCAGTGGGAAACTACAGCCGTTATTCTTCCTCGGGGCGCCCAGTTCAGCTCCATAGTTAAATGATGTTTTCATCCACTTGGGTAAAATGTTCCAGAGGTAATTAATCCCCCTTTTGGATCTCTGAGCGGGGATTATTCAGAAAGAGGTAGTCATAAAGAAACACAATACTGACATTCTGCTACGAATGGGAGCTTGGGATGTTAGACCCCTGAATCTGGTAAGTAGGTTAAAGAACTTAAAAAGGATAACTGATAGGTTGAAATTAGGTGCAGTGAGAATTTGTGACGAGTGATGCAGGAAGAAAAGAGCTTCCGCTCAGGTGAGAACAGGGTTATCAACATAAATCGAATAGGGATAATGTATTGGTTAAAAACAGCCTTGGTTGCAATTTTAGTTTCTTTTATTTTTCAACGACGCGTTTCGCCTTATTTAGGCATCTTCAGGTTATCTTTTCTAGACGAAACGCGTTGTTGAAAAATAAAAAAAGATAACCTGAAGATGCCTAAATAAGGCGAAACGTGTCGTTGAAAAACAAAAACAAAAAAACTAAAATTGCAACCAACACTGTTTTTAACCAATACTGTTAAGCACTGATTTGCTGTATGCCACAGATGGATTGGAAGAATTTCTAGGGATAATGTAGGTCTAATAAAGAATAAGAAAACCGGAAGACGGGAGAGTTACAATGAACAGTATTTTTTCTGAGTCATCAGACTGATTTGATGCGGCCCGCCACGAATTCCTCTCCTGTGCCAACCTCTTCATTCCAGAATAGCACTTGCAATCACAATTATTTGCTGAATGTATTCCAGTCTCTGCAGTTTTTGCCTTCTACAGCTCCCCCTAATACCATGGAAGTCATTCCCTGATGTCGTAAGGCATGTCCCATCATCCTGTTCCTTCTCCTTGTCAGTGTTTTCCACATATTCCTTTCCTCTCTAATTCTGCGCAGTACCTCGTAATTCCTCACCTTATCAGTCCACCTGATTTTCAGCATTCGTCTATAGCACCACATCTCAAATACTTCGATTGCCCTTTGTTCCGGTTTCCTCAAAATCCATGTTCACTACCATAAAACGCTGTGCTCAAAATGTACATTTTCAGAAATTTCTTCCTCAAATTAAGGCCTATGTTCGATACTAGTAGACTTCTCTTGGGAAGGAATGCCCTTTTTACCAGTGCTCTTCTGCTTTTGATGTCCTCCTTGCTCCGTCTGTCACCGATTATTTTGCTGCCTAGATAGCAGAATTCCTTAACTTCATTTACTTCGTGATCATCAAACGTAATGTTAAGTTTCTCGCTGTTCACATTTCAGCTACTTCTCATTACTTTCGTCTTTCTTCAATTTTGCCGGCCGCGGTGGCCGTGCGGTTCTAGGCGCTTCAGTCCGGAACCGCGGGACTGCTACGGTCGCAGGTTCGAATCCTGCATCGGGCATGGATGTGTGTGATGTCCTTAGGTTAGTTAGGTTTAAGTAGTTCTAAGTTCTAGGGGACTGATGACCTAAGATGTTTAGTCCCATAGTGCTCAGAGCCATTTGAACCATTTTTTTTCTTCAATTTTCTCTCAATCCATATTTTATACCCATTACACTGTTCATTTCATTCATTAGCTCATGTAATTCTTCTTCATTTTCACTCAGGATAGTAATGTCATCAGTGAAACTTATCATTGGTATTCTTTCACCTTGAATTTTAATTCCATTCCTGAATCTTTCTTTTATTTCCACTATTGCTTCTTCGATCTAGAAACTGAACAGTATGAGCGAAAGACTACATCCCAGTCTTAAACCCTTTTTAATCCGAACACTTGGTCGTCCACTCTCCTCTTGGCTCTTGCACGTGTTATATATTACCCGTCTCTCCCTATAGCTTATCCCTATTTTTCTCAGAATTTCGAACATCGTGTACCATTTTAAACTGATGAACGCTTTTTCCAGGTCGACAAATCCTATGAACGTCTCTTGATTTTTCTTAAATCTTGCTTCCATTATCAACCGCAACGTCAGAATTGCCTCTCTGGTGCCTTTACGTTTCCTAAAGCCAAACTGATCATCATCTAACACATCCTCAATTTCCTTTTCATTCTTCTATATAGTATTCTTATAAGCAACTTGGAAGCATGAGCTCTTAAGCCTATTGTGCGATAGTTGTCACACTTCTCGACTTGGCATTTGTGTGGATGGTATTGGTATTTCGACTGTCTGACACATTTTGAATAGCAGGTGGGACAGATTTGTCGTGATATGTTTCACTAACGGTCTGAAAAATTCTGAGGGAATCTCGTCTTCTCCCGGTGCCTTGTTTCTACATGGGTCTTTCAGCAGTTTGCCACCTATGAATACTACATTTTATCTCTAAACCATCTCTCTCCATATGGGGCAGCAGTTTCTCATTTATGGCATTGTGGTCAAAAGAAGTGGGAGTTCCTATATTTATAGTGGCAGTTCCTTACAACAAAACCATATATCTATCCGGGACTTGGAACGACAGTTTCGCTCTTCGCGAGCAACGCTCTTCCGTATTGAATCATCCGAAAAACTTCACAGCCCAACTCAGAACTTAAGGCGGACGGTATCTGACTTCTCCAGTCTTCCAACATATCTGGAGAACCACTGCTGGTAGCTCAGACGAACGTCCAAAGAGATATCAAGAAGAGGCGAGAGGCAGCTGCAGGTTGGAGCTTAGAGACGGGTTGTGACACTTACTTGAAAATCTTTCCTGGTTGAATAGCTTTGTCTCCAAAAGGAAAAGCTGTGAGTTCGAGTCTCGCTTGAACGCAAAGTTTTATTCCGGTAGGTACTTTCGTTACACTCTGCGCTTCGTTGTACACTCGAACATTCATTGCTGCCCATTTATAAAATCTGCCTACAGTTATCATTCCCGTCAAGTGGTTCTTTATATTCCTTCCTCTCGTCAGAAAGTCTTGTCACATACGTACAATCAACATATTCAGTTCTTCGCAAAGTAATCGCATAAATTAAACTCTTAGCAAGACCAGAACAGTACAGTAATTAAAAATGGTTGTCGCCTCCACTCTCTAGCCTTGATCAGCAAACACATTTTGTAAGTTACAGAGAACATTTCATAAAGAGATCTCGGGGAGATAATATCTTACGGACATGAGGGCGCTACCAGGGAAAACACAGCAGTGAAACGAGGGAGGTTTACATAGTTTTCTGGGACGTTCGACGGTATCTGGGCAATAGACTGGGTGAAAACATGCCTCCCGTGAGAGAGAGGACACATTTCAGTCGACCTCCGACGGCGCATGTTGAGGAGAAAGAGTAGCAGTTGCTGTGTTGCCGGAGATCGACACGCAAGTCTGATCCCGCACCGTTCTGTTAGTAACTGACCGCATATCGACTCCTGAGTAACTTAGTCTCTGCGCTGGGACAGGCAAGTTTATCGATAGGCATTGTTCCCACTCGCTATTTGATAACGTAAGAGGGGTGGTGGAGAACTAGCCTCCGCCACACACCGTAAAGTACGTTGTAGCGTATAGATGTAGATGTAAGGTCAGATATAATGTCGTGTTTATTTCTCTTGACTGAATAAACGTTCTATGCCATGGGTCGGAGTCTCGGTCCCTATGTACCCTTGCCCGAATTGCCTATCGCACTGAGTGCTGTTGAACTTAAATTGAAATGCCGCTGGAATGCCTTCTTTCACTCAGTCACTAAATGGTCGATCTCATAGAGTGTAAAAGAAAGCCTGTCCACGAAGTGCGTGACGTCACAACATGGCTGCACATGAGTCTAGCTAGTCTTCAACAGTTTTATGAGACAGAGCTAGTGAACAGTCGTGCGGCGCGTTTCGCGTTAGTTTACTATTATAGTGAATTGTGTTCCTGCGTTAGTGTATGTGATTTGGTTGTTTACTTTCTGTGCACTAAACTGGTGATCTGTTTTTCTTGCCTGTGAAAATTTCGTTGCCTGCAAAATGACGTTTCGATGCTCTAAAAGTAACTGTGTTTAAATTTCCATAGGAAGAAGCAACGAGGAAGAAACAGTTGTCAAGTATTAGCAGAGTTAACTTTACTCCTTCTTCAAGTTCTAAGAATGAGTATTTATTTTGTTCATTTCTTAAAAGACGTTAAGTGTGCTAACAAAGAATAGGCACTTACGCAGTGTGCAAGGTCAGCGACATTTTGACTAATATATAAGATCTTAACTGCATAAGTGCCGAAGAAAACAGTGTTTCGTTGGTTGGTTGTTTTGGGGAAGGAGACCAGACAGCGAGGTCATCGGTCTCATCGGATTAGGGAAGGACGGGGAAGGAAGTCGGCCGTGCCCTTTGAAAGGAACCATCCCGGTATTTGCCTGGAGCGATTTAGGGAAATCACGGAAAACCTAAATCAGGATGGCCGGACGCGGGATTGAACCGTCGTCCTCCCGAATGCGAGTCCAGTGTCTAACCACTGCGCCACCTCGCTCAGTAGTGTTTCGTTTTCTTGTCCTGGCAATTCTACAGTTTAGCTGGTTTAGGTTGTATGAATTCTATATTCTGCAGGTTCAAGCAGTATAACCTAAGCACATTCATACTTAGGTAGTTAAATATCTCAGTGTATCTTTATACTTACTGTTTATGATTAAGTACATGCACATAAGATACAGACGAGTTTCGATGTATTCTGGTTCTAGTATATAGTTCTGTTTTTTTCTGCTGTAAAAGTCTTCAGGAAGTTGACTGTTCAAAAACAAGGAATGTGGTGTACCCAAAAATAGAAAATTAAGTAAAAGCGGTGTCTCATTCTCTTGTTTTTACTAAATTATTGATGGGAATTTCAAGTTCAATGCAAGGAATGTTACTATTAGTGATTATAGTAAGCTTCTGACTTTATAATGCACGAATAAATGTTTTGCTTTAAAACCATAGAAAGGAGAAATGAATTAGTACATGAACGGATCAATAGGCTATCAGAAAATGCAAAGGGAGGAATTGTGAAACCATGAAAAGACTATAAAAAAAAAGTTGTGTATTTTACAAATTCTTACTTTCTGCGTCATGAATTTCAGATAAATACCAGTGGCGTACACTGCTGTCTTATAGATACACAACTGAAGTACTTGAAAGCAATTGTGTGCTCATGTTTGGCCTAATGGGTAGCACATAACTGGCACTGTATTAGCTTCATTATATTGTCAGTTTTTATGTAAGTTAGGAACTGATCTATCGACAAGGGAATAGCAGCTGAAATACAAAAGCAAAACAGTGTCTACCTCATGAAAAGCACTACCATTAAGTATTTTATAGTACTACAGGATACACAGTCTAAGAATTACTTTGAATTATTCTGTTACTCTGTTTCACAGTTGCTTTTATAGACCACACCTGTGTGACATTGGTGTTGTCATACTTTTGTGTATCCGAGGGGTTCTTTACGAAATTTTCGTCGTCCGGATCCCTTTACAGTCTATTGCTGTGGCCAAACGGACTGCGAGCACCGGCACCAGACTCTGTGCGTGACGTCACTGAGCGGGCGCGCAGGCTTTCCTCTATAGGGGGTGACGGTTGAGGCCGCTCGCTGGATGTGATAAAACTGAAAGGCAGCGTCTACACCGCACGACCGCATCTATACTGCGCACGCAAGAGTGCCGTGCGAGAAAAGCGGGCCACCTGTTGCGAGTGCCCTGCGAAACAAAGAGCGCCGGCGGCGGCGGCGGCTGGACAGGTGGCGCTGGCGTCAAGGCGCGGCGCAGCACCGGCCGGTGGCCAGGAAGCGGCAGAGCGGCCAGCGGACTCCGCCGTAATTGCCGCGTCGTGTTGCGTAGCGCCGCCCACCGTGGGTGCACGACGAGTAATACGCTAGGAGGTCGCTGTTGTTTTTCTTATTACCAAACGTTCCTCTATTACTTCCACTGTTCAGTATCTGTATGGAAGTTCACAGTCTGCTCGAGACCTTGGGAACAAATAAAATAAGAACGCAAGGCAATTCTTCCAAGGCATAAAAAATCGGAAATGTGGATTTCAGTGCCCAACATTTTTCATTAGAGATAAGAACGGCAGCTTGATAAATGAGAAGGAAAGAATTGTAGAAAGATGGAAAGAATACGTCTCAGAACTGTTGAATCGCCCAGACCAAGATGAGATATTACCTGCAAACACTACGGAGGACAGGAAAGATGAAGAAGAATGGGAAGTTAGTGAAGAAGACGTGAAGATCGCAATCAAAGGACTCAGAAACAACAAAGCCCCAGGGGAGAACAGAATAACATCAGAATTAATCAAGCAAGGGGGTGAGAGCTTACACTTAGAGATATATAAACTGATCCAGTTGATATGGGAGAAGGAGACACTGCCAGAAGAATGGAAACTGGCTATAATATGCCCAACATACAAGAAGGGAAGCAAAATGGAATGCGGTAACTACAGAGGAATCAACTTGTTGAATGTAACGTATAAGGTACTGTCCATCATTATCCTCAGAAAATTGCAACCATTCGTAGAGAATAACATACAGGAGTACCAAGCTGGCTTTCGACCAAACCGATCGACAACAGATCACATTTTCGCGCTAAGACAATTGTTTGAAAAACACTGGGAATATGATAAAGATATCTACAGCCTGTTCGTCGATTTTCAACGTGCATATGACAGCATCCACAGGAATAGCCTATACAATGCAATGCGTGACTTCAGAATCCCTGAGAAGATAGTGAGAATGGCAGCAGTACGTTTCTGAGGAGCCACATCAGAAACATTCGAGATTGAGACAGGCCTCAGACAAGGGGATGCTCTCTCATGTGTTCTGTTCAATGTCATCTTAGAGAAAGTAATAAAGGAGTGTAGGCAACAGGAGTGGGCTGGTGGAGAGATGGACGGTAACTTCAGTTGTCTCGCATATGCAGATGACATAATACTACTAAGTGAAACAAAGCACAAATTGAAAGAAATGTACCAGAAAATGGACAATTATGCACAGAAGGTAGGGCTCAAAGTGAATCGAGACAAAATAGAGTTCATGCAATTAGGAAGAAGACAAGAGCAGGAAGAATTTCTTGAGATAGATGGCAAGAGGTTCAAGAGAGTACACCAGTTCAAATACTTGGGATCTTGGTTTACCACGGACAACATCATAAAAATGGACATCAAGGGAAGAATAGCAGTGGGAATGAAATGCATACATTCCTTCAGAGAGACGCTCTGCTCTAAATCGATCTCAGTGAACACTAAGATTAAAATCTACAACACAGTGATATGTCCAGCAGTAATGTACGGTTAAGAAACATGGAGCATGACTAAGCGAGAAAGGGAAAAATTATTAATATTTGAAAGGAGAGTAATGAGGAAGATATGGGGACCAGTTTTAGATAACGGAAAATGGAGGAGGAGGAAAAACGAGGAAATCTACCTTCTGATTCGACAACCAACTATCCTGCAAAAGACAAAGAGCAAAAGAATACAATGGGTGGGTCATGTAACCCGTATGCCAGATGGAAGACAGGCGAAGATGGCACTAGCGGGGAAACCAAACACCAAACGCCCCATTGAACGACCAAGGCAGCGCTGGATGGACGACCTGGCGAAGGACCTAGCAGCCCTGGGAATGGAAGACACCTGGAGGAACCGGGCCCAAAACAGGAAGGAATGGAGGCAGTTTGAGGAAGCAGCGCGTGGGTTGCAGGACCTGTGATCGCTGAATATCTATCTATCTATCTAATCATCGGCCGCGTTGCCAATACCACCGCAAACAATGTTTATGGGGTATTAACTTTATATAATCGTTGTATTCACCAAATAAGTTTGGCGACCAACGTAAAGATACACTCAAGAGCCAAAGAAACTGGTACATCTGCCTAACATCGTGTAGGGCCCCCGTGAGAGTGCAGAAGTACAGCAACACGACATGGCAAGGACTCGACTAAAGTCTGAGTAGTGCTGGAGGGAACTGACACTATGAATCCTCCACGGCTGTCCATAAATCCGTAAGAGTACGAGGGGGTGGAAATCTATTCTGAACAGCATTTTGCATGGCATCCCAGATATGCTCAATAATGTTCATTTGTGGGGAGTTTGGTGGCCAGAGGAAGTGTTTAAGCGCAGATGAGTGTTCCTGGAGCAACTCTGTAGCAGTTCTGGTCGTGTGGGGTGTCGCACTGTCCTGCCGGAATTGCCCAAGTCCACCGAAATGCACAATGGACATGAATGGATGCAGGTGACCAGACAGGATGCTTATGTACTTGTCACCTGTCAGAGTCGTACGTAGACGTATCAGGGATCCCGTATCACTCCAATGGCACACGCCCCACACCATTGCGGAGTCTCCACCAGCTTGAACAGTGCCCTGCTGGCATGCAGGGTCCATGGATTCATCAGGTTGTCTGTATACCCGTACACGTCCATCCGCTAGCAACAATTTGAAACGACATTCGTCCGACCAGGCAACATGTTTCCAGTCATCAACAGTCCAATGTCGTTGTTGACGGGCCCAAGTGAGGCTTAAGTTTTGTGTTGTTCAGTCATCAAGGATTCACGAGTGGGCCTTCGGCTTCGAATGCCCATACCGATGATGTGTAGTTGAATGCTTCGCAGGCTGACACTTGTTGATAGCCCAGCACTGAAATCTGCAGCAATTTGGGGAAGTGTTGCACTTTTGTCACGTCGAACGATTCTCTTCAGTCGTTGGTCCAGTTCTTGCAGGATCTCTTTCCGGCCGCAGCGATGTCAGAGATTTGATGTTTTGCCGGATTCCTGATATTCACGGTACACTCGTGAAATGGACACACGTGAAAATCTTCGCTTCATCGCTACCTCGGAGATGCTGTGTCCCATCGCTCGTGCGCCGACTATAACACCTCGTTCAAACTTAGTTAAATCTCGATAACCTGCCATTGTAACAGCTGTAACCGATCTAACAACTGCGCCAGACACTTGTTTTATATAGGCGTTGCCGCCCGCAGCGCCGTATTCTGTCTGTTTACATATCTCAGTATTTGAATACGCATGCCTGTACCAGTTTCTTTTGCGCTTCAGTGAAGAACGAGCGCAAGTAATGGCGCCAAGTGAACGCAGAGATTAGTTCCAACACTGAAGTGTCAAGAGCAGTGTTGCTATGTCGAACATCCCATAGTACACTTTTCTCACAAATGATGCCTCTTTAACCGTGATGGTGCTTTCTTCTGCCGTAACAACCATACCTCCTTAGAGATTCAAATCTGTTTGTATGGACCGCATGTGGTGATCCTCAAGTTGGATGATGCACGTTACCTGATGTCCATCAAGACGTCCTGCCGCAATTTTTGGAGGCTATATCTCATGTTGTCCGCAAGAGGGCGTGGTTTCAACACAATGGTACACCACCCCATTTCGATATTAACGTCTGTGAATAAAAGGTACCTTCGTCGTGGGATTGGAAGAGGAGATCGTGCCCCTTTAAGAACGCAATCGCGGGATCTCACTCGTATGTTACTTACCCTATGATGTTACACGAAGTCGTTTTGTACGAAACTTCACAAGAATCTGAGAGTGAACTGGTTAGTAGGGTCCTAGCTGTCTCTCTCACAGCACAACAGAAAACAGAGATGTCTGAGGTGCGCCGGCAAAAATTTTTGCACCAAAAAAATTGAAAATTTGTGGTAAGGTCTTATGGGACCAAACTGCTGAGGTCATCGACGTCTAAGCCTGCACACTACTTAATCTTACTTAAACTAACTTACACTATGGACGACCTGAACATCCGATGGGGCGAGCCGCACGGACCGTGACAAGGCGCCATAGACCACCCGGCTACCCCGCTTTTGCACCATTTTTTTGAGCGCAATGATAACCACTTTCAGCAGTTTGTGAGTTAAGTTGCTGCTACAAGAAGAAAGATGGTTATGTCAGCAAAAAATAAATAAATATTTGTTTCTAACTTTTAGTTCCTTTCCGAAAATAGGTGTACACAATTTAGGATGTTCATGTTTTTTTTAATCTAAATTTTTGCGACATCTTTTAGGAAAGAATTCCTTGACAATTAATACGCTGAAATTATTACACTGAAATAGATAAGATTATTAACACTGACTAAATTTCTTAAAGTGCGGTACTGATGATGATGATGTTATGAGTGTTTGCCGTTCGCATAGTTTTTTCGCGGTGATTAGGGGTGGTTAGGTTAAAGGCAAAAAGGGGTATGGCGGGATAGGTAATGATATGTCTGGAACACCATTTTTACCAGAGTGGGCAGAGCGAGTATTGAATACAGTAAATGCAAATGTCGTGTGACTAGGGCCTCACGTCGGGTAGACCGTTCGCCGGGTGCAAGTTGACGCCACTTCGACGACTTGCGCGTCGATGGGGGTGAAATGATGGCGATTAGGACAACACAACACCCAGTCTCTAAGAGGAGAAAATCTCCGACCCAACCGGGAATCGAACCCGGGACCTTAGGATTGACATTCTGTCGCGCTGATAACTTTTTTCTTTTTTTTTCTTTTTTTTTTAGTCTCGTTTTGTTCGTTTTCGTTCGTTGCATGTGCTCGGGGCGGACGTCGCAAGACACCCGTTTCAGTTCGTCGTTGACCCATTAACTCAGTTTTTTTTTTTTAAATACAGAGGGTAGCTAACCCTCTGACCGAACACGCTGAGTTACCATGCCGGCATCCACTCAGCTACCGGGGGCGGACTATTGAATATAGTGAACTGAGTGAGAGAAAGAGTGAGGGCTAAACTCGAATAATTGTGGTTGATCCGTGATATTAGGAAGAGAGATTCAATGTGAGTCTTGATCCGTGGATAGGGTTGGAGAGCTATCTAAACAGTCGGTACCGTAGGTAGATAATAGCATGGAGCTGTGGAGCAGGAAGGGAATCTATTGCCTCGGGATAATATAGCGTGCATGGACGTGGAGGGCCTATCCAGGGCGTGACAGCTACTTCTTAACGTTACTGTAGTGGCGCTTTGTACCGACCTCCACCTCAGTTACGTTTTCTAATCTTTCTGTATCAACAGTATTGTCCTCAAGCGGTAACACACGTTTAGCAAGGGTTTCATGAGCCGCGAGGTGATGTAGTATTAAATGATTATTACAAATATACGAGGAATGCCCAGAAAGTAATGCACCGCACTTTTTCTCAGCTGAAAACAATGCTACGAAAGTAAAACGTTACGTATGTATAATTTGAAGTCTCGTGGGTGATCGCGCCAAGTTTCCGACACTTCCGACAGATAGCGTAGCTGCAGGACGGTTTCAGAATGGCGTCCGTAGGCGATGTACGTTACAAGCAACGTGCCGTCATTGAATTTCTCACTGCAGAGAAAGAAACTATGAGGAATATTCACAACCGCTTGTGCAAAGTCTATGGAGCATCTGCTGTCGACCGAAGTACAGTTAGTCGCTGGGCACGGAGAGTGAGGTCATCAAAAGGCGGGTAGGCGGGGCTCCACAATTTGCAGCGGTCCGGGAGACCATCCACACCTGACAAGCTGTCAGATCATGAACTGATATTGACATTCACGATTAAAGGATGTCAAGGTATTTTGAGGGCGATGAGGAGGTGATTCACACAGAGAAGCACTAGCTCCGCCACCAGGACAAGGATTTGTACCTACAGGACCTACCAACATAAAAAAAAGTGTGTGAAATCTTATGGGACTTAATTGCTTAGGTCATCAGTCCCTAAGCTTACACGCTACTTAACCTAAATTATCCTAAGGACAAACACACACACCCATGCCCGAGGGAGGACTCGAACCTCCACCGGGACCAGCCGCACCAGGGCCTACAAGCCCTTGTTTCGCGCTGGAGGAAGGCCATAGAAAAGTTGGAGATTACGTGGAGAAATAGGATGTGGAGATAAAACACAATTCCTTCGTCTGTGTAGTTCTCATTATGTTCAATAAAGACTGTTAAAGAAAAAAATGCTGTGCATTACTTTCTGGGGAACCCTCGTACTTTGAATTTTCTCATTTTGAGAGAGCTGAACGGCGATTAGTGAAAAACTATTCAACAGCCAAGATCGCATAAAATATTTTTATTTTATTTTTTATTTATGACAGCTTGTTTCAATGGACTGCTGTCGTCTTCAGGTGTTAAAATCTTTTTGTCGTAAAACGTTCATTTTATGCTGCCACACCACACAAGAAGTCAAGTGGATAGAAATAGCACATTATAAGAGGTTTGTCATCCCTATAATGTTTAAAAACATAAAGCACCTTGTGCAACAGGCTATGTCCATATACATACTGTTCACAGTTGCTTGTTGCATCATAGAAACACGCTACACAAAATCACAACTGTGTACATATGCTGGACATATTCTAAACAGTGCAAATCGACCTTTAAAGTTTCGTTGTTTGCTCTTACTCTTTGTATCACTTCTTCAGTATAACTGGAAACCTCAAGGAGCTCGTCTTTACTAAAATACGTGATGTGTGGATACCATAGAAAGGCTCGTTGTGCTATTACATTTTTGAGTTCAAGATGTGGATTTTTTTCCTTGTTCTGTAGTCCTCGGCACGGAGGAGTAAGCTGTCGACGACGTCCGAGGACGGAGGGCCGTGCTGTCACCGCAGCCAGAGGGCAGCAGCGGTGACGCGAGGGCCTTGCAGAAAGGTGGGGCGCGGGCTGGCGTGGCGTGGCGTGCCAGATGCGGCACTTGTCGCATTATCAGCGGACACGCTTCTCCACTCCGCAGTGGACGCAGCGGCCAGCTCCCGGCGGCGGATCGCGGACTTTTCCAGCCCCAAGTGTTGCGACACACGAGCCCGCACATCCTCGTCTGCCAGCTTTGACGTGTAAGTGAGCCGCGGTGGCCGCCGTCGCCGCTACCGGACAGACACTTGCACGCCCACTCTGCTGAGAGCGGCCGCCACAGCTTCCGGACGGCCCTTCTGTCCACGAGCCACACTGCCAGAAGAGAAAGTTTTAATGTTTGCGCGTTCATTGTCAACGTCAGGCGAAAAATTATGGGTATAGCATTGTAAACTGATTATAAAAGCCGTTGCACAACCTACTGAGCGTAATTCGAGTACCTCAGGATTTGGCATAACTCGAGATTCCATATACAGGGTGATTCAGCGGCCCCTACCAGTAGATTTTATGCGATCCCCAAGTATCACGTGCGAGATTTTCATGTTGTCTTTCTCACTATGTGCAAGCTCACTATGTGCAAGCTGTCGCCGGCCTGTGTGGCCGTGCGGTTCTAGGCGCTTCAGTTTGGAACCGTGTGACCGCTACGGTCGCAGGTTCGAATCCTGCCTCGGGCATGGATGTGTGTGATGTCCTTAGGTTAGTTAGGTTTAAGTAGTTCTAAGTTCTAGGGGACTGATGACCTCAGATTCTGAGTCCCATAGTGCTCAGAGCCATTTTGCAAGCTGTTAGTCCTACAGAAACAACAATGAAGAGGACTTTTTTTTTGTAGGAAATTTAATGTACCGGATGATCAAAAAGTCAGTAGAAATTTGAAAACTTAATAAACCACGGAATAATGTAGATAGAGAGGTAAAAATTGACACGCATTATTAGAACAAAAAAAAAAGAAACAAAGTTCACAAAATGTCCGTCAGATGGCGCTGGACAGCAAAACGTCAGTGACTGCACATGACAATCGTGTATAAAACGAGCTGTAATGAGAGAGAGAATCAGATGCACCAGCAGTCGCAGCATGTTGACGTTACCTGAAAAGGCGTTTTTAGTGAAGCTGTATTATCAGAATGGGGAAAGTGCTAGTTCAGCAATTCGATCCTATTGCCATGGGAAGGGGATTCGAACGGGTAAAGGTCCGTTGACAAATGCAGCTGTGGCGAGAATGATTTCGAAGTTCAAAGCCACGATTTGTTTAGACGATAGACCCCGTAGTGGCCGACCGAGGACAAGGCGTAATGGTGCTGAGACAGTTCAGGAAGAAATGGAGACTGTAGCGGATTCGTCTATGCATAGGGAAGTCAGCGCTCGTGCAGTCACACGTCGCACCGGCATTCCAAACACTGCTGTTTGGTTGGCACTTAGGCGTACCCTCCGATGCTATCCGTACAAAATCCATCGGCATCATGAACTGTTATCGGGCGTTTTAGTGAAGTGGAGGGCATTTGAGGTGTGAGCGTTTCAAAAGATGGCGAAAGATGACGATTGGTTGAGTAACGTGTTGTGGACCGACGAATCTCATTTCACGCTCTGAGGGTCTGTCAACGCACACAACTGCACAATTTGGGCTACCGAAAATCCTAGAACTGTCGTGGAAAATCCATTGCACGACGAGAAAGTCACGGTATGGGTTGGATTTACCACATCTACTGTTATCGGGCCTTTTTTCTTCTAGGAAATGCGTGATTCTGGTTTTGTAACTGCTACCGTGACGGGTGAGAGGTACGCCGATATGTTACAGAATCGTATCATCCCCAGCCTGACTGATAAACACCTGCTGGAACGTACGATGTTTATGCAGGATTGCGCTCCACCCCATATTGCTAGACGCGTGAAAGATCTCTTGCGGGCGTCGTTTGGTGATGATCGTGTGCTCAGCCACCACTTTCGTCATGCTTGGCCTCCCAGGTCCCCAGACCTCAGTTCGTGCGATTATTGGCTTTGGGGTTACCTGAAGTCGCAAGTGTATCGTGATCGACCGACATCTCTAGGGATGCTGAAAGACGACATCCGACGCCAATGCCTCACCATAGCTCCGGACATGCTTTACAGTGCTGTTCATAACATTATTCCTCGACTACAGCTATTGTTGAGGGATGATGGTGGACGTATTGAGTATTTCCTGTAAAGAACATCATCTTTGCTTTGTCTTACTTTGTTATGCTAATTATTGCTATTCTGATCAGATGAAGCGCCATCTGTCGGACATTTTTTGAGCGTTTGTATGTTTTTGGTTCTAATAAAATCCCATGTCATTCCAAGCACGTGTGTCAATTTGTACCTATCTATCTACATTATTCCGTGATTTATTCAGTTTTCAAATTTATAATGACTTTTTGATCACCCAGTACACTAGTGCTCATAAATTAAGGATAATTGCAGAATGTGGTGCCACACAACGTGGCACTATACAAAACTGGCGTTAATAGCATAGGCACATAGGGAACACACACGACATAGATCTGTAAGTCCACTGTATTGGTGATAAGTTGAGAAAACCGTCCCGAAACACATGTGCTACAAAACGTCACTGTTTCCTGCGCATGTACCCCGACATCAACATGGGATATGATCACTATGCACACGTACACAGGCCGCACAACGGGTTGGCATACTCTGGATCAGGTGATCGAGCAGCTGCTGGGGTATAGCCTCCCATTCTTGCACCAGTGCCTGTCGGAGCTCCTGAAGTGTCGTAGGGGTTTGAAGACGTGCAGGGATACGTCGACCGAGAGCATCCCAGACGTGCTCGATGGGATTTAAGTCTGGAGAACAGACAGGTCACTTCATTCGCCTCGTATCTTCTGTTTCAAGGTACTCCTCCACGATGGCAGCTCGGTGGGGCCATGCGTTAATGCGTTATCATCCATCGGGAGGAAGGTGGGACCCACTGCAACCCTGAAAAGGCGGACGTACTGGTGCAAAATGACGTCCCGATACATCTGACCCGTTACAATTCCTCTGTCAAAGACATGCAGGGGTGTACGTGCACCAATCATAATCCCACCCGACACCATCAAACTGCGACCTCCATACAGGTCCCTTTCAAGGACATTAAGGGGTTGGCATCTGGTTCCTGGTTCATGCCAGATGAAAACCCGGCGAGAATCACTGTTCAGACTATACATGGACTCGTCTGTGAACATAACCAGGGACCACTGTTCCAATGACCGTGTACTATGTTCTTTACACCAGGCTTTACGGGACCTCCTGTGACCAGGGGTCAGTGGAATGCACCTTACAGGTCTCCGGGCGAATAAACCATGTCTGTTCAGTCGTCTGTAGACTGTGTGTTTGGAGACAACTGTTCCAGTGGTTGCGGTAAGGCCCCAAGCAGGCTACCTGAAGTAATCCGTGGCCGTCTGCGGGCACTGATGGTGAGATATCGGTCTTCTTATGGTGTTGTACACTGTGGACGTCCCGTACTGTAGCGCCTGGACACGTTTCGTGTCTGCTGGAATCGTTACCATACTCTTGAGATCACACATGGTGGCACACGGAGAGCACGTGCTACGACCTACTGTGTTTGGCCAGCCTCCAGTCGCCCTAGTATTCTACGCCTCATTACGTCATCAATATATGTCATTTGAGCCATTTTCAACACACAGTCACCATTAGCGCGTCTGAAAACGTCTGCACACTTACTCGCTGCACCATACTCTGACATGCACCAACACACCTCTGCGTATGTGGACTGCTTTTAGGGCCACCGCCGGCCGGTGTGGCCGAGCGGTTCTAGGCGCTTCAGTCTGGAGCCGCGCGACCGCTACGGTCGCAGGTTCGAATCCTGCCTCGGGCATGGCTGTGTGTGATGTCCATAGGTTAGTTAGGTTTAAGCAGTTCTAAGTTCTAGGGGACTAATGACCTCAGATGTTAAGTCCCATAGTGCTTAGAGCCATTTAGGGCCACCGTGCGACGACCACAGGCCAAATGCACCGCGTGGTCATACCCCGAGGTGATTTAAATCCGCAAACCGCCCACCATAGCGTTGTTTCACCATGTATCAGCATTATCCTTAATTTATGAGCATGAGTGTAGTTAATTTTTGCACTGGGATGCGTTTTCGCTGGAGGCCCCGATTTTCGAGTTATTCAAGAAAAATGTACAAAAGTGACCTTCAAGTACCTCTACCCTACACTCATCCCTCACCAGTCATGATTTCTAGTGTGTTGTTCGTGGCACTCCCTCCTACCACTGTACAGAAATTTCCGACCGCACGAACCATTCCCGATATTCGAGCTGTTTTGGTCTCTATTGATTGTAGTATTATGCCACCTTCATAGTCGGATATTTGCTTAACGTTGTTAGTTTAAATGTGCCTGTGAGGTTGATGAACGAAAACAACTTTTATAAACGTCATGCTATAACTAATTGCGTTGACATTTCGATCCAGACTTAGCCTTTACAAATACAGCAGTTTGGTGGTCAAGAGGCCTAACGAATAAAGCGATGTAATTGTTTGTTTTATGCTGCTAAAATTCAATTTATACAAACGTCTGTTTTATAGTTTTTAAGTGTTCAACTAAGTCAGTAGTTTAATAAGGCTGGTTAATAAATACTAAAAGAGGTCGAATGTGGGAAATACCGTAATTCGTACATTCGCAAATTTTTGTACAGTGATAGGAATGAGTGCCATGAACAACACACTAGAAATCTTTACTTGTGGAGGCTGAGTGTGGGAGTGGAGATGCGTTTGAAAGTTACTTTTGCCTCGAAAACTACAGCCTCTAGCGGAAACGTATCCGGTACAGAATTTAACTGCATTAGATTTCCTACAAAAAGGTTCTCTTCGTTTTTTTTCTGTAGGACTAGTAGTTTGTGCATAGTGAGCTGGAGAATATGAGAATCTTGCACATGATATCTGAAGGCACAGCGGGCTGCATAAAACCCATCGGTAGGAGCAGCTGAATCACCCCATATGCAGAGTGGTTAAAAAAGGTGTCACGTGTTCGTACAGAAATCAGTCAAAACTAGAAGAAAACCAGAAGAAAAGTTTCTGTAATAATACGTCTGGCAACAAGAACCTGTTCAGATACGGACTGTTTTATTTGTGACAAGCAATGTGTAGTATTCGGTACTGTAGCCAAGATGCACAAGAGATGGCACAGTGAATTTCCACAATATGCACGTGTGGATGGATGCCAGTCCTCGAGCAGTCACGGAGAGCGAGGGGTCAGGATCGCGTTAGTATCAACGTATGGGCAGGAATTGTCGGTGACAGACTCATAGGGCCGTACGCGTTACCAAAAAGACTAACAGGTGCTGATTTCTGTGCGATAGATCCTACAGATTTGGACAGTACCTCGCCGCAAAGTTTCATGGACCATTGATTGGTCAAGGATGTCCGACAGCATGGCCTACCCGTTCACCGGACTTGAATCTGCTGGCTTTCTGACTGGGGGGATTTTTAAAGACATGGGTGTACTGTACATCTACCCCATCGACAGTGGGCAGATGTCGCAGGAGTGTATGATCAATGTACACCACTGGCCATAAAAATTGCTACACCACGAAGATGACGTGCTACAGACGCGAAATTTAACCGACAGGAAGGAGATGCTGTGATATGCAAATGATTAGCTTTTCAGGGCATTCACACGAGGTTGGCGCCGGTGGCGACACCTACAACGTGCTGACATGAGGAAAGTTTCCAACCGATTTCTCATACTCAAACAGCAGTTGACCGGCGTTGCCTGGTGAAACGTTGTTGTGATGCCTCGTGTAAGGAGGAGAAATGCGTACCATCACGTTTCCGATTTTGATAAAGGTCGGATTGTAGCCTATCGCGATTGCGGTGTATCGTATCGCGACATTGCTGCTCGCGTTGGTCGATATCCAATGACTGTTAGCAGAATATGCAATCGGTGGGTTCAGGATGGTAATACGGAACGCCGTGCTGGATCCCAACGGCCTCGTATCACTAGCAGTCGAGATGACAGGAATCTTATCCACATGGCTGTAACGGATCGTGCAGCCACGTCTCGATCCCTGAGTCAACAGATGGGGACGTTTGCAAGACAACAACCATCTGCACGAACAGTTCGACGACGTTTGCAGCGGCATGGACTATCAGCTCGGAGAACATGGCTGCGGTTACCCTTGACGCTGCATCACAGACAGGAGCGCCTACGATGGTGTACTCAACGACGAACCTGGGTGCACGAATGGCAAAACGTCATTTTTTCGGATGAATCCAGGTTCTGTTTACAGCATCATGATGGTCGCACCCGCGTTTGGCGACATCGCGGTGAACGCACATTGGAAGCGTGTATTCGTCATCGCCATGCTAGTGTATCACCCGGCGTTATGGTATGGGATGCCATTGGTTACACGTCTCGGTCATCTCTTGTTCACCTTGGCGGCACTTTGAACAGTGGACATTACATTTCAGATGTGTTACGACCCGTGGCACTACTCTTCATTCGATCCCTGCGAAACCCTACATTTCAGCAGGATAATGCACGACCGCATGTTGCATGTCCCGTATGGGCCGGACAGTAAATGTTCGACTGCTGCCCTGGCCAGCACATTCTCGAGATCTTTCACCAATTGAAAACGTCTGGTCAATGGTAGCCAAGCAACTGGCTCGTCACAATATGCCAGTCACTACTCTTGATGAAGTTTGGTATAGTGTTGAAGCTGCATGGGCAGTTGTACCTGTACACGCCATCCAAGCTCTGTATGACTCAATGCTCAGGGGTATCAAGGCCGTTTTTATGGCCAGAGGTGGTTGTTGTGGGTACTGATTTCTCAGGATCTATGGACCCAAATTGCGTGAAAATGTAATCACATGTTGTAAGACGTCGTGGTCTCCTGACCTTATTTGCTTACATATTCTGCCCTTACAATCATATTCCGCACATCAAGAAGCTTCATTCGAACCCAAACTCGATAAGATAAAGTCAATGTTGTATGAATTCATGTAAACGATATGCAAATAACTAGCAAATCGCAAGTGTGCACCGAGATTGAAATACCCGAGGCTGGCGTACACACACACATTCAAGACACGTTGGTCGCAGGGGCTTTTAGTTCGGGAGAGGCAAACCGCACACTGGGGAGCTGGTCCCTTCAGAGGACGAGTCACCTATCTACGTCGGCCGGCGACCGCCCTTAGAGCAGATAGCATTTGCCCAAGTGAAAGGGAGAATGACCACGTGTTCGGCTTAAAAGCAAATTCCTCTACATTGTGTGTGAGTGCCCCACCTATGCATTCTTTACAAACATAGCATGCAGTTTCAGAGGTTTTCACAGGGAGACAGCAAATGCCAAACGCCGATGCTACAGATATCCGGATTGGTCGCCATAAATGAAACATCATTCTCCCGTTTTAGAAGAGCAATGCTGATTGGCAGACGATATTCCTGATGCCTTGAGCTGATGGAGTAATGGAAGAGACCGAAAGATATAACCCTTCACGTCTGGCATGGAGAGGGACCGCTCCTTTGTCACATAACGTGAGCGTGTGCACTCGTATGTGTACTCAAAGAGCGAGGAACAAGTCTCTCCTCAGTACTTCACTGGGAGAGCACCTCTGTCGAGAGCGAATCCGAGTGTGACTCTATATTTCCTTGCGATTAAGCGTTGTTCACTGTGTTGGCCACCACACTTATTGTGCGGTGTGAATGGACAGAGTTATAGTTATACGTCTGCGAGCTAATTTTTGAGTGGCATCACGGTGGACTGGTTATCTGACCGATGTACCACGCCAATAGTTAGACTAGGGGCGAATAGGAGTCCTTGACTTCATCAAGTTGTAGGGAGAGTTTGATTGGCGAAGGTCAATCCAGATAGAACGAGAGTTATCTTATTTGTCAGCAGCGAGCGGCGCAGACAGCAGTCATCGCAGCTTACAGTACTGTGCGCTACAGCTCTTGCGAGCCCCATATTTCCTCCACAACAGTACACTTCACTGCATTTGACACGCGACAGCCTCGACCGTACCTAGCAACATTCTAGCGGATAATTATTCAAGTTCAATAGGTGCAGCTCTCAGCCATTCTGCCAAGTCAATAACAATCTTAAACTTTGTATAGAAATTTCATTAGCGAATCCTATCCTTAAGAGGTAACTTCACATTCCGAAAAGAACCCGGAAATAACTTGTTCAGTTCATAACTAAAAGTGCCATTGTGATTTCTCAGAATTTTTGCAAAATAAATAATAATTTTCGTTAGTTTCATTATTTTCTTACACTAACTAGCACTACTCCAGTACCCAAGTATCCCACTAGTCACGTAAGAAATGTTGTGAATTTTTGTGTCATTTCCTTACAGCGGACGACTCCAGAAGATATTTATTGCTGAAAGTTTTTCAGGCATTTCTGTTTAGAACGTTAGGGGCCTCTGTCTGACTTCTGTAGTAGTGTGGGGGTGAAAACTGCATCTTGCAGGAGCCACAGGGTAAAGGGTACATCTCAGATTAATCCGTTGCGCAGAATGACAGAATAGCACCCACACGCCGCTCACAATGTCAGTTCTAGCATAATATATTTGTCCAATAAATACCCGTTTATCATCTGCATTTCTTCTTGGTGTAGCAATTTTAATGACCAGTAGTGTATGTAATGCAGTTTGAATGAAGCCAGCCGACCGGTGTGGCCGTGCGGTTCTAGGCGCTTCGGTCTGGAACCGCGCGACCGCTACGGTCGCAGGTTCGAATCCTGCCGCGGGCATGGATGTGTGTGATGTCCTTCGGTTAGTTAGGTTTAAGTAGTTCTAAGTTCTAGGGGACTGATGACCACAGACGTTAAGCCCCATAGAGCTCAGAGCCATTTGAACCATTTTTTTGAATGAAGCCATTTGTTTTCGCAAGAGGTCGTGATTCTCTGCGAAGAAGCGCTGAATGATTTGTCATGATGCGTGGTAACTACATGCTGCACTGCATATACCTACTTCTTCTGTGTAACAAACAGGTGCGAGTGGAAAGACAGATTGGCCCATATCTCAACAGATATTGGTTTCTGCACATATCATTGTCGGAACTTTTCTTCCAGTTTTGGCCAATACTTTTTCCTACACAGATATTAACACTGTTTTTCTGAACACGCTGCACGTGGTGTATTTCAATTAATGGCGAAAACTAACAAGGGGTACGGCTCAAATATTTCAAATGGCTCTGAGCACTATAGGACTTAACATCTATGGTCATCAATCCCCTAGAACTTAGAACTACTTAAACCTAACTAACCTAAGGACATCACACAACACCCAGTCATCATGAGGCAGAGAAAATCCCTGAGCCCGCCGGGAATCGAACCCGGGAACCCGGGCGTGGGAAGCGAGAACGCTACCGCACGACCACACAAGGGGTATGCATACGGCGATAAGATCGAAATAGTTCCAATAAACGTGGTTAGCAAACGAGCCACATACAAGATAATTGTGAATGTGTGGTTATGAGCCGCCACTGTCTTCGGTACCAAATATTATTCTTCCAGAATGAAATCTTCACTCTGCAGTTCAGTGTGCACTGAAACGAACCGTTTGCCGGACAATGACTCGAACTCAGGACCTTTGCCTTTTGCGGGCAAGTGCTCTACGGACTGAGTTACCCACGTACGACTGACGACCCGTCCTCACAGCTATACTTCCGGCTGTAGAGCACTTGCCGGCAGATGACAAAGGCACCGAGTTCGAGTCTCGGTCCGGCACACAGTTCTAATCTGGCAGGAGGTTTCTTCGTATCGGCTCATAGTCTGCTGCAGAGTGAAAATTTCATTCTGTGCTGTGGCTAAACCATGTTTCCACATATCCTTTCTTCCAGGAGTGGTAGTCTTGCAAGTTTCGCAGGAGAGGTTTTGTGCACTTTGGAAGCTAGGAGATGAGGTAGTGGTGGAGATAAAGCTGTGAGGACAGGTCGTCAATCATGTTTGAGTAGCTCACGCTGGCATGGTAGCTCAGCATATTCGGTCATAGGGTCACCTGCCCTCTGTAATAAAAAAAACTGAGTGAATGTATCAACGATGAAATTGAATGAGTGTCATGAAACGTCCGCCTCGAATAAATGTAAAGAACAAAATGAGGTAAAAAAGTGGGTAGAGCACTTGCCTACGAAAGGCAAAGGTTCCGAGTTCGAGTGATACAGAGTTCGCGTTCGAGTGATACAGAATTTCGAACATTATCCTTGTTAGTGCAAATGTATTTGAAGTTTAAATGTTTCAAATAAGTTCCCATCGAACTCGGCTGAGATTTCACCTATACCTGCTTCAACAAGAAATACAACACGATACATCTCACAACATTTATCGTACATTCGTATCTGCTTAAGGTGGTATTACACATGTCGCCCTCAAATTTGACGTGTACTGGTATGGAGGCAACCCATGAATCCATGGACCCTGCATGTCATCAGGGGACTGTTCAAGGTGGTGAAGGCTGTGTAATGGTGTGAAGCGTGTGCAATTTGAGTGATATGGGACCCCTGATGCGTCTAGATGAGACTGTGACAGGTGACACGTACGTAAGCATTCTGTCTAATCACCTGCATCCATTCAGGTCCTTTGTGCATTCTGACGGACTTGGGCAATCCCAACAGAACAATGCGACATCCCACGCGTCCAGAATTACTACAGAGTGGCTTCAGGAACACTCTTCTCAGTTTAAACCTTCCGCTGGCCACTAAACTACCCAGACATGAACATTATTTAGCATATCTGGGATGCCTTGCAACGTGCTGTTAAGAAGAGACCTCCACCCTTTCGTAGTCTTACGGATTTATGGACAGCTCTGCAGGATTCATGGCGTCAGTTCCCTCCAACACTACTTCAGACATTAATCGAGTCCATGCCACGTCGTTTTGCTACACTTCTGCGTGATCGCGGGGACCCTACACGATATTAGGTGGGTGTACCAGTTTCGTTGGCTTTTCAGTGTATATGTTACGGGTGTCATTGGTGTTCTACACACTGTATATACGCTTCGTAGTGTCCACTTCACAGGAAAATGGCCGACCCTGACTGATGAATCTTTTTGTACACAGTCCGATGTAATCATTTCAAACTCTGCCAAGTGTACTGTAACACGACATCCTATTGTAAAGGGAAGAGACACTTTATTCAATCACAAACACGCCACCGCGGACGCAAGGCTGCGGCTAAGATCGGGTCATATTCGTTTTGATAGCTGAAATCAGCTTGACAGGAGCACGTGGAGGTCCAGTTTCACATTATGCTCTAAGATGAGGTTGTCTCTGGAATTCCACCAGCCGCTGAAGTCATCGCGTCTCGGGAAAACCCTCCTGTCACTGAATATCCAGTAGGCTCATTTGCAGCGGAAAACATGAACGAATACGCGTGAGATGACGCGCCTTCGATATTCGCTTTAGTTTTGAGTTGTTGTTAAGTTAAACGTTAGAAATAATTCCTGGATTGTGAAAGTGAATATCTCGGCATTGCATTGTCCAATTTCAACAAATGAGGTGTCTACGGTTACATCTCGAAAAATTGTGTGGGGCTGTGGTAGTAGAGTCACTGACATTATTTACATACTTAAATGTGAGGCCGAAAAGTGGATTTCGCACAATTGAAAGCTGCTTTTCTTACTAAATAAATAGAGAAACATTAAAAGTAGCGGCAGTAACGTAAACTTTTGATATATAGGAAATTATTTAATGTGTAATTTAAATTGTTCGTTAATATCAATAATCATATGTCCAAAAAGTGCAGAAAACAGCAGAAATTATTGTTTATAAATAAACTGTGGTAGTTAAGAGAAAACTGATAAATAAACTGTGGTAATTAAGAGAAAACTGATAACTGTATAGTATTTATAGGAAAATTTCCGTGTGATTTTAGGGACTGATGACCTTAGCAGTTAAGACCCGTAAGATTTCACACACATTTCACCATTTTTTCCGTGTGATTTGATGTGCCATATGTGTATAAAAGATTAAAATTAAGAAATTCAGCAATTTTCGTGTTCAGTAGTTTAACTGACTTCAGTGGTGCTTGACCGAGGTTTTCTTGGTGAACAGCGGCAACTTGGAAGGGAGGCTGGGTTCGGACCCTGTTGAAGGCGGTCAGGCTGTGTTAGGCTGTGCTAGGAGAAGGTTTTATCTAATGGGCGGTGAAACAGCCGCTAGTTCGCGTGTGTGAATTATTCAGACTTCCTACTTTCGGACCTTGATATTTTTCGGCATCTGCTGAGCTTATTACTACTCGGGTTGTTCGATACACAAGCCGCACTTATAAGGTTTCAGTGTGTAGCCATTGCGGAATTTATAGTTTGATATACTGTGGAACTTTAACGGTTTTCTGAAGAAAACTCACGCAGTTTATCGTGGTTTATTCAACTGCATCCAAGATCTCAAGAAACTCGGTCGGTCTCTGAAAATAATTTATTCTAAAGTGTGGCTTTAGATTTCTCTATGTTCTTGTTGAAATTAAACTTCAATTTCCGAAACTTTTTTTAAAAAAATAGATGAGTGCTTATGTCATTATTGCATAACAGATCCTGCCAGCATTCATATTAAATACTTTTTCGATCATTGGGTGCATTGCGACGAATGTGAGTTGGCCACCCCCATAGACGAAACGTAGCCAACCTTGTACGTCCAGTCACATTTACGGGGACACATTGAAGTGTCTGTGCTGTGTAATGTGTGGGTAAATATTTCGTGTGCAGTATCATTTTATTTCCTCATTCACACCACACGCACGTTTTATTACAACCCATGAGGTCGCAGTACATTCTTCGTCGAGAACCTTGGCAAACTTTCTGTGACTTGAATGAAGCAGTTTTTCGTAAGTTTCTAATCGTGAAGGCAAAATTATTCTAATTGTGATTACGCCTGCTGTAAAATTTTCTCTGTACATTCCTTCCGCGTTTTTTCCCGTACATCCAGGCTTACAATTTGTTAAATTTCATGCCTACAACTTCCTGTAGTCAGTAAGTATCCCATTCGACAACTAGTCATGAACGGTGAACGGCGTTAAAAGGCACCGTGGCCACATCACAAACAATGGTGCACGTCACTTCAAGGCAACGGCTATAAAGTTCGTTACGAAATATAAACACTTTACGCACATGTAATTCACACACATTTATCACTCAATAAATTTTCTTTTACCACAATTTGTTAATTTGTTTCTTATCTCATAGAACTCAGCTTAGGATTTCATCTCGTGCGTATACTTTCAACTCTGTATTTTTAATTTTTGCTGAATAGCAGCAATATTGCTCCTTCCATCCTGCACTTCAGCTGATTTCTCTGTCTCTCTCTCTCTCTCTCTCTCTCTCTCTCTCTCTCTCTCTCACTCTCTCATTCTCTCTCTCTCTCTCTCCCCCCCCCCCCCCTCCCGCCTGTGTGTGTGTGTGTGTGTGTGTGTGTGTGTGTGTGTGTGTGTGTGTGTGTGTGTGTGTGAGAGAGAGAGAGAGAGAGAGAGAGAGAGAGAGAGAGAGAGAGAGAGAGAGCGAGAGAGACAGACAGACACCAGGGAATGGAGCAATAAAAGCAACCTGAGAGGTATTCAAATAGCATGCCGCCGAAGAACTTGGGCTTTGTGACGTATCCGCCGATCTACAGTACGTGTTTCCTGAAATGTAAGCAACAGTCCTCCGTAGTTATTACACTGTTTGTGTTAAGGCTTGGATTTTGGAATGTACGGTCATAACTTATATATAATACTACATATTATATTAATACATTAATAATAATAAAAATTTATGTCTGCATTGCAAATTGATAAGGATGACTGGTTTCGATTGATCAGGCAGTCATATTTAGCTCTACAATTGATATAAAGAAGACCAAAAGACCATTGTTCGTAAACTGTTTCAAATACATACTGCATATACTTATATAAAACCTAGCTGGGGCTCGCTTCCCTGGGGCTTTATTTTCATTTGTTTTCTGATTACATTCCAGATGTATTAAAAACATCGTAAAATGAACGTTCAAAAAAATCGTACTAATGTTAGTATTTCACGCTCAAAAATACCTACGAGAGTTCAAAAATATTCTTCAGTACCTTTAAGTCCACTTAAGCATTCAACAATACTGTAATTTGAAATAAATTGCTCTGTCACTAATTTATTCATTTCTTTACAGAACACCGGGAACATTCAAAAACTTTTGAGATCATTCTAGAACATTCGTAAATATTCGAGAACGTTAAAGAATACTGAAACTTTCTGGAACATTCCAGAACATTCTAAAAATTCAACAACACTCAAAAATTTTTGAATCACTCCGGGATTATCTAGAACTCTTCGGAGTATCCGTAAACATTTGAGAATACTTTAGAACACCCGAAAACATCCGTTAACATTCAAGAATATTCGTAAACATTCGAGAGAATTACGGATGAATCTTGAACAGCCTTGAACATTCTAGAATATTCTCGAGCATTGTACAACATTTGGACATCGTTTGCCCTGTTTTCTGTATGACTGTGTAAATGCATGTGTCGTGGGAGGCTCACAGGATCCACAGTAGAGTCGAGTTAGCATTCGAATGTGGATCTGCCGCGCACTATATACTCTAGAAGGAACATTCTGGCCAGTCACGGCTATTTCGTCATTCGATTCCCAACTGCTTCACCAATTTGATTTAAGACATCCATTGGTGCGATGTTCTCTTTCGACGTCCATATCTTCGAAACCAAACAGAAACACTCTTCTTTGATGCCGGCCGGAGTGGCCGAGCGGCTGTAGGCGATACAGTCTGGAACCGCGCGGCTGCTACAGTCGCAGGTTCGAATCCTGCCTCGGGCCTCGATGTGTGTGTTGTCCTTAGGTTAGTTAGGTTTCAGTAGTTCTAAGTTCTAGGGGACTGATGACCTCAGAAGTTAAGTCCCGATAGTGCTCAGAGCCATTTGAACCAATTCTTCTTTGATGGGCTATAGAAGGCTACCATGCCATCAAACCCCATGGGGCTGTGTGGTGAGCTGCGGAGATATAGCGGCACACACAGGCAAACAATGCTTGCATTTTTTACATATAATGATTAACGGAGAACCTACTATTAAAACCCTGCTAAAAGTAGTAACTCCCCGGAACAGATTTGAACCGAACAACGTCAATTTATACATGGGTATATATGTGGTTGCTGTTCTTTCAGACATGTCTGAAAGAACATACACCACATATGTATGTAATTATGGCCAGAATGGCCAATGATCTCCTCAGTGCGCATGCACCAGGCTCGAACTCTCGCGGGAATCAGTGAAATGAATATAATGGGCAAGGGGCACTACATTCGAAGTGTGCAGAAAGGTTGAGAATTTGCGTCCTACGGGAGTCGTGCTACGGCAGTCCCTACAGTTACAATGACAACGGTGTGCGGATGGCGCAGAGGTCTGTGCATGTGCCCAGTGAGGTGGAAGCCCCAGTTCGTATCACGGTCTGGCACAAATTTTCAACCTTCCCCATTGGTTTAAATCAATGTCCCCTCACAGCCCCCTCACCGCATTTCTTCACGTGAGTTTAGTCAGAATTATTACTTTAACATTTTTTAAAGATTTGATTTAATGAATAGATATTTTGACTTTATGCGTTGAAATGTGGTGCACTGGTATACAGAAACAAGAGTGATTCGGACGCATATTGTCTGAAATGCACTGAAGAGGCAGCGAGACCGCGCTCTCGTGGCTTTCTGCACGCCACGAAACATCACAACAGAGGACAACTGCAAGCTACTGTGATCAGGACAAGACAGCGGCGGCGGATCCGAACCACGTCATATTGCTGTGTAGCAAGTATTCAGCGGCAAAGGCGGTCTTTTACAAAAAAAGGTTCGAAAATTGGGACGTTTTTATGAAACTTCCTGGCAGATTAAAACTGTGTGCCCGACCGAGACTCGAACTCGGGACCTTTGCCTTTCGCGGGCAAGTGCTTCTGTATAGTTTGGAAGGTAGAAGACGAGGTACTCGCAGAAGTAAAGCTGTGAGTACCGGACGTGAGTCGTGCTTCGGTAGCTCAGTTGGTAGAGCACTTGCCCGCGAAAGGCAAAGGTCCCGAGTTCGAGTCTCGGTCGGGCACACAGGAAGTTTCATATCAGCGCACACTCCGCTGCAGAGTGAAAATCTCATTCTGGAAACATCCCCCAGGCTGTGGCTAAGCCATGTCTCCGCAATATCCTTTCTTTCAGGAGTGCTAGTTCTGCAAGGTTCGCAGGAGAGCTTCTGTAAAGTTTGGAAGGTAGGAGACGAGGTACTGGCAGAAGTAAAGCTGTGAGTACCGGACGTGAGTCGTGCTTCGGTAGCTCAGTTGTAGAGCACTTGCCCGCGAAAGGCAAAGGTCCCGAGTTCGAGTCTCGGTCGGGCACACAGTTTTAATCTGCCAGGAAGTTTCATATCAGCGCACACTCCGCTGCAGAGTGAAAATCTCATTCTGGGACGTTTTTGTTTTTATGTTGCATTAAGACTTCTGTAAACGACACCGTTGTCCATCTTCCAGTTATAAGTCGCTGTGGGTGTCATTCTCCTCTGGACCCGGCCCGGTTCGAACCCTGGTTAGTAATTTTATGTTTTTAGGGTTCCATGCCTCTGTCGTTAAAAACGGGACCCTCATAGAATCGCTTTGTTGTCCTTTTGTCTATCTGTCTGTCTGTCTGTCTGTTCGACTGCTCAAAACCATTTTTCTGAGGAACAGATTGACGTATCAAGTTAAAATTTAAGTCACATATTGTGTCCTGCAGTACCTTTGTGATGCAAGAAAGTGAAACTTTGAAGTCTATGAAGATATGGCCATTTGTATAACATACTTTGATACTCGCAAACTCACTCATAAAAACCTGCAGGGTACTTCCCGTAGACATAGGATCACGAATTATGCCACAAAACGAGGTTTCACACTACAACCGAAAGAAAAAATCTGAAAATTATTAATTTGTAATTATATCACACAAAAAGAAATTTTTTTGCCATTTGTTATCAAACTGTCTGTCTGTCTGACCATCTGTTAAGACCCCTTTTTTCTCAGGAACAGGATGATGTATCAAATTGAAGTTTATGTAACACACTGAGGCTCATGGTCCTTAGTGGGGTAAAAAATTTTAGCTTCTAAGGCAGTGCAATCAAAAGATACGGCCATTTATGTCACATATTTTGATACTCGCAAATTGGCTCGTTAAAATCTATAGGATACTTCCACTTGACATAGAATCATGAAATTTGGTCAGAAGAAAGATTTGACAGTATCAAGTAAAGCAAAAAATCAGAAAATTTTTAATTTGTAATTATATCACACGAATAAATATTATTTGTCATTTTTTTATCCCTCTGGGTGTCTGTTCGCCTGTTAATGCCCCTTATCACATGAAAAGTATCTTTTGCCGTTTAAACATACCAGTCATCATCTGTCAACACCATAATAGGTGAACATTATTACTTGTGAACATAAAATGTAAGTTCTAGTCATGTTTTAGAAAGTAAATAAAAATGTGTTATTAAATCTTCTCTCTCTACGTATATAAACTGATTACCCTGCTTGCTTCTTTTTGTACGTCCGGAATGGTCTGACAAACTATTGTAGATGTTGTGGTATGGACTTGGAATTCCCTAGACCAATATCTTGCCAGCATCGATATCGGTAACAGACAAAAATCGTTGAGATTCTCGAGTCCCAGGATGGATGAAGTATATACATACTTAATTAAATTTGTACGGGAACGTTTTTGTGTTAGTACTAATCGCACTTTGACATTTTTTTTTTTATTTTATGTGACAAACTTAACTTTGCACTTCACACTCTTATCGTCGTTCTGTTCTGAAAACTGCACTAATGTTAACTTGGCGCTGTTGTAGCTGCAGCTGCCTGTTTGATGTTGGTCTTTTAGTTCTTTTATTTTACATTAGGAACTTATGTTGTATATAGAATTCTTTTTATTGTTCTATTGTCGAAATTGCTTTTATGTTAATACGGCACTTTTGGAACTACTGTTGGCTCTACGGTCTTTGTATCCCAAAGTCAAAAATAAATAAAGTAAAAAAAAACTTCTAGTTACAGTGTGCTAAACAAAAGACAGTCAAGCTGGCTGCAAAGAACTCGTCAGAACTGTATATTATGTTTAATTTTCTTTGATATGACACTCATAATTATGTAATCTTGCAAGCATTTATGCACTATAAAGGAGTAACTTCCACATTTGTCTTAAAAGAAACAACACAGAATACAGCAGTCTCAGTGACACAGTGTGTTCTGATACTACGTTTGCCTGGATTCTGAATGACACCTTTAATGATGTTGTCTCCGTTAATTTTTATATACAGTACTTACGGTATTTAATTATAATACTTTATGTATAATGCTTTTCCCGTCTACTATAGATCTGAAGATGACTGCCTACTCAATCTAAACCGGTCACCCTGTATCAATTTGTGGTGAAGACAAAATAAATGTATTGTTTGTAGAATCATACAGCCCCGGGTTCACAGTGAGGACAGTTTTGTGGCCACAGATATTTATGTCCGATGACGGCGAACAACGTTCAGGGACGGCAGCTGGGTGTGCGTTGGCCGTAACTCTCCTTGGTCGATTGCTGGACCGTGCAGCAGGTCCAGCACACGAGGTGGTTCTTCTTCGGCAGCAGAGTGCACTTCACTGCCCTCCGCCCGGACCGCTGCAGTGCTGCTGGCCGGCCCCAGCGCTAAGTAACGACCCTAATTAATAGCTGCCTCTCCGCGGCTCTCGGCCACTAATCGGACGGGAACATCGACCGCAAAACTCCCTCTCAACGAAAAACACGCCTCTCGAAACCACCTCTAGACGACCCGAGAATATCGGCCGTTAGAGCGAGAAGAAGTAAACGGAGTTCAGGAAGAGCGGAAAAACTGATCACGGCGAACGCGTCTTGATGCCCATGTAATCTGTTCCGAATTTTTCATAACGACTCTTATTCACTGGGCGGCTACAAATACACACGTGTGACAAAACAATATGAACATTGCCCGCCGTGTTTCTGAATACCACCTAGTAGCGGTGATGGCACGCGGTAAGCAAAGTACACTACTGGCCATTAAAATTGCTACACCAAGTAGAAATACATATGATAAACGGGTATTCATTGGCCAAATATATTATACTAGAACTGACATGTGATTACATTTTCACTCAGTTTGGGTGCATATATCCTGAGAAATCAGTACCCAGTACAAACAACCACTGCTGGCCGTAATAAAGGCCTTGATACGCCTGGGCATTGAGTCAAACAGAGCTTGGATGGCGTGTACA
This sequence comes from Schistocerca serialis cubense, assembly GCF_023864345.2. Lineage (NCBI taxonomy): Eukaryota > Metazoa > Arthropoda > Insecta > Orthoptera > Acrididae > Schistocerca > Schistocerca serialis. The sequence goes on from NC_064638.1 coordinate 776,558,530, forward strand.
GGTACAGCTGCCCATGCAGCTTCAACACTATACCAAAGTTCATCAAGAGTAGTGACTGGCGTATTGTGACGAGCCAGTTTATCGCCCTCCATCGACCAGACATTTTCAATTGGTGAGACATCTGGAGAATGTGCTGTCCAGGACAGCATTCGAACATTTTCTGACTCCAGAAAGGCTCGTACAGGACCTGCAACATACGGTCGTGCCTTATCCTGCTGTAGGGTTTCAAAATGGTTCAAATGGCTCCGAGCACTATGGGACTTAACATCTATGGTCATCAGTCCCCTAGAACTTGGAACTACTTAAGCCTAACTAACCTAAGGATATCACACAACACCCAGTCATCACGAGGCAGAGAAAATCTCTGACCCCGCCGGGAATCGAACCCGGGAACCCGGGCGTGGGAAGCGAGTAACGCTACCGCACGACCACGAGCTGCGGACTGTAGGGTTTCGCAGGGATCGAATGAAGTGTAGAGCCACGGGTCGTAACACATCTGAAATGCAACGTCCACTGTTCAAAGTGCCGTCAATGCGAATAAGAGGTGACCGAGACGTGTAACCAATGGCACCCCATACCATCACGCCGGGTGATACGCCAGTATGGCGATGACGAATACACGCTTCCAATGTGCGTTCACCGCGATGTCGCCAAACACGGATGCGACCATCATGATGCTGTAAACAGAACCTTGAATCATCCGAAAAAATGACGTTTTGCCATTTGTGCACCCACGTTCGTCGTTGAATACACCATCTTAGGCGCTCCTGCCTGTGATGCAGCGTCAAGGGTAACCGCAGCAATGGTCTCCGAGCTGATAGTCCATGCTGCTTCAAACGTCGTCGAACTGTTCGTGCAGATGGTTGTTCTCCTGCAAACGTCCCCATCTGTTGACTCATGGATCGAGACGTGGCTGCACGATCCGTTACAGCCATGTGGATAAGATGCCCGTCATCTCGACTGCTAGTGATACAATGCCGTTGGGATCCAGCACGACGTTTCGTATTACCCTCCTGAACCCACCGAGTCCATATTCTGCTAACAGTCATTGGATCTCGACCAACGCGAGCAGCATCTTGCGATACGAGAAACCGCAATCGCGATAGGCTACAATCCAACCTTTATCAAAGTCGGAAACGTGATGATACGCATTTCTCCTCCTTACACGAGGCATCACAACGTTTCACCAGGCAACGCCGGTCAATTGCTGTTTGTGTATGAGAAATCGCTTGGAAACTTTCCTCGTGTCAGCACGTTGTAGATGTCGCCACCGACGCCAACCTTGTGTGAATGCTCTGAAATGTTAATCATTTGCATATCTACATCTACATCTATACTCCGCGAGCCACCTTACGGTGTGTGGCGGAGGGTACTTATTGTACCACTATCTGATCCCCCCTTCCCTGTTCCATTCACGAATTGTGCGTGGAAAGAACGACTGCTTGTAAGTCTCCGTATTTGCTCTAATTTCTCGGATCTTTTCGTTGTGATCATTACGCGAGATATATGTGGGCGGTAGTAATATGTTGCCCGTCTCTTCCCGGAATGTGCTGTCTCGTAATTTCGATAATAAACCTCTCCGTATTGCGTAACGCCTTTCTTGAAGTGTCCGCCACTGGAGCTTGTTCAGCATCTCCGTAACGCTCTCGCGCTGACTAAATGTCCCCATGACGAATCGCGCTGCTTTTCGCTGGATCATGTCTATCTCTTCTATTAATCCAACCTGGTAAGGGTCCCATACTGATGAGCAATACTCAAGAATCGGACGAACAAGCGTTTTGTAAGCTACTTCTTTCGTCGATGAGTCACATTTTCTTAGAATTCTTCCTATGAATCTCAACCTGGCGCCTGCTTTTCCCACTATTTGTTTTATGTGATCATTCCACTTCAGATCGCTCCGGATAGTAACTCCTAAGTATTTTACGGTCGTTACCGCTTCCAATGATTTACCACCTATGGCATAATCGTACTGGAATGGATTTCTGCCCCTATGTATGCGCATTATATTACATTTATCTACGTTTAGGGAAAGCTGCCAGCTGTCGCACCATGCATTAATCCTCTGCAGGTCCTCCTGGAGTACGTACGAGTCTTCTGATGTTGCTACTTTCTTGTAGACAACCGTGTCATCTGCAAATAGCCTCACGGAGCTACCGATGTTGTCAACTAAGTCATTTATGTATATTGTAAACAATAAAGGTCCTATCACGCTTCCCTGCGGTACTCCCGAAATTACCTCTACATCTGCAGATTTTGAACCGTTAAGAATGACATGTTGTGTTCTTTCTTCTAGGAAATCCTGAATCCAATCACAAACCTGGTCCGATATTCCGTAAGCTCGTATTTTTTTCACTAAACGTAAGTGCGGAACCGTATCAAATGCCTTCCTGAAGTCCAGGAATACGGCATCAATCTGCTCGCCAGTGTCTACGGCACTGTGAATTTCTTGGGCAAATAGGGCGAGCTGAGTTTCACATGATCTCTGTTTGCGGAATCCATGTTGGTTATGATGAAGGAGATTTGTATTATCTAAGAGCGTCATAATACGAGAACACAAAACATGTTCCATTATTCTACAACAGATTGACGTAAGCGAAATAGGCCTATAATTATTCGCATCTGATTTATGACCCTTCTTGAAAATGGGAACGACCTGCGCTTTCTTCCAGTCGCTAGGTACTTTACGTTCTTCCAACGATCTACGATAAATTGCTGATAGAAAGGGGGCAAGTTCTTTAGCATAATCACTGTAGAATCTTAAGGGTATCTCGTCTGGTCCGGATGCTTTTCCGCTACTAAGTGATAGCAGTTGTTTTTCAATTCCGATATCGTTTATTTCAATATTTTCCATTTTGGCGTCCGTGCGACGGCTGAAGTCAGGGACCGTGTTACGATTTTCCGCAGTGAAACAGTTTCGGAACACTGAATTCAGTATTTCTGCCTTTCTTCGGTCGTCCTCTGTTTCGGTGCCATCGTGGTCAACGAGTGACTGAATAGGGGATTTAGATCCGCTTACCGATTTTACATATGACCAAAACTTTTTAGGGTTCTTGTTTAGATTGTTTGCCAATGTTTTATGTTCGAATTCGTTGAATGCTTCTCTCATTGCTCTCTTTACGCTCTTTTTCGCTTCGTTCAGCTTTTCCTTATCAGCTATGATTCGACTACTCTTAAACCTATGATGAAGCTTTCTTTGTTTCCGTAGTACCTTTCGTACATGATTGTTATACCACGGTGGATCTTTCCCCTCGCTTTGGACCTTAGTCGGTACGAACTTATCTAAGGCGTACTGGACGATGTTTCTGAATTTTTTCCATTTTTGTTCTACATCCTCTTCCTCAGAAATGAACGTTTGATGGTGGTCACTCAGATATTCTGCGATTTGTGCCCTATCACTCTTGTTAAGCAAATATATTTTCCTTCCTTTCTTGGCATTTCTTATTACACTTGTAGTCATTGATGCAACCACTGACTTATGATCACTGATACCCTCTTCTACATTCACGGAGTCGAAAAGTTCCGGTCTATTTGTTGCTATGAGGTCTAAAACGTTAGCTTCACGAGTTGGTTCCCTAACTATCTGCTCGAAGTAATTCTCGGACAAGGCAGTCAGGATAATGTCACAAGAGTCTCTGTCCCTGGCTCCAGTTCTGATTGTGTGACTATCCCATTCTATACCTGGTAGATTGAAGTCTCCCCCTATTACAATAGTATGATCACGAAACTTCTTCACGACGTTCTGCAGGTTCTCTCTGAGGCGCTCAACTACTACGGTTGCTGATGCAGGTGGTCTATAGAAGCATCCGACTATCATATCTGACCCACCTTTGATACTTAACTTAACCCAGATTATTTCACATTCGCATTCGCTAATAACTTCACTGGATATTATTGAATTCTTTACTGCTATAAATACTCCTCCACCATTGGCGTTTATCCTATCCTTGCGGTATATATTCCATTCTGTGTCTAGGATTTCGTTACTGTTCACTTCCGGTTTTAACCAACTTTCCGTTCCTAATACTATATGCGCACTATTTCCTTCAATAAGAGATACTAATTCAGGAACCTTGCCCTGGATACTCCTGCAGTTTACCAATATTACGTTAACTTTTCCTGTTTTTGGTCTCTGAGGACGGACGTTCTTTATCAACGATGATAATGTCCTCTCTGGTAAGCCGTCAGGTATTTTATCGTTTCGCCCAAGGGGGGGTCCCTCTAACCTAAAAAACCCCCGTGTGCACGCCACACGTACTCTGCTACCCTAGTAGCTGCTTCCGGTGTGTAGTGCACGCCTGACCTGTCTAGGGGGGCCCTACAGTTCTCCACCCAATAACGGAGGTCGATGAATTTGCAACCATTATAGTCGCAGAGTCGTCTGAGCCTCTGGTTTAGACCCTCCACACGGTTCCAAACCAGAGGACCGCGATCGACTCTGGGCACTATGCTGCAGATATTAAGCTCAGCTTGCACTCCGCGTGCGATGCTGGTTGTCTTCACCAAATCAGCCAGCCGCCGGAAGGAACCAAGGATGGCCTCAGAACCCAAGCGGCAGGCGTCATTCGTTCCGACATATCACAGCATCTTCTTCCTGTCGATCAAATTTAGCGTCTGTAGCACGTTATCTTCGTGGTGTAGCAATTTTAATGACCAGTAGTGTATATAAGCGAAGCAGACAGGAATAGAGAATCATTCTTGCTATGATTTGGGCTGCAAATGTGGAAATCCACTGACATAGGCGATTTTGGAAAAGGACGTATTGTTATGGCTCGGTACCTGGGGAACGAGCGTCTCGGAAACGGCGAAGTAGCTGAGTGCTATTGCCGTGAGTATCTATGGAAAGTGATTGGAGGACGGTGAGACCGTGAGTAGGCGACAAGGTATTGGACGTTCACGCCTCACCACAAAACGTGGAAGCAGGGACTTGCCCGCTCTGTAGAGCAGGATAGGCGGCCATCTGTGTCAAATCTGACGACAGAGTGCAGTGCTGATCCGTCTTTCGGAGCTCACTGTTCAGCGCACATTGTTGAACACGTGGTTTCACGGCAGATGACCCCTACGTGCTCCAACGTTAGCCCAACGACATCGTTAAATGTGATTTCTCTGGGTATGGGACCATCGGTATTGGACTGTGGATGAATGGAAATGTTTCGGCTGGTCGGATGAACCACGGTCGTTGTTGTGCTATGTCGATGGACCGATGGTCGTGTTCGAATATGCGGTCATCCAGGCGGATGGCTGCTCCAAAGACGCACCGCGCCACTGACGCAGTTCGGCGGTGGCAGTGTTATTCTATGGAAAACACTCATCTGGGATTCCATGAGATCTATGATAGTAATCGCTGGAACCATAACAACCGTGAACTATGCCCACGTTACTGCATACCGTCTGCATCCCTTTACGCTTGAAGTCTTCTTCGACGGCGATAGCATCTTCCAGTCGGACCACTACCAGTGTCACAAGACCAGAATCATGCTAGAATGGTTTGAGGATCATAGTAGTCAACTCACTTTGATGTCTTGGCCACCTAATTCGTCTGATGTGAACCCGACGGAATACATCTGGGACACTATAGGTCGCCAGTTCCGTGTCCACAAACCTACAGGAACATTAACTGAGCGGAAACATCTGGTGCCACGTACCTCCGGAAACCTAACAATGACTTTTAAAATCGGTGCCACGCAGAATCGCTACTGTATTACCTTCCAGAGACGTACTAACACTGTATTAAGCAGGTGGTAGTACTGTTCTGGCTCATCAGTGCATTTCCATTCTGCCACGTCAATGAGGGTCTGACACCGGAGTTTTACGAGAAACTCAGGAAAGCTCTCTGATTGTACCCTTGACGAAACGTCTCGTACCTTCTGTATCCCCCACATCAATCTTTCCTGGTAACGGTCTGAGATTGACGAGTACTTATAAGGCATCGGTCGAACGAGTGTGCCGACCGGTGTGGCCGTGCGGTTAAAGGCGCTTCAGTCTGGAACCGCGTGACCGCTACGGTCGCAGGTTCGAATCCTGCCTCGGGCATGGATGTGTGCGATGTGCTTAGGTTAGTTAGGTTTAATTAGTTCTAAGTTCTAGGCGACTGATGACCTCAGAAGTTAAGTCGCATAGTGCTCAGAGCCATTTGAACCATCGAACGAGTGTTTCGTTCTTCACCTCTATTGCGGAAAAGTTTCCAACTAATCACAGCCTTGCATGTGCTTTTTCTGCCACTTTTATGTGGTTGTTCCTTTTTAGATCGCCCCAGACGGATGTTCACAAGTATTTTATGGGTATTATTGTTGCCAGTCCTTTATGAGTATTTTTACGCCTGTTTATTCATAAAACATTACATACATTTTTGGGGAGTGTCAAGTGTCATCGATCCTCTGCATTTCGCTGCAGTTTTCTGGAGGTTGCAAATTTCCTGTTCGTAACAGCATAATCGACGAATGAAACGCTCCTATGCATTACACTGTCATCTACGACCAGCCGCATGGAGCTTCCGACATAATCCGTAAGATCATTACACAGGGTGGTCCATTGATCGTGACCGGGCCAAATATCTCACGAAATAACGTCAAACGAAAAAACTACAAAGAACGAAACTTGTCTAGCTTGAAGGAGGAAGCCAGATGGCGCTATGGTTGCCCCGCTAGACGGCGCTGCCATAGATCAAACAGATATCGACTGGGTTTTTTTAAAATAGGAACCCCCATTTTTATTACATATTCGTGTAGTACGTAAAGAAATATTAATGTTTTAGCTGGACCACTTTTTTCGCTTTGTGATAGATGGCGCTGTAATAGTCACAAACATATGGCTCACAATTTTAGACGAACAGTTGCTAACAGGTAGGTTTTTTTAAATTAAAATACAGAACATAGGTGCGTTTGAACATTTTATTTCGGTTGTTCCAATGCGATACATGTACCTTTGTGAACTTATCATTTCTGAGAACGCATGCTGTTACAGCGTGATTACATGTAAATACCACATTAATACAATAAATGCTCAAAATGATGTCCGTCAACCTCAATGCATTTGGCAACACGTGTAACGACATTCCTCTCAAGAGCGCGTAGTTCGCCTTCCGTAATGTTCGCACATGCATTGACAATGCGCTGACGCATGTTGTCAGGCGTTGTCGGTGGATTACGATAGCAAATATCCTTTAACTTTCCCCACAGAAAGAAATCCGGGGACGTCAGATCCGGTGAACGTGCGGGCCATGGTATGGTGCTTCGACTACCAATCCACCTGGCATGAAATATGCTCTTCAATACCGCTTCAACCGCAAGCGAGCTATGTGCCGGACTTCCATCATGTTGGAAGTACATCGCCATTCTGTCATACAGTGAAACATCTTGTAATAACATATGTAGAACATTACGTAGGAAATCTGCATACATTGCACCATTTAGATTGCCATCGATAAAATGGGGGCCAATTATCCTTCCTTCCATAATGCCGCACCATACATTAACCCGCAAGGTCGTTGATGTTCCAATTGTCGCAGCCATCGTGGATTTTCCGTTGGCCAATAGCGCATATTATGCCGGTTTACGTTACCGCTGCTGGTGAATGACGCTTCGTCGCTAAATACAACGTGTGCAAAAAATCTGTCATCGTCCCGTAATTTCTGGCTCTTAGCACTATGGGACTTAACATCTGAGGTCATCAGTCCCCTAGAACTTAGAACTACTTAAACCTATTTAACCTAAGGACATCACACACATCCATGCCCAAGACAGGATTCAAACCTGCGGCCGTAGCGGCCGCTCGGTTCCAGACTGAAGCGCCTAGAACCGCTCGGCCACTCCGGCCGGCCCGTAATTTCTCTTGTGCCCAGTGGCAGAACTGTACACGACGTCCAAAGTCGTTGCCATGCAATTCCTGAAATATGGTACGGGGGCAATCGATGTTGATGTAGCATTCTCAACATCGACGTTTTTGAGATTCTCGATTCTCGCTCATTACTACTGATGTGCGGATTAGCCGCGACAGCAGCTAAAACACCTACTTAGGCATCATAATTTGTTGCAGGTCATGATTGACGTTTCACATGCGGCTGAACACTTCCTGTTTCCTTAAATAACGTAACTATCCGGCGAACGGTCCGGACACTTGGATGATGTCGGCCAGGATACCGAGCAGCATACATAGCATACGCCCGTTGGGCATTTTGATCACAATAACCATACATCAATACGATATCGACCTTTTCCGCAATTGGTAAACGTGCCATTTTAACACGGGTAATGTATCACGAAGCCAATACCGTCCGCACTGGCGGAATGTTACGTGATACCATGCACTTATACGTTTGTGACTATTACAGCGCCATCTGTCACAAAGCGAAAAAAGTGATCCAACTAAAACATTCGTATTTTTGGCGAAGAGTTCTCGGGCTTCCAGCCGGGTGGCGGTGTCTTCAAACAGCGACGTTTCGACGAGTGACATACTCATCATCTTCTGGCGAAGTGACTTCGCCAGAAGATGATGAGTATGTCACTCGTCGAAACGTCGCTGTTTGAAGACACCGCCACCCGGCTGGAAGCCCGAGAACTCTTCGCCAGCTGTATACGCCGGGAAAGCATACATTCACATTCGTATTTTTCTTTACGTACTACACGAATATGTAACAAAAATGATGGTTCCTATTTTAAAAAAACGGAGTTGATATCCGTTTGACCTATGGCAGCGCCATCTAGCGGGCCAACTATAGCGCCATCTGGTTTCCCCCTTCAAGCTAGACGCGTTTCGTTCTTTGTAGTTTTTTCGTTTGATGCTTATTTCGTGAGATATTTGGTCCGGTCACTATCAATGGACCACCTTGTGTATGTCGTGAACAACAACGACCTTATTTGACTTTCAGAGATACTCTGGGACGTACTTTTAGATTGAAACGTCCCCTTTGAACAATTATACATGACTGTGCTTAACCTGACACACAATATTTTTAGCGCAACGCAATCTGGCTTTCAAAATCCCTACAAAAGAATGGCCCTGACTAACATTAAACTATACCTTTCAGAGATCACTTACCTCACAAAAATCTTCGCTGCTCAACCTACTGCAATACAGCAAGCGCCACTACTGCCAGCTAAATAAAAGATTCAAACTATGGAAGGCACTAACTACTGATAGGGATAGTTAGCAAATGAAACATATTAATAGAGAACAAACAATGTATTTACCTTGATATCATCATATATAAATATAGCAGTTCATGACAAATTTCAAACTCTGCCATCTCTCTCCCCACATCCACCACTGCTGGCGGCTCACCTCCAACTGCGCAACGCTACGCGCTGTTAACAGCCCAGCTGCCGCTGCCCAACACTACAATGGCAGACAACAATGCAAACTAGACACAGACTGCACACAGCACAACCAGTGATTTTCATACAGAGGTGGCGTTACCAATAAAAAAACCTAAACAGCCTACTTACAAGATCTGATGTTTTCGCACCGCTACCAACGACGCATTGAGTTTTCCCTGCCAATGAATCCCCTTTAGGTTAGGTTAAGTTAAACCAGTCTCGAAGCTGGTCCGATATTTCTTAAGTTCGTATTTTGTTCAATAAGTGTCAGTGCGGAAATGTATCGAATGCTTCCCAGAAGTCAGATAAACTGGTATCATTTTGTACGCCATTATCATCGGCCCTCTGGAACTCATGGACGAACTATGCGAACTGAATATTGTTTTCCTAAAGGGTCGTAATACGTGAACGGAAAGAAGCATTCCATAATTCTTCAACAGATTGATGTCAGCGAATTAATTATCTGCACCACTCCGACGACTCTGCTCCAGAATGGAAATGACCTTCGCGGTTTTCCATCAACTTTTGTTCCAGTGATCCACTTGTAAACTGCTGCTAGAAGAGGAGCAAGTTCTTCTGTATAACCGATATAAAATGGTGCAGGTATCTAATCTGAATCTAAATTGAAAAACTGCAATTGATTTTCTATCCCACAGTCGCTTATTTCAATATCTGTCATTTCGATGTTGATCGAATAGAACAACCGTACTGCGATCTTCCGCACGGAAACAAATTCGGATGATCAGTATTACAGTCTTCTATCATCTTACGTTTCGGTGTGAACATGCTCACCTAGCGGCTGAATAGACGAATGTGATGCATTACTGACTCTACCTAAGACAAAAACAAACTGCGTAACCACAAGCAACCTACTACACAAATACCAATCAATTTTCCGTAAACATCGCAGCACAATTTCTGCCTTAAAAAGGCAGTAGATAACGTGAAGGTTGCCGTGGATGCACAAGATGCATCTATCACTGGCTTCTTAAACTTCAGCAGAGCCTTTGACACTGCCGACTTCGACATTTTACTTCGCAAACTTAGCATTCTAAATTTTTCGCCAAGTGCAGCGCCATGACTTCACTCATACCTGACGTCCCGCCAGCAGTGCGTCATGTCTGGCGCCGTAAAGTCAAAATGGAGGCAGGTAGCATCAGGCGTCCTCCGGGTTTCGGTATTAGGTCGCATACACTTTTCATTCTATGTCAATGATGTGTCATCATTTTGGCCCTACTGCAAATACCACGTGTACACTGATGACCTCCAGTTGTATCTAACCGCAAAACCATTAAACCTGAAGACAGCGGTCGAGAACCCCAGTACCGACCTGTCTGGACTATCAAAATGGGTGCAAGATGTAGGGTTAAAGCTCAACACGTCCAAGCGGTACTAGTTGGTCATTCTAGCCTCATTAGCCCTAAATAGGATAAATATCAACTTGTCTCCTTCAGCAAAGAATCTAGGAGTAGTAATAGACGAAAATTTAAATTGGACTGAGCACGTAACGGCAGTGCACAAGAAGACATCAGATTATCTCCATGCCCTACAAAAATATAAAAAGCTCTTCCCTGTTGACCTGAAAAATAAACTTGCACAAACACTTATACTCCCAATTATTCACTACAGCAATGTTATCCTCCAAGGCCTTTCTCAGGAAAGCTCACGGCACCTGGAAATGATTATGAATGCTTCCGTTCGATATATCTGCATGTCGGACTCCTTGTTTATGTTTCACCATAACATGCACAGCTATCCTGGCTGCGTGCAGACCAGTCCAGAGATTTCCATACCCTCTGTCTCCTCTACTATCTTATTAACGTAAACTACCCCTCATGTCTCTCCTCTTGTACGAACAACATGGTAGAAACATCGTTCCCATCACAGCAAAATCCTTCCTGTCCCATTCCATCCTTCAGACACTTTCTCGAAGTCCTTCCAGTATAAAGACCTACCCCTGGAATAATCTCCCGCAGTATGTTAAGAACTGAGTAACGTCTCCAGCTTATGAACAGAGTTAATAACATACCTATCAAATCATTAATAACGATTATCATTGTGGCTGTTCTTACTCGTTATCCCTGTACATCCTGTTCTCGAACCAGATCTTCCTCTTTCTCCAGTACCCTTACCTAGTGTAGTTTCCGTAAATTTCCTCTCCCCAGAACTCGCTATATCAGAAAATGTCAATTTTGGGCACCTTTAAATTATTTTTGTATTTGCCACTGTTGCTATTGTCATTTTTATTATTATCACTATTATTGGCAGGAGTAGCAGCGGCAGTATTACAAGTACTGCCTGTATTAACTTTATCAGTTCATGGTATTATTTGCTCCCATTGTCACTATAGACACTAAGGCCATTTTACTGCTATTTGTCATTTTCAAATTTTTATTTCTTAGGTAACTATAACGTAAAAAAAGCATTGTATGTGTGGAAGAGACGGTCCGATGGCCCAGATCTAATCACGTTAAACAAATAAATATAGACTTCCGGAGGTTTTTGGTGTTCTGTACTTTACTTTCGATTATTTCGGAAGATTCACTCGCTTTTCCTTAAGCTCTGTTTGGTTTCGTTTACCTGTTCTTTGTCAAAAAGGCTTTGATTTCGCTTAATTCAATGAGGAGACTCTCTTTGCTTTAGCAGCAATTTTCCTCACCCTCATAACCTTGTTCGGCACATGCATGCTAAAGCGAACTGTAAATACTTCTTTTTTATTTTCTCCGTTGATACACCATGTCTTCGCCCAGGGAGACAAATGGCTGATACTGACCGTTCTGATGATCCGTATACTGCGTTCTAAAACACTAAGTAAAAATATTTTTGTAATATTCCTAAAATTCTGTTTAACTTCCGCAGTAATTGTCGCTATAATAGATTCTATTTATTTGAAAAGTTCAGGTCTGTTAGTTACTAGGAGATCTAAGTTGTTACACTTTCGAGTCGGTTCTCTAACTGTTCGAAGCAAGTCTCCGAAAAGACGGTCAGAACAACCACACACGAAACATTTTCCAGGCACTTTTCTCATTCTGTAGCTTTCCATATTTGTAATAGTCTGAACAGGTAATTTTCTCCAGAGCGTTCTGCCTCTACAGCTACTGAGGCAAGCGGTCAATAAATGAATTCGACTACGATATTTGACTCACGTTTGATTCTTACATTCACCAATATCGTTTCAGAGTCTTCATTTGATATTACTGAGTTCTTTACGTACGTCCCAAGGAGCGGAAGGTGGCCTATTGCTTCCTTCCATTTGCATTTATTGAAATCACTGTGACGGAAAGATTAGAGAAATTCTAGTTCAAATGGAGCTTTATTGACAGTCGTTTTTTCGCTCGCACCGTTCGCTTCGTATCAGCAAGGGGCGTAAATGGTAGTGAGATCAAAAATACCATCCACTGCACATCCAAAGAACTTATGCAGACTTGTAGTTCTGCATGAGAAAGGAGCTTGTAACCTCTGTGACGACTACCGGAATCCTCAACCATTTCTCAGCGTAGTAGTTTCCCACTGTTTGGAATAATTCACATATGCTACTAGACAGCGCCCATGATATCATTGCGACTCTCTTCCTCCAAACATTCACGAACAATGTTACTAATTTTCGGACTGATTTGAGTTTTGTGAAAAACAATGTAGGTTTAATTGTTGTGACAACGATCGGACGTATAGCAGTGTATACAAGATATGTTGAATTCATTTGTCTGTAGTGTTTGTAAATTGATATATCAAGTAACATATCTCTTACATCGTGAAATATACATTCAGTCAAAAAGAGACATCCTTTTTCATTTGAGATGATAAGATATTGGCTCCTTGTTTTCTCACACATACTACACTATTATCTTTTTTACTTCTTAAGTTAGCCTAGGTATTAAGACAAGACAAAGCATTTCTCTATGGCAGAGATCCTCAACTTTTCAGAGACCATTACCTCTAAAATGTCACACATTGACCTTAACAACTTTTAGCATCTAACAAAACATTCAACTGAAATAAAATTGACGGTCCTGCTTTTGAAATTACGAAAAATAACTTTTATTTAGTTAATGTTAAGAAAATGCAGAGTTTTTTGTTATTCTTTTACTGTCTCAGGAAATAATGCAACTACAAAACGGTCTGTGCAGCTATTACCTAACAATCTTTTTTCACTCAATTTGTTTGGCATGCACATCGTAAGTCATTTCCAACTTTATTCGTTTCCTCGGTTGTGTTCTGTTTGCTTCCACTGTCAAAAATATACTTACTTGCCTGTAAGTTGTTGCGAATGTATTTTTATGATTCTTTTCCATAATAACACATACCACCAACGTTTTTCCAAATGTTGTCTTCTTTTATCAAAATCTATTTACACTTTTTTCACAGCCACCAATAAACGGTACTTTAGCAAGAATTTCACTGCATGAATATATTCCTTCATTGAATGAAAATTATGTTACACCAAAGGCACTTACTTATTGAGTTTCCAATGTTAAGAAATCAGCACGATTGGGAGCACATCAAAAGAAATGAACAAAAGAATAAAAATGTAGTGGGGTGTTTTTGGTAAACTAAACAGAGTTTTCAAAACGACGCTATCGGTGTCTATGAAATTCAATATTTACAAACAGTGTATATTATCAATTTTGACACATTTTGTAAGACAAGAATGCCAAAACCGTTCAAAATTGATAGTTCTCGTGGTGGAATTGAGAGACACATGTAAGTAGTTACTAGGAGACACAGAAGACAGGCTAACGGATGAAGGAACAGAGTGGATGACGTAATACTGCTGTAGTGGATATTATACAGAGGTAGCCAGACACATGGACGGAAGATTAACAAAGGAACTTCTTTGGTGGATTGCAAGAGACAAGAAAAGACTGAGGGGCGACGGAATGCGGCTGGTTCACATTAGAAAGCATGCAGAATGCGTGCAAGTGAAGACTGTAATGTGGAAAATGCCAAAGTAGGCATTTATCCAACAGTAGATATTAAGTGGCTGATGATGATTCAATAAATCTTTGAGTCTAACGATTTATTGATAGTATATGTGATAATAATAAATGTTATTATTGTTATTATTACATCTACTATCAATAATTCGTTAGACTCTAACACTTATTCAATCGTCATCAGCCATTTATCATATATACCTACTTTGAGAATTTCCACATTATGGTCTTCAGTTGCACGCATTCTGCATGTTTTCTAATGCGAATCAGCCACATTCCGTGATCTCTCAGTCTTTTCTTATCTCTTGCAACCCATCAAAGAAGTTCTTTTGTTAATCTTCCCCCCGTGTGCTTGGCTACCTCTATATCGGATCACGTAAAGCTGTTATGCTAGTCTTCCCAGTTTCCAGGCAGCTGTCATGTTCTCTTCGTGGACTTTTTTTCTTTCTACAGTCCACTTTGTGCAAGGTTTAGCGCTGAGTTTATTCTGTGACAGCATTTCCGATTTGCTAATTTTTTGTGTGTAAAAGTTTCTGTTCAAAACGTCTGATGGACTTAAATCCTTTTCGACTTGCTGGATTCAGGGTGTGTTTTTGAGTTGTTCTATGAATATCGCAATATTGTGAATGAGTCTTGTTGTTAGTATGCTGTGGATATGCCCTAAAAATTCCAGTCTTCTTTTTTATCTGATGTATACCACGAGATTCGATAGCTTTTCGGTTGTTTTTCGGGATTGTTGTCTGTATCCATTTTCTGTTCTTTTGGGGCCGAGTATCTTTCTTAGAATTTTGCGTTCTTCTTTTATGGTACCTCCCAAATCACCTTTCCTAAGGATATAGTAGATTTTATCATAACCTCTCCTAAGTTTTGCACTGTATTCTGAGCCATTTTTCTCTCGCTGTAGGTTCAAGAATTTCGCCTAAATTTTTGAAGTATGGAACTCTGTTGCTTTGTCCATATTTTGTGATTCGTCCATGAGAAGGATGTTCCGTTACTTGCTGATAATGTAAGTGCCATATTCATAGCTGGTACAAAAATCTTTAACAACAGGAAGATGTAAACACATTACACATTGTGCGCTAATTACGTGCAGGTAAATCACTGACAGTTAAGAAACAAGGTAACTTTTCCTTTGTGGAGAAAATAAAATTACTCAAGAGAAGGATCAGTGACCGAAACTGGCGCAGCAAAAACACTCGCCTCTCGTCACAGAAAAACGTATTTGGAACGCAGGGACCCGGAAGCAGAGGAAGCTCGGGTAACCGCGTACGGTTCATTACCCACCTAAGGATCACTCGGCACAATTAAGCCATAAATATGTAATAGTCATGCAGCTTTTTTAGGTGGTTACAAGTTTTCCTAAATGATGAAGCGACGACATCGAAACAGGAAGTTTCTTGTCCCCTGAACTTGTAATGGTTGGTAATCAGAGATAATGTCGGTGTTCTGATTTTGAGCTGCCAACGACTTTTGCAAGGTCATTCGCCTTGGGCTAATAGTCCTCGAAGAGGTTACCATTATCGTCAGCTGCGCTCCGGTGGCACTGACGACATCCATTCTTAAGTTATTCTCGCAGAAATCACATATGAGACTCAGTATTTTGTAAGAATATACGCAGTTAACATCTCGATACAACAGACCCCACTGCTCTCTTGAATTAGTTCGTTATTATGGAATGAGATTAATGCAATTGTTCAGTTATATTTAACCGCTATTTTACACCGAGACACTACATGCGGGTTAAATTGTATCTGTCCAGTGGGGCGAGCATGTAAGGCAATAAAACGACAAAATAAGAAACACCGCAATTTAAAATTATTTAACAATATTTTCGCTTGAAAATATACATCAAACGTAAGTTGGTGTATAGAGGAGGTGATGATAGTATTATTGAAAGCACCGTTACAAGTTGTAGTAAATAACTAAACGATTCGGTTCAACAAATGCATTATGATCTTAGGAGAAATGAATAACGGACATGACGTGGAAGGGTAGAATACAGTAAAAAGTCACAAAAGATACATCAAAAGAAACTGGAAAGGGCACTGTAATAGCGGCAAATGAATTTATATTTGTAGCCCAGCTGCACAGCGACATTTTCAAACGTATCCTGTTTTTAATTGCTGTTATTTTTGAAGAATAATATAGGGACATCGGCAAGCTATTGGAAAAATCACTACCTAGCTATACGTTTTGCACTGAGGTTGCAACAGAGTCACCGATAAATGAAGTATAGGATTTGTGTGTGGGCGCTGACGGTGGAAACTGAAAGTCAGGCCTTAAAAATTCCTCATACAAGAACCGTTTTTATTCTGAGGATTTACTTATTCAACAAGTGCAGCCAGTCATCATGGGTTTACTGATGATTTCCACAGCGTAATATTCATGAAGCTCTAGAAGAAAAGGCAACACTTACTCGCTGATAGTTTTAAAATAAGCATTTTGCTTCATATACAAGGGTAACCTGATAAGTGGACTTAATTAATAGTGCTACAAAATAACTATAACATCGCACAACTGCCTCCAGCTTGATCTACACGCTCCACACACCGAAATCGCGCTGATTATAGGCCCTTTGTTTCAGAAAGTAAGTTAACTGACTTTTCTTGAATTACAAAAAATGTGCACCCTTCTTCGTAGCAGAGTGCTCAGCGTGGCTCCACGCAGAGAAGTCAGATTCAATTCCGATTGCAGCCAGTGATGTTTCCTTGGTTGGAGACTGGAGCAGGATGGCTCGTGTCAGTTGCTGATCTACTCAAACGAGACATAACGGCTCCAACGTCTGGGAAACCAACAAAGGCTAGGTGAGCGGTGTGTTGACCCCTGCCTCTCCATGTCGCATCCAAATGACGTCATTGGCAGAGTACGACACGGCAGCTGATCAGGTAAGCGTGGTCCTGAAACGCAGAGTCTGTTAATAAATCAGTCACTTGTTGCTGGATAATGCGTCCTTTTTAACGTAACAGCTTCTTTAATGAAAATAGAGGGAACTGTAGACAGATTCACAATTGTAGCTGAAGCGAAGTCATGATGAGTACCACGAGATTACTAATAGTGTGTCCCTCCAAAACATTCCAGATGAGTGGCATTTTATCGGGCGAAAATTCCTCCGTTCAAGACAAATGTTGTGCTTCCTCTTCAAAATTTGGTCTCCATATGCTAATCTGTAAGTAGGCTGTTTAGGTTTTTATGTTGGTAACGCCACGTAGTGCTCTGTATGAAAATCGCTGACTGCGCTGTGTGCGGACTGTGGCTGGTTGGACTCATTGTTGGAATATTTGCTAGTGTAGTTTTGGACAGTTGGATGTGAACAGGGCGTAGCGTTCGTCAGTTGCAGGTGAGCCACCAGCAGTGGTGGATGTGGGGAGGGAGATGACGGAGTTTTGGGAGGTTACTATGGGCGGACGTTCTGGACGTGTGTCCGTCAGAAAAAGGAAATTTGTAAGACTGGATGTCATGAACTAATAAATATATATATATATATATATATATATATATATATATATATATAAAATGACTTTTGAACACTATTAAGGTAAATACATTGTTTGTTCTCTATCAAAATCTTTCATTTGCTAACTATGCCTATCAGTAGTTAGTGCCTTCAGTAGTTAGAATCTTTAATTTAGCTGTCAGTATTGGCGCTCGCTGTATTGCAGTAGTTAGAGTAACGAAGATTTTTGTGTGGTAAGTGATTCATGAAAGGTATAGGTTATTGTTAGTCAGGGCCATTTTTTCGTAGAGACTTTTGAAAGTCAAATTTCGATGCACAAAAAATATTGTGTGTCAGTTTAGTGATGATTAGAATAAGAAAAGAGATAACTGTCTGAGTACGTTCTGTTTTGCTCAGCTGTTTAAAAATCAAATAATGTAAGAGTTTTACCAGCACAATCTTTTTTTACATTCAAAGGGAAGTTTCAAATCTTGTCCATGAAGTACTAATTTGATCCATTATGTTACTGCATACAACATGTCAATATTTGATATCTGCCCGTTCATAATATAGTTTCATGGAGTTCAGTCCTCCAGTTATTTGATTTGACATTAGCTCTTCAGGATCAAATATCAGTAAACTGAACCATTTTCTTCCCAAATTAAGGATAATTTGAGTTGGCAGTTATAATACTCTTGAAAACCGCACAGCTCAGTTACCGTGCACGTAAATTTGAAAGTATTAAACTGAGCATAGTTCTGTTGTACAGAAACAGGTGCGATGTATTTGAAGGCCGAAGTTGAGGTCGAACGAGCTGTAAAATGTCAATAATTCGCTAACACCATCCACATCTTCACAACTAAGCTGTGTCGTAAAATTCATGAATACATAGTTAAATGAAGAACTAAATACAAACACTACAAATAAGCTCAGCCAACAAAAAATTTGTCATACTCTTAAAAGAGCACAGTAGTCGCTTTGGAGACCTGTAGATGCTGTGGTACTGGTACCAGGCAGACCTATGGCCCTCCACCTTTACAATCTCACGGCAGTGAAGTCGAATGTATGGCTCGTTGGTTGAATGGACTCAGCATAGTAATAAGTGCCAGTCTGTAACTGCCCATGACAACACCGCAACTGAAGCTAACCGACGTGGATCAACGAGGAATGTCTAATGTGACTTCTAGAGATGGGACACCACTCTCAGCCACCTAACACGATCGTAAGAAGATCGCACCGGCAGGGACTGTCGACGACTGTCAATAACTGGCAATGACACTCTGTTTCAAAACAGACAGGAACTGCCGCTGACCGTGAATGCAGGTCCATATCATTCAATTTCCGAGCGAACGTTGCGAAGGGAGACGCATGCGACGGATATTTGGCGTCTAGATCCTCATCAAGGCCGAGCGGTTCTAGGCGCTACAGTCTATAACCGCGCGACCGCTAAGGTCGCAGGTTCGAATCCTGCCTCAGGCATGGATGTGTGTGATGTCCTTAGGTTAGTTAGGTTTAAGTAGTTCTAAGTTCTAGGGGGCTGATGACCTCAGCAGTTAAGTCCCATAGTGCTCAGAGACATTTGAGCCATCCTCATCAAGCTGTACGTCTTCAGTGGCCCAGACAGCACACAATCTGGACAGTAACTGGTTGGAAACGTTTTTGTGCTCTCACGTGTCGTGATCTTGTCTCTTTTCAAATGATGCAAGACTTCGCGTGCACCGATGGCCCAATAAAGCGTTTACCCAACGGTGAGAGGAAGGTGTAGTTCATTATTTTTTTATACTGTGACTTGAGCCCACTCATCAGATTACCGTATACGTGAACAGCACACTTATTTTAACACAATCCGTGACCAAATGTTGCCTTTTCTTGTACATCTTTGTGATGAGTATGCTGCGACCATCATCCAAGAAGACAACAGCCGTGTTCGTGGGGCTGCAGGCACAAATTCGTGGTTTGACGAATACTCAGGCACCCAGTCGCACATGGACTGACCCGCTGAATGCCTGCGGCTGTTTCGATGAGAGATGAAACGCAGCAGTCAGCAATACCGCAGTTTGTTAGTTCTCCCAGATTTACTCATCAATGAGTGACTTTTGCTGTATATGGTATACCTGTGTCTTTCCTGCCGTATTGAGGCTATTATCAAGGTTAGAGGCGGTGTGTGCTGTTGACCGCTGGGGGTGAGTAACTTCATGCGCAGTGTGCTTATTAAATAACTGCAGACCAGCGCTTGGCAACCTCAAGTGCACAGATCGTAGCTTTTGCTAAGTCCTCTGTGCAGACGAGACTCGGCGTAAGTGACAGTGCGAGAAGTGGTCTGAATGCTGATCAGGCCTCAAATTCACAGATTAGTTCTGCTCCTTGTGGCACTGGAGCGGAGCCGGTTGAATGACTTCCAGACAGTCCAATCTTACCCATGGCCATTTTCGAGCGCAGTAGGTTTAGTTGCCGTGACTTCCTCAGTTATCATGGAAGAAGCATCTCCGAAGAGTGCTAAATGTAAAACACCTGAGCATCCCCTTGAAACACCGAATCGCCCGCCAGTTCTTTCACTCTAGATGCACAAACTAAAAAAAATTAGGATAGATAAATGAGTTGCTGCATCTTCTGACAAGTTGCGAGGAAGGTTTCGATTGAAAATAAAACTAGCCAAGTGTATTTAATTGTGGCAATCGCCCTACAATACTGTATCCACGTGTCCGTCCCCGGTAGCTGAGTGCTGCCGGCACGGTAGCTCAGCGTGTTCGGTCAGAGGGTTAGCTGCCCTCTGTAATAAAAAAAAAACTGAGTGAATGGATCAATAACGAACTTCAACGGGCGTCATGGGACGTCCGCCACGAACAATTGCACCAAACTCTTACGAACAAAATGAGATTTAAAAAAAAATATATATATATTGGTCAGTGCAACAGACTGTCAATCCAAAGGGCCCGGGTTCGATTCCCGGCTGGGTGGGAGATTTTCTCTGCTCAGGGACTGGGTGTTGTGTTGTCCTAATCATCATCATTTCATCCCCATCGACCCCCAAGTCGCCGAAGTGGCGTCAAATCGAAAGACTTGCACCAGGCGAGCGGTCTACCCGACGGGAGGCCCTCGTCACATGACATTTCATTTCATTTCACTGTATCCACGTGATGTAAAGATCAGTTGGAAAAATATTGTACCGACCAGCCTGAGTTAATTATTATGGAGAATCAAAGTTATTTGTTCTCTTTTGCTGTTTTATCCCCATCAGTTCTATTTATTGTTTTCATTAGGGTTCCGTACCTGAGAACCCTTACAGGATCATTTTGTTGCCCGTCTTTCTATCTGTCGGATAGTCGCAGAGGTATGAGGCTGAAATTTGTGTCACATGTCCATGGTCCTTTGGTGATGTGAAAAATTTAACCTTCTAAGCCCATGCAGTCAAGAGATACGGCCATTTACGTCACATATTCTGATATTCACAAATTCACTCATCAAATCCTATAGATGAACTGTTTATAAATGAACACACATCAAAAAAAGTTTTGCATCACCCTAGTTCCCTGAACTCCTAAAGATAAATGTTGACTGTGGATTCTGTATCACAGACACAGTCCTTTGACTGTTCAGAGATGTCACTAAACCCGCCCAAAGATGAAAATAACCATGCATGAGCAGCGCCTAGTAGACGGAGTGGGTCCGACAGCCGATCAGTTGCACTCATTACACCAGAAAGGAGGTACACGGCTCGTGTTGTCGGTAGTTCAACCATGCCTAGACGGTCAATACCGCGGTTCGATCGCGTCCGCATTGTTACTTTATGCCAGGAAGGGCAGGGGCAAGGGAAGTGTCTAGGCGTCTCGGAGTGAAGCAAAGGGATGTTGCTCGGACGTAGAGGAGATACAGAGAGACAGGAACTGTCGATGACACGCCTCGCGCAGTCCGCCCAAGGCCTACTACTGCACTACTGCAGTGGATGACCGCTGCCTACGGATTGTGGGTCGGAGGAACCCTAACGCAACGCAACAATCTTGAATAATGCTTTTTGTGCAGCCAGGACGTCATGTTACGATTCAAACTGCGCAGTAGGCTGCATGATGCGCAACTTCACTCCCGACGTCCATCTTTGCAACCACGACACCATGTAGTGTGGTACAGATGGACCCAACAACATGCCGAATGGACCACTCAGGGTTGGCATCACTTTCTCTTCACCGATGAGTGTCGCATATGCCTTCAAACAGACAATCGTCAGAGACGTGTTTGGAGGCAATCCGCCCAGGCTGAACGTCTTAGACATAGGGTTACTATCCAGCGAGTGCAGCAAGGTGGAGGTTCTTTGCCGTTTTGGAGTAGCGTTATGTGGGACCGACGTACGCCGCTGGTGCTCATAGAAGGCGCCGTAACGGCTGTACGATACGTGAATGCCATCCTCGGACCGATAGTGCAACCATATCGGCAGCATATTGGCGAGGCATTGGTCTTCATGGACAACAATTCGAGCCCCCATCGTCCACATGTTGTGAATTTGAAAACAATGGTACCTGTGCTTAATGAATGCTGTTCCTGAAATAATGAAATTTCTTATCTTTATCTGCGCAACGATAAGGCTCTTTGCACTGCTCTCTCTTTGTATTGTATAGTTAGCATACAGCTACTGTGTAAGGCTGTTGCTTAGCAAACATTTTAATTAAATCGATTGTGACTGAGACAATAAGTTCTTGAGCATAATAGTTAATCAAAATCGACATGGATCTGGAAGATGGTATTGACTTGTGGTAAGTAACAATATGACACTAACTTTAAAATTTGTCTTTCAGAATTAATAATGCTTACAATTAACACACAATAAACTGATTATACATTAACAATCGTCTTTACAAAATCATTGAATGTGAGTGCTATACATTGTATCAACCATCACTAATGAGTACGCGGATTTCATTGATAACAGAACAACTTTCTTTACTTTAATTATTTCCACTATGGTACCTGGCAAATAAAAAATCATTACTGCCCGTAGCGAGTAAGTATATATCCAGCACGCATGAGATACAACACGTCATTATACTTGAGAGTCCTCCATACATCTCTCTAGCTTAAGTTATTCTAACACATTACCCATAACGCCTTGAACCAGCGAACGCTGTGGAGCAGCGACGCTACTACACAATCGATACTACATTTGACCATCTCTGGTTCAATATAAAATTTTCTTACAAAATTTTTACCCTATGTATGTGTTTTTCACAGTCTTCGTTGTATACTAGCCTCCGCGTCTAGACAATGTAACGAGTCGCCAGTGGTTCGGATTCCATGTTAAACTGTAGGTCTCCTTTCCCCAGTTGGATTCAAGGAGTAGATTAGGGACACGCAGTCGTCGAAGTGGCGTCCAATTGAAAGACTTGCACCAGACCATTGATCCAGACGAAGTTACTGACGTTATGTATCTGCATAATTAAGTTCGTGCGCAACCCTCAGAACGCGAGCCCTACTCGCACGTGCCCAGGTTTTTGGTTATGCCATCGATTTCAACAGTTGTCCCCTTTACCCCCCTGAAATCTGGAGCACAGAGTTTTCATTCTTTACAAACTTCTCACACACATCTAAACCTGATTTCCCGTGATTCCTCTAAACTTCTGGTTTAGCCAAATGTAGCATTACATGGCTGATCGCTGTGAGACAACAATTTGGATTTAATAGCTGCTGCATCACTTATGTTTATTTGTCTGTTTTAAGTATCATTGTAACCTATCTATAACAAATACTGTGAGGATAACTATCAATTCTCTGGAATAGAAGCTTTTTATGTGACCTATAAAATTTAATTCTTGTGGCGTGGCATATCTCGAAACTGACACATCTCGAAATTGACGAACTCATTAATATTTTTAATGTCAGTTACAGTGTCTTGCGCTCTCCCCGACCTATTGGATTAGTTGCTGCTGCTGGCCATGTCGCCACCGTCAAAAAACAAAAGTCCATAGTGTGAGACACTATTATTTCTTAGGCTTCGATGCATTGCTACTGGCAATTTTTAGAAACGGGAAATTTCAAGTGCAGTTCCACCCCAAACTGTCTGAAACGTAGTTATGGAAACTTCTCATGTGGAAATACGTCCTTTAAAGGTCTCTACTCTGGTAAGTAATGTACCAGGTGGAGAAGTATGAAACCGGAATTTGGTTGCAATAGTTACACGTTTGTTGTTTGAAACTGACAAACAATATTTTAATCAACTAACTTCCATTGCTATTTATACATTTCTCGCAACTCTCCAGCAAGCTATGAATGCCACGCCAAAAAAACTGTTCTTCTTTTGAAGCGAACCAGTCAGCGAGCTATTTTCGTACTTTTTCATACAAATT
Source organism: Schistocerca serialis cubense (assembly GCF_023864345.2). Taxonomy (NCBI): domain Eukaryota; kingdom Metazoa; phylum Arthropoda; class Insecta; order Orthoptera; family Acrididae; genus Schistocerca; species Schistocerca serialis. Next base: position 776,582,540 of record NC_064638.1, read on the forward strand.
GAAGTGTTGTTCAGAGAGAGCGTGTCCCAGTGATGCAAATAAATGATAATCGGACGGAGCAAAGTATGGAGAATAAGAAGCATGCCCTAATATTTCCCAACTAAACGCCTCGATCGTGTCCCTGAGTTGTTTTGCTGTGTGTGATGGGGCGTTATCAAGAAGCAATATGACTTTGTGTTGCCTTTTTCATATTCCGTTCGCTTTTCATATAATGCTCGATTTAAATCGATCATTTGCTGTTGGTAGCAATCAGTGTTAACGGTTTCACCAGGTTTTAGCTGCTCATAATAGATGATACTCTTCTGATCCCACCAAACACAGAGCATTGTCTTCTTTCCAAAGCGTGGATGTCGATGGTTTGCCTGGATTCACCCATGATTTACGACGCTTAGCGTTCTCAAAATATATCTATTTTTCATCACCTGTCACTATTCGGTGGAGAAACGACTTTCTTCAGATCGTTTCGTACGCATACTCCCAGATATTTTACAGAAGTAACTGCTACCAGTGTTTGTTTCGCTATCATGTAATCATACATGTATTCGCAATACATTACATTTGTCTACGTTAAGGGTCAGTTGCCACTCCCTGCACCAAGTGCCTATCCGCTGCAGATCTTCCTGCATTTCACTGCAGTTTTCTAATGCTGCAACTTCTCTGTATACTACAGCATCATCCGCGAAAAGCCGCATGGAACTCAATGGCGCCACGGCTCACAAGCAAAGGAAAAAATCAGAATATCGTGAATTTGTAATTATGTCACAAGAAAAAAGTAATTCGTTTGTCATTTGTTATCTACCTTCAAACTTCAAATTAAAAATTCTCCAATCTCTCGAAATCTCTGAGGCCGATATCTTGCGAGTATCAGTGTAGATAAGAAGTAAAGTCCGCGAGATTTTCAATTCCCGGAATTGACGAACGGTGTACATACATAATTAATTCTATACAGAATCTTTAGTGTGCGAGTCTTACTCGCAGTCATTTTTATTTCCTCGGATACTCAAAGGATTGCGGTGTGGTCAGGGCTCTGACTATGTCGTGTAGAACCTATGTTATGAAAACTGCCCAAATAGTACAAGTCATCTGCTGCTTTTAGTGTCTCATTTCCTAATCTAATGCGAAGAAGAGTTGTATTATAACTGAATCTGCGCCTATCGGTAACTGCGCGCGCCGACTGTAAAATGTGGAGGAACTCCTCAAAATGCCAGTCGGCAGCAGCTGTAGCGGGGGCGTGAATCCTAATCAGTGTAGGCGCCCCGTTTTGATTCGGTAATCAGTCATGAACTGATAATACATTCGGCGGAACAGCGCGACACCGCCTGCCGGCGCCCCGCGGGACTGTTTAGAATTGAAAATACGGATCAATCAGCGCCGGCCCTGGCGCCGGGGCCCGCGAGCAGGGGCGGCCGGCTACCACCGGCTGCGCTGCTGAATATGCAAATCCCGGCGCGGACGTCACTCAGCACGCCGCCCCCGGCTGATTGCGCTGCCAATTCATAAATAACGCTAATTATTACGCAGCCGGCGTCGCCTAATTAAATAAGCAGTTACACCCGTACCCGCTTTTAATAGAAAACCGCCTAATTGCGTAATTTTCCGAGGTAATAGTCCACCCAAAGTGCACCCCTCGTTGCTCCCGCGCTGGCCCGCGGAAACGGGGAGCGTACGTGAGCAATTTGGTGGTAAATGAATAATTAGAGATGGGAGATAGGCGCGGGCGAAGGAGTTGCGTAAATAAATAAACTGCGGAAGGAAGAGTCCGCGACCGGGCTGCGCGTTCGTTTGGCAAACTACGTAATGGCAGACTGCTACTAAATGAGCACCATTAGATGCAATCGGCCTAATGAATTATGGTAAAAATAAATCCGGGTGCCGCGGTAATGACGGGTTGCAGAAAGGGCGGTAAATTGTTTCCTGCCCGGAGAGCGAGTGCCTGTACGGGTCTCGCCTCCGGAATCGATTTTCAGCTCGCTTGTGGGCCAAAAAACGCTCGGTCGCCGGCTGGCTACACGTGCGTGCCCCGCCGCGAGTCGCCTCTTCGCTGCGTGCAGCGCGTTTCTTTGTAGCAGACTGAGCGATCACTGTCAGGGGTAAAGCCGCTCTATTGCTACCTCTATCTTCAGCGTAAAAACTGCTCATCATTCCTGTTCGTAGCAACATCCGTGAGGCGAACACACTGGTCTCACAAGGGAAGCATACACCCAAAGGGAACCCGGTAATTTGCTCATCTTCCGCACAGTTGTAGTACGAGGGTAGTCCCAAAACTAAGGTCTCTTGTTTTTTCATAAGTACAGAACTCTGTCTGTGTGACAGTTGGTCACATTGTTATGAAGAGTGCTTCTGTAAGTAGGCTGTTTCGGTTTTTATGTTGGTAACACTGCGTAGCGCTCTGTGTGAAACACACTGACTGTGCTGTGTGCAGTCTGTGGCTGGTTGGCATTGTTGAAATATTCACTATTGCAGTGTTGGGCAGTTGGGTGTGAACAGCACCGCGTAGCGTTGCGCAGTTGGAGGTGAGCCGCCAGCAGTTGTGGATGTGGGGAGTGAGATGGCGGAGTTTCGAGAGCGGATGATCTGGACGTGTGTCCATCAGAGAGAGTAAATTTCTAAGACTGGATGTCATGAACTGATATATATTACGACTTTTGAACACTATTAAGGTAAATACATTGTTTGTTCTCTATCAAAATCAGTAGTTAATGCCTTCAGTAGTTAGAATCTTTTATTTAGCTGGCAGTAGTGGCGCTCGATGTATTGCAGTAGTTCGAGTAACGAAGATTTCTGTGAGGTAAGTGATTCATGAAAGGTATACGTTTTTGTTAGTCAGGGCCATTCTTTTGTAGGTATTATTGAAAGTCAGATTGCGTAGCGCTAAAAATGTTGTGTCAGTTTAGTGTTGATCAGAATAAGTAAAGAGAGGAATGTCTGAGTACGTTCAGTTTTGCTCAGTTGTTTGATAATAAAATAACGTAAGGGGTTTATCAGCTCAATCATTAATAAATTTTTCAAAGGGGATGTTTCACTTCACGCGCTGTGTGTAAACATGCGCACGCCGCGCTGAGGCGCTCAGTCTTGGCTTGGCAACCGTTGAGAATGGAGCTCCCGTTGAATGTTGACGCCAATTGCGAATTGCGCGTAGTTATTCGGTTTTTGAACGCAAAGGGCACTGCGCCAATTGAAATCCATCGCCAACTGACGGAAGTGTATGGTTAGTCGTGCATGGATGTCAAAAATGCTCATAAGTGGTGTAGAGAGTTTGCAGTTGGTCGGGTCGAAATTCAAGACGATCAGAGGAGCGGGAAACCGTCAGTTTCTAAGGAGACAGTTTGAAGGTTGAGCAAACCATGCGTGAAGATCGGCGGATCGCCCTGGATGATCTCTGCACGTTGTTTCCTGAGGTTTCCTGAAGCACCGCTCTCAGAATTTTAACGGAAACATTGAATTACCGGAAGGTGTGAGCAAAATGGGTGCCATTCATCCTGAGTGAGGACCACATGCGGCAACGAGTTGATGCTTCCCGCGCATTTCTTCACCGCCTTGCAGCTGAACAGCACACACAAATTTCTGGACTCAATTGTCACGGGTGACGAAACCTGGGCATACCAATTTTAATTTTAATAATTGAAAGCCTCAGTTGCACTGTTTGCCTAGAATTTACCTAGGTTTCACTTGGGATAACCCAACCTTCTTCAGAATAACAGTAACTACCGTCTTTCCATAGTGGACATCGTCAAGCTAAGACTAAAAATCAATAAACTATCGTCAGACTATAAAACTTATCTGGAACTGCCTCGGCCCCCCTTCGCAACCGCGATGCGGCAGCCACGAGTGCTGTACTGGAACTCTGACGATAATTTATGGATTTGTAGTTTTAGCTTGACGATGTCCACTATGGAAAGACGGTAGTTATTGTTATTCTGAAGAAGGTTGGGTTACCCCGACTGAAACCTAGGTGAATTCTAGGCAAACAGTGCAACTGAGGCTGTTAATTATTAAAATTAATATTTACACAGTTGCTGACAGGGCCGCGAAATGTTGAAGATGTATAAGTACTTACCTCGGCATACCAATTTACACCTGAGACCAAGCAACAATCACGCCAGTGGCGGCATCCTTCTTCGCTAAAGCCGCGGAAATTCAAACAAACACCGTCTGCCGGTAAAGTCATGACAACCGTTTTTTGGGATCGGTAAGGGGTATCGTTGGTCGACTATATGCCCACTGGGACCACGACTAACGCTGACAGGTACTGTGAGACTCTGAAAAAACTCAAACGGGCAATTCAGAACCGAAGAAGAGGAATGTTGAGCAAGTGTGTACACATTCTCCATGACAACGCTCGCCCACACATCGCTCTGCAAATCGTTGCTCTCCTGCAACAGTTTCAGTGGAACATACTCACCCACCCACCCTATAGTCCTGACTTGGTGCCCAGTGACTATCACCTGTTCCCTAGGTTAAAAGGACATTTTGCCGCAAAGCGATTCAGCTCCGACGACAAGGTGAAAGAAGAGGTTCATATTTTTCTGAACAGCATAGCGGCGAACTGGTATGACATGGGAATACAAAAACTGCCACAGCGTCTACAAAAATTCATCGACAGAAATGGTGATTATGTCGAAAAATAGCTAAATATTCAAGCTGTAAACTGATGTAAACCATTGAACAAATAAACAGGTCTATGTACTTACAAAAAAATAGGAGACCTTACTTTTGGGATTACCCTCGTACATACCTAGAAGTTGCTAATGTTGCTATCGTACGAAGCGCTTCTCAAGTGCTTTAGAGAAATCGAGATATAAAATTTAAAGCAGCCTTCAGACGGTCAATATTATTGCGCAATGTTTCCGAATGTGCAATTGTATTGAATGCGTCAGGGTAAGACTGAGAAGTTGTCGAATAATATTGAGTTCATCAGAAACTTTTGAAAATATATTGCGCTTTGTGGAAATATTGTATCGTCTGTGGGCAGTATCGGCAACATCCTGGCCAGCCTCTCGCGTGCTGGAGTTCCTTGTCTTGATATGTTCAAACTGACCTCAAAATAAATACTTGCCTTAAATATCAGTGCAGATGAGTACAAAAAACAGAGATATTAAGAATGAATCGTATGATTTGTTGCTCACAAAATACAAGGTACAGTACCCTACAGTCCTTCAACCACGACGGAAAATATTTTTGTAAAAAATGTATTTAACTAAAGTTATGAATAAAAGAATGCATACCGATATTTATGTGTATGATTAGCAGGTGTAGAAGTATGACACCGTAATATCCCTATAGATAGTGCTAGTCGTCATTGTAGGGGCCGTGAGACTGCGTGTGCAGCGCCATCTGCTTCCTGTAATGGCTGACGACGAATGTCAACAAGCAGAAGCGCAAGTTCCATACATCGGTATCTGTTTCAAACCCGTAAACATGCCGAGTTTTGTGCCTGCGAACTACGATTTGCGGACAGCATTGGTTTTCTGTTATCATTTGACGGAAATTGCTGCAGAATCGCATCGAATGCTTGTCGAAGCTTTCGGCGAACATGCTCTCGGGAAAAGGTCTCGAATGGTTCAAAAAATTAAAAAATGGTGATTTTGACGTCAGAAACGACGAGCGCGGGAAACCACCTTAAAAGTTCGAAGACAACGAACTGCAGGCCTTATTGGATGAAGATGATACTCAGACTCAACAGGAAACAGCTGAAAGTGACGCAGAAGGCCGTTCCTCTTCGGTTGAAAGCTATGGGAAAGTTGCAGAAAGTGGGAAAATGGGTTCCGCATGATCTGAATGAAGACAGCAAGCAAATCGAAAGACAACTTTTGAAATGCTGCAAAAGAAAGTCGTTTCTCCACCGAATAGTGACAGGTGATGAAAAATAGATATATTTTGAGAACGCTAAGCGTCGTAAATCATGGGTGAATCCAGGCAAACCATCGACATCCACGCTTTGGAAAGAAGACAATGCTCTGTGTTTGGTGGGATCAGAAGAGTATCATCTATTATGAGCAGCTAAAACCTGGTGAAACCGTTAACACTGATTGCTACCAACAGCAAATGATCGATTTAAATCGAGCATTATATGAAAAGCGAACGGAATATGAAAAAGGCAACACAAAGTCATATTGCTTCTTGATAACGCCCCATCACACACAGCAAAACAACTCAGGGACACGATCGAGGCGTTTAGTTGGGAAATATTAGGGCATGCTTCTTATTCTCCATACTTTGCTCCGTCCGATTATCATTTATTTGCATCACTGGGACACGCTCTCTCTGAACAACACTTCAATTTGTATGAAAAAGTACGAAAATAGCTCGCTGACTGGTTCGCTTCAAAAGAAGAACAGTTTTTTTGGCGTGGCATTCATAGCTTGCTGGAGAGTTGCGAGAAATGTATAAATAGCAATGGAAGTTAGTTGATTAAAATATTGTTTGTCAGTTTCAAACAACAAACGTGTAACTAATGCAACCAAATTCCGGTTTCATATTTCTCCACCTGGTACATTACTTACCAGAGTAGAGACCTTTAAAGGACGTATTTCCACATGAGAAGTTTCCATAACTACGTTTCCTTAGGAAATGTAGTCCATCAACAAAGGAGGTGGCTTACGGAACACTCGTTCGAGCTATACTTGAGTATTGCTCATCAGTGTGGGATCCGTACCAGGTCGGGTTGACAGAGGAGATAGAGAAGATCCAAAGAAGAGTGGCGCATTTCGTAACAGGGTTATTTGGTAAGCATGATAGCGTTACGGAGATGTTTAGCAAACTCAAGTGGCAGACTGCAAGAGAGGCGTTCTGCATCGCGGTGTAGCTTGCTGCCCAGGTTTCGAGAGGGTGTGTTCCTGGATGTATCGAATATATTGCGTCTCCCGACTTAAACCTCCCGAGGAGATCACGAATGTAAAATAAGAGAGATTCAAGCGCGCACGGAAGCGTTCCGGCAGTCGTTCTTCCCGCGAACCATACGCGACTGGAACAGGAAAGGGAGGTAATGAGAGTGGCACGTGAAGTGCCCTCCGCCACACACCGATGGGTGGCTTGCGGAGTATAAATGTAGGTGTAGAGTTACTAGACCGTTGTGTCTGGCGCCACTAGCTCTGGTTTGGTATCGACTATCCTTGCGGCCCCATTGCCAATATCTATGACGAAGAGTTGGTATCTGTGGGTGCTGTACTTAGAAGGTCTTTGCTTGCCGATATACACCCCTGGAAATTGAAATAAGAACACCGTGAATTCATTGTCCCAGGAAGGGGAAACTTTATTGACACATTCCTGGGGTCAGATACATCACATGATCACACTGACAGAACCACAGGCACATAGACACAGGCAACAGAGCATGCACAATGTCGGCACTAGTACAGTGTATATCCACCTTTCGCAGCAATGCAGGCTGCTATTCTCCCATGGAGACGATCGTAGAGATGCTGGATGTAGTCCTGTGGAACAGCTTGCCATGCCATTTCCACCTGGCGCCTCAGTTGGACGAGCGTTCGTGCTGGACGTGCAGACCGCGTGAGACGACGCTTCATCCAGTCCCAAACATGCTCAATGGGGGACAGATCCGGAGATCTTGCTGGCCAGGGTAGTTGACTTACACCTTCTAGAGCACGTTGGGTGGCACGGGATACATGCGGACGTGCATTGTCCTGTTGGAACAGCAAGTTCCCTTGCCGGTCTAGGAATGGTAGAACGATGGATTCGATGACGGTTTGGATGTACCGTGCACTATTCAGTGTCCCCTCGACGATCACCAGTGGTGTACGGCCAGTGTAGGAGATCGCACCCCACGCCATGACGCCAGGTGTTGGCCCTGTGTGCCTCGGTCGTATGCAGTCCTGATTGTGGCGCTCACCTGCACGGCGCCAAACACGCATACGATCATCATTGGCACCAAGGCAGAAGCGACTCTCATCGCTGAAGACGACACGTCTCCATTCGTCCCTCCATTCACGCCTGTCGCGACACCACTGGAGGCGGGCTGCACGATGTTGGGGCGTGAGCGGAAGACGGCCTAACGGTGTGCGGGACCGTAGCCCAGCTTCATGGAGACGGTTGCGAATGGTCCTCGCCGATACCCCAGGAGCAACAGTGTCCCTAATTTGCTGGGAAGTGGCGGTGCGGTCCCCTACGGCACTGCGTAGGATCCTGCGGTCTTGGCGTGCATCCGTGCGTCGCTGCTGTCCGGTCCCAGGTCGACGGGCACGTGAACCTTCCGCCGACCACTGGCGACAACATCGATGTACTGTGGAGACCTCACGCCCCACGTGTTGAGCAATTCGGCGGTACGTCCACCCGGCCTCCCGCATGCCCACTATACGCCCTCGCTCAAAGTCCATCAACTGCACATATGGTTCACGTCCACGCTGTCGCGGCATGCTACCAGTGTTAAAGACTGCGATGGAGCTCCGTATGCCACGGCAAACTGGCTGACACTGACGGCGGCGGTGCACAAATGCTGCGCAGCTAGCGCCATTCGACGGCCAACACCGCGGTTCCTGGTGTGTCCGCTGTGCCGTGCGTGTGATCATTGCTTGTACAGCCCTCTCGCCGTGTCCGGAGCAAGTATGGTGGGTCTGACACACCAGTGTCAATGTGTTCTTTTTTCCATTTCCAGGAGTGTATATACACGGTTGGCTGGCCCGAGAGAGCGGCACGTAAGTTCGCGGGTTGGCGGTACCGTCGCGACAGTGGGTGGTCACGAGGTCCAAGAGGCCAAAGACACTAGTTGCGCAAGGAGGGCCTGCGCAGAGTGAAGATACCGGAGTACTTCACCGGGGGCAGCGTCCACCACAAGCAGCAGGCCGACATCCTGTCGGTTGGTTGGCAACATTCGTGTCGGACAATCGCCCGTGGCCTCTTCTACCTGACTTTCATCGGCACCACTCAGTAGCCGCTGCGATACACCGTGGGTCCGTGGAACTGCTTGCTGATAAAGGGGAGTAACTTTCTGTAATCCTCGTGGTGATTTGTACCCTACCCTCAGTGTTTTCTCGGTCGGCTCTTTGATCGTAAATACAGGCAGTATTATTGTACTAAGACAAATGGTTCAAATGGCTCTGAGCACTATGGGACTTAACATCTATGGTCATCAGTCCCCTGGAACTTAGAACTACTTAAACCTAACTAACCTAAGGACATCACACAACACCCAGTCATCACGAGGCAGAGAAAATCCCTGACCCGCCGGGAATCGAACCCGGGAACCCGGGCGCGGGAAGCGAGAACGCTACCGCACGACCACGAGCTGCGGACAATACTAAGACACCAGTTCTAGTTTAAAAATTTGTCCCGCTATTCTATGGCCTTTCCTTTCTGGTTTGTACCCGATCATTAATGGTTCACAATGGCTCTGAGCACTATGGGACTTAACTATGTAAGTAGGCTGTTTATGTTTTCTCTATGTAAGTAGGCTGTTTATGTTTTCTTACTGGCAACGTTACGTAGTGCTCAATATGAAAATCACTGGCTGGGCTGTGTGCAGTCTGTGGCTAGTTTGCATTGTTGTCTGCCATTGTAGTGTTGGGCAGCGGCAGCTGGATGTGAACAGCGCGTAGCGTTGCGCAGTTGGAGGTGAGCCGCCAGCAGTGGTGGATGTGGGGAGAGAGATGGCGGAGTTTTGAAATTTGTCATGAACTGCTATATTTATATATGATGATATCAAGGTAAATACATTGTTTGTTCTCTATTAATATCTTTCATTTGCTAACTATCCCTATCAGTAGTTAGTGCCTTCAGTAGTTTGAATCTTTTATTTAGCTGGCAGTAGTGGCGCTCGCTGTATTGCAGTAGCTTGAGTAGCGAAGATTTTTGTGAGGTAAGTGATTTGTGAAAGGTATAGTTTACTGTTAGTCAGGGCCCATTGTTTTGTAGGGATTATTGAAAGTCAGATTGCGTTGCGCTAACAAAATATTGTGTGTCAGTTTAAGCACAGTCCTGCATAATTGTTAAAATGGGACGTTTCATATGTCGACCCTTAGCCGAGGATACCTCACTGGAATCTTCTGATTTTTTCTTGTAGTTTGTGTAATTAGTGTAGATTTTGTTTATTGCTAGCGCGTAATTGTAGAGAAAATCTCCTTTGTAGTTGCAGACTTTCATTGTTGTACAGTAAAACAGTTGTGGAATGCATGTAGATTTGCACCAAGTATTTCGCAGCTGCAATTAACTAGATATTATTTTCAGTGCTATGTTAATGTGTTCTCTTATTTTTGATCTTCAAATTGTGTTTTTCTGTGTTGTCATGTGAAATACTGTGACAATAATGGCGTGTGAAAAACGTAATACTACAAACATTCTTTTTACTACGTCAGTGACAGATGTTTACGCAATTACAGAGTTGGATTACTTCACACTTAGGAAATTGTATTTTGTCTGTACTGTGTGAACTGTTCATATTTTTTCGGACCCATTGTGATACTATAAGAGCTTTGAATGATGTATTTGGTAAGGGAGCATAATTTTTAAAGTACGTTTGGGGTAGATAACACTATTGAAATGAGCAGAGAATTTTTTTTAGGTTTTGACATTATTGCAAAAAGCTACGACGTTTTTGAGATTTGACTGAGGTGTTATGATGTTATTATTATGATGACGATGTGTATTATGCTGTTGAGGTATGTTAATGATCAATGAGATGATGCTATATGAGGAATTTGATTATGCTACATATTTATTATAATGAAATATTGAAGAATGTCTACGAATACGTATATGTGTAATAAGGTAAGAAATAATGAGTAGTGGTTAGGGACACTGATCTGTGACAAAGGTTGTTGGAAACCAAGAATCGTACTTTAAGAGTTATGAAATGTGTGTAAATGCGTGAATGTATCACAATGCCGGCGAAAACTTTTTGGACACTGTTATATTCATAAGATTTTGTATCTACAAAAATTTGCAACGCAAATTCTCGACCTCTGAAATTTTTTATATGAGACTGCCACTGTAGCGGAAACTGCTGTCGTAAATATTTCCTTAAGAAAATTAAGTGACCACCTGCACGTAATGCGTCGTGGGCACCCAGCTGTGTCAGACGCCTGGACAAAAAGCCATTAGCGCGTGCCTTTTCAGAGCACAGGAAGAAAAAAAAAAGGGGGGGGCCATTTCCTCGCTATCGACATTCCTTTGTAGAAAGCAAATACGACATGCTCATTATTTGGAAAGATACTTACATCTGCACACCTGATTATGACAAGCTTCTTTCTCGAGAATTGAGAGAATTTTTACTGCCTTATGGAATGCCATATGGTTAATGAATGATGTTTCATGTCGTCCTTTGTACATATTTGCTCATTTTCTTTAATATCTAGTTTCTAGCTGCACTGCAGCATTGGTTAAAATAAAATTTAATATATGTACTAATATAGTTATTTTATGCCTACAGATCCAGTCAATAAGAAATTTATGATCTACTTCCAAGAATACGAGGGCACATAAATAGACATTTCCCTTCACAGGAATTGCATAAATAATTTCTTTACGATTTGGTAACTTATCTGCTAGTGTAAGTTCTCGTGATGCATCACTATAGTGTTAAGATGTGACATAGATATTAGTCATGGCCATTTTTTAGTGTAATATTCTTTCTGCTTGAGCTTTGTCATGTTTAGGTTTATAGCACTTCCTGTTGCTGATTGCCAGGCATAATGTTACAGAATTTGACTTTGTATTACACTGTTAAGCCAGTTTTACTACGGATTTTTTTTTTCTTGTTTGCTGCACAGTGCCTTATATTAGTTGTAATATAGCAATTGCTTTTCCAATTTGAATTTTTTGTCATTGATTTTTATATTAATTGTTTTATGCTGCTGCATTGCCTCGTCCCTTACTTTAGCATCTGAGCTCAGTAGATTTAAGTTATCTTAAGAGGGGGTAGCCTCAAAGAGAATGAGTTGCGATGAATTGGAAGAAATGCATTGAGAAGTTATACGAAAAAAAGTACAGAAAACAGGTTTAGGTAGGATTTTCTTGGAAATAAATGTTAAGGTAAGAAATGTGTGAACATACACTCCTGGAAATTGAAATAAGAACAACGTGAATTCATTGTCCCAGGAAGGGGAAACTTTATTGACACATTACTGGGGTCAGATACATCACATGATCACACTGACAGAACCACAGGCACATAGACACAGGCAACAGAGCATGCACAATGTCGGCACTAGTACAGTGTATATCCACCTTTCGCAGCAATGCAGGCTGCTATTCTCCCATGGGGACGATCGTAGAGATGATGGATGTAGTCCTGTGGAACGGCTTGCCATGCCATTTCCACCTGGCGCCTCAGTTGGACCAGCGTTCGTGCTGGACGTGCAGACCGCGTGAGACGACGCTTCATCCAGTCCCAAACATGCTCAATGGGGGACAGATCCGGAGATCTTGCTGGCCAGGGTAGTTGACTTACACCTTCTAGAGCACGTTGGGTGGCACAGGATACATGCGGACGTGCATTGTCCTGTTGGAACAGCAAGTTCCCTTGCCGGTCTAGGAATGGTAGAACGATGGGTTCGATGACGGTTTGGATGTACTGTGCACTATTCAGTGGCCCCTCGACGATCACCAGTGGTGTACGGCCAGTGTAGGAGATCGCTCCCCACACCATGATGCCGGGTGTTGGCCCTGTGTGCCTCGGTCGTATGCAGTCCTGATTGTGGCGCTCACCTGCACGGCGCCAAACACGCATACGACCATCATTGGCACCAAGGCAGAAGCGACTCTCATCGCTGAAGACGACACGTCTCCATTCGTCCCTCCATTCACGCCTGTCGCGACACCACTGGAGGCGGGCTGCACGATGTTGGGGCGTGAGCGGAAGACGGCCTAACGGTGTGCGGGACCGTAGCCCAGCTTCATGGAGACGGTTGCGAATGATCCTCGCCGATACCCCAGGAGCAACAGTGTCCCTAATTTGCTGGGAAGTGGCGGTGCGGTCCCCTACGGCACTGCGTAGGATCCTGCGGTCTTGGCGTGCATCCGTGCGTCGCTGCTGTCCGGTCCCAGGTCGACGGGCACGTGAACCTTCCGCCGATCACTGGCGACAACATCGATGTACTGTGGAGACCTCACGCCCCACGTGTTGAGCAATTCGGCGGTACGTCCACCCGGCCTCCCGCATGCCCACTATACGCCCTCGCTCAAAGTCCGTCAACTGCACATACATTTCACGTCCACACTGTCGCGGCATGCTACCAGTGTTAAAGACTGCGATGGAGCTCCGTATGCCATGGCAAACTGGCTGACACTGACGGCGGCGGTGCACAAATGCTGCGCAGCTAGCGCCATTCGACGGCCAACACCGCGGTTCCTGGTGTGTCCGCTGTGCCGTGCGTGTGATCATTGCTTGTACAGCCCTCTCGCAGGTCCGGAGCAAATATGGTGGGTCTGACACACCGGTGTCAATGTGTTCTTTTTTCCATTTCCAGGAGTGTATAAATACAGAAAGCATGCTTAGATAGAATTTTTTTGGTGGAAACAAAGGATGAAATAAGAGGAAAGATATATGAAGTTTTGGGTTGGACTGCAGTACCAAATGTTACACTGAAAACGAACCCTGCCCTTTCCTATTGGTGTTATCCCACTATGTGTTTGTGTACCCTTGTGTATTTGTTTTCTTCCTGTCTCTGTGTAGTTTCATAGAATTTTTTCTTCTTTTAATATTAAGCTACATTCACTATGATGAGGAATACTGTTATGCTCGAATATAATTGGCATTAATAATATGTTATTTACTTTGTAAAGATGTTAGACGTTATTAATTCTGTTCTGTTTTGTTTTAATGCTCATGTGTGAAGTTGATGTTTCGAAAGTTATTCTGATCTTTTATGTATGTACTCATGTCATAATTCCTGTAACACTGATGTATATGTTATTTCGATTCTTTTGTAAAGCTTGTACTACAAGTGTTATCTGTACTGTTATGTTTTTAATGATGTATTTTGTACCATTATTATTGTATTCTTATGTTATAAAATTGTAATTGACACCAGTTCATCAACTTAAGTAACTTGTAAGTTACATTTCACTGCACACATTTCTGTAGGTCATAGTATATGGACAATATGTGAGAAGTAGGGACTGATAGTGTTTGCACATGTGTTAATAATTCAGCAAGGGACTGGATAACAGCATTGCTGGTTCTAAGGACAATTCCAAAAACTTAGTGAGTGCACAAGTGGTGGTTTATGGACTTGCTATATTCTCCGCAAGACTCTTCGATGGTGAATGTGCACCTGCACAATCGCAACAGATGGCTGCTGGCCATCTCTACAAGGACTACAGTGGGTCTGCACCTCTGGTGGCCCACCAATACCATTATCTCTACAAGGACTACAGTGGGTCTGCATCTATGATGACCCACCAACGCCATTATTTCTACAAGGACTACAGTGGGTCTGCACCTCTGGTGGCCCACCAATACCATTATTTCTACAAGGACTACTGTGGGTCTGCATCTATGATGACCCACCAACGCCATTATTTCTACAAGGACTACAGTGGGTCTGCATCTTTGATGACCCACCAATACCATTATTTCTACAATGACTGCAGTGGGTTTGCACCTCTGGTGGCCCACCAATACCACAATCTCTACCAGGACTCCAGTGGGTCTGCTCTGTGATGACCTACCTACCAATATTCTTCAAAACTTCGAATGACTCTGCTGTGGGTTTGCTCCATTGTGGCCCATTACCTGTCAGCATGTCAAGAGTCAGCACTGTTTTTCCGTTGGAAGGACAACACTACTTCTTCAAGACTGCATGGAAATCCACTACTTCTGTGTGCAGTTTCTTTTACTAATGAGACTTTGTGAAAAAAAACCTGTAATTACTATTATGATGAATGATCAGGACTATCTTTATGGACTGTGAGAAAATTTTAGCTTTTGACAAACATTGTATCAATAAGTGTGTGCATTTGATTTCTTTGTTATTGTAATTATGAAAAATTTTATCAAATCATTATTGGCCACTACCCAAAAAAAAATTTGTAAAATTTTTTGTGGGGAGCATGGGGGCTATGTAAGTAGGCTGTTTATGTTTTCTCTATGTAAGTAGGCTGTTTATGTTTTCTTATTGGCAACGTTACATAGTGCTCAATATGAAAATCACTGGCTGGGCTGTGTGCAGTCTGTGGCTAGTTTGCATTGTTGTCTGCCATTGTAGTGTTGGGCAGCGGCAGCTGGATGTGAACAGCGCGTAGCGTTGTGTAGTTGGAGGTGAGCCGCCAGAAGTGGTGGATGTGGGGAGAGAGATGGCGGAGTTTTGAAATTTGTCATGAACTGCTATATTTATATATGATGATATCAAGGTAAATACATTGTTTGTTCTCTATTAATATCTTTCTTTTGCTAACTATCCCTATCAGTAGTTAGTGCCTTCAGTAGTTTGAATCTTTTATTTAGCTGGCAGTAGTGGCGCTCGCTGTATTGGAGTAGCTGTTAGCGCAACGCAATCTGACTTTCAATACTCCCTACAAAAGAATGGGCCCTGACTAACAGTAAACTATACCTTTCACAAATCACTTACCTCACAAAAATCTTCGCTACTGAAGCTACTGCAATACTTCAGTAGTGGCGCTCGCTGTATTGCAGTAGCTTGAGTAGCGCAGATTTTTGTAAGGTAAGTGATTTGTGAAAGGTATAGTTTACTGTTAGTCAGGGCCCATTCTTTTGTAGGGATTATTGAAAGTCAGATTGCGTTGTGCTAACAAAATATTGTGTGTCAGTTTAAGCACAGTCCTGTATAATTGTTCAAAAGGGGACGTTTCAACTACTGTGGTCATCAGTCCCCTAGAACTTAGAACTACTTAAACCTAACTAACCTATGGACATTACACACATCCATGCCCGAGGCAGGATTCGAACCTGCGACCGTAGCAGTCGCGCGGTTCCGGACTGCGCGCCTAGAACCGCTAGACCACCGCGGCCGGCCCGATCATTAATGTTCTAATTAATCAGCTCTTGGTCGTAAATAAAGCCGGAGGAATTGTACTAAGGCACAGGTTGCCGTTAAACAAAGAGGGACTTGTGGTTATATTTAGCTGTTAAGCGGTTCAATTCTTTGATTGTATTTGCGTTTCTCAGTCATTAGTTATAATCTTAACCACCTGTTGTACTAAGCTGTTCGTTTGTGTGTTTGAAAGACCGGGTCATTATTGGTGTATTTTAGCTGGATCTCGTGGTTCCGCCGAGAGAGTTCTCTTGTAATAAGTGTTCACAAGTAATGTTTTAAGACGTTCTTTCAGGGCGGTCTTCGTAACTGACAATCAGTTTAACTTTGAAATTATTAACAGCCAACTGTCACCAGGGCTTTAGTCAACATAAAATTGTCAGAAGGGACGGGTTGGAATCCAGTCGCACCTTGGCTGCCGATTGAAATTAAGAGGTTGGTTCCTTTGAAGTAAGCCTTATTATTGTCATATTGTTTGCTAATCTGTTTAACCGTTAGACAAAGGGCCCATATTGACCTCGAACCTTTCGACACACAGATTTCAAGTTAAAAGTTATCATCTGTTCTGAGTAATTGAGTCACTCTTGTCATCAATGCTGCTTATATAGTTTTCACGTGTTGCAGCAGAGCATTTAGTAAGATTGAATGTGTCCACCGCGGTAGTAAACACCGATGTTACACCCGATAACGGGCGGGTTGCACGTCCGGCCGTCTTGTAAGCATTCTCAAATTGTTTGCTGTTTTGCAATACAGCACTTCAGATTTCTTTTGCAAAGATTAAAAGCTTATCCAGCTTAAGGGTTTAAGGTCAAAAGAATTTTGCAAATTTGTTCATTTTGTTAAAGAAAATTTTAGGTTTAAATGTTTCGATTATCTGTGAAACACAGTTTATGTATTGTTGAATAAACAGGTTGTGTGAAAAGAAAGTTGTATTGATGGGTCCTCCCTTCCACGTTTTTCTTAATTCCAGTGAGTACCACGTATCAGGTTGTACTGTGTAACCCCGTTTCTTGCCAAATTTCATGGTTCTAGGTCAACGGGAAGTATTCTATAGGTTTTTATGGGTGAGTTTGCGAGTATCTGATATAAATTTCAACTTGATAAGGTACTCGTTCCTGAGAAAAAGGTAGCCTAATGGATAGACGGTCAGGTAACAAATGACAAAAAATTTATTTCGTGTGATATATTTACAGATTCACATATCCAGATTTTGTTCTTTACTTGTACAGTGAAACCTTGTTTCTTGCCAAATTTCATGACTCTAGAACAACAGCACGTAGGCTACACGTTTTGATGAGTGAGTTCGCGAGTATCAAACTATGTAACATAAGTCGCCACATCTTTTGGGTGTATTGACTTAGAAGCTTATGTTTCTTAGACCTCTGCGAGACTATTGACCTTACCATGTGGCATAAATTTCAACTTAATTCGTCGTATCGTTCCCGGAAAAATTGGGGCTTAACAAACGGACAGACAGACAGACAGACAGACAGTCTGATAACAAATGACAATTTCTTTCCTGTGCTATAATTCCAAATTCACAACTTTCGGAATTTTTCCTTTGGTTGCACTGTGAAACCTTGCTTCTTGCCAAATTTCATCATTCTGGGTCAACGAGAAGTAGCCTATAGGTTATGATGAGTCAATTTGCAAGTATCAAAACATGTGACATAAACAGATTGAATTAACTTAGAAGCTTCAGTTTTTTTACACCGCCAAGGGCCGTAGATCTTGGGAAGTGACATAGTCGACTTGATACGTCTACCCGTTCCTCAGAAAAACGGTTTTTAACAGTCGAACAGATACACAGACGGATGATAAAGTGATCCAATAAGGGTTCCGTTTCTACTGATTGAGATTGGAAACCCTGAAATTGCTAGCCATTTAAACTACCACAACATGTGACAAATGTCAATGTTGGCGAGAATAGTACCACACGATCGTCTAAGCAAATGATTAGCATTTCAGTGTAGCTGCACAAGCAGGCAGTAGTAACGCCATCTAAATTCTAGGTGTAAAGCCGGCCTCAAGGGAACGCGTTTCTCCTCGCAATACACGCCAGACTTGGTTTCCGCCGCCGATGCTGCGCGCTCTGGAATGACCTGCTACATCTCACTGAACATGTCGTGATTTGCGACTGCAGCGCTGTCCAGCGGCAGTTCTTTGCTGTTTTTGGAGTGTAAATCACACAGTTTCTGTACATAAATAGGGCCGCATGAAATAGCTGAGTAGACTCTGTTACCGCGCGGAGTGACCGCGCGGTTTAAGGCATCATGTCACGGAGTGCGCGGCTCCTCCAGCCGGAAGTTCAAGTCCTTCCTCGGGCATGGGTGTGTGTGTTATTAGCGTAATTTAGTTTAAGTAGTTTGTCAGTCTGGGGACCGATGACCTCAGCAGTTTGGTCCCATAGGAATTGACACACAATTGAACCTTTTTTTTTTTTTTTTACTGTGTAAGCGATTTTCAAACAAGTGCGGAGAAAATCGCGTAGAACAGTCTCGGCTCGTCGATGGCTTGAGAAGCTAATTCCTGGTACAGTTACACTACATAATACTGTACAACGATCAGAGAAACATGCTAGTAAAAGTTATTCGTTGACGCCATTGGATCTCATATCATTTTCGGTTTTAAACTGAATACAGTGGAGGTATAGTGTCTAGTATAAGTATGTGCATGTATAATATTCGTATTCTCGATACTGTATTGACTACCATCAATCTGAAGTAACGTACTTCGCGTAGGTTTCACGATCGGGATACCTTTAGTAATTTTATTCGTGTGGAGGAAGACGAGGTTTTACGAAGGTGCTCACCATCATCGGAAAAGATGTTTACTAGCAAGTTACAAACTTCAAGTAGAGGATAAATACGGGAGTTTCGTATATATATTTAACTCACAGTTTCATAACAGCAATAACTTCCAGTGTGTAACTTGTGTTTGCTTTCTGACGTAGACTGCCAGTCACGTTAAGATTTCTGGCCCCAGTGGAAACATTCCAGTCCTTGTCCTATGCAACAAAAATTGTGGCAGATACATGATTTTTAAAACATAACATCGACTATTGCAGATCATATTTCTGTTAAATTAATAAGAAAGACCCAGAATGATTTAGGAAACCAAAGATAAAAAAAAAGATTTCGTAGTAGCTAGATGCGAACCTGCTACCTTTCCCTTCAACATTTGTGATGCTCTCAATCTTTCTACGGCTTCAATGTGACTGGAACGCACTACTTAACAGTTGTATCTACAAATGAAATAAGATGATCGTATGGCTTTGATGATCAGGAGCCCAGACCCCCCCCCCCCCCCTCTTCCATCCAGAAAAGTTATGATGATGAGGACAACACAAAACCCAGTCCCCGAGCGGAGATAATGTCCGACTCGCCCGGGAATCGAACCCAGGGCCAGGCTCTGCAAGGCAGAGAGACTCAGCTGACAGGGCGGACCACTGTATCAACAAATGTCATTATTTGACATTTAACTATGACAAACTGTCCCAAAAACGACGCGCTTTTGATAGATCATCATTGTGCCATACAACTGAAATGGAATACTTTCATAGCACACACGTTATAACACTAAAAGCATGAAATACGTATAGTCTTTAGCTATCAGTATGTAGTTTCGTGTTATTTTAGTGTAACAAATCGTACCTTAAACGACACCTTTTCGAGAGATCCTCAATGTGCTGATGCTTTTAAACAGCTTATATTCATACCATTCAATCTATAATGAAAAAAACACCAAATACGAAGTTTAATTTCATACAATACGGGGTCTCGTAAGTTCTGCTTGTGGCGTAAAACCGATGCCACATCTCGTTGGCAACGTTCCTCAGCATGAGACAATCGACATGCCAGATTTTTCATTTCACGCTTCTCAATGTAGAGGAACATGGAATTCCATGCTGTGGCATAACAAGCTCCTAGTCCACGCACATTTTCATGTTCCGTGGGAGGGTAGTTTAAACAGAGATTACGCAACGCGTTTCTCATTCAGAAATCCCATTTGAATGCTGTTTGTTTCTGAGAAGAATCATATACCGGCATGTATCAGAATTCGACAGTGACAGGTCCGTGACTATTTAAATTTTTGTATATAGTTCCGCCACGATGCTGCTCGTATTGCTCGGGATCCCAAGACTGTCATGCAAAATGGAACCCATGGGTTCAGAAGGTCCTTCCTCAACGCAAGCTAGGATCTTAAAGTCCCAGTGTGACTAGTACCCTGAAGGAGAGACGTATTTTTCGTGTGGACATGTATTACTGCGCAACCATGTCATGTATATTGAGTCAGCACTAAATTTTGCACGCCGTATACTTTGAAACCACCTCTAAATTTAATCATTGTAATGTAGGATTTACGTAGAGTGGAATTCGGGCTGGGGGCTGTGCAAACGTGGGTTTAATTTGACAATCAGTTTATTATACATAAAAATCTTCTTGACAGCAGAACAATAACAAATAAGTAGAATTTAATTGGCAGCCCAATACAGTTCTTGAAAGCAGAGCTCATACAAGAGAATAACAATTAAAATGCTTTCAGCAAAATGAAACACAATACATTAAAACTAAATAAAAATCAACTTTGCCTTGGCACATAGAATGAGGCAACAAAAATAATAATTTTCTCTAGGGAGAAAGAAAACAAATTCCCCATTAATTGGATAAAAACTTCGTGCAAACACTTTCTTGAACATCTAATTATGTATTAGGGCCAACACGTCATTATCTTTATACACTACTGGCCATTAACATTGCTACACCAAGAAGAAATGCAGATCATAAACGGGTATTCATTGGACAAATATACACTCCTGGAAATGGAAAAAAGATCACATTGACACCGGTGTGTCAGACCCACCATACTTGCTCCGGACACTGCGAGAGGGCTGTACAAGCAATGATCACACGCACGGCACAGCGGACACCCCAGGAACCGCGGTGTTGGCCGTCGAATGGCGCTAGCTGAGTAGCATTTGTGCACCGCCGCCGTCAGTGTCAGCCAGTTTGTCGTGGCATACGGAGCTCCATCGCAGTCTTTAACACTGGTAGCATGCCGCGACAGCGTGGACGTGAACCGTATGTGCAGTTGACGGACTTTGAGTGAGGGCGTATAGTGGGCATGCGGGAGGCCGGGTGGACGTACCGCCGAATTGCTCAACACGTGGGGCGTGAGGTCTCCACAGTACATCGATGTTGTCGCCAGTGGTCGGCGGAAGGTGCACGTGCCCGTCCACCTGGGACCGGACCGCAGCGACGCACGGATGCACGCCAAGACTGTAGGATCCTACGCAGTGCCGTAGGGGACCGCACCGCCACTTCCCAGCAAATTAGGGACACTGTTGCTCCTGGGGTATCGGCGAGGACCATTCGCAACCGTCTCCATGAAGCTGGACTACGGTCCCGCACACCGTTAGGCCGTCTTCCGCTCACGCCCCAACATCGTGCAGCCCGCCTCCAGTGGTGTCGCGACAGGCGTGAATGGAGGGACGAATGGAGACGTGTCGTCTTCAGCGATAAGAGTCGCTTCTGCCTTGGTGCCAATGATGGTCGTATGCGTGTTTGGCGCCGTGCAGGTGAGCGCCACAATCAGGACTGCATACTACCGAGGCACACAGGGCCAACACCCGGCATCATGGTGTGGGGAGCGATCTCCTACACTTGCCGTACACCACTGGTGATCGTCGAGGGGACACTGAATAGTGCACGGTACATCCAAACCGTCATCGAACCCATTGTTCTACCATTCCTAGACCGGCAAGGGAACTTGCTGTTCCAACAGGACAATGCACGTCCGCATGTATCCCGTGCCACCCAACGTGCTCTAGAAGGTGTAAGTCAACTACCCTAGCCAGCAAGATCTCCGGATCTGTCCCCCATTGAGCATGTTTGGGACTGGATGAAGCGTCGTCTCACGCGGTCTGCACGTACAGCACGAACGCTGGTCCAACTGAGGCGCCAGGTGGAAATGGCATGGCAAGCCATTCCACAGGACTACATCCAGCATCTCTACGATCGTCTCCATGGGAGAACAGCAGCCTGCATTGCTGCGAAAGGTGGATATACACTGTACTAGTGCCGACATTGTGCATGCTCTGTTGCCTGTGTCTATGTGCCTGTGGTTCTGTCAGTGTGATCATGTGATGTATCTGACCCCAGGAATGTGTCAATAAAGTTTCTCCTTCCTGGGACAATGAATTCACGGTGTTCTTATTTCAATTTCCAGGAGTGTATTATACTAGAACTGACATGTGATTACATTTTCACGCAATTAGGGTGCATAGAACCTGAGAAATCAGTACCCAGAACAACCACCTCTGGCCATAATAACGGCCTTCATACGCCTGGGCATTGAGTCAAACAGAGCTTGGATGGCGTGTACAGGTACAGCTACCCATGCAGCTTCAACACGATACCACAGTTCATCAAGAGTAGTGACTGGAGTATTGTGACGAGCCAGTTGCTCGGCTACCATTGACCACACGTTTTCAGTTGGTGAGAGATCTGGAGAATGTGCTGGCCAGGGCAGTAGTCGAACATTTTCTGCATCCAGAAAGGCCCGTGCAGGACCTGCAACATGCGGTCGTGCATTATCCTTATGAAATGTAGGGTTTCGCAGGAATCACATGAAAGGTAGAAGCACGGGTCGTAACACATCTGAAATGTAACGTCCACTGTTCAAAGTGCTGTCAATGCGAACAAGAGGTGACCGAGACGTGTAACTAATGGCACCCTACACTATCACGCCGGGTGATACACCATTATGGCGATGACGAATACACGCTTCCAATATGCGTTTACCGCGATGTCGCCAAACACGGATGCGACCATCATGATGCCATAAACAGAACCTTGATTCATCTGAAAAAATTACGTTTTGCCATTCGTGCACCCAGGTTCGTCCTTGAGTACACCATCGCAGACGCTCCTGTCTGTGATGTAGCGTCAAGGGTAACCGCAGCCATGGTCTCCGAGCTGATAGTCCATGCTGCTTCAAACGTCGTCGAACTGTTCGTGCAGATGGTTGTTGTCTTGCAAACGTCCCCATTTGTAGACTCAGGGATCGAGACGTGGTTGCACGATCCGTTACAGCCATGCGGATAAGATGCCTGTCATCTCGACTGCTAGAGATACGAGGCCGTTGGGATCCAGCACGGCGTTCCGTATTATCCTCCAGAACCCACCGATTCCATATTCTGCTAACAGTCATTGGATCACGACCAACGCGAGCAGCAATGTCACGATACGATAAACTGCAATCGCGATAGGCTACAATCCGCCCTTTATCAAAGTCGGAAACGTGATGGTACGCATTTCTCCTCCTTACACGAGGCATCACAATAACGTTTCACTAGGCAACGACGGCCAACTGCTGTTTGTGTATGAGAAATCGGAAGCACGTTGTAGGCGTCGTCACCGTCGCCAGCCTTGTGTGAATGCTCTGAAAAGTAACATTTGCATATCACAGCATCTTCTTCCTGTTGGTAAAATTTCGCGTCTGTAGCACGTCATCTTCGTGGTGTAGCAATTTTAATGGCCAGTAGCATAGCTCGCATCCTTCGAATGAATAGCAGTGAAAGTCCTGATCTCTTAGAAACATAGTGTATTTAATCTGCACAAAGGAACCTGTACAACTCACAAACATTAAGCGCCCAAGAGGTCAACCACAAGAACCACATTCCATTTGGTACATTATATAACATTGTGGATGTACACAACTCAGACAAAGATTCATATTGATATCAAAAAAGTGTTTTGGTGTACACAAAGCATGAGTGTGAAACCATCTGTCAATAGAACATAATTATTTTCAACTATTTTATTTTACTTGTTAGATATGTGCCTCCAGGCCATCACTAACATTAGACAAAGAAATAAAAAGTATTAAAATTAAATATACTTTCAAAAATTTTCAGTGTTGTTAGTTATTATTTATTCAGTTGAATGTGTATAATTATTATTGTAACAGCTATTAAATACAACATAAATAACAATTGTAACATTGATAATAATGTAATATACATATTTTAAATACATTTATTTTGAACCATAGTTTTTATATATTCCATTTTCAGCAGTATTTCTGAATAATATAAGTATAATTGTTTTGCTTCCATTTTCACCTCTATATTTTACTGTCTTATAATCCTGAAAACTAGTTTTAGACTCAACAAAAGCAAATTAAGTAGTATACTTCTATCTATTGTCGTTGCAAATCAACTTACATTTATATTTTTATTGCCTAAATCATTGGACAGTTGGTCTCAATTATTTCTTTCAGTTTTTATTATTTCTAGAATGTTTACTATTCTTAATGTGCATATGATAAACAGCTGATGTAATAGTTTGTTTCATGTCTTGATTATATTCATAAAGTATAAGAGGCCCTATTTTCATCATCAGATCATCTCTAATGTGTTTATGAGACAGAAGTTTGGACAGAGAATAACTGTAAAATCTTAGTTGCCAGTTTCTACTGTGCAACTTGCGTTTGACACACAGTGAAAACAAGGGAATGCAAAAGTTTAACTCAGGTTTATTAAGTGCTCTTATTTCTTGCTGATATAATTTGTATATATAGTGTGTGTAACTTACACACACGTTTCGAACATCTAATTAAATTTTTAAGCTACTTATGTTACACAAATACCAAAACAAAATCTTCAAGGCTTTGTGTCGATATACATGCTGAAGTTTTGTTACCCACAGAGTTATTCATCGAAACTTAATAGTAATTCTCACTGTTTACAGTGCCCCAACTAGTACTTTTGGATTATTCATGAAAAGTGTTTGTTACATTCTTTATAGTTTCTATACATGAATGAATTATACTAAGCAGAGATTTTAACTTAAATTTCCTATTGTATAGGTAATCTTGAGTCCTCTGCCATTTTCTATAATATGTCATAAGTTTTACGACCAGGACTACATAAACCAATAGCAGTATTATCAATTACATTTCTATAGCCACACACACACACATATCGTAAATTTATCTACAAATTCTGTATAATTAACAGTCTCTGAGAATATGATGCTCAGATATCCGTAACTAATAATAAGATGTGTCTAGCTGAAGATCGGTGTAATATGGGAAACTTTGTGACTGGGGTATTACTCTGTGGCTAAGCACTCTAGCTTTTTATTCCCAAACACTGTAATTCAAGTCAGCCTTCAACATACAGGTCTGCTGTAGCATGTTTGTACATTGTGCTACAACTGTGGTAAATGTTACACTTGAACTGATCATAAGGCATTTTTTTGCATGCTGCAAAATGTGTTTGAAGATTTATTGGAAAATTACTGCTACTGCTAATAACTTTGAAGAGCTGATTAATTGAAGGTAATTTGATACAAGTAAGTTAGAATATATGTGCAGACTATTCTGTATAAGTGTTAACTTTCACAAAAATTTTCCTCAGGCATTGTAAACTAAAAAAGGTTATTTCTATAGATTACAGAGGTAACTTTGTGGTAGCACAGTTACCTGCAGACACTAGTGTGACAATTGAAATTTTTTAAAAAACAAGTCTTATTAATGTAAAAACCGAAGTTTCATTTTGGGTTATAACTTTGTTTTTAAAAATAACTTACAGTTGCTCTGAATATTGTATTAAATATGTTATGACTTTTTTCTCATACCATTGAACCAGTGTCCACAGTTTGAACTAATTACTTTGCTTAGAGGGCACTATGTGTTATGATCTGCTTTTTTAAATGTGGTTCCACTGAATAGTTGAATAAGTAAGTGTGTAAAAGTTTGGTTAATTACTTTAATTAACACAGTTTAGATTTTTCATTGTGATTTTGTTTCAGTAAGTACCAGCTTATAATTATTTGAATTTTAAGAAAATCTTACCAGCTTGGAAAACTTCATGAGAAATGTTCATCTGTGTGCAGATAAAACAAAGCTCATAAAAGTGGATAAATTAGTAATATAAACAAACACTAGATTAGCCCATCTATGTGACAGATAAAGTTAACTTTTCTTTCTCTACCTTATACTTCACATCACACTGTTGTCCTGAGCTGGGGGTGGCTTTGTGTCAGTTAATATTCCATATTCTGAATACCTCATTACACACGGAAATTTCATTGCTACATAAATTAAAGAATCACAGTTATAAATCTCCATATATGTGGAAATTAAACGTCACACTTTGTATGTGTATAAGGAGATGCTACAAAAACTGGAGAAAGTGTCACATAGTTACCCACTTTTTACTGTAATTAATTAAAAACGAATTACAGATTTTGAATGACAGACATAATAAGAGAAAATGGTATATATGGCTTCAACAAAAATGATACATAACTTTTAATGCAATCACAGTGGAATTTGAAAATTATTTCTCCTAAAAGTTAACGACAATCAGTAGCCTGAATGCTTGTAGATCATGGATTATGAGTCTCATCAGGATATAATATAAAACTCTGATAATATACATATTTCACATTAAGGGCTACTAGTGGTTAATATATTAAAAGCATAATAAATTGTGTTGTAAAAGTGTAAATAAATCGCTAGAAGACTGATGAGTACATAAGAAAACATTTCCTCTTATAAAAAGATTAGAAATATAAGGAACATAATTTAAATAATTAGTCTGAAAAAATGAGAATATAAGGAAATTTTATTGAAATATATATGAAGGACTGATCTTAGATATCCAGAATTGCAAACACAACAACTCTTTCCCTGTCAATAGGAGATAATGTAAGTCTTTAGCAGCTCCGTACTAAACATTTCAGCTTCTGAATACAGCATTTAAAAACAAGTTGATTAAATTCAGATGCATTCTACATCTCCAAATATGTAAACAGCCTTTTTAAAGATAAATATCCTTAAGATAAATATCCTAATGGTTGTGATGGTACACACTGGTACCCTGTATTGGTACCTTTGACAAAAGAAAACAGAACCACATACTTTCAGGTATGGTATAACAGAACTAAAATAACATTTTCAGAAGTCTAAATTTCCAAATCTCCCCAGAAGGTCACAGCAGTGGAACATCTTTCTTTTACAAATCAGGCACTGGTTGTGTTGAAAGTATCAGAATGTGAAATGTAAATCACCTGTAATGACATGCTAATGCACTTATGTACTGAATCTCTTTGGTTCAAACTGAAAAGGAGCTTCACCTTAGAAAGGCTGAAGCTGCAAGAACAGCAATGGCTACAGACACAGAGGCAGATTCCCAGATGTTTATGTTTACCTTGTATCTGCAAATAGAACTTGCATTTCCTAAACTGACAACATCGATATCGTATGACAGAAGAAACATGTAAATGTATAATTTTTGATGCCACAATTTAACTGACAGCAAAATCCATATGTATTTTTTGGATGAAACATCTGGATCAAGGAGTTCACAGGAAATTGGTACCTGTTCATTGAAACGTATTGAAAAATGTGTCACTTCTGAAAAACAGGTAGTTGCATAAGTGCCACATGTGGTGGGCAAAACAGGAATATAAACATTGTCCTAACACTAATGAAAGTGACACAGTTCCCTCAATTTCGTGTCAACATTATTGATTTAAAGTTCCTGCTCCCAGGTCACTCATACCTGCCAAATGACAGGGATTTTGCCCAGACTGAAAAACAATTAAATATGAAAGAGTTTTTGTTTTCTCCAGATGATATTTTTGAAACAATTAGGAAAAAGAGAGAAAAAATAAATTTGTATACATACAAATCAAGCATTCTGACTTTTTAGCACTGAAACAGTTAAAAAATGCAGTGGTAAGAAAGAAGCAAAATGAGGAGTATATTCAATGTAATTGGCTGACAATAAAATGGATGCGTTTTGAGAGGCAGAAGCCATGCAAAATGCTCTACAAGGAAACACTGAATGATAACATTGACTTCCACATCCTAAACTTTGCTCCCAAATGTGGTAGAGGAAGACCACATGCATATGGCACTATTGCAGTTTCACAACTTAACCCACACATGAGAAAAGTGCTGAAAAAGAAAAAGCAGGATACGCTTGATTTGCTCCCTTTTATTCCAACTATCAAACATAATTATTTCCTTGCTCTACGAACAGAAGACAGAGGTCTAGAACATGAAGAAGAAGAATGTGATCCTTAGTTTTACAGAAAACGATTGACCTGAAGCATATCCGACTGTGCAGTTCAATTACACATGTGAATTTAATAAGATAGTGTACATTCCAACTGCAATAAAAATTATTTGCAATAAACGAATTAACAGGTTTATATACAATGTTCAGTTATTTTATTTCAATAGTGCTACAGCTCCATTACCTCCACTTCTGTGCCTATAATGCTGCTGAAATTAATGATACAAACAAATAGAAAGAAAGGTTCAGTCTAGTAACAAGCCACATACTTGAATATTTGTGGTATCTCAACTGCAGATTTTTCAGCACTCATTTAACTTTAGGACTCTGTATCTCAAAATGAACAAAAATGGACTTGTACCAGTTTTGAAATAAGCCCTTCAAACATACAAAATAAAATAGTTAGTTATACCCAATATTTGGCCTAGCATATCTTACAGAATACAATCTGAAAAAACATGGTTTTTCCACAACTGTTTCATAACATAAATATTCATTTATGTTCTTTACATTATCATTATATCTCTTTCCTCAAAACAATAGTACAAAGTATGAGTCAAAGACCAGAAATAAAACAGTCCATGCCGGCTGAAGTAGCCAAGCGGTTCTGGCGCTACAGCTGGAACCGCGTGACCACTACAGTCGCAGGTTCGAATCCTGCATCAGGCATGGATGTGTGTGATGTCCTTAGGTTAGTTAGGTTTAAGTAGTTCTAAGTTCTAGGGCACTGATGACCTTAGAAGTTAAGTCCAATAGTGCTCAGAGCCATTTGAGCCATTTGAAAACAGTCTGTACAAACAAATGTAGAGGTTAGGTGCATAGCTCTGAATAGAGTTAAAAACCTTTATAGAGTATACTAACCTGTTTGAGAATAACTTCATAGGAATTACTAAAGTTAACGTTCTGTAATTTAAGAGGAGTTAGATTGGAAAAAATTTCACATTTTCGGATTTTTACATCATTGTAAAATTTGCAATTTTCGGAATAAAATGAAATACATATCACTTATATACTCACATGGGAAGGATTTTATTTTATTTTTTAAATATAATCTACACTGGTTGAAAATGTTAAAATGTTTAGGTGAATTACTTCGAGATCTAATAAAATCGGTAATTTTTTTATATAGAAGGCTATGGGTTGCTGTGTTATAAAGGTTAAATTACGTGTTTGTATTGGTAGCATTGTCAAAAACAGTATCGTATCGTTTCATGGTATAAACACGCGTTTTATGCCAAAGTGCTAACGTTTTGCTGAGGAAAAGTGACAAAATAAAGGGAAACATTGTGTTCAACATGTGGCATGAGAAGTTACAGACAATGAAATACAGGCAAACTCGCCAGTATCTAGAGAAACACCCATTAGTGCTTCGAAGATTAAAATGAAAATTTGTGAGACACAGTTTTGTCAAAATGAAAGCGATGTAATTGGTAGGTTAGGTTGTATTCTGATAGATTTACACATCCTAACAAAGGTGTTAGGTGAATGTGTGTGTTGTGAAATATGTGGAGAGCCAGTTAGTTTACATGAAGACTGTGAGGTATCAAACGGACTAGCCAGGAAACATTAATTAATTGTGTCAGTTGTAAGTATACTCATGCATTTTGGGAGTCTGATAAGTGTAAAGATAATTATTTTCAAGTAAATGTTAGGTAGTTTCATGGATTGAGAGCTATTGGCAAAGGACACATTGCAGCAGAAACACTGTGTGTTGTGATGAATATGCCACATTCACCTTGTAAAATTAACAAGTATGCAGGATTTTTGGAGCTGCTGTGGAATCTGTTGCTTGTGAGTCAATGAAGGGTGCTGCAAACGAAGCTGTTGGAATAAATTATGGTATGACTGACATACCAGTAGCTTTTGATCGTACTTAGCAGAAGTGCAGCTACAGTTCTAAGACTTCTGTTGCTACGGCGACCAGTGCGGATACTGAAAGGTAATGGGTTTCCAGATTTTAATCAAACGTTGTTGTAAGTGTAAACCAGGGAATGAAGAAGGCCATATCTGTGACAGAAATTATGAAGGAATAAATGGTGGTATAAGACGCCTCTCACCTATTGAAATTTTTAGTCAATCTGTGAATCAAAGAGGTGTGTGTTCTTAGGTGACGGAGACGCAAAAGCATATAACAGTGTAGTAGCCGCTCAGCCTTATGGTGAAAAGATTATCACAAAACTGGAATGTGATGGTCATGCCCAGAAGAGTATGGGCACCAGGTTGAGGAAGTTGAAACAAAGTTTGAGAGACAAGAAAATTTATGATGGTAAAACCATAAGAGGCAGGCTGACAAACAAAATGATTGATGAACTACAGCAGTATTATGGGATGGCCATTAAAATAGTACTGAGGATTTACTGAAAATGAAGCAAGCAGTATGGGCTACATTCTTCCACAGACTGTCAATAGATGACAAACCAGTACACCACCTTTGCCCTCCTGGACCGGATTCATGGTGCAATTACCACAATGATCAGTAGTCAAACAGTTCATACAGCCATAAACATTCCATCTGAGTAGCAGACATGGATATCATAAAACCTATTTACAGAGACTTAGCAAATCCTGAATTACTAAAGAAGTGTCTGCGGGGTCAGACTCAAAATCCCAATGAGTCGTTCAATAATCTTATATGGGCTCACTTACCAAAAAAATGTTTTTGTTGAAATGAAGACACTAAAGTGGGGGGTCAGTGATGCTGTTATTGGTTTTAATGAGGGCAACATTGGTAGGGTGAAAGTGCTACAGCATATGGAAATTAATCCTGGAGCAAACTGCATCAGAGAACTTGAATGAATGGACAAGGTTCGCATTGATAAAGCAGAGTATGCAGCACACTTGGCCACTAAGGAATCCAGAAAGAAGAAAAAACTTGGAAAAAGATCAGGAGAATGATATACAGTATGGTGCAGGGTGCTTCTGAGTGACTAAAAATAAAAAATATATATTAAGTGAGTTACAGACTTCTGATACTTCAGAAGCTGTTACTGAATATTTACATTTTCTGTTGCATTTTTCCCTAAATATCAGAAACCACTTTGAGAAGAGTATTCAAATTTTCTGGGAGTAATAACAGACATATCCCGAGTCTAGTGAACTAAAAGAAGAACATAATGTTATGTATAATTAAAATTGTTTAGGATGACATACAAAAAAGTACAGAGAAGAGTAGGAGAGAAGAGAGACAATCTGCATACAATTCTTCAGAGTAAGGCCAACTGGATGGGAAACATACTTCGACACGAAGGGCTCATACACGAAGTCAGTGAAGGGAAAATTAAAGGAACGGTAGGACAAGGAAGAAGAAGAAGAACTTAACTTTCGGATGACATGAAAGATGGAAAGAGATACAGCAGACTGAAGGAAGAAACTGAAGACAAGGAACATTACCATCAGAAGTTCTCCATACGGAGACACAGACCTGCCATTAGGCAGAATACTACATAATAGTAATAATCACAAATTTATGTAATTGTTGATTTGTTTTGTGGACCAGCATTTGTACATGTTACAAAAATCATATTAAGCTGTATTATGTAGAGGACTTTAGGCACACTGAAGCAAGCAGAAGCATGAGAATTCCATTTTAAAGATGAATGACTTACCCTGAAGGTGCTCTACCAATTGTTAATGAATGCAGTACCATTCGCAATCTGTGTGTTAGACGAGCAGTAATCTTCTTACATTTTACTTGCATTTTATATCATTTAGCACACTCTGATAAAAAGTCTTCATACTATTCTATGCAGTAAAATGATGTACATAACACAGAAAGTGGCAGATGGCCATATCATGTTGTTGTTTCTGTTGTTGTTGTTGTTGTTGTTGTTCTTAACCAAAGACTGGTTTGCTGCAACTTTCCACACTAGTCTGTCCTGTGTAAGCCTCTTCATCCCCAAATAAATACTGCAACCGTTTCAACCTGCTCACTGAATTCATCTCTTGGTTTCCCTCTACAATCTTTACCCCCAACACTCCCCTTCTACAGTAAATTGATGATTACTTGATGTCTCAGAATGTGTCCTATCGAGCAATCCCTTCTTTTAGTCAAGTTGCATCACAAATTTCTTTTCTCGCCAATTCTATTCGGTACTTCCTCGTTAGGTGCATGATCTATCCACCTAATCTTCAGCATTCTTCTGTAATAGCACGTTTAAGAGATTCTATCCTCTTCTTGTCTGTACTGCTTATCATTAGCGTTTCGTTACCGTACAAAGCAACATTCGACACAAATAGCTTCAGAAAGTGACTTCCCGATGTTTACATTCGATGTTAACAAATTCCTGTGTTACTGAAATACTTTCCTTTCTTTAGCCAATTCATATTTTATATTCTCTTTACTTCGACGATCTTTACTTATTTTGCTGCCCAAATTGCAAAACCCATTTATTACTCTTAGTGTCTTATTGCCCGCATCTCGTGGTCGTGCGGTAGCGTTCTCGCTTCCCACGCCCGGGTTCCCGGGTTCGATTCCCGGCGGGGTCAGAGATTTTCTCTACCTCGTGATGGCTGGGTGTTGTGTGCTGTCCTTAGGTTAGTTAGGTTTAAGTAGTTCTAAGTTCTAGGGGACTTATGACCACAGCAGTTGAGTCCCATAGTGCTCAGAGCCATTTTTTTTAGTGTCTTATTTGCTAATCCAATTTCCTCGTCGTACACTGATTAATTTCGTGTACATTCCATTACTCTTTTTTTTGCTTGTGTTGGTGCTCATCTTATATCCTGCTTTCAAGAAACTTTCCATTCAGTTCCACTGTTCAAGTCATTCTCTGTATCTGATAGGTTACAATATTCTTCAAGTCATTCTCTATATCTGACAGGATAGAGTATTGCTAGCAAACAGCAAAGCTTTTATTTCTTCTCTCTGAAATTTGGATCTTCCTCCAAATTTTTCTTTGGTTTCTCTTCCTGCTTGCTCGGTGTACAGATTGAATAACATTGGGGATATGCTATAACCCCGTCTCACTCCCTTCCCAGCTGCTGCTCCTATTGCATGCCCTTCAACTCTCGTAACTGCCATCTGGTTTCTGTACAAGTTGAAAGTAACCTTTCTCTTCCTATATTTTATCCCTGCTACCTTCATACTGTATGCTATTCAAATGGCAGCAGTATGTAGATATATTGCACCACTATCTACTGGTCAGCTGCATCTCTCGGAGGAAAACATACATAGGTGACGGCAATTCCTAGGTGGCTGCCTCTTAATCGTAGCAAAAAAACGTTTTTGAACAGAAAAATGGCGTAAGAACTTTCATAATCGTTTTAATCTTTCGTATTTCACGTTATTCAAAATGGTTTCAATGTTCCACTAATTATACTATGTGAGGCTGCAAATATTTTTTCAAGTTCAAAAAGGTTGCTAGGTCTTTGTTTTCACACATTCCCGAACGTTTGTTTCTACTGTCCCATTACCGCCTACCGCGTGTCCACATATTCATGCTCAAAGATGGTCACATTGTATTAATGCGTGGTCGTAGTAAAAGACAACTTTTCAGGTAGTGTGACTATTCTTTCTTATTTATTCCAGAATGTCTGTACATACATCATCGTTTCCATAACAGAGTATAATTCTGCTCTACGTCCGATGTGAAATTCTCCATAACATTGCTGAAGTGATAACCGCCAATGCACGTCGAACAGCACTCCTAAGTTCGTCACCTGTCTCGTAATGTATGGCAGCAACCTTCTGTCTAATAAACCCCATAATGAATCGTAGCAAGATGACAGATCAGGACTTCGAGTGGCCACTCAATATGTGCAGGCAAATGGACAGAACCACGTTCAAACCATTTTCAGGAAATACTTCACTGAGATATTTTCTAATGGCAGTAGCATAACTGGCTGTTGCTCCATCCTGATGGAACCATACACGAGCAAGCAGTCTCCGACACCGCAGACGTGGAATAAACCAATCACGTAACATGCTGACATAATTCGCAGCACCATAAAAAAAAATGGACCTACCAAGTAGGATGCAGACACTGCAGCCCGGTTCATGACATGTAGTGAGTTTTGTTCAAGTGATTCATAAAAATCTGGGTTTACTTTACTCCAAAAATAAATGTTTCTCGCTTTTGCACTGCGATATTTTGCACACTCGTCCGAGAAAAACATTTTACCCCTTGAAGGAAGAGTGATAAAGACATCAAATATTCGCCCACAAAGCTGATGACGTTTCTGCATGATATTATCACTCTGTTCATTTACAAACCAAGACTTAAATTCCTTTAACTTCAAATCATTCTTCGTATGTTTTTGTAACGTCCAGTATGGTACTCCCAAAACGAATCAACTTTTTTTTACGAACGTTCGAAAGATCCTGCAGCCTCCACACACGTTTCCAGTCGATCGGTTGTCGTCCCGAGTGGGGCTTATCTTTTACACAACCGGTTACAAGGAGCTTTTCCTCCTATCATAAAGTTGTTGCTTTTGGTGGGGAAGGTTTCTGAAATCTTACACTGAAATCACGCTGAGTATCTCTCATTGATTTTCCTATTTGACGTCGTTTGTGAGCCCACTTCTCATTGGGACCTCGCGCTCCATGATATGTAAGTGGACTCATAGCTATCATTTACATATTTATCAGCACCTGCAACAACAAGAATCAACGATGCAAACGTAGCACATATGTAATAATGGAACTTTATGATCATTTTCTGCTGTTTAACTCGTTAACTTTAAATTTATAATCTTCTTCATTTTTAATTTTTAAGGAACACCTTAAACAAATTAAGATTCCACATTTTTCTGACTGGATATTTTTATTGTTTTAGTCAATCCTTTTGGACAAATGTGCCTCATGTAACATGCAGTAGGCAAAGGCATTTTAATACTGAGGCAATCATACATGACGTTGACGTGTTACATTGTAAATAATCTGAAAAGATATATTTTTATACATGTATACATAAATAATTCAAATTACTGTACACACCGTCCGTCAAAAAAGCTCTTAGACAGATTTTATCCTGGTATACAAGCGATGTCAGCGCAATAGCTATACCATCAGCTAGAACTAACAACTCTAAAAACAGAGGCGCATTCCACCGGTCTATTGTAGGTGTGGACGTGCGACCGTAGTCAGTCGTCGTCACAAATCGCAAAAGAGCTACATCCTCAAATCAAGTGTTCAAGAAGTCTCCAGAATGTTTTGAAGAAAAGAAAAGTGTGTGTAAAGTTTATTCCGCACACTTCACACCATAAAAAAAACCTGACACATGGACGCCTGCAGTGACTTGATTGAAAGGCAAAATGTGGACTATTCTTTTTTGGAGAAAACGATCACAGGTGACGAGACTTGCTGTTATTAAGAGAAACCTACCACGAAACAACAAAGAGGGGATACTCACATGCAGAGTAAACGCAGTGATGACATAACAGATGTTCAAGCTAGCGTGACGCGTAAGTTGAACAACATCCCAAAGAACGACTTTTCTGATAGTTTCTCCTGTTTGTATGAACTTTCTGTGTGTTGTCCTCAAGTGAGTGAAGAACACGTAGAACATCTGAAGCCTTAAAACTGCCATCTTAACCTTTCTCAATTTTTTGTTAATCCTATCGCGTACCTTTTTGGACTGACAGGGTACGTTTAATCACATAGTAGGGTAGCTAAGCTCTTTGTATTTATCTGTCATTTTTGTTCAGTTTTTCGGAGATATGAAGGTCGTCAGTAATGGCTGACACCGGTAATGGGAACTTTGACTGAAATAAAAAATCAGCTGTCTCTTTTTCTTTTGTTGTAAAACCATGTGAAGAGAATTTTCTTTGTTTGACATGCTACGTGTTGCTCATTATTCATTGAGCCTTAGTGTGCTCTTGTGCTGTATTGCTATTTTCACAGTTTACACTATCCCTTTTGAAAGTTCTTCTTTTTCTGAGTAGACAGATTGCTGTTTTACACAGAGTGCCCCTATCTATGGGTTTTATGCAACCCGTGATGCCACAAAGAATCACGCTTGAGATCGTCATATTCTCTCGCTTGCTACACGCAAACAGTTAGTCCTACAGAAAAAAAGAACAGGATCTTTTTGCGGGAAATGTAATGTAGTTAAATGTTGTACTACGATACGATTTCACATGAAGTCACGCTTTTAGACTTGTTCAAAAAAACGTACAAAAGTGACGTTCAAATGCATTTTTCTTGAATAACTGGAGAACTGTGGCTTCCCTGCACAAAATTTTACTTCGTTAAATTTCCTATAAGTTTCTTTTCTGTAGGACTAATAATTTGCATGTAGTGAGTGGGAGAATATGAAAATCACACGTGTGGCTTTTGAAGGTGTTACAGGTTGCATAAAACGCATAATTATGGGTAGCTGAATCACCTGTATATGCATTTGTCTATCACGCTTGATCCATGTCGTGATTACGTGACTGCATCATGTTTTATTTGTTTGAAATGATTTTTTTTTTCTATTGTGCAAATGAGGATATTCTTCATCGTTCGTTGAACCTAGCCTCCTCCTGCCACCGCTCATTCGCAGACACGCATATAGGTTACATTATGAGTTACACATGACTAAATGCGTACGCCCTTGTGGTATTGTTACCTCGGTACGCGACATAAGGAGAGGCTATCTCATTGTCAGACAGAGGGACTTCTATTAGGCTAGGTGTACTTGTATCTCGTTTTGGCCGCAGCTACCAGCTGCGCTGGACGTCACCGTCGCAGCAGCAAATAGTGAGGGCGAGATGACGTCGCATAATTTGGCTATTAGCGTCGCCGTCCGGTTTGGCAGACAGCGCGGCGCTCGACGGCAGGTCGGAGCAGCGCGGCAGCGATCGCAGCAGCGCTTGGCGCCGCGATGCTATCTGTGGAGGCCGGCCGGAGCTGGCTGCGGCTTCCGGCTCTCCTCTCTCCTCCCAGCAGCCGAGGCGAGGCCCGAGACCGCTCTCCATTTTTCTCGCCGTAATTAGCTGTCACCACTCTGCGCCGCTACCGCTTCCTGCCGCTACGCGCGTGCCAGCCTCGGCCACCGTCCCACGCTAAGGCTGGCGCTGAACGACAATGGTCTCTAACAATTTCTGTCTGAAGCCGCCTTCACATGGAACGTGGTATTCAGCGCGCAACGCGTCGACGTGGTCTCCGCCATGCTGCTGAACGCTCAGAAATAATATCCTCATTCATACAGGCGTCAAGCCCCAACAGAAATGGACACTCTCGACAGCTGAAGGTACTGATATATGTCTCTGTTATCAGGGTATCGTCCTGATCCTAAACTGCAGTAGCCATTCTAGCAGAAAAAAAAACGACGCCCCACGATGAAGTTATGCAAATTTGTCACAAGTGTATATTCATATAGGTATCGAAGGAAAATGCAAAATTGTAAACTCTGCCGGCCGATAAATGAATGTGTGAGGCTGGGGCACAGTTCCACCATGCATCTGGCAACGATAGTAAACAGGAGGCTTATCTATGCCAGCGCCTAAATTCGGGGGTAACTATGCCTTGCAGATAGACACATGAACAATACAGGCAGACGTCGGGAATTGAGTGAGGACGTGTGCTATAGGGCTCAAAGAATCTGGTTGGAGTAATCGGGGAATCGTCCTACATTTGAATGTGTGCGATGCCACTTATCAACGATGTTGGCAGGAATGGGTGAACCATGGCCGAACACACACTCGAGAAAGAAGCGGTTGATCTAGGGAGCCGGCCGGAGTGGCCGTGCGTTTCTAGTAGGAGAAGTAATCTATAAACTAAGGTAAAAAGATAGCCTCTCAGTTATTTTTTGATTTGGTGACATGTGATGATGTTAATGACTGGACAGGCGTGGTCGTTCAGTATGTCGTCCACAGTTACAACGTTATTGACTGGATGTGAAACACAGTTTCAAAAGGTGACGTAT
Source organism: Schistocerca serialis cubense (assembly GCF_023864345.2). Taxonomy (NCBI): domain Eukaryota; kingdom Metazoa; phylum Arthropoda; class Insecta; order Orthoptera; family Acrididae; genus Schistocerca; species Schistocerca serialis. Next base: position 776,620,423 of record NC_064638.1, read on the forward strand.
AATAGGAAAATGTAAATGTGTGCCGGCCGGAGAGGCCGAGCGGTTCTAGGCGCTACATTCTGGAACCGAGCGACCGCTACGATCGCAGGTTCGAATCCTGCCTCGGGCATGGATGTGTGTGATGTCCTTAGGTTAGTTAGGTTTAATTAGTTCTAAGTTCTAGGCGACTGATGACCTCAGAAGTTAAGTCGCATAGTGCTCAGAGCCATTTGAACCATTTTTTGATCTAGGGAGACGACAGAATGTGAGAAACGAGCAATCGTCAGAGACGCATTCAGAACGCCGGAGTCATCATTATAATCGATCCGAGGTGCCAATGGTCCTTCAGTGGCCACAAGGACCATTAACAGGCGGCTCACAGAAAGGGGGCTGAGCTCACCACGCCTCTTGCGCCAACTACCATTGACCTCTGTACAACACCAGGCCCGTTTACAGTGGTGTCGGGCACATTCGGCCTGGAATCTCACTGACTGGACTACAGTTGTCTTCATTGATGAGTCCCGCTTCGAACTGAGCCCCAATAATCAGTGAAGACGTCTCTGCGGATGTCTGTCAGCGGTGGGATACCAACCTGACTGTCGCCATAAGATCTGACGGCCAGGAGTGGTGATGTCGGTTGCCATTTCCTTTCATTCCACGACCCCTATAGTTGTCGTTCGCCGCACGCTTACAGCACAGCGGTTCGTCGGCGACGTTCTACGGCCCGTTTCGTGACCTTCAAGGCAAGCCATTCTGGGCTTATATTCCTGCGAGATAGTGCCAGCCCACATATGGCGAGAGATTCTACTGCTTGTTAAACCCTACCTTGCCCAGCAAGGTCGCCGGATTTCTCCACAACTGAGAATGTTTGGAGCATTATTGGCAGAGTCCTCCAACCAGTTCGTGATTTTGACGATCTAACGCGCCAATTGGACAGAATCTGGTACGATATTCCTCAGGAGGACACCCAACTACTCTGTCAATCAGTGCCAAACAGAATAACTGCTTGCATAAGAGCCAGAGCAGGACCAACGTGTTACTGAGTTACTCAATTTGTAAAGCTCTTTCTTTTGAATAAATCATCCAACGTTTATGAAATTGCAATCATTTTTTTGCCTGTACATTTACATCACAACTCAATATCCCCCTATTGATTTCCGCCCCACTCGGATAATTCCTTCCTGGTGCGTTTTTTTGACTGTCTGGCTGGTCCCGGCGGAGGTTCGAGTCCTCCCTCGGGCATGGGTGTGTGTGTTTCTCCTTAGGATAATTTAGGTTAAGTAGTGTGTAAGCTTAGGGATTGATGGCCTTACCAGTTAAGTCCCTTAAGATTTCACACACATTTGAACATTTTTTAGCATTTTTTTCCTTAGAGTGTTTCTTGACTTAGTACATTAATTGCAACTATTGGTGCATTTTACTTCTTCGGAAGAAAACACGTCAACATCATACTCACTATTTACATATCTATCACGAAAAGTAGCTACAACCTCCAATGGTAAATGATTGTCTTATTACGTAAATGCACTATACTTTGTCCACCCACCATGGCTCTGTTGTTTAAGTATTACTCTTACAAATGCAGAGGTCCTGTGTTCAGTCTCACTCTCATGCTCTGATTTTGTCTTCATGTAAAAATACAGAATGGTCCACACTGTGGCTCATCGTTTAGATGGAGTTTGGCTGGAGGAATATGCAAGGCTGGGCTTCTAATTAATATTTCCTTCATGTGTTGTTTGTCCATAAGCTTCTTCCTCTTTATCAAATTTTCCTTTGTTTGTTGACGTTTGTGCTTTTTAGGCCATTTAACACTGTCTTCGGAATTCATTACAGAATCACAGACACTACATCTACATCTACATACTACTCCGAAATCCACCATACGGTGCGTGGCGGAGGGTACCTCGTACCACAACTAGCATCTTCTCTCCCTGTTCCACTCCCAAACAGAACGAGCGAAAAATGACTGCCTATATGCCTCTGTACGAGCCCTAATCTCTGTTATCTTTGTGGTCTTTCCGCGAAATATAAGTTGGCGGCAGTAAAATTGTACTGCAGTCAGCCTCAAATGCTGGTTCTCTCAATTTCCTCAGTGGCGATTCACGAAAAGAACGCCTCTTTTCCTCCAAAGACTCCCACCCGAGTTCCTGAAGCATTTCCGTAACACTCGCGTGATGATCAAACCTACCAGTAACAAATATAGCAACCCGCCTCTGAATTGCTTCTATGTCCTCCCTCAATCCGACGTGATAGGGAGCCCGTACACCACAGCATCATCAGCAAACAGCCCCGCATTGCTATCCACCCTATCCAAAAGATCATTTATGTAGATAGAAAACAACAGCGGACCTACCACACTTCCCTGGGGCACTCCAGATGATACTCTCCCTCCGATGAACACTCACCATTACACTGAACCGCCATTTGCCAAAGGGTATACTGAAACAATCCAACAAGTATTACAAAGGTGACAGTGAACAATGAGTTTGCATTGTCATGTACTTCCACACAAAAACAGCCCTTCTCAAACGACAAATTCTGTTTTTGGCAGAAATTGTTTTCACAAAAGATCGTTTTTGAAGAACCTGTAACGCCGGAAATGCATATCCTCCTGTTTCCATCTATTGTACTGTAAATTTTTTCCTTATTTTGTCACCTGAAGATATGACATTTCTGTCTCTTTATATATTGTAATTGTTTTACTATTTGTGTATATATATTTATGCATTTATGTCGATGTATAATTGGTTTGTTTTGCAAATACTATTTGTATTTTTACGCTGGGTCTTGCCTAGGGAAAACTATGTTATCGAACGAATACGTCGATAGGTCGTGTGGAGAACCAAAGTGTTTAGGATCTTTGGTAGTGTTAACCTTGCCGCGTGGAGCGCGGGCAGAGCAGAGAGAGTGGCTGGGGTAGGGCGGTGGAGCAGGTGCATTGCGTGACGCTCCCGCGAGTTGCCGCGCTTTCGGGGTTTGGCAGCATGTAATTGCGCTCGACTTGCTATGATAGTTTCTGACACGGTGTCGCAGACGGGAAGCATTAGGTGGCGCACATCAAGAGCCCGTTTCGCCTGGTGACCGTGTCAAGAAGGAGGCGCGCCAACATCCAGCTTCTGCAACAGCGACGGCCGACAATGAGTGACTGTCGCCACCTCTTCGACAGACGACTTCAAACCTTCAATCAACCAACAAGGAAGACTGGAAGCACGTAAAGTTTTAGAACTGTATGGCAGATCTCAGCTTTTAAAATTGTTGCATCACAAAATTACAGCAACTTAGCATGAACCTTTGTTGCTCATTGTCCCAATTGCATTACCAAGCAGGGTCCCTCCCTTTTCCGAAATAAACCCGACTGTCGTTGAAATTCAGATGCCAGCATTAAAGTAATATCATTCCATTTCACTGCTTTAATTTCAAAGTTCAGTTCAGGTATTCATAGCTGGCTACAATATTTAGATTACACAAGCATAAATTAAGAGCGCGAGTTTTGTTAGCATATTTTAGCTTACCTGTGACTGCAGCTCAGCTTGGTACGTACTAAATGTTACTATTGTTAATTGTCCAGAATCATTTAATTCAAGTTCAAAGTTAAATCTCTTATTTCTAAATTGCGTAGATTCAAGTAGCTTTTGGAATGATTGTTTAGGTAGCCCAAGACTAACCTTATTTAACTGAATTTCGTATTGCTTCAGAAACAAATCTCACTATTAATTTCAGTCACTAAATTAACTTTCAATTTTCCGGTTTTATTAATTCTTTTGCTAAATTAAGTCAGAGTGTAGGGAAATTTATTACTTCTGACAAACTTTCAGTTTTCACACAACACATGTCAACCTTCAGATGCCACGCTTTCAGTGCTAATTATATGTGCAATAACCTTTCTTTTTCAGTTATTATAGTAGTTGTCCATAGGACTGGCGACCGTAATTTTTCTCAAATATCTAACTAACGCCAATTAATTGTTAACGGGACGACCGCACATTTACTTTCTTTATTAATTTTACCCTTTTCTCAAAATTAATTTACACCAATTTCATTTGCATTTTTCCTTTCATTTAGATGTAACCGTTTCCTCCCTCTTTACCGACAGATTAACTTCGGTGACGATTGCTTTTCCCAAATTTCCATTAGGTACACGCGGTTTAATTTTTCACTGTCATTAAGGTCGGTAAGTGAGGGGGAGGTTACAAACCATCTCATTTTTGAGCTGCAATAACTCAGGACAAGGGTCATTTCCATCATATCTGATTCTAATAAATCGTAGAGTCTCAGGGGTGGTTTTAAGAGTGCGCTGAAATTGCAAAAACGGAAAAAAAGCTGATGTTATGAAGTTTTCATTCCAAAAGCCAACATTTTTTTTAGATGCCTGTTGCGGTAGTGGGAGCAGAGCTGACCGCAAGAGTTTTACAAGCACGAGGTCCCTCCGTGGAGCGCGAGGGCAGATTTTTGCGCGGCGTGCGCCGGCGCGCGCCTTGTTGGCGAGTCCCCAGCGGCCACTGGCGCTGCTCCTCTTACAAGCTGCTACAGCAGCAGCAGCAGCGCGGCTCCCGGGGCTACACGTGTTGTACCCCGGAGCAGCGAGCGGCGGAAAACTTGCGGCCCGCTGGGGGCCGCTGCCGCCGCCCGCTGCTGCTGCCGTAGCCGCTCCTCTGCGCCCCGCCGCCAAGTTTCCGGCCGACCAAAAATTAATCTCGGCCCAACGTTCCGAAGAGAGTGAAAACAAATATGAGAGAAATTTAATTAAACGCCCACGCAGTACGGCGAATTAGGCAAACTTATTCCGACCAACTTTCAGTGGAAGTGTAAACCGTGCAGCTCAAAGGACGCGGGAGCCAGAGGCGAAATATGAACTTCCGGGACGAAATACCGAGTTTGTCACAATTCGTCCGTCGAAATTAAGTCATAAGCCTCCTTCCTTTCCTTTATTGCCGTTTCTCGAGGACTGTGCGTTTCGTACGCAGCTCAGTACGTTGGCTACCCACTTAATATAAGACAGCCATCGCTTGGTGCCTTGTCACTGATTAATTATGCCTCCTTTTGTTTCGTGACCAGCTAATTTTGCAGGTGACTCCGATATATATTAGGACATCCAGATAATTTACAGTATAACAGAGCTCCTGCTGAAGATCTCGTTGTTACGTAACTGTAGAAGAAATTCGAAAACCAACCAAGGAATAAGTCAGAGCTTATCTGATAAAAAATTTGCGGATGTAAGGTGATTGGAGACAAAAGCGTACCCTGGACCGAATCTGTGACAGAGAGGGGCGGGGGGGAGGGGGAGGGTGGAGGGGGACACCGACTTAGATACTCATGCTAGTTTTGCAGCGAGCGAGGAAGTAGTTCTGAGATATCCCGAGAAATAGATCTAGATATTCTTTTACCAGTCATTATACATTGTATGTTGTGGCTATTTCGCTGAGACGATGAGAGTTTTGATAGATTTTCCACTGGGAGTACTGAATGCAGATCTCTTTAACTGTGGATAAATGCAGTACTTACTACCCTGCAAAAAGCTGATAGTACTGCGTTACACGATTAATGGCGAACATACAGAGTACGTTACTTCAAAAATGGTTCAAATAGCTCTGAACACTATCGGACGTAACATCTGAGGTCATCAGTCCCCTAGAACTTAGAACTACTTAAACCTAACTAACCTAAGGACATAACACACATGCATGCCCGAGGCAGGATTCGAACCTGCGACCCTACCAGTCACGTGGCTCCGGACTGAAGCGCCTAGAACCGCTCGGCCACCGCGGCCGGCTACGTTACTTCCTTTAAATATATAGTGGTAGTACTAAGGGGCCATATGAAAGACGGAAAGAAGAATTTGATTTGTTTCGGGGTATCTGGGAAAGGGCAGACCATATGCACAGTAAATCGCCTGCAAAACGCCAGTGCGGCCAGTTGTAGAGTGTTGCCGTAGAATTTGAAGTCATCAAGTAGGCATGTCAACGGAGATGGAAAGAATACAGAAAGGTGTCAGGTCGGTGTTGCACATACAAGAGTGTAACAGAGTTGGTCGCAAAACTTGAGCGGCAGTCTTTGGAAAATAGCTAACGTTCTTCTCTCGAAATCCCGTGAGGTAAATTTGTAGAACCACTATCCGAGGAAGCCAGTAAGACAATTCCACGGCCACCATCATTTGTCTCGCATAGAAATCGTTTCAATGGGAGATTATGGCACGAATAATGACACATGCACATTTCTTCCTCTCTAAATACGCGAATGGCATACAACACAAAGTCGCAAATATTGGTAACAAATAGCCTCCGCTGTGTAATGTATATTTATTTATTTACCCTGATGTGGTTAGGGCCATCAGGCCCTCTCTTACATCGGACACGAGTTTCACGCATACAGAACCTTTTTTACATCGTTTCCTAAGAAAGAACAGTTTTAATATGACAAATAATATTAAAATGATTTGAGTGTCTACAGTGACAATGTGAGTAAGTAATACAGACTATTAACTTGCTATAACGTTGCTTTAGCAGATACGCGATTAACTGTATTCTGAAGCTGAAGATGTTATTCAGTCCTCTTAATATAATGAGTGAGGTTATTCCAGAGTCGGCTGCCTGCTACTGAGGGCTTTAAGAAAGTGTCTGAACGATGAAATGGAACAGAAAAGATTATATTCTGATGGAAATGGGTATTTCTGGAGGGGGAGGACGAGGGGGTTAGTGTATAACGACCCGTCGACAGCGAAGTCATTAGAGACGGAGACATAAGCTCTGGTAAGGGAATGATGGGGAAGGAAATCGGCTGTGTCCTTTCAAAAGAACCATCTTGGCATTAACCCTTAGCGATTTGGGAAAATAATGGAAAACCTAAATTAGGATGGCTGGACGCATGTTTTAAACGTCGTCCTACCGAATGTGAGTCCCGTGTTTTAACCACTGGTGTTTCTGCCATGTTGTTCAGACAAGTGGTTAAGGTCGAGGAAAGATATGAGGGATAGTGTTCGTTGACAAGAAAGTAGAGAGGACAGACGGAATGGGAATCTCTGTGCTTGTTTGCAGCCAAGATAACAGTGCATATGATGCTGAAATATGATTAAGGAATGCGATATGACAGATATATCGAACACAGGCATTCATACACAGTTCCTCGCGCCGTGAACTTTCCTGTGAAAGACATGGCAAGATAACATCGTTGTAATCAGTAATTGTAAGTATAAGTATTTGTAAAGGCTTTTTTTTTTTCAGGACACGAGGGAAAAACTTTTTGTGCATACTGCACTTCATTTTCATATACAGGGTGTCCCACACAAACCTTCCTGATTTCAAGGACCCAGGAGAGAAAAACCACAGTAGATACGACAGTGAGAAATGCACCACATTGTAGAGTATCTCAAAGAATTTATATTGCCGCGTCAGAAGTACCAAGTATCATCGACAGAGTGCAGCATGGTAGCAAGAAGTGAAAATGGCGATTCCACAGAATCGCGCGCAAGCAGTAGTGTGGTTCGCAGAAACAAAATCGCCGATTACTGTGCAAAGAAATTATCGTCGTGTGTATGAATGTGATCCACCTGATGTGAAAGCAATTAATGAATGGTATAGGAAGTTTCTGGCAACAGAAGGTGTTCTGAAACATTCGGGCAGTGCACGTTACGGAGTTTCAGAAGAGACAGTGGAGGACATCAGACAATTGTTTCTCAGAAGCCCACGTAAGTCAATTCGTCAACCATCTAGGCAACCTGATGTAGCACAATCAACATTGCATCGTGTAGTTCACCAGAGTCTTCGTATGTGTGCTTACAAAGTGCAAATTCTGCAACATCTGACGCCAAACGACAAGCCACGCCGACAACAATTTGCTGATGATATGCTGCATCGTACTGATATGGATGCCAGCTTCCTGGAAAGATGTTTATTCTCAGATGAGGCAACCTTTCATCTATCACGAAGGGTTAATAGGTATAATGATCGGAGTTGGGGTTCGCAAAATCCTCACGTTCTCATTGAACGTGTTGGTGATAGCCCTAAAATAAACGTCTGGTGCGGGCTAATGCACGACAGGATTGTTGGATCGTTCTTCTTTGCGGAACAAACAGTAAATGGGTAAGAGTATCTGGAAATGTTGGAGCAGTTTGTGTACCCTCAGATAAAAGACTTGCAGCCCAACATCATTTTTCAGCAAGATAGAGCTCCGCCGCATTGGTCAGCGGGTGTTCGCAAGTTCCTGGATAGGAAATTTCCCAATCGTTGGATCGGACACGGAAGACCCATTGCCTGGCCACCACATTCACTCGACATTACGCCGGTTGATTTCTTCATGTGGGGATTCGAGAAGGACCACGTGTATGCGACGAAAGTGGACGATATTCCTACGTTGCGACATCGTATCACTAATGCGATTGCAACAATAACAGAGGAAATGTTACAAAGACCTTGGCAAGAAATTGAATACACAGTAGACTCGATATTCTTCGTGCTACAAATGGTTCACATGTAGAGGTGTATTGATGATAAACAAATAAATTCTTTGAGATGCTCTACAATGTGATGCATTTTTCATTGTCGTATCTACTGTGTTTCTTTCTGGGTCTTTGAAATCAGGGAGGTTTGAGTGGGACACCCTGTATTACTGCTGCTAGAGTCTTAGGTGAGGGAGTGCATTTGATATTTCTTCCATTTAGAATTAAAGATGGTATGTATACCCGATATTTCGAGCTAATAAGCCTAGAGTGACCAAGCAGAACCTCTTGGGTTTTGGACGAGCTGAGCTTTCAACGTCATGTTCATTCCTTTACGATAGGACAGGCAGGTCAGTATTGAGAGTCTCGATAGCTGCCTTTTATTGGTTTTGGTGTTTTGTAGGAAGAATGGTATAAGATTCCCCTGAAAAGGATATACGACCTGTATTCACCAATTACGAGGCGAGTGGAAGTTGTTTTGAAATGCAATGGGATAGCTACACCGTGTTAGGCGTGGTAATGTATTTTTCGTATTTCCATATTTTTGTCGAGCACGTATACATTTAATATTAATTGATGTTTAATCTATTTGGATTATGATTTTAAATCAGTGATCGAAGGTTTATTTTACCGAGTAAACTAATATGAACGAGTACTCGATTCATTTTCAGTCAGTTTGAGAAATGTGCAAATTTTAAATCACTCTATAAAACTGTTAAGGCTTTCGAGGCCACTTGTTTAAATCGCTTCTTGAAGCTACGAAGAACGATTATTCAATGAACTTTTCAGTTTTAATAGAATTGTTTCGTTAGGAGCTGCGGAAGATTTTTGGTACCGTCAAATGCTCATTTAGGTTCCCAGTTAGGATTTTTACACTGATTCCCAGGAGATTTTTAATTTGACACCTTAGTGGGATGGTTCACCCGAGCCAAGTTACAAAAACAAACTCACATTTATGTAGCGCTCGGGAATCTGGGTTATCTGAAGACTTCAAATCGAAGCCGCCTCATTATTTTTTTAGAAGCGGACCGCGACAATGAGCAATTCGTAAGTGAGCGCCTGAACCGCGACTCCAGCAGCAGCAAGTGGGTACGCGAGGGGCAATTCGGAGCCTTCAGTAGCCGGTACCGGTACGTGGCAGAAGGCGGAGGAGCGCGCAGCGGCGCCGCTCCTTTAGGCGTACCATTACGGAGCCGTAATGACGGCGGCTATTACTGTGTGCAATCAGACCGCCGTGCCGCCGCGTCCGCTACAAAGGCGCGCGCAACCAGCCGCGGGGCCCGGCCTGGCTGAGCTGGCCCCCTGGTCCCAGCAGAGCCGTCCCAGGCTCTGCCACACAGGTGCAACTGAAATGCGCCCGGGTCTATGTTAGCGCAAGAACTATTGATCCAAGTGTTTGCCGTGTTTGTAGCCTTACAAAAGGAGCGTGGTTACATTTTGCTACAGAAAATATGCACGCTGGACAAAGAAATTAGTCACCGTCAGACGTCACGCTAATATCGTGTAGCACCCCGTGCAGAACCGATAACGGCCGTAACTCGCCGCGGAAAGGAGTCCACATGTTCCTTCACGTACGGTATATCCAAGCTGATGCAGCCACTCTTTCATGTTTAGATTCCGTAGAGGTACAATACTGCAAGGATGCTCTGTTTCTCACGCAGTTCCGAACAGTCCCAGGTATTTTCCATGGAAATTTTGCACTAAAGCCAGGATTCGAACCGGGGTCTCCTGCGCACTAGGCTCATGCGCCAACAACTACGCCACCCTGGCACAGTGGCTGTGCACAACTGTACGGACTACCCAAGCACGCCTCCCCCCTTAATCTAAATTCCCACTCACGCCTGAGTGGTTCAAATGGCTCTAAGCACTATGTTACTTAACATCTGAGGTCATCAGTCCCCTAGACATAGAGCTACTTACACTACTGGCCATTAAAATTGCTACACAAAGAAGAAATGCAGATCATAAACGGGAATTCTTCCGACAAATATATTATACTACAACAGACATGTGATTACATTTTCACGCAATTTGGGTGCATAGATCCTGAGAAATCAGTACCCAGAACAACCACCTCTGGCCGTAATAACGGCCTTCATACGCCTGGGCATTGAGTCAAACAGAGCTTGGATGGCGTGTACAGGCACAGCTGCCCATGCAGCCTCAACACGATACCACAGTTCATCAAGAGTAGTGACTCGCGTATTGTGACGAGCCAGTTGCTCGGCCACCATTGACCAGATGTTTTCAGTTGGTGAGAGATCTGGGGAATGTGCTGGCCAGAGCAGCAGTCGAACATTCTCTGTATCCAGAAAGGCCCGTACAGAACCTGAAACATGCGGTCGTGCATTATCCTGATGAAATGTAGGGTTTGCATGGATCGAATAAAGGGTAGAGCCACGGGTCGTAACACGTCTGAAATGTAACGTCCACTGTTCAAAATGCCGTCAATGTGAACAAGATGTGACCGAGACGTGTAACCAATGGCATCCCATACCGTCCATCACGCCGGGTGATACGCCAGTATGGCGACAACGAATACACGCTTCCAATGTGCGATCACCGCTTTTCACCAAACACGGATGCGACCATCATGATGCTGTAAACAGAACCTGGATTCATACGAAAAAACGAAGTTTCGCCATTCGTGCACCCAGGTTCGTCGTTGAGTACACCATCGCAGGTGCTCCTGTCTGTGATGCAGCGTCAAGGGTAACCGCAGCCATGGTCTCCGAACTGATAGTCCATGCTCTTGCAAACGCCTTCGAACTGTTCGTGCAGATGGTTGTTGTCTTGCAAACGTCCCCATCTGTTGACGAGATCGAAACGTGGCTGCACGATCCGTTACAGACATGCGGATAAGATGCCTGTCATCTCGACTGCTAGTGATATGAGGCCGTTGGGATCCAGCACGGCGTTCCGTATTACCCTCCTGAACTCATCCATTCGATATTCTGCTAACAGTCATTGGATCTCGACCACCGCAAGCAGCAATGCTGCGATATGATAAACCGCAATCACGATAGGCTATACAATCCGACCTTTATCGAAGTTGGAAACGTGATGGTACGCATTTCTCTTTCTTACACGAGGCATCCCCGCATCCCAACAACGTTTCACCAGGCAACACCCGTCAACTGCTGTTTGTGTATGAGAAATCTGTTGGAAACTTTCCTCATGTCAGCACATTGTAGGTGCCGCCACCGGCGCCAACCTTGTGTGAATGCTCTGAAAAACTTATCATTTGCATATCACGGCATCTTCTTCCTGTCGGTTAAATGGCTGTAAATCTAACTAACCTAAGGACATTACACACATCCATGCCCGAGGCAGGATTCGAACCTGCGACTGTAGCAGCCGCGTGCTTCTGGACTGAAGCGCCTAGAACCGCGCGGCCACAGCGGCCGGTCTTCGTACCGACCCAGACAGTGTAGTACGTACCAGGCAATCATATGATTCGTTGCCGATGACGTAAGTTATGGCGGTGAAGTTTCGTGTATGTACCTGTTCGCTGTATGGAATCACCGTATTAAGATGGATCGACGTGGAGTCGTCAAGCAAAGTAGGAAGGGGCTTTTGTGCTTGGACGTGCCCAGTTAGTTTCAACGCTAACAGAATTGCTGCTGTCAGTTTACAAATAATTATTGCGAAGGGGAATAAGTGCAGGGCCATTTGGTGCCGGGCATCTTGGAAACGGCTTTTTCTCACAGCCGCACAGTAAGCTGCATGTCTTCAGTGTCCCAAACAAGACAGAAATTGGACAATAACTGACCGGAGGCCCGCAATGGAATCTCACCAGTCGTGATTTAACCTCTTTTCAAATGACGCTAACCGCCGAGTCCACCATCGGCACAAACAGGCTTTTAACCCGTGGTGTGTGTAGGTAGCAGCTGTGGAGGTGGTCCTGTTATGTTTATGGAGTGTTTATAAAACCATGACTTGATCCCGCTTATTCAGGTTACTGTGAGCATGTATCGTGATGTTCATCAACGTTCTCTATGACCAAATTTTGGCCTCCTCCGTTTTCGTGACGCTGTTGTTAAAAAAGTATGTGAAATCTTATGGGACTTAACTGCTAAGGTCATAAGTTCCTAAACTTATACACCACAAGGACAAACACACACACCCATGCCCGAGAGAGGACTCGAACCTCCGCTGGGACCAGCCACACAGTCCACGACTGCAGCGCTTTAGACCGCTCGGCTAATCCCGCGGGGCGTGACGCTGTTGTTGTGAATGTCCCATCCTCCCATATATCGCCTTCACATGGTTTCGCGTGTTCTTTCCTGGTTTAACGAACACTCACGCACAGTACCGTACATCGAAAGGCCCGAATATCACCCGACCTTAATTCCATAGAAAATCAAATGAAACTGCATGGTTCCAGAGACTTTGTAAGTCTCATACATCTAAGATGTATGTCTGCAGTGTGAAGCGACGAATGAAAATGTGTGCCAAGGCCGGCATTCGGGCGCAGGTCAGTGGTCACTAGTGAGATGAGCTAACCACTCAGCCGCACTGGCACAGTGGCTCTGTGCAATGGCACGGGCTGCCCTAGCACACTTCCCTCCTCAGTCGAAGTTCACGCCTCAGAGCCACCTGCTACTCCCCTTAAACTCGAACAGCATTGCAGAGGTATATGTACACCACAGATGTCTGAGGCCTGAAAAGGTTTCTGGAACCATATAGTTTCATTTAATTAAAAGCTCCTACGCCTGCGTTTCACGCACTATGCACCGTTTCGTTCGATGTTGAGGTGCTATTCTAGTACAATTGGAAAGCCTCTGCAATTCTGTTCGAGTTTAGGGACTCAGGCGTGGCTGCGGTCGCAGGTTCGAATCCTGCCTCCGGCATGGGTGTTTGTGACTTCCTTAAGTTAGTTAGGTTTAAATAGTTCTAAGTCTAGGGGTCTGATGGCCTCAGATGTTAAGTCTCATAGTGCTTAGAGCCATTTTAACCATTTTTTGATCGGCATGAAGAGACCAATGCTCTTTGACAGGGTTGTTAAAATTATAAACGAAGATCTTACATACACTTACCTTAATCAGGAAAACATCGCAAACGAAAATAACTCAAAAAGTTGCTAGTTGAAACTTGTACAAAACATCTCACACAACATACATTGAACCGCCAAAGAAACTGGTATAGGCATGCGTATTCAAATACAGAGACATGTAAACAGTCAGGATACGGCGCTGCACTGCGGTCGGCGACGCCTATTTAAGACAACAAGTGCCTGGCGCAGTTGTTGGGTCGGTTACTACTGCTACAAAGGCAGGTTATCAGTATTTAAGTGAATTTCAACGTGGTGTTATAGTCGACGCACGAGCGATGGGACAGAGCATATCCGAGATAGCGATGAAGTGGGGATTTTCCCGTACGATCATTTGACAAGTGTACCGTGAATATCACGAATCCGGTAAAACATCAAGTCTCTGACATCGCTGCGGCACGAAAAGATCCTGCAAGAACGCTACCACCAACGACTAAAGAGAATCGTTCAACGTGACAGAAGTGTAACCCTTCCTAAAATTGCTCCAGATTTCAGTACTGGGCCATCAACAAGTGTCAGCGTGCGAACCATTCAACGAAACACCATCGATATGAGCTTTCGGAGTCCAAGGCCCACTCGTGTATCCTTGATGACTGCACGTCACAAAGCTTTATGCCTCGCCTGGGCGTCTCACACCCAAGTCGGACTGTTCATGGCAGGAAACATGTTGCCTGGTCGGACGAATCTCGTTTCAAATTCTGTCGAGCGGATAAACGTGTACGGATATGGAGACAACCTCATGAATCAATGGACCCTGCATGTCAGCAGGGGACTGTTCAAGCTGGTGAAAGCTCTATAATGGAGTGGGTCATGTGCAGCTGGAGTGGTACGGGACCACTGATACGCCTTGATACGACTCTGACAGGTGATACGTACTTAAGCATCCTGTCTGGTCACCTGCATACATTCATGTCCGTTGTGCATTCCGACGGACTTGTGCAATCCCAGCATGACAGTGCGACACCCCACACGTCCAGAATTGCTACAGAGTGGCTCCAGGAACACTCTTCTGATTTTAAACATTTCCGCAGGCCACCAAACTCCCCAGACATGAATATTATTGAGCACTTCTAGGATGCCCTGCAACGTGTTGTTCTGAAGAGATCTCCACCCATTCGTACTCTTACGGATTTATGGACAGCCCTGCAGGATTCGTGGTGTCACTTCCCTCCAGCACTACTTCACATATTAGCTCAGTCCATGCCACGTCGTGTTGCGGAACTTCTGCGTGCTCGCGGAGGGCCCTACACGGTATTAGGCGAGTGTACCAGTTTCTTTGGCTCTTCAGTGTAAACAAATCGTTGAAACCCAATAACACAAAAAATTAATCTTACAACTTACTAATATATTTGAAATATAGGAAATGGGGTTATCAGTTTGGTGTTGCTGAAGCAACATCAGTGCAGAATCGTTACCTCGAGCATAATACGGCATTTTGCAAAAACAGACATAATGTCTTATGAGATAACAGCAATCAGTGATTTTATAATGTTACTTAAAATCCGTTTTGATTGCAAATTTTTTTATATTCATATGACCGGTTTCGGTTCATGCAGAACCATCTTCAGATATGATATTTCTGTTACGGGAGTAACCCGTCCAAATCCAGCAACTTTCACATGCTGAGTCACATATGACCGAAACCGGTCCTATGAATATAAAAAAAAAATTGCAATCAAGACGGATTTTAAGTAACATTATCAGTACGGCAGTTTAACAATGTGTACTACTACGACTATTACTTGTTCCTTTTTGTAAGTGAATTTTAATTTGTAACCAGTTATGTTTCAAACAGTTCTTTTAGACATCATCAGTGGTCTACAAAAAAAAATAAAGGAAAAACAATTTGCTTCACATTGTCTTGAGATGTGTAGGGTTTCACAGCGACACTTTTAGGTTATACATTTTGTTGTAACAAACTGCACGAGCTCCACAATGTGCCTAATCTAACTTCATAAACACGTTAAAACTTATATTATTAAATTGGATGAGGAATTCCGTTTTATGCAAGACATCTTTGGAGTTTTGTTTTACGCAGACATGTTTCAGCACTTCTTGTGCTATCTTCAGTGGGTTACTTTATTTCCTTTTAGTAAAACTGTTATTACAAATTAACGTTTAGACAAAACTTTTGCCGGCCGGTGTGGCCGAGCGGTTCTTGGCGCTTTAGTCTGGAACGCGCGACCGCTACAGCCGCATGTTCGAATCCTGCCTCGGGTACGGATGTGCGTGATGTCGTTAGGTTAGTTAGGTTTCAGTAGTTCTAAGTTCTAGGGGACTGATGACCTCAGATGTTAAGTCACATAGTGCTCAGAGCCATTTGAACCATTTGAACAAAACTTTTGGTTCAAACACATTTCTGAATGAAGTGATTGTCCTAAAATATTTTCCTTTTTTTTCAGTTCACAGTTGAGATAGGTGCTATTGTGCTGACGCACTTTATGTTGTTTATTACAATGTGTCTGGTTTTTTAGCTTATTTGGAAAAAGGGTGGATGTAAGCGTTAGTTTACATTCTGTGCATGAAGTTATTGCATGTTTATGTTGGTAGCTGTGAGTCTACTACACAATCTGCAACCTGTCATCTGCAAAACGGCAAAACGTAATTTTTATTTCTGTTTATTATGTATTTCCGAACGAAAATGACTATGTATCACGTTATTTTGCCTATTACTTACGGCTTTGGTGTAGTGATGTTTGTTTCCTTTGTTTGTGCTTGTGCTGTGGTAACACGCTGATTTCTGCCACTTTTATCGTTCCACAGCCATTTTCTCCGATTTTTCGAACTTGCACAACGTTTATTCTCCCATTGCGTGTTGTTGTGGCTGTGTAATATTCATTTCTTTCGTCGTATGTTGGTAGCTGTGGGTGCGGCGCACAAATTTGAGGAGTTGTTGGCGTTATGGTGTTTAGTTTGTGTGTGCGTGTCTGTGCGAGTGTGTTCAGGGTTAGGAGGCAGAGAGAAAGAAGGAGAGAGAGAGAGAGAGAGAGAGAGAGAGAGAGAGAGAGAGAGAGGTCGTTGTGGAGAGGCATCTAGAGTGAATGTTGTGCTGCATGGGGGAGAGGGAAATTTAATTCAGATGGCTGATCATGTTGAGTTTTGGTGTGGATGTTATTTATATAGTTCTTCAATTGTGGCAAAGTGAGTTATATTGCAGAGTTATGTGTATTCATTTAGCACAATAACATGGGCTATTGATTTTTAAATGTGATAGTTTTCTTCTATTGTTAATCTTTGGTGTAGGCTGTTCCTAGTTTTAAGAATCTTTAAGCCAGTTCGAATTATTGTTGGGTCGTGATTCTGTGTTATCAGGAGATCTGCAAATGTACCTAGTTACGAAATTCCTGCATGTTTGACCCATATATACAGATTGAGATCAGTTGCAAGTTAGTTGGCATACACCAGACTAGCTGTATTTGTCAGTATTGGTGGTATTTCTCCCAATTCTGATTTGTACTGTGTTGTTGGTTCTGTATGCTATGATGAGTCCTTGTCTCTTTGGTATATTGCTCATGCTGTGTGACTTAGTTGCTGTAAGTCATTATGTACCATTTGTTGTTGACTGTCTGCTGATTTGTTGTATACTGTGTAGTGTTTGTTTTGTGCATATTATTAAAGAATTTTTTGTTGATTGATGTACACATAACGAACGTATCTATAAATCGGGTGTGAATATAATGTGTTCCAGCAACCATGTCTTTAAAAAAATGAAATTTACATGTTCCGGATACCATGCCTGCTCATTGACCAGCCTGTTCCACATACTTGAATGTTATCAGTTTTATACCGAATCGCTATTGCTAGTCTGAAATAATGGCTGTATCTGGCAACACATTATTGTTTGATGATTTATATGTGAACACTATCAGTGAGTATGTACTGAAGACTTGATCACATTCTGAATGCAATGTAACCATACTAATAATTGGACAGACATATGGTTAACAGTTTTTGCAGCCAAGTAGCTTTTTGGTTTTTGCGATGTACAGTTTTTACAAAGTACTTAATTAGTGTTATGTAATAATTAATTAACATTGTTATAATTGTCTAGTAAAACTGAAATATAATGTGTAGTGAATGTACTGCATATCTAAATTGCAATGGTACTTATCACTTAAATTTACAGCCTAAGATACCCTGCCAGGCTTATAAATTGCTCAATGTAAGTTATAATTCAGTTGTATTTTGAGAGTTTCATGCTACAAGCCAGGAAAACATTGTGTCTGAATATAAAATGTAGTTTTCTTTTATTATGAACACCTTTGTTCATTTGTAAATCATTCTCATATCTATAGCACCATGTATATGCGATAAAGACTTGTAGGTTAACTTAATATTCATATTATTTACAAGTAATGAATATAGATTCAAAATTTACTTTCATGTCCCTCACAGCTTTTGTTCGTACATTGGCTCTTCTATATGATTTTGTTGATTGAAACTTCTTTGCACAGTGTTCCCTCTAAGCTACATTTCACAACCACATAGTTGACTGCAATTGACCTAGCTGCTAGATTAACTGAAGGATTGTGGGAAGTTATAAAGTGTAGAGGATGGTAATAGGGTTGGTTAGGGAGAAATGATGGAAGTTATGTTACTGGTGGCACTCTCTTGATTATTAGCTGTGTGTGTGTGTGTGTGTGTGTGTGTGTGTGTGTGTGTGTGTGTGTGTGCATGCATGTGACTGTAATATATATATATATATATATATATATATATATATATATATATATTTAATCTAAGAAGAAATAAACAATGTTATTTCCTGCATTTTGTCTTAGTTATGGAAACCATGTAAGTTTGTGTGAGGCTCCTCTGGTGGCAGTACTGTCATCCCTCCTGTGATGTAACCCAAAATGGCTGTCTGGAAGGGAAAATGACTCTGCCTACACTGGTTTCTGGAGAGAGTAAGGAAGGAGTGTACTTCATTTATGTTGGAACAATTTTTTTAAGGGTGGAGTATATTTATTACAGTGATACAGAACACACACTCTGAGATGCTTGGGATCAGGCCACACAGTCTACAGACCTGTAAACTACTTTTAAATAGCATTATGCGGACAACTTCTAAATTACTGAAATAATTTCAGTACAGACATGCGAACTCCTCCTAAATAATGCAGTTCACTCATGTCCAGATACGATATCAACTCATAAACTGCCCAATTAGCGAATAACACAGCATGGGAGACTAGCGGTACCCCCCACGAAGTGATGTGGCCATCAGCTGTCAAACCTCGCATGGGTGTCCGTTCGGTCCTGCAAGCATGAGGCGGCGACATCCCTTTCATACTTAGTACCTGAGAAATTCCTCTTGAAATACGTGTTCACCTAGGCACCATAGCGTACATAAGTGGACGGGAGTGAAGAGCTATTTGCAGAGGCGCCAATGCCACCACGAGTCACTGCCAGACACAAGCCAGCATGAGGTATTGCATTCACACTGCTGCTGGTTGAAAATTGCTTCTATTTTCGTGTATAAAGTTAGAGTTCTCTGAGGGTTATACTATTGCAGAACCTCTGACATGGTATGGAGACAAAATACTTTACAAGTACTATAGAAATATCTAGCTGGGGCGGTGTAAGGGAGTTGCAAATATCGCTTATATACCACGTTCCTTAGCCAAATCATGTGTCTGTGTTTCGACATGTGCAAAGGAGACCACTGTGGAATACTGAGATAGCAGAGGGAAGAGTATGTCAAGTCACAAGAATGGTACAGATATTTCTATTTCCAGAGCCACAGCCATCTTGAGGTTGCATTGTAGGGTATGTGCAACTGGAGTGCTGGTCTGATAATACACATTCCTAAGATCACCATCTCGGTATTTGACTGGAAAACCACCTCATTCTGAGGTAAGGTCATACCTCGATTTATAAAGCCAGTATAGCTTTCAACATGGATACTAGTGCACATTTGTAGAACCAAGACCGCTTGTGACAGTAACATACAGAATTTGTTGCGATAGGATTTTTTAACATCTGGTTGATTACGCCTCTCTTTCTAAGACACAGTGGAAGCACTTGCAAGAAAAACGTATGAGATATGTACACCCACGGTTGATTTTCTCTCAGTATTATTTTGTATCACCAGCGATCAGTTATTGACGAAATATTATAATTAGTAATAGTAGGGGATGTGTGATAGGTTCTCCTTGAGCATCAGGTTTATAAAGTATGTGTCTGTGTTTCGACATGTGCAAAGGAGACCACTGTGGAATACTGAGATAGCAGAGGGAAGAGTACGTCAAGTCACAAGAATGGTACAGATATTTCTATTTCCAGAGCCACTGCCATCAGCAGGGTGTATTACTGATACTTCACTCATTGTCGAATGCCATTCAGTTGAGACCGTGATCGTAACATATAATTGTAAGTATAATGATAAAACATGCATGTGGCAGGTTTTCTAGGATGATTCCGTGTATGCGTGGCCTGTGGTGGGAATGATTCATGTTTCCCATTAATGAAAGGATCTGTCAGAATAGAGAGGCCTGTTGGAGTGTAGCAATGTAGATGAATTAACTGTGTTGTCCTCTAGACGACCAAATAGAGATTTTGGTGATCAATTGGAATTTGAGAAGATTAAATATGGAGATGTGTTTGCACTGTACCGTTATTCCCTCCCATGTAAATTGTTTGGTTGACTGCTTCTGCACATTTCGCGACTTTATTTAGTTGAGAGAAGATCGATTGTGGTGTGTGCATCTAGCATGTGGAAGACATGTTTGCCGGTTCTCTAGACATGACAAACACCTTAGTTGACCTTGTAAATTATAGGGATGATTTGGAATCTGGTACATCACCAACATCGGTATTCGAGAGTGGGAATATCAGGTTCCACTATCTTTTTCTCATGTAAAGGTCCTTGCAGACGGGATGAGCGCTATAGTTTCGGGTTTTGTAGAGAGATAACGTCCAGTCTATATCTCCGGAATTATGTCCCCCAGGCGATCGTTAGGCTACTGCTGTGTGCTCGATATCGAGAAGTACCGCGAAAATGGTATAATATTATGACAAACCATGCGAAAATAAGTATGTCCTTGTAATCCCAGAGTCTGGAGATGGGTGTAGAAAATCAAGCAAGCAAGCAGATCTGGACCAGAAACAGAATGCGTTTGTACCGAGGGGATGCCACCCAAATTTGTAGAACAGTTTTGTGAGTGACTTTGGTCCTCTGAGGGTGCTCAGCCTCCTGTTGGATGTGGATGCCCGCCTGACCTCGCAGTAGATATTTAGTGCTGCGACAATACGTACTGTGCTGTCTGTCTTTGTGGTATATGTACGAATGATGTAAAAGGGCAGACTTTATACGAATGATGTAAAAGGGCAGAGTTTGTATGGCACAGGATAGGAATTGTATGTTTACTACATCGACACAGTATGTGGTGATGCATTGATGGGTTGGAGATCAGTTTCATGTTCTAATATTCAAGCTCCTGTCCTCCATGGGATAGCAGTGTAATTGAGTAGGAGTCATTCCGTATTGGACGATATGTAGGGTACATGGTGATATATTGATGAACCACCAGTCAGTTTCACATTTGAATATTCAAGCTCCTGTCCGCAGTGGAAGAGCAGTGTAATTGAATAAGAGTCTTTCCATATTTGAAAATATGTAGGGTAGTTTGTAGGATTTAATTGCTAGTGCACCATCGTGATCTATGTAAAATAACCGCTGAAAGTCTGGTCAGCAGAAAGAAAAAAAATGGAGGGTGCTTCCACACCTGTGGCATCAGTAATTCGGAGAGTAAATTCAATAAGAGAAAATCATAACGCCGATTCATTCACATCCTTTGTGCTGGGATATAGGAGTCTCTACATAGCAGTTAGAACATTTGTGTATGTTGAAAGCAGGAAGGGTAAGACATGATGGATGGGGTGCCGCATTAGGGCCGCTAGGAAGACTGTGCATTTGATATTATTCTGTGCTATTTTCATAAATAGGTTCTGCTAGGGCAAGAATTTCCGTGCATACAAGCTGAGACATCAGGAAAAGCAGTGTTAACTATTTCTGGGACACTATACAATTTCTGAGAAGTCGACTTTGGTGTTATTTTTTACATAGCCATGTGACATTAGTATAAGATTGAGAACCTTGTTTGTCAGTCACGCTGGGCAGTTAAGCACTGTTAGACATGTCTCGCATGTCACACTAGGAACAATGCACCCTGTGCTATTCAGTGACATCAGTATCACATCAGCAATGGTAAAGCGTGCTGCCCAAAGGTATCTCACATACGGGATCAGAGTAAGCACATGTTGGAGTTCTGTGACGTTAGTATAACACTCGGAGAACTCTGACTGTAGACTCGAAAATAGAAGCAACTTTCACATAGTCGCTATAGGCAGCAGCGGTGTGAGAGCAATGTCTCTCACTGGCTTGCGTCTGGCAGTGTCTCATGATGGCTTTGGCACGCTCTGCAAATAGCTCTTCACTCCCGTCCGGTCACATCAGTAACAGTGCCTAGGAGAACACATATTCCGAGAAGAATTTCTCAGGTACTAAGTATGAAAGGGATGTCGCCACCTCATGCTTATGGGACCCAAATGGACACCTGTGCGTGGTTTGACAGCTGATGGCCAAGTCACTTTATGGGAGTTGCCACTAGCCTCCCATACGGTCCAGTGGACAGGGGGTGTCATATGGTGCTTGCACACATTGATTGCATTATTTTGTGAGCAGGTCTGTAGGCTGTGTTTTGTGCTAATTGGGCAGTTTTTGAGTTGATTTCGTATCTGCACATGAGTTTACAGCATTATTTAGGAGGAGTTCACATGTCTGAAATGAAATTATTTCAGTAATTTAAGAGTTGTCTCCAGAGCGTTATTAAAAAGTAGTTTACAGGTCTGTAGGCTGTGTGGCCTGATCCCAAGCATGTCAGAGTGTTTATTCTGTATCACTGTAATAAATATACTCCATCCCTAAATAAATTGTTCCAACATAAATAAAGTACACTCCTTCCTTACTCTCTCCAGAAACCCATTTTGGGTTATGTCACAGGAGGGATGACAGCACCCTCTGGTGGCAGTACTGTGTACTAGGCTCATACCTCATGGAGACCACACTGTTTCCCACCATCTTAGATTATGTCGCGGAATTGATGACAGTTCCCTCTGGTGGCAGTACTGTGTACTAGACCAGTTGGACTCCATACCATGTGGTGAACACACTGTTTGCCGCCGTCTTGGATAATGGTACTTGTGTCATCAGCTGAAATCATGGTCGCCATCTTGGATTATGTAATGGAACAGACGACAGCTCACTCTGGTAGTGGTACTGTGTACTAGGTCAGTTGGGCTATGGACATTGTGGTGAACACACTGGATTGTGGTAGTGCCTCAAATTGCTTAAATAAAGACTGGTGCATTATTTCGACATTTGATGATTAGCAAGGATGTTTGCAGGATCTTTTAGATGGATTATTGTTTTGACAATTTACAAGTTGTTTGGCTCTCTGGACATAAATGTATTGCATTATTTACGAGTGGTTTGCAGGTTTGTAGGCTGT
This sequence comes from Schistocerca serialis cubense, assembly GCF_023864345.2. Lineage (NCBI taxonomy): Eukaryota > Metazoa > Arthropoda > Insecta > Orthoptera > Acrididae > Schistocerca > Schistocerca serialis. The sequence continues at coordinate 776,643,398 of NC_064638.1, forward strand.
GTGGCATTTCAGAGTGTGTGTTCTATATCACCGTGATAAATATATTATCTCTCAAAATCAGCCCCTAAATAAATTGTCCCAAAATAAATAAAGTACACTCCTTCCTCTCTCAAGCAACCCAGTGCAGGCTGGGTTCTTTTCCCACCAATGCCTAGGAAGAGGTGGTGGTCGGATGACTAGGTTAGTGGAGGTAGTCCAAGTGACCTTTCTTTTTCATCATTTTCTTAGGTTTGTAGAGATAGCTCAAATGACCTTTCTTTACCACCAAAATTCAAATTTCCCACCGATCCCTAGGACACAGTGGTGGTCAGGTGACTGAGGTTGGTGGAGGTGTCCTTTCTTTCCTGCCATTTTCTTAGTTTAGTAGAGACAGCCCAACTGACCTTTCTTTACCACCAAAATTCAAACTCGACGCCAGTTCCTAGGAAGACGTGGTGGTCAGATGATTTAGGTTAGTGGAGGTGGCCAAAGTGACCTATCTTTCCCGCCATTTTCTTAGGTTAGTAGCACTAACTGTGGTGTGATGTGTTATCCTGATGGAATGTGAACTTCCTGCCACTTTTCTGGGGTAGGGGAGGGGAGGGGTGTTAGGCTAGTGGAGGTAGCCCAATTGACCTATCTTCCCACCAAAATTTTAAAAAAATGGTGCAAATGGCTCTGAGCACTATGGGACTCAACTGCTGACGTCATTAGTCCCCTACAACTTAGAACTACTTAAACCTAACTAACCTAAGGACATCACACACATCCATGCCCGAGGCAGGATTCGAACCTGCGACCGTAGCAGTCTCGCGGTTCCAGACTGCAGTGCCTATAACCGCACGGCCACTTCGGCCGGCCCACCAAAATTCAAACTTACCTCCAAAATCCGCCATCTTGGATGACAGCTGTCATCTTGGATTATGTCATTGCCGCCATCTTGGATAATGGTACTTTGGGCCAGAACCCCCTTGCTCCAATACTTACACATACGTCAATGAGAAAGAGTTATCTAATAAAGTTTACAGTACTGCTCTGTCAATTATCCTACTGGTTTAATGGATAGCAGCTACATTCGAATGCAGTAATGTTTAGAGTTGTGCACTTAATGAAATGTAAAAACTACTGGCTTTTATTCCATATGAGAAGCTAGAATATTTATTCGTTAGCTGCCATGTAGAGATAGTTTCACAATTCCTATTATAGGCTTCTAAGCATTGTAGATGGACCTCAGAAGATAGAAGTCTAATATGGAATCCATGTCAGTAAATGCACCGTTTGGATATAAATAAGTCTGAAGATGGAATCTCTTTCAAATCTCGCGTTTCACGGTACAATCAAAAACTGAGACGAAGGCACCACAGACAGTATCGTTTTCTAATTATGAATCACATACACTATGTGATCAAAACTATCTGGACACCTGGCTGAAAATGACTTAAAACTTCGTGGCGCCCTCCATCGGTAACGCTTGAATTCACTATAGTTTTGGCCCACCCTTAGCCTTGATGACAGCTTCCACTCTCGCAGGTATGCCTTCAATCAGGTGCTGGAAAGTTTCTTGGGGAACGGCAGCCTATTCGTCACGGAGTGCTGAATTGAGGAAAGGTATCGATGTCGGTCGGTGAGGCCTGGCACGAAGTCGGCGTTCCAAAACATCTCAAAGGTGTTCTGTAGGATTCAGGTCAGGACTCCGTGCAAGCCAGTCCATTACAGGGATGTTATTGTCGTGTAACATCTCCACCACAGGCCGTGCATTATGAACAGGTGCTCGATCGTGTTGAAAGATATAATCGCCATCCCTGAATTCCTCTTTAACAGTGGGAAGCAAGAAGGTGCTTAAAACATCAATGTAGGCCTGTGCTGTGATAGTGCCACGCAAACAACAATACGACCACACCATAACACCACCGCCTCCGAATCTTACTGTTGGCATTACACACGCTAGCAGATGGCGTTCTCTGGGCATTCGCAATATCCACATTCCGCCATCGGATCGCCACATTGTGTACCGTGATTCGTCACTCCACACAACGTTTTTCCACTGTTCAGTCGTCCAATGTTTATGGTCCTTACACCAAGCAAGGCGTCGTTTGGCATTTACCAGCGTGATGTGTGGCTTACGACTAGTCGGCCGACTATGAAATCCAAGTTTTCTCACCTCCCGCCTATCTGTCATAGTACTTACAGTGGATCCTGATTCAGTTTGGACTTCCTGTGTTATGGTCTGGATAGATATCTGCCTATTACACGTTACGACGATCTTCAACTGTCGGCTGTCACTGTCAGTCAACAGACGAGGCCGGCCTGTACGCTTTTGTGCTGTACGTGTCCCTTCCTTCACGTTTCCACTTCACTATCACATCAGAAACAGTGTACCTAGGGAAGTTTAGGACTGTGAAAATCTCGCGTACAGCCGTATGACACAAGTGACACCCAATCACCCGACCACGTTCGAAGTCCGAGAGTTCCACGAAGCGCCCCATTGTGCTCTCTCACGATGCCTAGTGACTACTGAGGTCGCTGATATGGAGTACCTGGCAGTAGGTGGCAGCACAATGCACCTAACATGAAAAAGGTATGTTTTTGGGGATGTCCGGATACTTCTGATCACAGGCTACAACAACAGTGGCGAGGAACTGGTACGTTCTCAACTACGAGCGGTCGACTTAGTTGCGCCAAAGAGGTATCGCAGAATCGACTTTTATGAGGATGTCACATAGAACAGACCTGACGATGAGTAATCGATACATTTTCCATGTCATGGGTTCCTGTACAGCACACAAGTCAGAGCTCTTTATCTTCACTGCGTCGGTATCGTGAAGCGGGAAATTTGAAAGCGATCCGATCTTCAAACTTATTTTACATCCAAACGGTACATTTGTGTACATGGGTCCTTGACTAAAACCTTATATACTGAGTACTCTCTACAACCCCTAGAAGCCTTTAACAGGAAGTGTAAATCACACTGCATACTCTGTAAACAGTTGTGGAATACAGCCTGTGACACAGACTCTTGGCGTCGGAGAGAAAAATACCAGATCTAGTGGATACCCAGAAAGTACAATGTAGGACTCTTTGTAAGTGAATCAAATTAACACGAGCAGTCTATTTAGCAACCAAGTCATCTACTCATCTGCAGCAGTGCCAGCGAGAGCCCGAACACGTGGATCTGATGTTTATAGTTGACCAGCAAATTTCACGTAGTAAATTTAACACTTAGCGGTTCCGTGTTCCATTCAGATGGGGCGGTCCAAAGATTTAGGATCGAAACGTTGAAAACAGTAGTGGATGATAAGCGGAGTTCATTGAGATAACGAACCAATAGCGTCTAACAACCAACAGGAGATCAGCTATGTCATTATGTGGATGATATGGACCAGTGGTAGAGGGAGTTGGATTTATCTTTGCTACATCTCAGTAGCAATAAACCAAATATTCTCTTTAGTATGGAGAAAGGGGGCCATGATCAGCTTAATTTGCTGCATGTATCATTAATAAAACGTTCTTACGGCATCTAAGCCATAAGATGTAAGAAAATGAAACATACAGGTCCTTATCTCTTAAGACATTCAATTATCATCCATATTAAAACGTACGTCTATAAGGTAACTATAATGCGAACTATGTTACTCACAATAAAATGGCTCTGAGCACTATGGGACTCAACTGCTGTGGTCACCAGTCCCCTAGAACTTAGAACTACTTAAACCTAACTAACCTAAAGATATCACACACACTCATGCCCGAGGCAGGATTCGAACCTGCGACCGTAGCAGCAGCGCGGCTCCGGACTGGAGCGCCTAGAACCGCACGTCCACCGCGGCCGGCCACAATAAAAGCTCAGTTACTTACGTTCACCTTTTAAGAATAGTGGCTATTCTAATAACAAGCTGGGAGGAACGCTAAGGTCAAGAAAAAGCATTCTCATGGCTAATGAGTAACAACAACCACCAAAGAGGAAAGTTTCTTCCCCATTATAAACAAGTGTGATGAACGTATTGGAAAATTTATGGCAAAGCATGAGGTTCAAATGATTTTTATGTCCACCATAAAAATAGATGCATTCCTCAAATCTGTGGAGTATATACGTAATCCATTGGCGACTGATAGTGATTGTAAAATTCCGTATCGTTGTGGCCAAATACTTATTGAAATCACATAACACTCGTTTAGCCGACCACAAGGTGAATTGTCACACTGAATAAACAGGAAAATTAGTCGTGGGAAAACATGCTTTACAGCGTAGACAACATGAGCATGATATCAGCGTTTTAGATGAGGCCAACGCCTTGTCATGCGCGCTTGTGTAGAGGACCAATGGAAATGTTCAAACATCATCACAATGTAAACAGAAGGGAATAGGGACTTAAAGTAAAGCCGGCCGCCGTGGCCGAGCGGTTCTAGGCGCTTCAGCCTGGAACCGCGCGACCGCAACGGTCGCATGTTCGAATCCTGCCTCGGGCATGGTTGTGTGTGATGTCTTTAGGTTAGTTAGGTTTAAGTAGTTCTGAGTTCTAGGGGACTGATGACCTCAGATGTTAAGTACCTTAGTGCTCAGAGCCATTTGAACCATTTTTGAACTTAAAGTAAAGAAAATGTGGAAGCCAGCTCTGCACAATGAGAGGAATTTGTAATTGACAATTATGTTACCCTTAGGAGAATATCAGTGCATTCAGCAACACGTGGCGAATTGTTGTGCTGTCTACGCAGCTCAAAAAGTTTTATACACAGCTGCCAGTTTTTTTACGTCTGAAGACGTCCGCCGCTGATATGACGAAATGTTAGTGAACAGTTTTGCATTTCGAACGCAACCTCTCAGCCTGGTAATTTTAACAAAATATGGAATTTCATATCGGTAACGTGAATAAACAGCTGACATGTATGAGGGTGACTATTATGACTGTTTTTAAAAATATATCATTAACTACAAAAACTACAACGAAATAAATGTTTTGGAAAGTAAAGAAAGTATTTTATGGCGATTGAAAAGGTACCGGTAACGAGTGATGTAATCAATTTTACGCATTATACTTATTCCTCGATTTTATAAATAAATTATAATTTATCCTCTTTCGGTTTGTTGTCTCTAGCATATTTTGTCTTAAAATTAACATAATAACAGTTATTTCAAACGGAAGACATGATGGACTACGTTTCTAGACTAGTTTATGTGCTTACCGCTTCGCTTGTTATCCACCCAAAAATGAACGAATCTGTAATTCTTAAATCTGGTACCAACAGGATATTTTCAACCATTTGAAATGCCTTTTACGAGTTTTTGTGAGATTAAGACTTTTAATGTATTTACAAAGTTTTTCTTACCATTTGATTGTGCTTGGGATGGTTAATTGTGGAAAGAACATCACGTAATACCTTAAGCAGCTTTTTAATTTATTCTTTATTCTGCTTCTACATCTGCTTCACTAAACCTTATTCATAAATATAATATATTTGACATTTTATTTTTTAATGTATGGGCTGTATGTAACTCTTACTATTAGCAGAAATCTGTGGTGGTTAATGGTTTTCGATGAAAGCAGGTCGCACAATAAAGAATAAATTAAGCAACAGTTTAAAGTGTCAAATATGCAATTTCTGCAGTTTATAAAAGCCGTGGAAAACAATCAAAAAATGTTTTGATGTGGTTAAGTTTAGGCTCTTGATTGATACTTTTGTTCTGCAAATAATTAACAATTTTGGACATCTTTAACGCCAATAAATTTATGTAGGTTGAGAACAAACTTGGATCAATACTGAATCTTGTAGTTTTCCGTATTTTATGTTCCTTCATTCGAAGTTTAGCCTCAGTCTTGTAGTGTAATTTGTCAATGAGTCTCTTTTTCTTGATGTGACAGTAAGATTACACTTATGCAAATCGGATGCCGTGTTTTATGGTTCACATGATCGAAAGCCTCTTTTTATCTGTCCCGATTTCATTAGCGAAGAGAACCTTTTACAGGTGTCGATGTCAGAGACTTAATAAACGTGGGTCACGAAATTTTCTAGCTATTCTGTTGCAGTCCCTTTCCTCATTTTTAAATAAATATACGATGCCTATAGCAGCACCGTCAGGGAACTCCAAGGGAAACAAACTTGATGTTTAACGCCCCGTCGATGACGAGGTCATTAGAGACGAAGCACAAGCTCAGATTGAGGGAGGAGAGGGAAAGAACTCGGCCGAACCCCTCCAAAGAAGCCATCACGGCATTAGCCTTAAGTAGTTTAAGTAATTCACAGAAAATCTAAATGTGGATGGCTGAACAGGAAGTGAAACCGCCGACTACCCGAATGAGAGCCCAGTATCTTAGCACCGTGCCATCTCCCCCACTAAGGTGATTCCGAGGGTAAAATGCTGATGGGAGGTTGGATCGTCGTAACGCGCAAGCAGTTAATGCAGTTGCACGGATAACTACCTAAATGTAGCTATTCACAGGACAACTTGCACACTAACGCAGAAACACAAAAATTAACTCAAGCGGCGTCCTAGGCAACGTCGATGTCTTGTTGTGTACACATGTAGTATTTTTATGCGCCGACAGAATACGTGAGGGAACAAGTCTGCTGTCGACTCCAGTAGTCAGAGGTAAGTGTCGGCGGATGCGGGCGGAGTATCAAGATTTGATTGGATTCAGGACATGCTGGTTATTAGCAATTTAATGGCTGCAACGGTCGCAAAGTAGCAAGGACGTTTGGTGCAGAATAATGGGCGGCTCTTAAGGATCGACATACTGTAGACAAGGTTGTGCAGTGACTCCTTGCACTGCGAGATACCCAAACATTACTGGAGAAAATACCGGGTGATCAAAAGTCAGTATAAATTTGAAAACTGAATAAATGGTTCAAATGGCTCTGAGCACTATGGGACAACATCTATGGTCATCAGTCCCCTAGAACTGAGACCTACTTAAACCTAACTAACCTAAGGAGATCACACAACACCCAGTCATCACGAGGCAGAGGAAATCCCTGACCCCGACGGTAATGGAACCCGGGAACCCGGGCGTGGGAAGCGAGAAGGCTACCGCATGACCACACGCTGCGGACGAAAACTGAATAAATCACGAAATAATATAGATAGAGAGGTACAAATTGACACACATGCTTGGTATGACATGGGGTTTTATTAGAACCAAAAAAATACAAAAGTTCAAAAAATGTCCGACAGATGGCGCTTCATCGGATCAGAATAGCAATAATTAGCATAACAAAGTAAGACAAATCAAAGATGATGTTCTTTACAGGAAATGCTCAATATGTCCACCACCATTCCTCAACAATAGCTGTAGTCGAGGAATAATGTTGTGAACAGCACTGTAAAGCATGCCCGGGGTTATGGTGAGGCATTGGCATCGGATGTTGTCTTTCTGCATCGCTAGAGATGTCGGTCGATCACGATACACTTGCGACTTCAGGTAACCCCAAAGCCAATAATCGCACCGACTGAGGACTGGGGACCTGGGAGGCCAAGCATGACGAAAGTGGCGTCTAGCAATACTTTTTTTTGTTCTAATAAAACCTCATGTCATTCCAAGCATGTGTGTCAATTTTTACCTCTCTATCTACATTATTCCGTGGTTTATTCAGTTTTCAAATTTATACTGACTTTTTGATGACCTGATATTAGTAACCCTTCAAAAAGCGCACACTGGTCGTCTTGAAGAGCTGTAGATGGTGTGGGACTGGTACTAGCTGGTCATGTGACCTTCCAGCGCTGACTTGAATCATGGCAGTGCAGTGGTGTGGGTTTTCCAGTCGATTGTATGGGATCAGCACAGTAAGATGAGTCGACTTGGAGACGTGACGGAATGAGAAAAAGAAGGTATCGTTTTTTGATCTGCCCATGACTACACCGTGAATGAAGATGACCGATTTCTTAGTGCATCAGTGCGGACTGTCCAACGTGTGGCCATGTAGTGTGCGTACTGTAAGACCTTCGGTACACACACCATCAGGTTATTTGACTTGTCGCTCTAACGAAGTAGGCGAGTGTCAGCAATATGTCTCGTGGTCTTATTGTGGCGTGTTTATCTTCTGCCGTTAGGTCAGATGATAGAAATGCCACTTGCACGCTTAGAGTAGCAGATTGACGGTGACCAACTTTAAACAGGACTTGATTAATTTTCACACACATTTATTAAAATAATAACAAGCGTAAAAATAACTTAACTTGGTTCTGGATGCTATTTACAATTGACAATCTGAAGTTCCTTTGGTCTTGGTAAGTTATTCTTATTCTCACATATCTCTGATACTTGACAAAGTGTCTAGACATTTCTCTACATGGCTATGTCCGGCCCCGGTAGCTGAGTGATCAGCGTGACGGAATGTCAGTCCTAAGGTCCCGGGTTCGATTCCCGGCTGGGTCGGAGATTTTCTCCGCTCAGGGACTGGGTGCTGTGTTGTCCTAATCATCATCACTTCATCCCCATTGACGCGCAGGTCGCCAAAGTGGCGTCAAATCGAAAGACCTGCACCAGGCGAATGGTCTACCCGACGGGGGGCCTTAGCCACACGACATTTCATTTCATTACATGGCTATGTACAGGAATACGATAATCTTATTAGGTGCAGACTGAAACTTGACCACAGACTAATACAGACTGACTAATCGGAGGTCTCTACACTCGTTACAATACCTCGAGCGTTCAGGTATCATTGCGCGAGTGTGATCCGCGAGGAGAAAAGGTTGTACGTTTGCAGCAATCTCATTGGTTGCGTTACGCGGATCGGCGGAAGCAGAATTTGGTCCGTCTCTAAGACAGCGCCATCTCGTAATGCGGAGACGGACGAGCGTTGCGCCTGCGCTGTTGTGCTTAGCGGGGCGCGCCCTATTGGGAAAGTTGTGTACGAGCTGACTACGCGGAACTATGTACACAACAGGCCAAGAAATGGTGTACCACATGTAACCAGGTTACAGGTTAAAACAATGGCCTCCAAAAGATCATAACTGACAGAGACACAAGACGAATATCAGATCTTGTCAATGACAGTCGGTTTCAAACTCTACAGGAATTGATGTTGTCAGTGAAAGCAGTTCCATCAAAACCAGTTTTACGAGCGAACGTTGTGAAGGGAATTGCATGCTATGGACTTTTGGAGTCGGATATCTGGCTAAAGGCCATTGCTCGCTGCGACGTGTCAAACTGCACATACGCAGTGCGCCAAACAACACAAAAAATGGGTAGTGGTTGCCATGAGACTCTTAGTGTGGTCCGACGAGCCGCGATATTGTCTATTTTTGGCTGATGCAAGGCGCCGACTGCGTCGATGGATGGGACGCAAGGTCCACGCGATTCTCTGCCGTAGTGAGAAGTGTTTTCGCTTTATCTGGACATGAGCACACCACCCAACAAGGCGTTCAATTTTGTGTGACGAGCGTGGGATGTCGAGTCGGATAAAATATTTCTGCAGCGTTCGTCCTTGGTAGATTGGTGTCGAAGGTGTCACAAATCCAGCAAAGTAAAGGATTCATGTCAAGGATTGTTTTTATAGCGATATATTCCGTATTTCTTTATGTATTCGAGGGCGGCGCAAAATTCGTAAACTGTGAACTAGATTTGTGTCTTTCATAAATTCTGGAAGCAGTACCCTCGTTCTGTCGTTGCCCCTAATTTCTGTGTGAGCTACGATGATAAAAGATACATTTTTTGACAATTTTTGGACACTTATGAATGGTCTGCGTAACACACTTCATATTAAGTTCTGAGCTACAACTGCGTATCCTGCAAACTTTTGCAGAAATAGCTTTCCAAAACATCGTTTTCTCCTACGTATAGCTCCCAAAAGGAATGGGAAGACAAGATTAGACTACGGTTTGAGAGCGCACAGAAGAATTTAATAAGTCGTTCTCCCCGTGCCTCATACTTAGTTGCAATGTGAAGAGACCCTAACGTGAGGTACAAGCTACGTATCCTCTGCCATGCATTGCATAGTGGTTTGCAGAATATGTAAGTCGCTGTAAACGTGTATGTTGCTTTGCGTGAAAACAATAGGAACTAATACTCTACACTGAAACATTTATTGAGCACACACGTAGCTCGACTGCTTGCCTCGTTACAGAGGTCCCTATTTATACGATAGATTGTTCGAGTAAATTCCAATATGCCAGTATCGACAGTTTTCATGAACTACAAATCTTAAATAGCTAGAATAGACATGGATCGACCGAAGTGGCCTCAACCCAGTAAATTAAGTGTGTGATATGAAATAAACATGTTAAGATCGCATGAGTAATTCGTTCTTTTTTAGAAAGATGTAGTATATTGGCGTGAGAAACAGTCTTCTTCTTCAATTCTCTATTTCTTGTAGTAACTTATCTTAGCAGTCTCTAATATGTCGTCAAGAAATGAGCCTGAAGAAGCCCCTAATATCCGGAAAATGTGGAAATTCTTGTAGCGGTGTGAGGTAAACAGCTACCATTCTAAAATCTTGGAAAACTTCGGAACAACCCCGGTTCTGTGTATGACCCAGAGGTATTGCTTACGTTCAAGTATAATTTCAGCGCAGTCGTTCCTGTAAGTAATGGATAATCCGTGGACACAACGCAGACAGCATCACTTTTATGTGTCTACATGCTGCTTCAGACTAAATTATGGGTGTCCGCAGACATTAATCATAGAGGTGTCAAGATTCTGAAATTACTTTCGTTTTTGTAGCTGATACTGTGAACCTGAAGATGTATCGTGCATCAAGAGCTACCTTTCATGAGAGGAATACAGTATAATGAAAGATTAATAGCTACCTACTCGATATATTTTTGAAGTTAAATTACGTTGACACTTAAAAGGTAAGCATATTTCATTAGCATCCACAAGTTCACATTTGTACGCTACTGGCCATTACAATTGTTACACAACGAAGATGACGTGCCACAGACGCGAAATTTACCTCACAGGAAGATGATGCTGTGATATGGAAATGATTAGCTTTTCAGAGCATTCACACAAGGTTGGCACCGGTGGCGACATCTACAACGTGCTGACATGAGGAAAGTTTCCAACCGATTTCTCATACACAAACAGCAGTTGACCGGCGTTGCCTGGTGAAACGTTGTTGTGATGCCTCGTGTAAGGAGGGAAAATGCGTACAAACACGTTTCCGACTTTGATAAAGGTCGGATTGTAGCCAATCGCGATTGTGGTTTATCGTATCGCGACATTGCTACTCGCGTTGGTCGAGATCCAATGACTGTTAGCAGAATATGGAATCGGTGGGTTTAGGAGGGTAATACGGAACGCCGTGCTGGATCCCAACGGCCTCGTATCACTAGCAGTCGAGATGACAGGCAACTTAACCGCATGGCTGTAACGGATCGTGCAGCCACGTCTCGATCCCTGAGTCAACAGATGGGGACGTTTGCAAGACAACAACCATCTGCACGAACAGTTCGACGACGTATGCAGCAGCATGGACTATCAGCTCGGAGACCATGGCTGCGGTTACCCTTGACGCTGCATCACCAGGAGCGCCTGCGATGGTGTACTCAACGACGAACCTGGGTGCACGAATGGCAAAACGTCATATTTTCGTATGAATCCAGGTTCTGTTTACAGCATCATGATGGTCGCATCCGTGTTTGGCGACATCGCGGTGAACGCATATTTGAAGCGTGTATTCGTCATCGCCAAACTGGCGTATCGCCCGGCGTGATGGTATGGGGTGTCATTGGTTACACGTCTCCGTCTCCTCTTGTTCGCATTGACGGCACTGTGAACAGTGGACGTTACATTTCAGATGTGTTACGACCCGTGGCTCTACCCTTCATTCGATCCCTGCAAAACCCTACATTTCAGCAGGATAATGCACGACCGCATGTTGCAGGTCCTGCACGGGCCTTCCTGGATACAGAAAATGTTCGAATGCTGCCCTGGCCAGCACATTCTCCAGATCTCTCACCAATTGAAAACGTCTGGTCAATGGTGGCCGAGCAACTGGCTCGTCACAATACGCCAGTCACTAGTCTTGATGAACTGTGGTATCGTGTTGAAGCTGCATGGGCAGCTGTGCCTGTACACGCCATCCAAGCTCTATTTGACTCAATGCCCAGGCGTATCAAGGCCGTTATTACGGCCAGAGGTGGTTGTTCTGGGTACTGGTATGCACCCAAATTGCGTGAAAATGTAATCACATGTCAGTTCTAGTGTAATATATTTGTCCAATAAATACCCGTTTATCATCTGCACTGCTTCTTGGTGTAGCAATTTTAATGGCCAGTAGTGTACCTTATCGATACGATTATGAATGCCTTGTTTTTTCACTTACGATGAATTCAGTCGTATTCACTTGCCTCAGAACCAAAGGGCCCTGATCAGTTCTGGGGATAATGCTGCAAACTGTAAGCTTCGCTGCCGGTCGCAGTGGCCGAGCGGTTCTAGGCGCTTCAGTCCGGAACCGCGCGACTGCTACGGTCGTAGGTTCGAATCCTGCCTCGGGCATGGATGTGTTTGATGTCCTTAGGTTAGTTAGGTTTAAATAGTTCTAAGTTCTAGGGAACTGATGACCTCAGATTTTAAGTTCCATAGTGCTCAGAGCCATTTGAACCATTTTTTTCGTAAGCTTCGCTGAAACTCCACGCGCAAGGCTGGTTTTCTCAACCTTCTCTGCCAGTCGCCGGAATGACCAAATAATGACCTCAGAGCCAGACGACAGGCTTCATTTGTTCCAACGTGCACCACAATCTGCAGTTGGTTGCAACCTGTACCCTCAATGGCTCCCGAAATAGCCTCTTCAACATGTTGAATGAGGCCCCCAGGCATACACACTGAGTGCACCTGGTGTCCTTTCCTGTCCATAGCTGCCATTTCCTTAAGAGGTACCATCATTCACCATACGTTTGAACTACCGACTATTAATAGACCCCTACCCTTTTGCATTTGCCTCCTTCTGACACGTGACAAAAAAGTCAGTCCCATTGGCTCACTTTCAGTTACAGTGAATGACAGTGCTTCAATCTTGTTGGTTATTGGGACTGGTACAACACCTTGAGTCCTCCCTGGTCGCCATCCATCCTGTACAGAACGCTTAGATCTACAACTGGCACGCCGCTCACAGCCAAGTGGACTGATAATGACAGATCCTGTGCTTTCTGAAAAGGAGACAGGATCCACAGGAGAGGATAGCATTTGAGGTACCTCTGGTACGGGTATCACTGGTACACGACCCTCAGGAGCTCTTCCAACGCACCGATTCGCAGCAGCTGCCAATCGTTTGACAGTAGTCAGGGTGACTTCCAGCTGCTTATGAACGTCAACCAGCTCATCCCGATTTTGAGAACAGCATTCAAAGCGAGGCTGCATTTTGGCTGGTGGAATGTATTACAAGGCAGAGAACAAATAACATTAAATTAAACTTGATGATTATCTTTTAATCTGTTGAGCTAAAACGTTGCTAATTCCCTATAAGAACTGAAGCAGGTACACAAAACGAGATTTCTATTAAGGCGACATAAAAACCTGTGGTAAAAATTACTACTTTCCTAAAATATTTCGATGTTAGTTATAGTTGTTTGGTCCGCCCCGATAGCTGAGTGGTCAGCGTGACGGATTGCCGTCCTACAGGCCCGGGTTCGATTCCCGGCTGGGTCGGGGATTTTCTCCACTCAGGGACTGGCTGTTGTTCCGTCTTCATCATCATTTCATCCCCATGCGGCCCGCAGGTCGCCCAGTGTGGCGTTGAATGTAATAAGACCTGCACGAAGGCGGCCGGACCTGCCCCGCAGGGGGGCCTCCCAGCCACTGACGCCAAACGCTCATTTCCATTCATAGTTGTTAGCAAACTCGAAAACAGACTTAATTTACGATAAATGCAGATAATATATAGGGATCGTTTATCATTGCAACAAGAAACTTTGCTCCTCTTTCGTCTCTAAGACGTTTTTTGACGTGTCAGATGGCCACTGTTGCGAACCTGTGCTGCCAATCACCAGAAAACTTCTCGTGGAAGACGTGAACGACTTTTATGTCTCTCTGTATAAACCTGCTTTGTTTATTGGTAATACTGGCAATATTCTCTGACTACCGTAAGCACATAAAATGCTGTTTTGTTAGAATATGCTTTTATTAAGGGGCTGCACGCGTGTTGGTATCCGCAGTTGCATCTGCTTATATCAACAATATTAATTACTTTGTGGTCAAAAATTAAAGGATATTGCCAATTCTATGATTTTAGTCTAATTCTGCATTACAAGTGAGCGTTAATAGTGTTTAATATTGTTTTAGTTATTAATGTACGTATATTGACTCGAATGCACAGCATCCTCGAAACAGTAGGCACGTTACCCTGTCATTTTACTTTAACTCGAAGTTTTATGTTAACTCTCTACAGATACAACTATTGCTGGCTGTATGATCAATGTTGCCAAAAACCAAATAAATTTTAAAAAATCTATTGGAAGTGTTAAAAACGGGGACCTGACGATCTTTCCGATACTCCACACAGTTACACATACAGCCAGCTTCAGGCGTGTTAACAGCTGCCGTATGTCTGAGTTATGTTGTTTTGCTAACGTTAACAGAGGTCACTTACGTAATTAATTAAAGCAGACTCATAGCGACAAGACACCCCATCCGCAGGACACTAGGACATTCCATCCTCTGGATTTTCCATCATAGTCTGATCCTATTTGTGTACCTCATACGTTATAATTAATGTGCAGTGTAAAATCGGTGATGCTATTAATGTTTCTCTTAAAATGTTTACAAGCAAACAATGGAACTCTTACTGCACTATCTAATCAAAAGTATCTCGACACACCTATGAAATGCAGAAATGACTACTAGACGTCATGAGATGTAATAGGAGGGGTAGGGGGGAGGGAGGGTATTGTGTTGACAGTAGAGAAACAGTAACAGCAGAGTGGGGTGGTCAGAAGAAAATACTGACTTGGAACGTGGAATTCTCACTGGATGTCACCTGAATAACAAATCTATAAAAAATATTCCTACTCTTCTAAAAGGGCGCACATCAACTGTTTGTAATGTGATTGTGAAGTGGAAACTTGATGGAATAACTACTGCTAAATCGAGATCAGGCAGACCTTATGTACTGACAGATAGAAAACGTAGAGCATTGCCGAGGGTGGTTGTAAAAAATCTTGTGAAATCAGCAGAACGTATTGGTAAATTAAGGCGGAGCCTTTGACAAACCCCTGTGGTTATTAGAATGATCTTAATTGGTTGGACTGCTCGATAATTGGATCACTCTCTATGAATTCATGAGTAATTTATTAAAAAATCTGTCATGCAACAGATAACTAACAGAACAATGGTGGCTCAAGAAAACATGATATATCGATACTGTACCTCATGCGAAATAACAAACAAACTTAGGCAAAGATTGGATGATTCGGGTAATTGCAAAAAGACCTTAATCGGTACATGACTTACGGGAAGGTAACTCCACAGTGGCCATCCAGTGAGTGCCTGAATATATGAGAAGAACTGAAGAACTATACATACAACTAGTACTTTCGATTCAGTCGTAAACAAGCTTTCAACTACTCGCGAAGGTATTGTATTCTGAAGTGAAGCCAATTCTAACACCGTACCTACAGACACGCAATAATTCTCATGCCATGCTCACCTAGGCTGCAATCTCTCACCATGTTCAGCCCTCAGATGCTTAGAGCATAGTGCGCACCATTATTTGCCACAAACTGCAGCATATCAGCTCTGCTCAATGGTTCAAATGGCTCTGAGCACTATGGGACTTAACATCTATGGCCATCAGTCCCCTAGAACTTAGAACTACTTAAACCTAATTAACCTAAGGACATCACACAACACCCAGCCATCACGAGGCAGAGAAAATCCCTGACCTCGCCGGGAATCGAACCCGGGAACCCGGACGTGGGAAGCGAGAACGCTACCGCGCGACCACGAGATGCGGGCTATCAGCTCTGCCTCAAAAAAATGGTTCAAATGTCTCTGAGCACTATGGGACTTATCTTCTAAGGTCATCAGTCCCCTAGAACTTAGAACTACTTAAACCTAACTAACCTATGGACATCACACACATCCATGCCCGAGGCAGGATTCGAATCTGCGACCGTAGCGGTCGCGCGGTTCCAAACTGTAGCGCCTAGAACCTCTCGGCCACTCCGGCCGGCAGCTCTGCCTCAGATCTCCAGATGTAGTCTCCAAGTCAATTGCTTCATTTTCGACTAGAAATCTCCTTCATCGTGATCCAAACCGAAGTCTGTTCTACCGGTTTTCAAAGTGAAGTAATCTCCGTTCTAAATCTGCACAATTCTCATGTGCCAGTGAGAATGGCTCTGCAAAGTGCTGGCTAATGCTATACTTAACAAGTCAACAAAATCCCCTCTATTTGAACGTGTGCAATATTAACCAATTAACCTAGACTCGCAGTGCATAAAAAACACTGAGCCACTCTCCCACTCTTCAGCCGGTTCTGTGTTTTAGCCAGTGTGCGAAAATTGGCATCTTGCCTTCCTCTGCTATTTGTTAGCCAATGAGTAGGCCTCTTACAATTTTTCGGGCCAAACGTCATCCAACTCACGTAAAATGGCAACACTGAGTTAGCCCTCTCCTCTTTAAAAAGAAAGGAACTTCTGTTCACAGAGCAGGTAAACTGCTCATCACGGCATGCCAAGATGTTTGTCACTGACTACCCAGCATTCCTGGAAGGCAACGTCTAGGCGCAAAACGAAGTTCCTTTGAAGTTGGTTCTACCTAGATATCCCTGCTGATAAAAACTGCAACTCTCCGTTAGTGCAGGTGTTCATCACAACATGTTAGCTACCACAGTGATTTAAGAAATGCAAAGCATTATGCGAAAGTGGCAGGAAGCTGGAAGGCGATTGGCAGCCCTGACAGTGGCGTGGTCAACAATCCGTACCTGCCTTCAGCGGTCGTTGCGGCTTGCGCTGCCCTCTGAAAAGGCAGGCTGCATCTCTCAGTGTGGTCGTCCCTAACATTGGGCCGCTGGCCTGACCCGCCCGGCTTGGCTCATCACACACTCACACTCACTCAACTGAGCTACAGAGAAATCAACGTGCATAACCTCGACTGGTATAAGAAGAAATTAATATAGTGGTAGACGGCTTCTTCTGGCAATCACTGGTGTTATTCATGGCAATCGTATTTTACTAACCATCAGGAATTAAGTCAATACACTGGGTGGTTATAATTAAACTTTACCTACTTGACACGTTATAATACGGAAACTAATTACCAGCCTTGGTAGTCTTTATGTCCAGAGTATGGGGTGCATGATTTCCGCGCGTCACAGCCGCACCGTCCAGTTCCAACTATGGCCACCAGGTGGCGTCAGTATGATTCGCAGTCTCACACACCTGACCACTCGGAGTGCATTTGTTGACGAGTCAACATAAGCGTGGACAAAAGGTTCAAAATGGTTCAAATGGCTCTGAGCACTATGGGACTTAACATCGGTGGTCATCAGTCCCCTAGAACTTAGAACTACTTAAACCTAGCTAACCTCAGGACATCACACACATCCATGCCCGAGGCAGGATTCGAACCTGCGACCATAGCGGTCGCGCGGTTCCAGACTGAAGCGCCTAGAACCGCACGGCCACATGGTCCGGCGTGGACAAAAGGAGCAGGGCATTATTGGTAAAGCTCTATTATCAAAACAACAGTAATGCTGCAGCTGAACTTCGAGAATATCGCTGGTTGAAAGGATTTCGGAAGGGTCCTTTTTCTCCACCTGCTGTGCGGAGCATGACCAAGAAGTTCGAGTCAACTGGAGAACTGGGCGTCGCTCCGGGAAGAGGCCGACGACCGATTGCACCACAGGTGGTTGATCAAATCGCTGTTGCTATGTCAGACAACGCTGCGCGCAATTCCCGATCGTTAGGCAGTGCGCGTGCTGTGTCTGGACAGTTAAACATCCCGTGATCCACTGTACGGAAGATGCTTCGAACCATTCTCAATTGGTATCCGTACAAGATCCATATCGTACAGCAGTTTGCACCACAGGACGCACAACGACGTCTTGACTTCGCTCTCCGCTTTCTCGCAATGATTGAAGTTTGCGAGGGCTCGCCCTGGACCATCCTATGGACAGATGAAGCTCAGTTTTCTCTGACGGGTGAGGTGAACACAGAGAATTGCCAAGTGTGGGGATCTTCACCTGCAGTCACTGTGCATGAAGTTCGTCTGTATGGTGAACGTACACCATGTGGTGTGGCTTCACGGCTACGTTCATCATTGGGCCATTATTTTTTGAACAGGTTGGCGCTCAAGGACCACAGACGTGCAGTGTCACTGACCAGCGTTACTGCGATATGCTTCGCCAGTATGTCATACGCGCCCTACATGAGAGAGACGCAGTGAACTCAGCGAGATGGGGCCCCATCGTACATCGCTCGTGAAGTTCCTCTGCTTCTCCGAAACACATTTGGCCGGCACGATCACCTGATCTCACTCCCTGTGATTTCTGGTTGTGAGGCTACCTGAACATTCACACATGTGCTGATCTGAAGCTCAGCATATCAAAAGCGGTAGCCAGCATACCTACGGACACGCTTTGTTCTGCTGTGCAGAATGCAATCCTGCGCTTTCGGACTCTGGACACTGATGGGCGCCATATTGAGCTCCTTTTGTAGCTGTAATGGTACCGCTATGTAATGGTATGATATACCGTATCAGCACATTACAAGTGTTACAATTGAATTGATTCTGCATTATTTCTCTTCCCCTGGTCTTTGGTCTTAATGCTACTAAGTTTACTCCTCGTACGATAATTAGTTTCCGCTTTATAACGTGCTAAATAGGGAAGGTTTAATTATAACCACTATGTAGTAATGATTATAAATCAAATTATGATTGGTACATGAAATGTGCCAGTCTGGCAACAGGCTGCCGCGAATCAGAATCACAACTGATTTCAAAAGTGCTACCATCAGTCCAGTCAGCGTGTAGGAAGTTAATAAGAGTGTGAACCAGTGATCGAGCAGCTTCTCTTAAATCAGACGTTTCTATGGTTAATGCTCAGTGACAATTGACGTGGTGTAAAGAGCGATGCCATTGGATATGGATGACCAGAAACGAGTGATTTGGAACAATGAATCATGCTATACCCTGCAGCAATCCGATGGAAGGATTTGGGTTTGGCGAATGCCTGGAGAACGTTACCAACCATCATCTGTAATGCCAGCTGTGAAGTACAGAGGAAGTGGCCGTTACAGTATTTGAGTGTAGTCTCCTTATTGTGCTTAAGAGAAAGCTAAATGTGAGAGGATATGAATACATTTTACAGCATTATATACTGTGCACAGTAGATGAACAATTCGGAGATGATAATTATATCAACTTGACAGTGCGCCCCGTCATAAGCAGCGTCTGTGAGGAAGTGATTCGTGAACAACAGCGTTCCATAAATGGACTTGCCTGCCCAGAGTTCCGACCTGAACTCAGTGGAACACCTTTACGATGAATTATAACGTCAAACCCCTCCACACCCCTGGGTCCGGCATCACCGCCTTCTCTGGTTTTTCTGTTGATCCATCGTGGACAGGGAACATCAGCTGGTCAAGTAACTGTCAGCATCAATGAAATTAGCCAACAGTCGTGTGACTGAGACTTATTTTATTTTAATTTGACTACCAGTTTCGGCATTCCACGATGCCATCTTCAGGCCCTATATGCATCTCTCAAAATAAACGATACTGTCATACAGTGCCATATATTTCCGGATGTCGTGAACTCAAACCGTTTCACAAGTGCTTCAGTCGAATATTTGATAGCAAGTTGTTATCAAGTCTTCGAATGAAGCACTTGTGAAACGGTATGAGTTCCCGACATCCAGGAATATATGACACTGTACGACAATATGTTTATTCTGAGAGATGCATATGGGGCGTGAAGATGACACTGTGGAAAGCCGAAACTGATAGCCAAAATAGAATAAAATAACATCTCAGTAACACGGCTGCTGGCGAATTTAATTGATTTGGACAATTCTCTGGTTTCAGCCGTTTAGGAAGAATCGGCTGCCATTCCTCCACAGACATTCAGAGACCTCGTTGAGAGTGTCCTCAGCAGAGCTGAAGCCATCATGAAAGTGAAAGATAGACACACCCCATAATAATGGCCGCTGCAAGGTGTCCAAATACTTTTGATCAGATAATATACATTGAGAAGCATAGCATGTTAATATAATTTAACATTGTGGCAAATTAATATACATTTGATGAACGAACTATACAACTAACATTTAACAGCCTGCAAGATGCGACAATAGCTTGCAACACTATTTCATTTGACTTCCCATTGTTGAGGAAACGTCTCTAAATCAGTTACAGTAGTTACGATGGAAAATTGTGAGTTAAGTAGGATATCAAGGACTGACAGAATATGTCACATTAAAAAATGGTTATGATTGGCTTCTACAATCTCAGTCATTAGAATATAAATTACAAGGTCTGACTTCACCGGACGAAAATTCAGGCCACGTGCACTCTCGGGTGTACTGTACGAATTAAAGAAGTTTACAACATTTTAACGTCCGCAGACGTGAATAAAAGACATGTGGGCGCGGAAAAGGGACATTCCGGCGTGAACAGCGAATAGCATATTTCTTATCTGCGGAGAACTCTAGTTATTACGAAACAATGAACTTAAGAACATTAAGGATCACTATAGAAACGTTTGACAGTAAACCGTTTCGTTGGACACAAGTAGTGGCAGCGGCTGTGAAGAAATTCAGTCTTCGCTATTAGATATCACCGCAAAATACAAAGACATTTATTAACAAAAGTGTTCATAGCTCTACTTAACGGTACTAATTTTTCCCCCTGCTTGAGTTAGATAATTGAGTCCGTTTCCTCCCCCTTTCAGTGACATCTAGACAATGTAAGGTTATCCCTGTAACGCGCCCTAAACGGTTTTCCTATAATGCTTTTTACCCGAAAAATATCGAATGCACAATTTTCGAATAAAGGGCCCCTGCAGTGGGATAGTAAGTTTGAGACACACTGTATATTGACACAAACAGTGCTGACAAAGACTTAAATAATTTTTCCCAGACAATGATCATGTAATATATTCTCATTTTCAGTTCTCAAAGGTATTCGTTCTTTCAATCGTTATGAGCTAAATCGAGACAAGTTATCTACAATTTGGAAGAAAATTATCATCACAGCCACTCAGTTTAAAACTACTGCCACGGAAAGCCAAATTCTGCGCATTCTTTACACTTAAAAAGTCTTTTAAACGTTGATTTCCTGCGGTGTTTTTCTTTTTCTTTGAAGATATCCTTTTCTTTAAATACGTGCTGCATAGTGTTGCATTTATTCTGGCATGTTATTAACCAGTGCCGCATTTACGAACGTTGTAGTAAATGTGGCGGTGTACATCGGTCAACTAACTACATAGTTTCTGTTTTAAAGCAGAGAGAGCAATCTAATTAGGGATAGAACTGTTGCATAGTGGTTAGGAAACGCAAAGCAACGTGTATGCTAAAATCTATAATATCTCATTTAGATACTCTGGAGTGAAAGTAGTGCAAATACCTATGCAGATGTGGTGGTAGGCCCTCTGTATACAGGATGAATCTGGACAAAATTGCGGAGGTTGTTCCGTGATATTTTCTGACAAGGGAAGTGCGTGACTTCAAACGCTCTGAGCTACACGAAAATGTGCTTAGAATATAGATCGCTCATCCTAAGAACAGTAGTATGAGCCATTTGCATGCAAAACTGCGCGTCTTACCGCGAGAGACATTCAGATCATTAATTCAGTGTCTAAGAGAGGAACTTTGGTAATGAAACAAAACATCGATATAATAGGACCAAAACATACATATACAAGTATTTCAACGTCGTGACTTGTTGCTATTTCTCCTCCTACCTAAAATAGTTACGCTGACTGAATAACAAACTATTTCTAATGTCGTAACAGTGTTGCACAGCTATTCAGTCTTCACAGTGCACGTGTAGGATTTCAATGAAATCGGTAAAGAAAAATTATGCACTTCACTTGAAACATCCCCTTTGCAAAATTAATGAATTGCTGTGCTGATAAACCTCTTACGTTATTTGATTTTCAAACAGCTGAGCAAAACTGAACGTACTCAGACATTTCTCTCTTTACTTATTCTGATCATCACTAAACTGACACACAATATTCTTTTAGCGCAACGCAGTCTGACTTTTAATAATCCCTACAAAAGAATGGCCCTGACTAACAATAACCTAACCTTTCATGAATCACTTACCTCACAAAAATCTTCGTTACTCAAACTACTGCAATGCAGCGTGCACCCATGCTGCCAGCTGAATAAAAGATTCTAACTACTGAAGGTACTAACTACTGATAGGCATAGCTTGCAAATGAAAGATTTTGATAGAGAACAAACAATGTATTTACCTTAATAATGTTCAAAAGTAATCTCATATATATATATATATATATATATATATATATATATATATATATATATATATATATATATCAGTTCATGATATCCAGTATTACAAATTTACTCTTTCTGATGGACACACGTCCAGGTCGTCCGCTCTCAAAATTCTGCCATCTCTCTCCCCACATCCACCACTGCTGGCGGCTCACCTCCAACTGCGCAACGCTACGCACTGTTCACATCCAACTGCCCAACACTACAACAGCAAATATTCCAACAATTCAAACCAGCTACAGACTTCACACAGCACAGTCAGTGATTTTCATATAGAGCGCTGCGTGGCGTTGCCAACCCAAAAACCTACTTACACACTACTTATACACTAATCCTACGACTTTAATATCAATCAGTCACAGCTGAACACGGTTAATTGGTACAGAAACCGGGGTCTTATAGGGATAGGAAATGGAACGATCACACAGGCTGAGTCGTAGGTATAGCAGGTGGCACACTTCGGTTCATTGGTAGAACACTAGGGAAATGCAAACAGTCAACAAAGGACATTGCTAGCAAATCATTCGTACGACCTATCCTACAGCACTGCAGAAGTGTTCGGATCTCGAACCAAATAGGACTAGCAGAGAACATTTATGGAACCGGTATAGAGAGAAAATCAGTACAAATGGTCACAGCTTTATTTGACCTGTGGAAGAGTGTCGACGGAGGACGGAGAGCTGAAAAAACTGAAATGGCACACTCTTGAGAGACAGACGTCAACTGTGCCGAAAAGTTTACTTATAAAATTTCAAGAACCAGCTTTAAACGGTGATTGTAGGAATATACTACAATCCTTTACTTATTGCTCTCGTAGCAATCGTGAGGAAAACAGCTTAATTACAGCATGCACTGAGGCACTGAAACAGCCATTCTTCACGCGCTCCAAGAGTGAACGGAACAGGAAGAAACCCTAATAACTGGTGCGATGGGAGGTAGAAGTAGAAAGTAAAGTGTAACAGAACACTATGCACATCTGACTAAAGTCATTGCGTTCACATTCAACATCACTTCTGCAATCTAGCAGTCCCGTACGAAGATCCACAATTAATACATTAATGGCCATTAAAATTGCTACACCAAGAAGAAATGCAGATGATAAATGGTTATTCACTGGAAAAATATATTATACTAGAACTGACATGTGATTACATTTTCACACAATTTGGGTGCATAGATCCTGAGAAATCAGTACCCAGAACAACCACCTCTGGCCGTAATAACCGCCTTGATACTCCTGGGCATTGAGTCAAATAGAGCTTGGATGGCGTGTACAGGTACAGCTGCCCATGCAGCTTCAACACGATACCACAGTTCATCAAGAGTAGTGACTAGCGTATTGTGACGAACCAGTTGCTCGGCCACCATTGACCAGACGTTTTCAGTTGGTGAGAGATCTGGAGAATATGATGGCCAGGGCAGCAGTCGAACATTTTCTGTGTCCAGAAAGGCCCGTACAGGACCTGAAACATGTGGACGTGCATTATCCTGCTGAAATGTAAGGTTTCGCAGGGATCGAATGAAGGGTAGAGCTACGGGTCGTAACACGTCTGAAATGTAACGTCCACTGTTCAAAGTGCCGTCAATGCGAACAAGAGGTGACCGAGACGTGTAACCAATGGCACCCCATACCATCATGCCGGGTGATACGCCAGTATGGCGATGAGGAATACACGCTTGCAATGTGCGTTCACCGCGATGTCGCCAAACACGGATGCGACCATCATGACACTGTAAACAGAACCTGGATTCATACGAAAAAATGACGTTTTGCCACTCGTGCACCCCGGTTCGTCGTTGAGTACACCATCGCAGCCGCTCCTGTCTGTGATGCAGCGTCAGGGGTAACCGCAGCCATGGTCTCCGAGCTGACAATCCATGCTGCTGCAAACGTCGTCGAACTGTTCGTGCAGATGGTTGTTGTCTTGCAAACGTCCCCACCAGTTGACTCAGGGATCGAGACGTGACTGCATTATCAGTTACAACCATGCGGATAAGATGCCTGTCATCTCGACTGCTAGTGATACGAGGCCGTTTGGATCCAGCACGACGTTCCGTATTACCATCCTGAATCCACTGATTCCATATTCTGCTAACAGTCATTGGATCTCGACCAACGCGAGCAGCAATATCGCGATACGATAAACCACAATCGCGATAGGCTACAATCCACCCTTTATCAAAGTCTGAAACGTGATGGTACGCATTTCTCCTCCTTACACGAGGCATCACAACAACGTTTCGCGAGACAACGCCGGTCAACTGCTGTTTATGTATGGTAAATTGGTTGGAAACTTTCGTCATGTCAGCACGTTGTAGGTGTCGCCACCGGCGCCAACCTTGTGTGAATGTTCTGAAAAGATAATCTTTTGCATATCACAGCGTCTTCTTCCTGTCGGTTAAATTTCGCGTCTGTAGCACGTCATCTTCGTGGTGTAGCAATTTTAATGGCCAGTAGAGTAAGTTTTCAAACGACGAATTTTGCTTTGTCAATGCCATAACCTGCCTTTTGCCAAGCATACTGTAACGTAGGCGTGTACTGTGGTGCGGAAAATTGATTGATGATAACGATAATGTAATTTTAAATGCAGTTTTTCACATTGTAGTTTTAGTAAATCAACGGTTTTCCCATGTAGACCTTATATTTACTAAAGATGTGTACATTCAGAAATCGGCAATACGAGGTCTGTGCCGCGCGGGATTAGCCGAGCGATCTCAGGCGCTTACAGTCATGGACTGTGCTGCTGGTCCCGGCGGAGATTCGAGTCCTCCCTCGGGCATGGGTGTGTGTGTTTGTCCTTAGGATAATTTAGGTTAAGTAGTGTGGCTTAGGGACTGGTGACCTTAGCAGTTAAGTCCCATATGATTTCACACACATTTGAAGTCTGTTCAAATAATTCCGAAACTTCGTCCACAAAATTTTTCTATGCTTTCCTTTTAGCTTATTGTGCATGGTCCCCTTCGAAATACTTTTCTCCACGACTGATACACACACCACTGCCAAAGCCGCTTCCATTTCCGGAACCAGTCTTGTTATGTCTATTGCTGGGTCGCCGGGAGAACCGTCTGCGAATTTTCTTTTGTCTCGTCTATCGTTGCAAATCTTCACCCTTTCAAATTAGTTGTCAACTTCGGAAATCCACGGGGGCCAGGTCTGGAGAGTACGGAGGAAGAGACAGCTCAGTGACTTGGTTTTTTGTGCAATAGCCATGCAACAACAGGGATGAACGTGCGAGTGCATTATCGTGATGCAGGAGCCATGAGTTGTCTCGCCACGTTCCACGCCGTTCCCATCGCACTTTTTCTCGCAGGCATCTCAACACGCTCCGACAGTACCATCGATTACAGTTTGTCCCTGTGACTCGAATTCATGATGAACTAACATTTCTAAGTCAAAGAACACTATCAACATGGCTTTGACATTTGACCTACCCTGACGAGGTATTTTTTGTTTTTTTTTTGTTTTTTTCTTGTCTCGGAGGACCTTTCCCGACCCATTGTGAAGACTGAACCTTGGTCTCAACATCATAACCGTAGAGCCACGTCTCTCACCAGTTATGATTTTCTTAAGGAACATCTCGTTCTCATTTCCGCGATCCAAAAGCTCTTCACACGTTGTTAGTCTGGATTCATGAGCCGTGGAAAGAACTTGGCGGCTACACGATCCATTCCAAGACGCTGTGTCAGGATTTCATGACATGATCCGACTGAAAGGTTAAATTCT
Source organism: Schistocerca serialis cubense (assembly GCF_023864345.2). Classification (NCBI taxonomy): domain Eukaryota; kingdom Metazoa; phylum Arthropoda; class Insecta; order Orthoptera; family Acrididae; genus Schistocerca; species Schistocerca serialis. The sequence goes on from NC_064638.1 coordinate 776,669,502, forward strand.
TCTGCAGTCTCTCGGAATTAAGTCTTCGATTGGGACGCACAATTTCGTTGCCACTCCTGACATGAGTGTAATCGGTAGACGTCGAAGGGTGTCCTGAACGAGCGTCATTTTAACTTCCGTCCGGCCATTTTTAAACAGTATGAAGCATTCGTAACACCGAGTACGGCTTAAGCACTCCTCACCGTAGGCTTCCTGCATCATTTGGTTTATCTCTGTAAAGGTTGTCTTGAGTTCACGCAAAATATAATGCAGACGCGTTGCTCCTCTAACTCTGCTATCTCGACACTCGCAAATTGCACGACACAACGTTCTACTCAATACAGCACTGAACAATAACTAACAGTAATACAACAATGAAACTCCCGGCAGTTACACGTTAAAAACAGACGTGTACAGAGATGCCAACCGCATTTCGCTCCAACACACCATTGGTGCGAAATCATGAATGTTACAGAATTTTCTGAATAGACCTCGTGTTTTGTTGTCTTCGGTGTGTTTTTGATATAATATACCGATATTTTGTTTCTTCACGTTGCTGAAGTTCCTCTCTCAGATCCTGAACAGCAGAGCATTTAAATGTCCCTCATGGTATGAAGCGCAATTTTGCATGCGAATGACTCATACCACATTTTTGTGATAACCCGTTTATGTTCTAAGCACGTTTTCATGTGATTCTGAGCTGTCGATGACGCGCACTTCCCTTGCGAATTATCTGGTCTGACGGACCGGTGTTCTCCAACGGCTCGTTGCAGAGAAATAGTTTTTCGTGTGATTCACTACCCCTGTCTTTATTGGACAGAAAATATCTGCACAATGGTGCAAATGTCGACGGTAAGTACCGATATGGAGCTCGTGAGAGGGTTCACTGAATGCAATGCAAGCGCGGCCCTGCACGCTACGTTGGGCTGCTCCCGGCAACCACATCACAGAACGGCATCTGAGAGATCTGTGTTATACGTATTGGTAATTGCGCATCACAGGCATTTTCATTATTGCGAACTTATTCTAATAGGAACATTACTGAATTGGGCAAAAAACCGAATAAATCATAATTGCCTTATTGCTCGGCCTATGATTTACCGGAGACCGCGAGTTACTTATATCAGAAATACTCAGATAATATACCGAACAATTTTCGAAATTTTTCTCGGTGGATTTCAGGTTCACATTATATACACTACTGGCCATTAAAATTGCTACACCAAGAAGAAATGCAGATGATAAACGGATATTCATTGGACAAATATGTTATACTAGATCTGACATATGATTACATTTCCACGCAAAAAAATGGTTCAAGTGGCTCTGAGCACTATGGGACTTAACTTCTAAGGTCATCAGTCCCCTAGAACTTAGAACTACTTAAACCTAACTAACCTAAGGACATCACACACATCCATGTCCGAGGCAGGATTCGAACCTTCGACCGTAGCGGTCGTGCGATTCCTGACTGTAGCGCCTAAAACCGCTCTGCCATTTTCAAGCAATTTGGGTGCATAGATTCTAAGAAATCACTACCCAGAATAACCACCTCTGGCCCTAATAACGTCCTTAATACGCCTGGGCATTGAGTCAAACAGAGCTTGGATGGCGTGTACAGGTACAACTTCTCATGCAGCTTCAACACCATACCACAATTCATCAAGAGTATTGGCGTATTGTAACGAGCCAATATCTCGGCCACCATTGACCAGACGTTTTCAGTTGGTGAGAGATCTGGAGAATTTGATGCCCAGGGCAACCGTCGAACATTTTCTGTGTCCAGAAAGGCCCGTACAGAACCTGTAACATGCGGTCGTGCATTATCCTGCTGAAGTGTAGGGTTTCGCAGGGATCGACTGAAGGGTAGAACCACGGGTCGTAACACATCTAAATTGTAACGTCCACTGTTCAAAGTGCCGTCAATGCTAACAAGAGGTGACCGAGACGTGTAACCAATGGCACCCCATACCATCACGCCGGGCGATACGCCAGTTTGGCGATGACGAATACACGCTTCAAATGTGCGTTCACCGCGATGTCACCAAACACGGATGCGACCATCTTGATGCTGTAAACAGAACCTGGATTCATACCAAAAAATGACGTTTTGCAATTCGTGCACCCAGGTTCGTCGTTGAGTACACCATCGCAGGCGCTCCCGGTGATGCAGCGTCAAGGGTAACCGCAGCCATGGTCTCCGAGCTGATAGTCAATGCTGCTGCATACGTCGTCGAACTGTTCGTGCAGATGGTTGTTGTCTTGCAAACGCCCCCATTTGTTGACTCAGGGATCGAGACGTGGCTGCACGATACGTTACAGCCATGCGGATAAGACGCCTGTCGTCTCGACTGCTAGTGATACGAGGCCGTCGGGATCCAGCACGGCGTTCCGTATTACCCTCCTGAAAAACTCGATTCCATGTTCTGCTAACATTCACTGGATCTCGACCAACGCGAGCAGCAATGTCGCTATACGATAAACCGCAAGAGCGATAGGCTACAATCCGACCTTTATCAAAGTCGGAAACGTGATGGTACGCATTTCTCCACCTTACACGATGCATCACAACAACATTTCACCAGGCAACGCCGGTCAACTGCTGTTTGTGTATGAGAAATCGGTTGGAAACTTTCGTCATGTCAGTACGTTGTAGGTGTCGCCACCGGCGCCAACCCTGTTTGAATGCTCTGAAAAGCTAATCATTTGCATATCACAGCATCTTCTTCCTGTCGGTTATATTTCACGTCTGTAGCACGTCATCTTCGTGGTGTAGCAATTTTAATGGCCAGTAATGTAGTTCTCACCCTCAGTGTTATATACGAGGGGGTACCCAAAAGAAACCGAGTTTTTACTCATTCACATTTTAAGGACAAACCTTCGACCCTCTTCGAAGTACTCTCCGCTTGCACTAACAAACTTGTCTGATCTTTTATTCCATTTTCCAAAATATTGCGTAAATTCATCTTTTGTGATGCTTGACAGCACCTCCGCTGTTTTTATCTTCACCTAAGCAACACAGGCAAAGCGCTTTCCTTTCAAGTCTCTTTTCATTTTAGGAAACAAAAAAAGTCATACCGGGCAAGGTCGGGTCAGTATGAGGGGTGAGGAACACGGGTCATACCATTTTTGCTGAAGAATTGCACAGACAGCGCTGCGTGGGCATTCTTATGACGAGAAAAGCAATCACTCGACTGCCACGAAAAGAGCCGCTTCCGCCGCAAAGTGTTGCGCATTCTTTTCGAAACTTTCAAGTAGAAAGCCTGGTTAACAGTCTGAACCTCTGGAACAAACTCTTAATGGCCGACTCCTCTCACATCGAAAACACCTGACGAGCTTCCTTGGGGCGAGGCGAACTTGAAATCTTCCACTGGCTTGATTGTTGCTTTGATTCAGGATCGTAAGCGTAGTACCAAGTTTCGTCGCCTGTGATAATTTTTTAAGAAAAATTTGGATCATTTCGGGACTCTTCTTTCAAAGCACAGCATGCTTCCACGCGACCTTGTTTTTGTTCGGCAGTCAGCAGTTAGGGCACAAATTTGACAGCCACCCTTTTCATTCCCATATCTTCCGTTACGCTTTACTGCACTGAATTCCAAGTCACTCCCGACAGATCCACAATTTCTTCAGTGGGCCGTCGTCGATCTTCGTTGATGGCTGCACGAGTGTTTTCAACATTTTCACGTGCCAGCGGTGGAAGGATGATCAGAACGAACTTCGTCATCAATTGACGTTTCACCATTTTTGAAACGGGAAAAGTACTCAAACACTTGAGTTTTCCCCACAACATTGCCCTCGTACACAGTTTTAAACATTTCAAGAGTTTCTGTTCCATTTTTTCCGAGAAAAAAAGCAGTATTTAACCGCTGCATGCTGCTCACGAAAAAAAGTCATTAAAGAAACAACAATCACACAAAACAGTTATCACTATAAACTCTACCGAAACTAGTCCTGACCTTGTTCAGAGACGGCACTCGGTCTAATGACTCTGGAATGTTCGCTGTATGCTCTCCTAGCGGCAAAACGCGGTACTGCAAAAGCTCTGTCCACCAAAAAAATTAGTTTGGCTTCTTTTGGGTACCTCGATGTATCGAATACTAGATCATTTCCTTCCATCACCAACCTGTTCGTCAACAAGAACAATGGAGAGACTTCTACTGACGTTAAAGTAATCTCTGACGTGCCACAGGGGAATGTTATGGGACCATTGCTTTTCACAATATATATAAATGAGCTAGTAGATAGTGCCGGAAGTTCCATGCGGCTTTTCGCGGATGATGCTGTAGTATACAGAGAAGTTGCAGCATTACAAAATTGCAGCGAAATGCAAGGAAATCTGCAGCGGATGGACACTTGGTTCAGGGAGTGGCAACTGACATAGACAAATGTAATGTATTGCGAATACATAGAAAGAAGGATCCTTTATTGTATGATTATATGATAGCGGAACAAACACTGGTAGCAGTACCTACTGTAAAATATCTGGGCGTATGCGTACGGAGCGGTTAGAAGTGGAATGATCATATAAAAGTAATTGTTGGTAAGGCGGGTGCCAGTTTGAGATTCATTGGGAGAGTGCTTAGAAAATGTAGTCCATCAACAAAGGAGGTGGCTTACAAAACACTCGTTCGACCTATACTTGAGTATTGCTCATCAGTGGGGGATCCGTACCAGGTCGGGTTGACAGAGGAGATAGAGAGGATCCAAAGAGGAGCGGCGCTTTTCATCACAGGGTTATTTGGTAAGCGTTACGGAGATGTTTGGCAAACTCAAGTGGCGGATTCTGCAAGAGAGGCGCTCTGCATCGCAGTATACCTTGCTGTCCAGGTTTAGAGAGGGTGCGTTTCTGGATGAGGTATCGAATATATTGCTTTCCCCTTCTTATACCTCCCGAGGAGATCACGAATGTAAAATTAGAGAGATTCGAGCGCGCACGGAGGCTTTCCGGCAGTCGTTCTTCACGCGAACCATACGAGACTGGAACAGGAAAGGGAGGTAATGACAGTGGCTCGTAAAGTGCCCTCCGCCACACACCGTTGGGTGGCTTGTGGAGTATAAATGTAGATGTAGAAGAAGGTTTCAGTTCTCCCATTGGTACTTCAGGACATCTTCCCAGATAAACAATTACAGCAAGAGTCAGTCGATTCAGCTCTGGGTTGTGGCGGACACAAATAACTACAAATGACACTCTGTTTCTAGACATGACGATCTGCAAAGTTTTACTCCGAGACCACTCTATAGATAATCCAGCAGACGGTTGCAGCCTGAGGATGTTCGAGCACTCCCCTGGATAGGTGACCATATGGAGGTAAATACGGACTGCCCTGTAAGTCATGTGACTTTCTAACAAATGTGCCAACAAGCAGCTCATAGAAAACACATGCCGCTTGAATTATACATCATGGGACAGTTATTTATTGAACACGATTGAGATGCTGTTGTTGTTGTGGTCTTCAGTCCTGAGACTGGTTTGATGCAGCTCTCCATGCTACTCTATCCTGTGCAAGCTTCTTCATCTCCCAGTACCTACCACAACCTACATCCTTCTGAATCTGCTTAGTGTACTCATCTCTTGGTCTCCCTCTGCAATTTTTACCCTCCACGCTGCCCTCCAATACTAAATTGGTGATCCCTCGATGTCTCAGAACATGTCCTACCAACCGATCCCTTCTTCTAGTCAAGTTGTGCCACAAGCTCCTCTTCTCCCCAATTCTGTTCAATACCTCCTCATTAGTTATGTGATCTACCCATCTAATCTTCTGCATTCTTCTGTAGCACCATATTTCGAAAGCTTATATTCTCTTCTTGTATAAACTATGTATCGTCCACGTTTCACTTCCATACATAGCTACACTCCATACAAATACTTTCAGAAACGACTTCCTGACATTTAAATCTATACTCGATGTTAACAAATTTCTCTTCTTCGGAAACGCTTTCCTTGCCATTGCCAGTCTACATTTTATATCTTCTCTACTTCGACCATTATTTTGCTCCCCAAATAGCAAAACTCCTTTACTACTTTAAGTGTCTCATTTCCTAATCTAATTCCCTCAGCGTCACCCGACTTAATTCGACTACATTCCATTACCCTCGTTTTGCTTTTGTTGATGTTCATCTTATATCATCCTTTCAAGACACTGTCCATTCCATTCAACTGCTCTTCCAAGTCCTTTGCTGTCTCTGACAGAATTACAATCTCATCAGCGAACCTCAAAGTTTTTATTTCTTCTCCATGGATTTTAATACCTACTCCGAACTTTTCTTTTGTTTCCTTTATTGCTTGCTCAATATACAGATTGAATAACATCGGGGAGAGGCTACAACCCTGTCTCACTCCCTTCCCAACCACTGCTTCCCTTTCATACCCCTCGACTCTTATAACTGCCATCTGCTTTCTGTAGAAATTGTAAATAGCCTTTTGCTCCATGTATTTTACCCCTGCCACCTTTAGAATTTGAAAGAGGGTATTCCAGTCAACATTGTCAAAAGCTTTCTCCAAGTCTACAAATGCTAGAAACGAAGGTTTGCCTTTTCTTAATCTAGCTTCTAAGATAAGTCGTTGGGTCAGTATTGCCTCACGTGTTCCCATATTTCTACGGAATCCAAACTGATCTCCCCCGAGGTCGGCTTCTACCAGTTTTTCCATTCGTCTGTAAAGAACTCGCGTTAGTATTTTGCAGCTGTGACTTATTAAACTGATAGTTCGGTAATTTTCAAATCTGTCAACACCTGCTTTCTTTGGGATTGGAATTATTATATTTTTCTTAAAGTCTGAGGGTATTTTGCCTGTCTCATACATCTTGCTCACCATATGGTAGAGTTTTGTCAGGACTGGCTCTCCCAAGGCTATCAGTAGTTCTAATGGAATGTTGTCTACTCCCGGGGCCTTGTTTCGACTCAGGTCTTTCAGTGCTCTGTCAAACTCTCCACGCAGTATCATATCTCCCATTTCATTTTCATCTGCATCCTCTTCCATTTCCATAATATTGTCCTCAAGTACATCGCCCTTGTATAGACCCTCTATATACTCCTTCCACCTTTCTGCTTTCCCTTCTTTGCTTAGAACTGGGTTTCCATCAAAGTTCTTGATATTCATGCAAGTGGTTCTCCTTTCTCCAAAGGTCTCTTTAATTTTCCTGTAGGCAGTATCTGTCTTACCCTAGTGAGATAAGCCTCTACATCCTTACGTTTTTCCTCTAGCCATCCCCACTTAGCCATTTTGCACTTCCTGTCGATATCATTTTTGTGACGTTTGTATTCCATTTTGCCTGCTTCATTTACCGCATTTTTATATGTTCTCCTTTCATCAATTAAATTCAATATTTCTTCTGTTACCCATGGGTTTCTACTAGCCCTCGTCTTTTTGCTTATTCGATCCTCTGCTGCCTTCACTATTTCATCCTTCAGAGCTACCCATTCTTCTTCTACCGTATTTCTTTCCCCCATTCCTGTCAATTGTTCCCTTATGCTCTCCGTGAAACTCTGTACAACCTCTGGTTCTTTCAGTTTATCCAGGTCCCATCTCCTTAAATTCCCACCTTTTTGCAGTTTCTTCAATTTTAATCTACAGGTCATAACCAATAGATTGTGGTCAGAGTCCACATCTGCCCCTCGAAATGTCTTACAATTTAAAACCTGGTTCTAAATCTCTGTCTTACCGTTATGTAATCTATCTGATACCTTTTGGTATTGAGATAGGACAGAGATAAGAAAGAGAATTGTAATCCTTATTTTGGATCACGGCTTTCAGGTTTTCAAGGGAACGCTTGGCCAGCCGTAGCCAACATGGAAGCCTGCTAAAAGAACTCCAAACACAAAACATTTCATCGGTAGTGCCTCTCTAAAGGCGACATCCCAGCACTGATTTCGAGTGATTTAGTGATATCAAATTAGGTGGTCTCGCATATAAGTTGAGTGTCGTATCACTGCACCACAAACAGGTCGTATAAGACACATAATCTTTAGTGCATTATCTGTCAGTAGAACTGATGGACCAGACTAAAAGTAGGGGGCATCATCCTACTTTACAATCGCTACTTAGAAATTATTTATGACAATTCGTACTGAAAGTCCGTGCAGATGGGTCACCATGTTGTAACAAAGTTGACACCCTTTGTATCGGTAATACTATTATCTTGAGGTTTTGTAGGTCTCTCTGTGTTTAATATTACCACGAAATGTTACTAAACAATTTTCCTAGCAAGATTTTAACCTCTGATCAAATATGTAAAATTGGACCGTAATTTCCAAATTTTTCATCACCTTCTGTGTTGTTACCGCCACCTCGCCTCCGTTTGCCCTGTCAACAAGAAACACTTATACTTTCCATTTGATTTTCCTGTACTACACTTTTAATCTAAAGTATCTACTGGGTAATATCATCTCAGTCAGTCACTGAAATTACTGAAGAACTCTTCTGATTCTGACTGTTTTTCGAAAAATACACTTCCTTCGCTGCTGGGTTCTAATTTGCTTGTTTGGTGTTCGTTGCAACTTTTGTGAGAGCTTCACCAATGTTAATATATTTTTGTCGAAAGTGTATTCTGAGTTAGAGTCATACTTATTTAATACTGTAGTAGTGTCAGCATTATATTACGCAAGTTTGTGGTCTTGTGTCATTTTATGATTTTCTGATGTGTCGCTTCTTCGCTTCTTGGGACGATTTCATCTATTAGTGGCTTGATATACGTGACTACTGATCAAATGACGTGGTAGAGACTCAGTACGCTATCTAATCAAAATTAGTGGACATTAATGAACGGTTTGTTCAGTGACTGCTTGAACTAAGCTGAGGACACTTCCAATGAGTTGTCTGAATTTCTGTAGAAGAATGGTAGTCCTCCCTCAAGAGCCAAAATCAGGGAAGTTAGTGATGTGGAACGCTGGGGCGAAGTTGATGATTTAACTTATCGCAAAGATGTTCCATTGGCTTCAGTTCGGGGCTCTGGTCGGCCAGTTCATTTCAGGAGTATTATATCACTGTCTCACAGATGTGTTTAATGACAGGGTGCACTGTCGTGTTGAGACAAGGATTCGTCGTCTCCAAACTGTGATCTGCTGTATGCAGTACACAATGCTACAAAATGTGTTCATCTTCTTCCGCACTCAGTATTTTCCTAAGTGCAGTAAGGGGCAACACACTAACCACGAAAAACACTCAAATGCCGCAACACCACCTCCTCCGGCACTACGTATGATAGCAGGTAACGTTCGTCACGTATTCGCCAAACCAAAACACTTCCGTCTGATTGCCACAGGGCATAGTGTGAGTCATCACTCCAAATCACTTGTTTCGAGTTATCCACTGTCTAGCAGCGTAGTTCTCTAGACTACTTCAAGCGTCACTTAGCAAGGACTACAGAAGTGTGTGGCCAATGAGAAGCTGAGTTCTCCTGGCCGACGGATTCTGCTGTTACTGTTTCTTTACTACCTTCCTGGCAGATCCGCCTCTAGTGACATCTGGTGATCAATTCCGCATTACATGAAGGTATCCAGATGCTTTTGATCAGACAGCATACACGTGACTACCCAATGTCCTAGTACAATGGTGCCTATACCCGGAGGGGGCAAGGGGACTCGCCCCCCCTCCCCCCAACCTATCTCAAGCAAACGAAAAAATATAGTGTAACCAGTTGTTCTTCTTTCAGCAAAATGATTTAAAAGACGGTTTCTAACAGAGTCGGAACTCTAACTTTTTTATTTGTACTTACAAGTAGCCATTAGTCTTCCAAAATAGTGGTGTAGGCCTATGCAGGCTCTTACTGAACTCACCTTAAAATTTCTAATACTTACAAAGGTTCCATGTTAGATGATAAGGGATTTCTAATCAAGTCATTATTTACCCGACGCCTAACCTCTTTTTTGAGTTTAGATGCTTGACGGTGAAATAAGAAACATTAAGTAAGTGTTATTATCGCAGTATTCAAGTAAAAAAGTGTTGTATATAACGACGAGACAACGGTTGTTGAGGCAGCTGTCAAGGTGTTGACGCCAAATTGTGAACAGCTCTCGGCATTTAGTTTACATTTTTTATAAGTTAAAATCACGGCAATAAAACAATAACCAAACAGAAGTGTTGCTTGAAAGGATTGATCAGCTCGTTGAACGTGCTCAGGGACCACAGGTGATTAGACTAGAGATTAGATTAGATTAATACTTGTTCCATATATCATGGATACTATACTTCGTAATGATGTGGAGCGTGTCAGCTTAACAAAAGGTTTCTTTACATTGCCATAATCAAATGGTTTTTTTTTAAATTTTTGTTTGTAAAATAACTAATTCTTTCTAATTTATTTTTAAATATTGGTTGGCTATCTGTCAGACTTTTTATGCTATTTATTAAGTAATCAAAGATTTTTGTAGCAGAATAATTTGCAGCCAAAGTTAGATTTAACCTAAAATAGTGAAGTAGATAGCGCTGATAGCGAAGAAATGATAGCTGGGTTCGAGTCCCAGCCGTCACATAGTTTTCAATTTGTCAGGGATGTAAATTAGCTCCTTTGTTGCATTATGTCAGGATCCTGTATGTCTAACTATCTCCGCGCCAGCGGAGCTTTAGTCTGTTAGCGTAAAAGATAAAAAATCGTGATATTGTAAGCTTGCGCTGTAGCTAACATTCAATGAGACAGAGTTAAAGCATCTACGAGAAAAGTATCGACCGTCCTATTGTACAGAAACAATAATTTTATCATTAAGGATACGATCACCTCTTGGTTTGTCCATTCACTATCGAATGTTGCGTTTCATGAACAGTTACGGGTACAATATAACTAACGCGTTCAATGTCGTTTGAATCATCTGTGATCTGGCAACGGTCGATAGTCGATAGTATGTTTACAATTGTCGACGGAAGTGTGAGTCGATAACTGTTTACACCTGTAGCAGCCACCTGGTATTATTTTGATAGCAAAATGGCAGGGCCAAGTGAACTTTCGAAAGAAGCGATAAAAAGTTTTATGCTAGATCATGGTGGTAAAGTAACAAATCATGAACTCGTAAAATATTTTAAACCATTTCTGACCGATCCGGAAACAAGAGGTATGTTGACATCATTGTGTAGTGTTGTGTCAGGAAAGTGACAGTCGTTTTAATAGTTTATTTACAAATATTTCGTGGAAGTGCTTCTAATTGTACATTAGAATTTGGTAATATGTGAACAGGAATCTGATAATTATCGAATTACCGCATGACAGCAAAATAAACACAGTTAATTTGTTGCGAGAAATGTCGATGTTTAAGGTTATGTTACCGACTGGGCGTGTTCTGTGGTAGTAAACAAAGCTTAAAGTATGTTTCCATGAAATTGTAAGCACTGATGGTGATTCCGGAATGCTACGAAAGAACATTGAATACCAAACGTATTACAAAAGTGTGCTGTAATTCAGTTCCAAAGTGAAATATGCTTGACGTATGATGCAGAAATGCTTCCCACTTCTGTTTTGAAGCTTTGCATGGCACTCATACGAATATTTACCAAAAACGTCTGAAAACTGGACAATGCTGCAAAACATAACTGATAAAGCAGTACATTTTCATTCTTATAACGTATTCTCGTGGTAGTTTACAAAATATGTAGCTTTACACATTGTATAAAAAAGTCAATGTTTGGCTACTGTGTGCCGTCTCTGGTACAAATTTCTAAAGGGGAGCTGTATAGAATGTAGAGTTCCATTTTCAAATGCACATTCACTGCCTCACAATTAACAGCACAACATTCTCTTATGTTACAGTGTGTGTTTTGCCTGTTAAAGAAAGATTGTTGTTGAATCCTTTTGTTTGTGGTCCATTGTTACTGTTTGATTCTCTTCAGTCTCAATTTCATCATGTCCACAATGTCATAATTTTCCGTTCGTCCCCATGACCTGCCAGATAAATCGTTCCTCCATAAGTGCATTGCTCATTACCATTGACTTTTGCGTGTTTATCATTTCTATACTTCATCTGACAATCATTTTTATATGTCCGTTAACATACATTACCAACAAATACATAGAAGTAGCTTTCTGTATTCGTTCTTATTTCGCCTGCCTGATATAAGCTGTCTAGAGTCGTGTGGTGTTGCATGTTTAAGTGCAAAATCTTTATATGTGTAGAGTATAAAGTTTATCGATTTTATTTGGTTTTCTATAGTTATTTATTTTTTAGTAGTGAATATTTCTTATAAATCATAAACTGGAAAACCAGCAACATTCTGTACATTTAGTTGTACTGTTCTTTCTCTTGTACTCACAACAGCAAGAATTTAGCTAGTTCATTGATGGATTGTCAGATCACTTTAACATCTTATTATGTTACACTGAGATGAATGAAAAATATGACATTATGTTTTGCTCCATGCTCCAGGTAACAATTAGCAGTGGTACTTTGCAGGTGACAAGAAAACAGTAAAAGCAGGAGTTGCGTGTAAATATAGTGATCTACTTTTTTAGGTCTTTTCATCTTCTCACATACTTGTTAATACAGTTCAGTAATTGTTCAAGATCATTTGGTATTTGCTCAGTGTTTAAATGGTGGTAAATACGATACTGTTATCGGTCAGATTCGCATAATTTGTGTAATATGTATTGCGTAGTTTCCAGTTTCAACCTGTTAGTTACATGTATGCACACAAGAAAGGGGGCTGCTGATTCCTAATAAACGATAGAGGTAAAGACCCTGAGTGCTAGTACTGCTGCAAAGAATGGTAGCCTGCAAACCACAGCCATTCAGAACTGAGGCTTTTCAATTCCATTCTCTAGTTTTGTGATTATTGTTGATTAATTATGGTTTCTACATATGTCACTGCCTATTAGTGATCCTATCCTGTTGTGCAAGTAAAAACAGTTTTGTTCTGTCACTTCAAGAATGTTGTGTATCGTATCTCACTGTCTGCACCACTCCTTGTTTTCACATCATATGTGGTTTTCATGAGAGACAGATATCTTATTAAAGTGATGTGTACCAACATGAAAATAACATTTTTCCAACTGAGATGAAATTCTGTACAGGAGCTTAATACTGTTGCCTTTTAAGCTGTGTATGTTTCTGTGGTTAACATACTTAGTTCTCACAGTTTGCTTCAAGTGTTTTTGTGTCACATTTTCAAAACTGAATTTCTGCCACAGTTCAATTAATGACATTGCTCATGAAAATTGACTGATTGAAAAGGATCTGATACTGTTGTTTACACTGAGATTCCCTTTCATAACAGTCATTGAGAGTGATTATCTCCAGAACTTTTGTTCCTTGTGTGATATAGTCTTTCCAGGTGTTGCTTTATTGAGACTAAAATAAAACTGAAGTTCATCTATACTGAAGTATAATGTTGGTTCTATATCCACAGTTCGTATAGCATGGAAGTACGTTTCCTCCATGACAGTTATTCTCTTTGTGGTCTTTATTCCCCTCTTCTTCTTCTTCTTCTTCTTCTTACTGATCAGTATATATGTTTTCTGAACTGATGATTATGAAATTAGGTGCAGTGTTGTTTCAGTGTCTGTCATGAAATATCTACATTTTCACCAGTCTCGAGCATTTTGCTGTGTCATTAAGATGCTTTTCTCTACAATATTGATTCATATTTTTAAAATAAATTATGACATCAAAGTTTGGAAAAGGTAAATGTTTGCAGTAACCAAATTTTTCTTGAACTGATGTGTCTAGGTGTAGTAATGAAGTATCAGTTCAAACAGCCAGTAGTTTGAAACTGAGAAAAATTAGTGTAGAAATCATCCTTTGTTTATTTCATGGTGATTCTCTGTGAAAGAAATTAATCAGTTCATAATTATCTGCCTTTGAAGTGCTTAACTTAGATAACTGTATTGTTATTTGTGTCGAACTTAAGTAAGAATATACATACTGAATATATGGCAACCTGGTGTAAATTGTCTTTGAGTTAGAACCAAGATTGTTCCCAATATATTCATTTGAGATGGGAGGGGAACTTGCACTAATTTTATGAAATTTTAAGGGGGTGTAGGAAGCAGTGCACAGTTTCTTTCAAAATGAAAGCCAAAGCTACTGAAAAATCTTGTTTATTAATCATCAAATGTAGCCTACTAATGCTACAGCTTCATGACTGATACCCACATTGCCCGTAACTGAGAGAATATACCCTTACATGAGATTTAATAACTGTTGCTGGCAACCCAATAACATTAATTACATGAGAACAGTTACTACATTCACAGGCTGACATTGGTTGATGATACGAACAGAACAATGTATATTGATGATAGAATACTGCGGGAGTTTTTCAGAACCTAGAGCGATCTGGCTTTTTTTAGTTACAAGAGAATAGTGGCAAATGGTGAAATAGTTTTGAGACATCATTACAATGTTTTGACTGTCTTAAACTAATACTGAATTGATACATCTGTCTGTATATTTATACAAGATGCAGGTTCGGTTTGCAAGGATGATTTTTTCCGATTAGAGGAAAGAGTGGTGGCACATGTCCCTTGCTAGAGACAACACTTGATTCCATCAGAAACCGTAGTGCACAGCGACTGTAGACTATAAGGAAGGAGAAGCACACAGCAGTCACTTCTGCCTATACACCTATAAGAGCATATGATGACATGAATTGCTGCGAGTCTGTTGAATTGTAATGAAAATGCACTGAAGATGGGTATTTATAGCCAAAATGTAGATTTTCAAGACTAATAAAAGCTAATGGGATTTTGATTGACTGCTTTGTGCCTCTCCTTCCTTACACTTGGGTAGAACAGCATATGTTCTGTCAAATCTATAGTAGATATTGTGCATAGTGCATCACATAGTCATAAAGCATTCTTAAGTAGGATCACATTTCCTTCATTGACATTGTTGTACTCCATATATTACCCACACCTGTCTCTTGTCTGCATAGCATTGTGTTACTGAGAGATTGCACACATTAGCTCTGTTTCATATGTTTAAGGTGTGATTCTTGTGAACATATCATTGACCTTACCAAAGAAAAATTGATTTAGTGTACAACTGGTTGATATGTCTTCTTGTTCAACTATCTATAACACATTTAACCACCATGCAAGTCTCAGCTTAAGGGAATGCATATCATCAAACAGCCGTTCAATTGATCCCCACTGCAGGGAAACACACTATTGCATGATACATCCCGTAGCTGAATCCATTATATACTTGCTTCTTATCAGTCGTGTGGACTTAATGCTTATTTTACACTCTGTCTCCTTCCACTTGTCTCTATCTCTCTCTCACTCAGTTTATATACCTCTGAGCCCCATTTGACGTAAAAGTGTATTTGTTCTATGTTTGAAAATGTGAGATAGTCATGAAATTGACTGGGCTGTGAACTTTGAAACTGAGAATGCAAGGGAAAAGGGTGATAGTAGTGACAAGTTTGAAATATGTTTTAGTCCCTAAGGGATACCCAGAGGGCTCAACTTGAAGAACAATACCTATTAAAGAAAGCCTTCTGCTTTATATGAATGTGCTCAGAGGTTTCTGCTCAGCATACTATAACTATCATCTCATATTACTTCGTAAATGTGATTTTTGTATGTGTTCTGAAATGAGATTTATTGGGCCTTAGCAAAACTTGCTCCTGGGATTCGCACTTATCTTGTTTCTGTACCTCCCCCCCCCCCCCCCCCCCCCCCCGCCCCACCACCACCACCACACCACCACCTCCGCCATTAAAGAACTGTGTATAGTTCTGAGTTCTTATTTTTCATTTTTTTTCCCTTTGTGCTACCTGCTAATTTGGCACTTTTGAGCACAAACTAGGTCGTGTGTAATTTCAGGAGACAAGTGTCATAAATGAAAACCCTGTATGGTGCTTTGGTTGCAGAAGTGGCAGAGAATCACTCTCTGACATACACACTGGCAAGGAAAATGGAAATAAATAGCCTTTTTCTCGCAGAGTTTCTCTTGGGAATTTTAAATAGAACTTCTATTCTTCAATACCTTGACCTAGTACTTGGTAGCTATCAGGATGTAAAGTGCTGTCTTTTCGTTGCTCCTATAGTATGTATCTGGTGCTGCTGCATGCTTAGAAGTCATTACTGATTGAAGCCCTTTTGCCTTTTATTTGTGGCAATGGAATTTTTGAGACTCTTATCACTTGATGTTCTTTTAATTTCCTCGATCTCGAGTGATTCAACATTTCTTGTACTTTATATCAACAATTTGACAAGTTCGTCTGAGAAAAAAATGAGGATAATGCTCTAAGCAATAGGGTGTTGAACAATCAAAATGTTAGTAAAAATATCAGCATTATATTAGTAGTGGATTTTTCTTTCTTTTTTTTCAAATGTATGTATGTTGTGAATTTATAAGTAAATAATTTGTCAAAATCTTGAATTTTACATTTGCTTTGCACTCACCTCCTCCCAGCTGCCTCTCCTCACTCAGTTGCTTTTCTGCCCTTCTCACGTAATTAATAATCAGTTCCATGCATAAATCCTTGAGTTCTTTCCACTGTTGGTTGATCAGAAACTTTTTATCTTCTTTAAAGGTAATAATATTCTAAGCATTTGCACATGCTTTGTCAAAAAGTAGTCATGGTTTTTAACAAAAACGGAGTGGAGTATTGTAGTGGCTCGTACACTGGATTTGCATTTGGGAGGACGACAGTTCATAGCTGCGTCCGGACGTCCTGATTTAGATTTTCTGCAATTTCCTTAAATTGCTTAAAACAAACACTAGGATGTTTCCTTTGAAAGGGCACAGCCACTTTCCTTCTCTATCCTTATCCCAATCCAAGCTTGTGCTCCGTGTCTAACGACCTCATTGTCAACTGGACATTAAACACTAATCTTGTCGTCGTCCTCCATTTTTTAACAAAATCTGCTTCTTTTAGTCTGTGAATGCCTGATGGTCTTCCAGTATTATTTGTAGTGGCCACCATTTTTTATTCATATCTAAAAATTTTGAGGTGCAGTTTCCTAGCTCGTATGTAGGAATTCATACTTTTTTTTTCAATAAATCATGGCTTCCTGAAGCTGAAGCGGCACTCCCAACGCCCAGTTAATTTAAACATCCACAAGTAGTACATGAATACCTTTAACATTGATCGACAGATGGGAGTATGCTTCCAGTTATTTCAAGGGAGTAATACCCAAGTAAATAAATTTTCTTCCTGAATTGAATAGAAGACAGGGATATTGTTTTTGATACAATTGTTATCTTGCCTTAAAAATAAATAACTCCTGAGGTGGTTCAAATTGGGCCATAATAATGAACAGTTTGTCTCACTCCCCCCCCCCCCCCTCTCCACCACTCTCTCCCCCTCTGCGTATCTTGGGATCTCTGACCAGTCACGGTGTGTGAAAGAAATGTGGTGTGTGACATGAAAATGCATTCAGTTAATGATACAGGGATCAACAATTTGGCTACATAGGATAATTAAGAAATTTTATTAAAAATAGCCACACTAATAGACATCAGTCTGCATCTTGCATAGTTTTGTGACAGTTTAAATTTTGAGGATCTTAATTTCCTAAGAAAGTGAACTTGTCAAGTGGGTCATGTGGCTGATCGATGTTGGAACCTTAATATAAATCGTCTCCAAGCGGCCATCATTAAATTTATTTAGGTCCTAACTAGTATGGCGAATTTAAATTTCAAAATAACAGCTGAGTGCCTGAACCTAACTAAATTCTAAATAAATGGTTTGATAGTGGATATTTGAAGAAAAAGTTGAAAATAGTGCACAACAGCACAAATGTTGATGATATGTGTTGTGTGTTTGTTTGGAAATAAATTTGTTCCATTCACTATGGTACATGCTTTTGACAATAGTAATGCCATTTTAACTCTTTTCCTTCAAGCTTATATTCAGTACTGCTCAATTCTTTCCTGAGTTTGCTTAATTTAGCATCATAATTTTGGGAACTGATGGTCTACCAGAATGTTTGAGGTGTGTTCAGTAAGTGATGCACAACATTTTTTTTTTTCTGAAAACAGGTTGCTTTTATTCAGGATTCCAATACACCACATTATTCCTGACTCTTTTGGCTACAAAATCCTATTTTTTAACATAATCTCCATTCAATGTAACGGCCTTACGTCACCCTTCTGGGAGGGCCTATGTGCCCTCATGGTACCACTCCACTGACCGACATCAGACCCAAGGTTTTGCTGCATCAATAGCCTCCCCGTCATCCATGTACTACTTCCTGTAGAGTGCATCCTCAATTGGGCCAAACAGATGGAAGGTACAAAATTCGAGCTGAATGGTATATGAGGAAAAACAGTCCAGTGAAGTTTTATGAACTCCTCTCTGGTGCACAGTGAGGTGTTTGATTGTGGTCCATCCGTCACCTCAGATGAGATTGTCCACATGTTCCAACATTGCAGGAGTCACAGCTGTGTGTGACTGGCTGGTACACTGGAGATCAGACAAGTTTGTGAGATCTTGTTGTGATTATGAGAGACGGCTTGCCCAATGTCTCATCATGTTTTTATTCAGTGCCAGGTCCCCGTAGCCAATCTGGAAGCAGCATTGAATATCTGCGATGCTCTGGTTTTCTACCAAAATGAGCTCAATGACAGCTCTCTGTCTGGAACACACTTCCATTACGGATGCTATTTTGAAGGGTATATGTAGCGCTGCCACCTATCAGACGTTCATGAAATTGTAGGAGCAGAAGGATGAATATTCCATGATATCCCACAGCAAATTCTGCATTTTTTCAACCGCAATTAGTTGAGTAAAAAGAAAAAAGTATTTCATTACTTATTGAATGCCCCTTGCAGTAGCAGGTGACAAAGTACTGTATATGGCTTTTACTAATCTGATGATGATGATGATGATGATGATGATAGCCCGAAACACTTGATATGTTAACAAAAATAATATTGGTGATCGAGATTACTGTATTTCCTTCAGGGCTTAAATAGCAGTAGACCTTCTGAGACACTTCTTTTCAAAAGTGATAAAAGTATGTTGTATGGTTCAACCTAGTGTCTCTAGCCTGAAGCTCATTGGCAAGTGGCTATCATCACTGCCTCTAAATCACAGAGTTCAGGTTTGAATTCCCAGTCAGGTCAGAGAGTTTCTTCACTGGAGCACTGTGTTTTCCTTATCATTTCATCTCATCTTCATTGACATGTGAGTCGTCGAAATGTTGTCAAATAGAGGTCTTGTACCAGGTGCCCAAACAACCCCATATGGGATCTTCCAATCAATAATGTCATACAGTCTTTTTTTGTGTAGTCATAGTTCATACCACTGTTTCAACCATTGGGCAAATTGCTACACAGTTTGTTGTGCTTTTTGACACATTATTGTTTCCAATTTATCTGTACCGCCATAGTGTTTTATCATGATGTTCTGTGTATAGACCTACATGCTTTATCATTTTTAGCTACTCTTTTGTTCTAGCACTACAGCAATTTTTTTTGTTTCTTTACTACTGAATCGTATAGTATGCCATGATAGAGGTTTCCCATGGTTTTTCTAAAACAGTGTGGGCAAATTTGCTGTTTGACAAGATCAACTTAGTTTGCATCCATGTTTTTTCAAATTTGCCAACTGCTTTCTGTCTTGACGTTCTGGGTATCATCATTATGGCTACTGAAGAGACTGCATACACTCACTTTTGTGTCATCTCCTGGAGTATTGCTGCATGGTATGGGATCCTTACCTTGTAGGGTTGATGTAGGAGATCCAAGAAGTTCAAAGGAGAGCAGCTCATTCTGAATTATTGCAAAAAAAGAGGGCAGAGAGTCACAGGTGTGTTAAAAGAGTTTGGGTGGAATCTTTAATAGAAATGCATTTTTTTGCTGTGGAAAGGTCTTTCATGAAATTTCAGTCACATACTTTATGCTCCAAGTGCAAGAATATTTTGTTGACTCCCACATACATATCAAGACATGGCCATCATTATGAAATAAAAGAAATCAAGCTTGCACCGAAAGATCTAGCTATTCATTTTTCCCATATGTTATTTGAAAGTGGAGCAGTCAAGTAACAGTCTTAAAGTGGTTCTGTGAACAATCTGCTAAATGACCCACATGGAATGGTTTCCAGTTTGGCATGATTTAGGAAGTGGGCTGGTATCATCACTGTGTCACTATATCCCTGAGTGAATTATATGAGTTTATTGCAGCTTCTATTTCTACCAAAATGGTGTTTAGGCTCTTTTCATCCACCTGAGAGTGACCAAGCCTGTTATTTGTTCCCATCAGCCTCAGCTTCAAAATACACACACACACACACACACACACACACACACACAGAGCATTCCATTACAGTTATGTCACACACATGCTGAAGGCGGACGTACAGTTTCCAGCTTTCTATAAGACACCAGCAGATGGTGTACGAGTCTTGTGTTCCTCAACAGCCAATTTCCTTCCCCATCCTCCTCCAGTATAAGCTTTTCGCTGCCCCTAGTGACTTCATCAAAACACCAATAATGTCCCTTCCAGTTCCACAAAGCTAGGTACCTGTTGTGAAGTAAGATGGCATAGAGGTTAAGGTCCTGGAGATATGGTCTTTTGAAGAAATTGAAGAGACACTGAAAATTTGAAGTAAGTCCACTAATACATTAATATTTCAAAGAGGACGTTGATATGCCAGGAAGTTGATATTGAAGTCCACAAAGCATTAACAGTGATTGCTGCACAATCATGACAAACAAAATGCTGACCAATGATGCTCCAAACATGTATGATGAATGACATGTCAGACAAACTTATTGGTGAGGGAAGTAGACATGCACAATCCTACCTACATGTGGCCTGGTATTTTCCTGCTGAAATTTTAGTTTTTGCTTGCACCTGAAGCGTGGTACCACAGGCTCTAAAAACAACTTGATGTAATTGTTTCCATTCAGATTATCTGAGTATTTGGGAGTCAATATCACATTCTTTATTCAACAGCACCCCAACTCATCGCACTTAGGCAGTTATCCAGTTACATCAATTAAGAGTGAAAGCTGCCAATTTGTGATCAGTGTATTTAAGATGTGGCAACATAGAGCATGCTGAAGTGATATTTGTCAAAAATGCTAATTGTGTCATCCGTTGTATAGGTGATGAAGATCACTGGAGAGAGTTACTGAGCTTATCTGTTCACAATCTCTCTCCAGGCTTGTTAATAGTCTATGCTAAACATTCTTTGAGTTTTTCATTGGACTATGCATTCTGAGTACACAGTTTTCAGAAATATTTAGTAAGTAGCATGCCCAATGCAGCCTTTTGCTGTGAACTAAATGGTTCAAATGGCTCTGAACACTATGGGACTTAACATCGGAGGTCATCAGTCCCCTAGAACTTAGAACTACTTAAACCTAACTAACCTAAGGACATCACACACATCCATGCCCGAGGCAGGATTCGAACCTGCGACCGTAGCGGTCACGCGGTTCCAGACTTTAGCGCCTTAACCGCTTGGCCACACCAGCCAGCGCTAAGAACTGTGCTTAACTCAGTTTTTTGCTAAGAATTCCTAATGGTTTCACATAGCACACAGAGACAATGAAAGATATATATTTTATAAATAGAAGTACATAGATTGTGTGTATTTCTGTTTATATTTCCTGATGTACTTAAGTGTGATGCTGCATCTTAAAGTTTTTCATCTTTACTGTGGTTGTTATTTTTGTATTGTGGCAAAAAGTATTGTAATTGCTTTGTATAGAACTTCACTATATCAATGGTAGGCAGTGAAAACTTTATAACTCCATCTGTCTCTGAAAACTCATGTTTCCAGTAGCCAGAAATTCCATAATCAAAGAGAGATTTGAAAGTGCATGGGTTTCTCTAACCTGTATATAACTAGTCTTCTACCATATAGTTATACATGTAGCAATTTTATGTATCATTTTATATTATTTTTTAAGATGCCGTTTTTCCTATACAAATGCTTGCTTAACAAAATGGAGTTACAAGGTTTTCATTTCGTACCATTGAAGTGTAAGCTGTGAAAGAAATGAAATAAACATACAAAACGCTGGTGAAACTTCACTGCTATGATACGGCTGTCATATCTGCAAGTGTGGAAGACTGAAAAGAATTGGTGAATGGATTGTACAGGTTAATTGACATCGACTTTCAAGAGAGACTGTCTGCAGAGTATTAGATAGGTTAGTAACAACTTGTTAAACAGAAACAAAAAAGAAAAAGAAAAAAATGTTCTAACAGATAGTAAGACCAGACATGGTCAAAACAACGTGGGCTGAAACTTAATTTGGATTAGACTAGCACAATTCCTCAGTAAAAGTAGTAGTTTCTGAAACTGCATCCGAAGCACATTGTTGTGTGGAAGGAACATGAGTTGTAGACAGTCGCAGTAAAGAACAGAAGAAGGGGAAAATAAAGATCAGAGTATGCAGCTTTGATTATTGGGGCTTTCACTATCTCTGTAGAGATAAGATTGCCATAAGTAACAGAAGGTGGAGGTTGCTATCCTCCTTTCAATACATTTATGTCTTGCAAATACTGACATTGGAAGAGACCATGACAGAAATGATCAGCTGAACTTGAGATAGTGTTGGAAAAGGACAACTCCGTATGATACATATTTTACCTAACAACAATAAGTTGGTATGAGAATGTGACTGTGGAGAAGGCAGAAGATCGATGTATGTTGCAGAAAATGTACACTTAGGTATGAAGTCATACAGCGATTACAAATGCATGTCAAGAAGCTTTTGAATTCACATGAATAGATTTGAATGTTCTATGTGGGAACTTTCTTGAGTTGCTATGGATCTTCCTCGGGAAGGAAGGAAAATTAGAGTTTCTTATGCCATCAGTGATGAGGCCATTAGAGACAGATCGCATTCTTGGGCAGGGCAAGGATAGAAAAGGAGAATGGGGGATGTTCTTTTCAAAGGACTGGCCCAGTAGAGAATCCATTGTAAACCTAAGTCAGAATGACTGGATGAGGATTTCAATGCCGCTTCTTCCAAATGCAAGTCCTGTGCGCCGATCAAGCCATTTATTTTATTTTACTGTCGTTTTATATGATTCTGTGCGAGCCAAGGCTACGTACAGGGAGGTGGTACGAACTTCTCCTCGACAATTTGATTCGTATTGACAGGCTGTGTAGGCCATGACTAGGGCTTCAACATACGTAAGTAGCAAGACGCAACTCTCAATCGTTTTCGAGAGAATAGGGTTTGAACATTTTACGCATGCTCACATACTTTGTACGGTTATAGTAACCAAGGATTCCGCGACCAAGCGTGTAAACGCTTATTTTGATAAGCGCGAGGTCTGTATTTCATTCCTACTAATTGTAAGAACAGGTATGCGCTGTACGCCGCGAAATTATATGCTGACCAAGCACCACTTACGAATGTAACCCATGTTTGTTTTGCAATGCACATTGAGAAAACCATGCACATTAAAAGATCGGCGTTCGTTACAGGTGTAGTACGTCGCAGGAATTATTGGTTCCTGTGTTTCTGTCATCACCCTGTTTCGTGCTGCGCTCCATAAGTTACACCTTACACTTGACACACACGTAGATAAAATAATGTAAGTAACTATACTGATTCCATTGAAACTTCTTGTGTATCCATTTTATTCCAATACTATTACGAAATTTTTTGTACATTTTTGGGGATAAAGATTATGGCAATAATAAATGGAACATTTAATAATAACAGTTTTCTCAGTCATGTAATTACTTGGGGAGAAAAAAGAAGTGCAGACAGGATATTCGATCTTTGTACCCCTCGCTCTTGAAACTAACCGCTTAACACGCTCTGCTGCGGACTTCTCGAGTACTAGCGACCACACACAATGTATAAATTCGCGTAAAATTTTCAAACCCAGTTTTCTCGAAAGCGGCTGAGAGTTGCGTCTTCCTTTTCACATATGTTGAAGTCGTAGTCGTGCCGTACACATCCTGTCAATACGAATCGAATCGGTGTGGGGAAGTTGGTACGGTCCCTGTGTTATTCATGGAATGAGTCGGAACTTAGTTTACAGAATGCTGATTAGAAAATTTAAAACCAAAGATTAGTAAAGCATGAGAAAACAATTAGAGTACAGTATATAAATAAATAACACATACAGGAACAAAGTCTGAACTACTGCGAGGAATTGATATACAGAAGTCGAGTGTGCCACTAGGAAGCCTTTCACATTGTATTTGAATACTTGGGTTTTATCGTTCTTTTTTTTTTTATGCTAGAAGCCTGTTGAAAATAAAATCTGCGGAATAGTGTACAGATATAATTAAAATTGCTTAGATCGACGACTTACGTAATTAATTTGAGGTTTGCCACTGCACGTTCGCTGTGTTCAGAAAAATCTGGTGTGTAGTTGGAATAAGCTGTTCTTAATGCGTCATATATAGATGTGAATCTGTCAGGCTGAATCTGTATTTATTCTTGATTATGCTCATAGATGAAAACGTGACTTCACTAATATATGTCGAGCCGAAACAAGAATAAGTTTCCAAAGCAACACTGACAATCATGGGACTTTTATTGCTGTCCATCAGAGTCCAGAAAAATTCCTAGTGGTCTCTCATATCCTACCTCCCTCCAAGTTCAGTAATGACAACTGAAACAAATGGGTTACTGATAAACATAATCAGTTGCTAAACAGGTCACGAAATTCTGTAAGTAATATTTCAAGATGCTTGGCAAGCGATAGATAGTCGTATTCGCCGATATCTGCGGTTTCCACAGTTTTTTTACCTTTATCATCCATAATACTAGTTTCATCTGAAAAGCATTTGCTGTACTTACGGCTGAAATGTAGCGATTTTCCCTTGCAATTGGAGATGTAGCTACTTAATTTTAATATCTGTCAAGAAACCTAAATCAAGAAACCATGGTATGTCGTTAAGTTCTTGACAATGTTGCCCAGATGATTTCAGAAAATCTCATATCTCACCAAGAAGATTGCACAATCGTTCCATAGTTTTCCCCATAATAAGCCATCTTACGTTAGCATGAAGAATTATGTCACCATTCTCATAATATGATACATTCAGAAGATTTGGTGCCGTGTAGAATATGGTTCAAATGGCTCTGAGCACTATGGGACTTAACTTCTGAGGTCATCAGTCCCCTAGAACTTAGAACTACTTAAACCTAATTAACCTAAAGACAACACACACATCCATGTCCGAGGCAGGATTCGAACCTGCGGTCGCGCGGTTCCAGACTGTAGCGCGTAGAACCGCTCGGCCACTCCGGCCGGCCTGTAGAATATGCTCAGATGTAATTTTCTATACGAGTTTCAAGTTTCGTGACATAGTCAAATTTCAGAATCTTGGCACATATAGCTTCTTGGGTGACAATACAGTGATAAGAAAGAAATTTTGAAAATGAATCATCGACAGCACAGAGAGCCAGAAACCCACCGAGTGAGGGGACGCAGTGGTTAACACACTGGACTTGCATTCGGGTGGACGACGCGACGGTTCAAACCCGCATCCGGCCATCCTGATTTAGGTTTTCGGTGATTTCCCTAAATCACTCCAGGTCGGGATGGTTCCTTTGGAAGGGCGCGGCCGAGTTTCTTCCCCATCCTTTCCTAATCCGATGGGACCGATGACCTCGCTGTTTGGCCCCCTCCCCCAAACAAACCAACCAACCAACCTCACAGCAAGAAACCCATGATTCTTTCCGTCGTTGAAGGTGGTTGTTATCACAAAACGTTTAAAGTGCGGGAAGTCGCTACGTTTCACAAACATCAGGAAAGCGTTAAATATGTCTTGTCCCCTAACACGTTCATGAGGTGGCAACACTTTAATAAACTTCTCTTTGACCGTAAAATCTCTAAAGACCATTCTAATAAATGAACACAACTCTCCAACATGAGAAATATCAGTGCTTTCATCAAACTGAAGCGAAAAATACACACCATAGCATGTTCTGATATAATTGAGGCTCAGAATCTTCAGAAATCTCTTCAACACGTCTAGCAACAGTTAGGTGAGACAATTGAAGTCCTTTGAAAGACTAAGTGCAGATTTATTTTCGTGACCATCGAACAGAGATTCCGAGACACTGTTCATTGATTGCTTCTTTAACTACTTCCCCGTCATTGGAAGGTTTTATCCCTTTTCGATAAAACACAGCAGACTTGTTAAGAGCCCATTATCATGTTACTGTTTTGCTAACTGGCTTTGTAAACGCACTTTGCTATATTGGTAATTAAGATTTTATGTCTCAACTTTTACGTGTTCGTAATTCAGAATTAACAGGAAATTCACTGTCTAATTTTTTTGTGCTTTGTCGAAAACTAACATTCTCCATTACTTTTCTTGGGAACAGACACACTACTGTTTCACAATAAACACACGGGGTTTTCCTCCGAATTCGACAACACTGTAGTGTTGACAACACATTTTCGACCAAGTCCCTACATGACACGTGATATGTCTGTACATTCACATTTTAAGTCTCTACAGACGCAAAAAATTCTAGGCTGGCGAGGAAAAAAAATTAATGATATACTGGGTAGTAACGTTTCCTCTTTATGAAAAAATTTTGTACACTGAACAGTCGCTTTTTTTGAAACAAAATATTCACATTGTTACTGGGGAAGCGTGTTGCTCTTAGTGTTTGGACAATTTTAGAATCGACGAAAATGTCTTTTTATGAAGTCACCTTTATGATCTATTGTTGACAAAGATAGTGAATGCTCAGCAGCCAATCTGAATTTGAGAAGCTTTCATGTCCTCTTCGAGCTTAGGACGCTAGACTTTTGTGTGAATCGCGATTTGCGTTTTTCGGAAGTTCACTTCTTTCCTTTCAGCACACAAAGTAATGTCATACACTCTGCAACTAGCACAACTGTCCTTGGGATCTGCTAGCAACCCCCCCAGTTCAGATCCTGGGTACGCCCTTGCCTGTGAAGAAGGGAAATGCATGACACGCAGTCTGGCGACTTACTTTTCCTCGCGCTTCTACCGTTTATCCCCTCGTCCTCCAACCTGTTACGTCTCCAAAAAGTAATTTATTCATTAATACGTCTGTAATGCACTTAGGTATGGTCCACATATTAAATGTGTGTTCTTCATTTAGCGGCAAACATTAATTTTATTCCATTAAAACACTTATTTAAAATAATTTCCGATTTTTCTATATCCTACAACCTGGAGACTATTAGTCCAAGAGTAAAAATCAGCCAGACCTTTTTAGTAGGAAACTTAACGTAATTTAACTTTAAACTGCGAAAGGTTTTCCATAGAAGCCGCGGGTTTCAGGATATCCAAGAAAACTTAAAATGTGAGCTTCAAGCTCCCCATCCCCCTCACCCACACCCCAACACTCAGACTCACCAGCCAGCATGTTTAGTATGTTGGCCCATTATCTACAGAGAGTTTCAGCAAAATCGTAAGGTTCTGTATTCGATTCTGCTTGGACTACTAATGTTCTGGATACATTGATGGATGTAGAAAAAGAACTCCAGTATTACGTAAGAGCTGTGTGATGGACAAGGATGCGATCCCAGAACCATGCCTTTTTTGGGAAGTTCTTTTACTGAGCTATCCAGGGACGAGTCATGACCAGCGCTCACAGCTTCACTCTCTTTGAAATTTGCTAGTTCAGCAAGGTGTGCGGCAAAATGTTCCTGAAGCTCAGAAAGTAGGAGACAGGTTCTGTTGTCAGTAAATCTGTGAGTTCTAACTCAGTGAGAGCTTAGAACACGGAAAACAAGCTTGCAAGTTAGAGTCCCAGTCCAATACACAGTTTTAATTGACCAGGAAGATCCAAATTGGACTCACTCTTCTGCAGACTGAAAGATTGGTTCAGTTTCGACATTATTATTGATTGAGATAACTAACACAATAACATTTCCATGTAGCGGCATATGAGAGAGATCAGAAAATGTTTAGTCATATGATTAAATTTTGATGTGAATGGTCCCTAGTTGGCAATCATCAGTCTCTAGGGAAGACTGCCCCCCAACAAATATTTCAAAACTGTGGCTGTGCTGATTTTGTGGGCTTAACACATGCAGCTTCTCAAGAGTTTGAACTTTGGATGTCTCCAGCAATTACTGTACTTGTTGCTGTTGATTTTAATGATGTCCAATAACAGTGTGACGAACTATTGTTTCGCACAGTATTTCAATAATTTCTGTACTGTAAAGTAACGACTAATGCTTTTGTTATCAGATAATGATGTTATTGAACAACAGTGGCTGTTATGTGATACGGAATGTTAATTGTGGCTGGTTGATGCTGCACTCTGTCAACATTAAGGAATAATTAGTTTGACTGTAAAATGTAGTGTGTACGATATTTGCTTGTTAGTCATTGTAACAATAGTGAAACTGTTGTTGGGTTGTGAAAACAGTTTGTTGATGGGCAGTTTTAAAACTATTGTTAAAAGCTTTCTAATACATGGGTATACTGTCCAAAGAGCTGTAAGTATACTTTCATGAAAATTTATATTATTTTGCACCATTGTTCATGTTCACTGCCACATAAATGTATTAATTCAGTGCCATATAAATGTTTTAGTTGATAAAATAATACATCCTATTAGTGGAATTATTGTCTTAAATGTTATACCTTTTAACATAAAAAAATAAAATGAACTGCATTGGTACTTTTAATTTGCATCCACCCTCTTTCTTTTCTTTTCAGTTGAAGCACGAAACTTATTCAAAGAATATGTAAATGACCTTGCCACTATGCGCAATGAGGATGTAAGTAGTTGCCCAACGTTTAACATTTCTATAAATATATATTGTACAACATTGGTATACATACATGGTATTACTGAGTCACAAAATTGATATCTGACAAAAAAAAAAAAAACAGACTGACAGTGGGACCTGACAGTATAGTAATAAAGAAATGAAACAACATTCTTGCAACTCCAAAGTAATCCAACAAAGAGATACATAAATAAGAAAAATGATCAGTTATAGCTATGGGTCAGGTGGCAAAAGCAGCATTTTTGCAAGAGAGGAATGTAATATGATTTTATTAAATTTTGGCTTATAGAGAAAATGCTTTATAGTCTACTAATCTTCACACTTCAGTTGTAAGGCATAGCTTACTATCCAAGTAAATTGTTATATGAACAAACTATGTAGATTTTGGAAACATCTGGTGTTACCTGCTATAAACTCAATACTTAAATTTCCATGTGATCCACGTATCATTTTAAACTAAACTGTAAATTTTATGTATTTCTTTAAAATATAGACCTTGTGATGAATTTCTTTGTTTCATTCACACTCAGTTGTCAGAAAAGCACTATAGTCTCATGGAAAGTGATCAGTTTTTTGTAAGGTCCAGTCTCAGCTATTTTAACACTCAGTACATATGATGAAAGTTCTCACTTATCACGTGGAACATGAGCCAAGAAACATCTGAAGAAAGTAAAGTAAAGAGAAGCCAGCACATAAAGCTCTGGCTTTCATATTTCTTAAAAATGGTATCTTTGTAGTCAGTGATGCAGATTTACTGGTGAGTAATTGATTGTGATTGGTCAAATATATGAGCTGTGCAAAAGCAAGACCCCTAATAAAGTACACCAGGGGTTTTTATCCAAATTTGTATAGCCAAAAATAGTGTCTAACATTGACAAATAGGATATCAATTGACCAGTGTGAGGTCTAACTTTGCAAAATACTATTTAATTGCTTGAATTTAATTATTAATTAAGAAAAATCTATTATTGACTGAAAATGTTTATTTCAGTATTATTTTTACTTTTTGGTGAATGAAGTTTGTGGAGAGAGCTTGATCTCTTAACTAGACCGTGGTCAACGGTAAGTTGAAAGCTGATGTTTTCTTTGGAAGTTTGTGTGATTCTGTAAGAATCATACTACTCCTGGAGAGTGATTTAATGTCTTCCATCAGTCGTATGTGGGAACAGTGAGTTTTGTGTGACCTCACATATTCTACATTGTGACTGGCTGATAGATGAAAATCTGGTAGATGCATAGTTGCTTTGTGTATTTGTTAAGCTGAAGTATCATATTTGGTTGTTTCAGTAATCATACTTAGTAACAAAAATGTATGGGTTAATATGATGATACAGAGTGCTGAAGATCAGTAAAAAAAATCATTTTAGGTATGATTTGTTGCAAAAACGTTTTGGGACATGTGACTCCACTGACTAAAACTGTTATCAAAAAGAAGTGTGTTGGACTTAGGAAATTTTTGTCTGTGGAGCCATAGTTCTTTGTGTGGGAAATGAACTGGCATTTGAAGATTATATGTGAACCTTGGCTGTAAGAAAAGAGTCAAAATTCAGTTTCAGCCATGAGTAACTGGCAGTTACCAATATTTGTGAACTGCTGGCCTCAGATTTACTAGATTTTTGTTTGGGAAGGGAGACACTACCAAAAAATCACGGAGTTGGCATTATTTTTCACTTGGTTTTTGCTATTTTCATGTCTCTACTCTTTCCACATGTTTCAGGCTGTCAGTTTGCATGTTTACATCCCAAGACACAATATCTGCCTTGGAAACTTGTGGAAGCCAAAGTGTATGGACTTATTTTGTGAATCTGCAACATCTAATGTGCCATCCATTTCACCTCCTTGATTACAATTGTTACCACCCTTCGTGAAATATCACTTGTTGGCCTTTGAAAGTCACTATAGCTTTCTAGATCTTGTCTGAGGTACTTCCTAACTGTTGATAGCAGAATTTACCTTGAACATATGACCATCATCAACATCTTTTCATCATCCACTGCTGGATATTGGTCTTTGCCAGACTTACGTCTTTATCATTTTGCAGCAAAGTTTGTCCTGTTTGTTCCTTTATGTTGTCAGTTCATTAACCATGAAGATGTCTTATAGACTACTCTTATCATGTGGAAGCCAACTCAAAATCTTCTTAGTCCATTTCCATCATTTCGTCACAGTATGTGCCCCGCTCTTCTCTAGTTCTGTTTCATAACAGCATTCAACTCCTATCTTTTCTCTTACTGTCTGTTTGTTTGTTTCTCTGTGCCTTCTGCATCATGTTTAACGTGCATCTGTCCACTGGCTGTTGAAAAATGCTCAAGTTCTGAACAGACTGCAAAATTATGTTTGTGTTTCAATTTTGTAAGTATTGGCTTTATACACTTTCATGTCGGTATAACTTTCACAAAAAAATTAGCAAGTGATGGCATCTGGTGACACCAGTTCCCTGTCACTCGAACTCTGTAAGTATGCAGGAGTGGCAACCCATGAAAGAAGTACTGCATAAGTTGTTCTTGCAATCTTGAGACTGGGAACTGACATGGAGTAGCTGAGCCCTCCACACTAAACTGTCCTGTGCAAATTTCTTCTTGTCTACTTTACTACTGCAGTCTACATCCATTTTAACAGACTTACTGTTGTCAATCCTTGATCTCCCTCTACAATTTTACTCTGATCCCCCCCCCCCTCCCCCTCCAATACCAAATGACATTTCCTTGAAGTCCCAGGATGTGTCCTATCAACTAATTCCTTCTTGTAGTCAAAACTAAACTAAACTCCACCCAAACAGGCCACGAAGGCCCAACGGTACCGACAGGCAATTTTATCATCCTCAGACCACAGGTGTCACCGGATATGGATAAGGAGTAGCACATGGCTGGCACACTGCCTTCCTGGCCATATGGCAGTTTATGAGAGAGACCAGAGCTCAATGAAGTAGCTCATCAGTTTGCTGTGTGCCCCCTGCTTGCCAACAGCACTCAGCAGACCAGATGGTCTCCCATCCAAGTGTTAGCCCAGCCCGACAGCACTTAACTTTGGTGATCTGGCTGAAAATGTTGTTACCATTGCAATAAAGCTGTTGGTTTCTTGTAGTCAAGTTGTAACAGAAATTTCTTTTCTCTACATTTCGATTCAGTACCACCTCATTATCAATCTCTCCATCTAAAAGCTTTTGTTGTCTTATTGTCTGAATTGTTCATCATCCACAGTCTACTTCCTCACATGGCTAAACTCCAGACAAATACCTTCAGAAAAGACTTCGTAACATATAAGTTTCTGTTGGATGTCAACAATGTTTTTTTGTTCGGAAATTCTTTTCGTGCTGATTTTAGCCTGCATTTTATATTCTCTCTGCTTTGGTTGTCAGCATTTATTTTTCTGACCAAATAGCAGAACTCATCTAATAATTGTAATGTCTCATTTCTTAATCTAATTTCCTCAGTATTGTGTTATTTAATTCAACTACATTGCATTACCCTTGTTGTACTTTCCTTGATATTCATCTTATAATATCTTTTCAAGAGACTGCCCATTCTATTCATTTCTCCTTCCAAGTTCTTTGCTATCTCTGGCAGTATTACAGTATCGTAGCCAAAACACAGTCATCCTATTCTTTTCCCGTGAAATTTAATTCTCTTCCTGATTGTCACTTTTGTATCCACTTGCTCAGTGGACATATTGAATAATATTGGGGTTAGGCTACAACCCCACCTTTCATTTACTGCTGCCCTTCCACGTCTTTCGCCTCCTTTGACAGCAGTCTGGTTTTTGTATAAGTTGCAGATAACCTTTGACTCCATAATTTTATCTGTATTACCTTTTAGATTTTCAAAGCGTAAATATTCACATAATGGAAATGTCGTGTGGCTAGGGCCTCCCGTCGGGTATTCACATTAAAACCAGACCAGTGAAGAAGACCCCTTGGAATGCAGAGAGGCTTATCTCGCTTTCAGGGGGAGAAGTACCTGATCCTGAAGAAGAAACACCGTATCCCCGGAGCGGTGAGTCCTGGGGGCTACGCCTCTCCTTCGCCATCTCCGTCTCCTTCTCCGTCCGTGGAGTCGATGGTGAGCAGTCCGGGCGGCTTGCAGTACGTGTCCAGCGAGTCCCTGGTCTCGCCGTCTCGCCAGCCGCCGCCGTACCGGCCTCCCCCGACGCTGGGCGCCAGCCCCCAGCCGCCGTCTCCACAATACCGCGAGCCGCCCCCTCCGGCTGCTCCGCCGCAGTTACAGGGTGGCGGCGAACCCGCTGCACCCGAGCCCACGCCCCCGGTGCCCCCGCGCCGCAAGAGCAGCGACAGGATCAGAACCGAGAACAAGGAGAACATCGACGTCACCAAGCGCCCAAAGGCTGCGGGAGCTGAACCAGCTGGCAAGGAGGTGAGTCTTCCTCCTATTTTGCGCTCTCATCCAATGTAGTGGGACCTGAAACCACATTTCATTGTGTTCACTGTCACCGGAATACTCCAAGTAACCAGAATAACCACTAGTACCTTGCACGGCGTTTGAGAAGCAAACCAGCATAAGGCGTGATATATGGATCATTCTCAAGGGAAGAAAATCATAAGCATATGATCTGTCACAATGTGATCTGAGGTACAGCTGTTTGAGACTGCCAGCAATGGGAACGGTGCAGATGCTAGTGAGTCAACAAATCGTTGTTTTACTTTCCCATTGAGGTAATTTTTTCTTTATATACTATTGGCCATTAAAATTGCTACACCAAGAAGAAATGCAGATGATAAACGGGTGTTCATTGGACAAATATATTATACTAGAACTGACATGTGATTACATTTTCACGCAATTTGGGTGCATAGATCCTGAGAAATCAGTACCCAGAACAACCACCTCTGGCCGTAATAACGGCCTTGCTACGCCTGGGCATTGAGTCAAACAGAGCTAGGATGGCTTGTACAGGTACATCTGCCCATGCAGCTTCAACACGATACCAGAGTTCATCAAGAGTAGTGACTAGCGTATTGTGACGAGTCAGTTGCTCGGCCACCATTGACCAGACGTTTTCGATTGGCGAGAGATCCGGAGAAAGTGCTGGCCAGGGCAGCAGTCGAACATTTTCTGTATCCAGAAAGGCCCGTACAGGATGTGCAACATGCGGTCGTGCATTATCCTGCTGAAATGTAGGGTTTCGCAGGAATCGAAGGAAGGGTAGAGCCACGGGCTGTAACACATCTGAAATATGACGTCCACTGTTCAAAGTGCCGTCAATGCGAACAAGAGGTGACCGAGACGTGTAACCAATGGCACCCCATACCATCACGCCGGGTGATACGCCAGTATAGCGATGACGATTACGCGCTTCCAATGTGCGTTCACCGCGATGTCGCCAAACACGGATGCAGCCATCATGATGCTGAAAACGGAACCTGGATTCATCCCAAAAAATGACGTTTTGCCATTCGTGCACCCAGGTTCGTTGTTGGGTACACCATCGCAGGCGCTCCTGTCTGTGATGCAGTGTCAAGGGTAACCGTAGCCACGGTCTCCGAGCTGATAGTCCATGCTGCTGCATACGTCGTCGAACTGTTCGTGCAGATTGTTGTTGTCTTGCAAATGTCCACATCTGTTGATTCAGGGATCGAGACGTGGCTGCACGATCCGTTACAGTCATGCGGATAAGATGCCTGTCATCTAGACTGCTAGTGACACGAGGCCGTTGGGATCCGGCATGGCGTTCCGTATTACCCTCCTGAACCCACCGAGTCCATATTCTGCTAACAGTCATTGGATCTCGACCAACGCGAGCAGCAATGTGGCGATACGATAAACCGCAATCGCGATAGGCTGCAATCCGACCTTTATCAAAATTGGAAACGTGATGGTCCGCATTTCTCCTCCTCACACGAGGCATCACCACAACGTTTCACCAGGCAACGCCGGTCAACTGCTGTTTGTGTATGAGAAATCGGTTGGAAACTTTCCTCATGTCAGCACGTTGTAGGTGTCGCCACCGGCGCCAACCTCGTGTGAATGCTCTGAAAAGCTAATCATTTGCATGTCACAGCGCCTTTTTCCTGTCGGTTAAATTCCGCGTCTGTAGCACGTCATCTTCGTGGTGTAGCAATTTTAATGGCCAGTAGTGTAGTAACTAACTACGAGGGCTGTTCGGAAAGTAAGATCCGACCGGTCGCGAAATGGAAACCGCTGTGAAAATAAAGGAATTTTTATTTGCGATAGTTAGCCATATACTTTTCAGCTACTTCTCTACATCAAGTTTTTGTATGTCCATCCTTTTGACTGAGGTCTTGGGGACCACAGTCGTTCGGTATTGTAACAAAATGAAACGTCTACAGCCGTCCTTATGACCTTATTTATGGTGTAGCTAATATTTTCGGCGCTTCAATGCGCCACGTTTAGGCCTTAGTTGATGCTGAAGAGGTTGTCACGATCCACTACACGCTGCATCAGTGGCCAACATAACTTGTTTACGCAGACTTTCTTTAACTGTGATGTAGGCATTCCAACCATCAACTGCCATCTTGATGGTTGGATTGCTGACAGCAAAGTTACAGGTAGTCTGTGCAAACCAGTTTTGTTGGCCACTGATGCAGCGTATGGTGGATCGTGACAACCCTTGCAGCATCAACTAAGGCATGAACATGGCGCACTGAAGCGCCGAAAGTGGTAGCTACAGGATAAATAAGATCATAAGGACGGCTGTAGGCGTTTCATTTTCTTACAACTTCTTAGTCTCTGCACATTCCTCATGATATAGAGCACAGAACTTCAGCTAACCGTAGCCTTCGTGTTGGGTAGGAATCAGAGACGTTGGCACAGGACCAAAGTAATACGTTTCTCAGCTCTTGGATTGCGTGAAGACAGCTGGACTCGCAAAAAAATATGCTTGACTTGAAGTTCTGTGCTCTATATCATGAGGAATGTGGCAAAAGAATCACATTAACTGATAACGACTCTGAAAGTTACCGTCCTCAGCAATATGGAGACTGTCGCCACCCTTGTGTGAAGTGCGCATTCAAATGATCAACGTGGCAAACGGTGAGTTTCAAACAGCTGCATGTCGGAAACCATTGAGGGAAGAGCTAACCTCTTTTGTGATATTTCCGTTGAGTACTCGCCAAACTGTCAAACCATAACTTCCTCCTAAAACACCACGTACGTTTGGCGAAGGCGTAAACATACGTATCAGACACAGAACTTATATGTTATGTAACAAGGTCAGTGTTTTCATCATCAACTAATAGGTAAAATTGTTATAGCTTGTGGTTCTAGGACTGTACGTCCTTCTTTTTCATATAAGGAAACGAATAATCAAAACGGTTATCAAACAAAATCACAGTGCGTTATTTGAGGGCATTACTACAGATTAAGCATGCTTTAAATAAACAAATGAAAATTTTTACCACTTAATTTGGTACATACAATGTTTCGGATATTTATTGAAAATGTTGCTGCTTTGCCTAATGTATTTTGCATGGAAAAAATTTAAAGTCCTACCTGCGATGAAAAAAGTCCGGATTTGGAAGCCGATATATCCACGTCTTGATGCAATTAAAATTTATTTTACAACGAGAAGGTAGAAGACGTACAGCTTTTGGCTAGAAAGACTCCAGGTAGATGAGTATCAAAATTTGATGTAATATCCTTGCGTCCGTTCCACGTGAAGCCGTGATGTTCGAAATTCGTAAGCTTCATTGAATGTGATAGTCAGGGGATACTCTTTTATTAATGGAAGTAATTTGTTAACCATACAGTTTGGCGAACTGTGTTTCAGTGTCAGCGTATGATTTCTTTTAACTCGAAGTGCTCGCAGTTCTGAACTGGAAGTATTCTACGACAGAGATATTTTCTGAAATATAAGCATTACGTATGACATATGTGAATGAGTACTGCCTCGTTTATTTGAAAGTTCGGTATCGTTAACTGATGAAACAGATAAGAGGAGAGCGAATTAAACGTAATCGAGGTGCCGTTTGCATACTAGTCGTAATGTATAATGGGTGTCCCTTGTAAGAATCGTGAGGCGCATTTTCTCTGGTGTTTCGGCAGATATCTGCAATTTCGTTTTTGCATTGTGTAGCTGCAGTCAGTCCAAACAAATAGTTGTCGCGTCTTTCATAAGACGCCCATTGTCGACGGAAAGCATCTGTTTGTATCCAGCTACCACCAAATTCTTTTTAAAGCGGTTTTACGTGCCCATCGATATATATTATAACGGGAACAGAAAACACAAAATGTAATCGGTAGTCACCAGCAGCGAATGAGCAGCTGTGCTGCACGACAATAGCAATAGCAGTCAGCGCGGGCCAGGACGGTGCTGTCGCTGCTGGGGTACTGGTTATTCAACGTGTTTTCCTGTCCTTGTTAATACATGTCGATGGAATGAATATCGCACTAGATTAATTTGGGACCGCTTTATCGAATGGACACGTAAAATTCCGCTTAAAAAAAAAATTTTTTTTTGTTGTAGCTTGACACAAATCAATACTTTCCGTAGTCACAGGACGTCACATGAAAGACGCGATGAGCAGTAGGGTTGACTACAGCTTTCTTTCTTTCTTTCTTTTGCTACCGCCTTTATCTCACATTGTGCGCAGGGTTGGCAGGTTTAAGTATGGAATTGGCATGGTTAATTTTAAGGGGTGGCCGGATGCCGTTCCTGCCGCCACCCGATAACCCCCCCCCCCCCCCCCCCCTGGGACGGAATTAGTGTACCCCAGCTGTCTGCGTCTAGTGTAAATCGTGAAAGAGTGTGGATGTGTTTCAAATGTCTGCGAGTTGTGTAACTGAGGTGGTACGTGGGGACCAGCCCGGTATTCACCTAGGAGGACTTGGAAAACCGCCTAAAAACCACATCCAGGCTGGCCGGCACACCTGTCGTCGTCGTTAATCCGCCGGACGGATTCGTTTCGGGGCCGGTGCGCCTACCCGAGTCCAGGAAGCAGCGCGTTAGCGCTCTCGGCTACTCTGGGGGGGGGTTAGGGTTGACTACAGCTACACAATGGAAATACGAAATTGCAGATATCTGTCAAAACACCAGACAAAACGGGCCTGCTGACGCTTAGGAGTGATCTTCTGTACATACCACGAAGTTTCATTAGCTGGTATCCAGTGACACGATCTGTTGAAAGAGGAATATGGTAAATTCCATGCAGTTGTCGTACCAAGATTATTTCTTTGTGTGGCAGTTGAAACCAACGATTTGGGACAAAATTCGTTTTTCTCCTTTTTGAGGCGGTTCAGAAAAACTTGTTCTGCGGTTTCCTTCCACTAGTAAGCACATCTATTCATAAGGTTACTTGATAAATTGGGACTGCAGTTGCTTGAGCGATTTAGGCTTACTAGAGCTTCTTGTATCCGCACGTATAATTGGGAGTTAACTGTCTTGTTAGGTTTTGCCATCAGAGAAAATTACGTGCAGAATGTGTGGACGGTAGGTATTTACTACAGAATATTTTGTCCGAAGTCTCGGTTGACCGAAAACGTGTTTGTGCTTCTTATAACACTGAGGAATGCTGAATGTGAATCCTGTGTGTTCTTATACAAATAAAATTTGCCTAATAATCGCATGATACAAATAACTTTGGCTTCGTTGGCTAATCTGCGCTTAACGCATAGCTGGTTTTCTTCCTTTCTTTAACGATGTAATAGGTCTCGTCGCATGCTGTGAGGATTACCTGTGCGCCGATGTCCAAGTTGGTGACTGCTGTCTTACATATGCAGTTGTTTTTGATTATGCTTTCGTTTTCAACAACTCGTTCTGAAATGTATATTTTGTCTCTGTCAAGATATTGACTTTCTTGAGAAGTGGCAAGATTGACTCTCAGTGCAGTCAGAAACGGCCATTTGGTTGATTTTCCTCTCATTCGATCCCTGCTGCATGCCGCCGTGCGTGCCCAAAAGCAAGTAGTTTACAGACGTGTGTGGTTGTTGGACTAGGACGCTGGCGATCCTCCGGAACAGCTGAGCGTGAAGGAGCGCACTCAGGTTTTCAACAGGCTGGCCACCGAGGTGGACCTGCACAGGGCGCAGGCGCAGCCGGCCAAGAAGAAGCCCGAGCGGGTAAGTGGCGGGCTAAAGAGCGCCGGTGGCGGTGGCACGTCTTCCGTCTGCCTGCTTCTCATCTCACGCTGCCTTGCCTGCCTTCCTTCCCCTGTTAGCCGACCGAGCAGTCACGTGACCGTCTCGGCCTAGTCGCTGTCGCTTGTCTTGTGCTGCATTCTCTTCTCTAAAACGACTAACGGCTCAGTCTGCCGTGCGGACGTGAGCCAGTTAACGTATTAACGGCATCCATTACGTAAATTATAATACAGTCTAAAACAGTCTAAAATGTCTACAATATTAGTTTTTGTTCGAGCTTCGAGAAATTAGAGATAATCCAGAGGTTTCCGAACAGACATTCTTCTCATTCGCAAAGGGAACAGGGAAGGGGGGATTCAGATAGTGGTACCAGAAGTACTCTCCGCCACACACCGTCAGATGGCGTGCGGAGTATTGCTGTAGATGTAAATTTTACTTACGAGGTTGTCAGTGTTTTTCGTTTGATTTGTGTAAACATCCCAGGCTGGAGTCGAAATGTGAAAAGATCTGTTTCAGTAGTTACTTGCGAAATTGTGACTCCATAACAACTATGCTCGAATCAAAGGAATACCGATTTAGCGTGATTATAGCGTAACAGCTGCAGCCAGAAAAATATCACGCAAAGATAGTAAGTTCCAAAATAATGTAGTCAGACGTTCTACACCCTTTTTTGTTTTAAATATGGTGGATACTCCGCACAAGCTGCTCACGTATGTCTTCATATTTAGTTGACGTTTCTCACATATACTTAGGGTTATGCGAAAAAATGCTGAGTCATTTGTGTACCGGACAAATTGACAGTAATTTTTTACCAGTGGTGTCCAACCGTCCGCTCAACAGAAGGCCTCAGTTTTGCCGTTATCATACTTCTTTTAAGCTTAATTTTGTTACCTAAATCAAGTAAGTTGCTAAAGATCAGTGAAACGAATTGCAAATTTAGTATATACAGTCCAGTGCCATTCTTAGAGGGTAAATGTTCCAAATCGCGTTCTGAGCGGCAAAAATGACGATGGATAGAAGTCTTTCGTGAAAACCTTTCTCATTCTCATGATACATCATTTGTTTTATCGCAGAACATACAGGAAAATCTGGTAGCACCAGTTCCTTAAATTTGCAACTATACACATAATAATGTTTTCGTAATAATTATACCGTGCTAGAGGAATAACGGGGCTTGATCAAGTTGGTTATTCTCGCGGCGGCAAGAACTCTGAGGAAAAACAGGGAAAGTGGTGACTAAAAGCAGAATATCCTGCTTAAGTTTTCGGCAACTTTTGCGCTGTTATTATTAACTGTAAATTAACCCCATTACAAAAGAGAGAAAAATAAGGCATTGCAGTCATAATACAGCAGCTCAATGAGGACAGAGAAAACTTTTATAGTACGATCACTTTTAAAAATAAACCGAAGGATGTATATCTGCTGGTCAGACCATAATCTTTGCGACGTATATATCTTCACTTCACCTATTGTTAATGATCAGGTAGTCACGTATGCGACACGTCAGTTTAAGAAACAGAAGAACAGTGAAAAAATGTGTGTAGACTAACAGGTACGTAGTCGGTTCGAAAAATAAGTTTAAAAATGATATTTTATACCTCGTGTTCTTGCGTTAGCTATTGAATTACGTGTATCTTGTACAGTCATATTACTGTATGTGAAGTTTCGAAATTTACGTTGGCTCTAACGAAAACTAGTTTTGTGGACTATAGACGTATTATTATTTACACTATGATTTCTCTCAGTCTCAACTGTCTACGTACAACGACTTTCAGCTCTTTTCTCTAACTTTTATCGTCTTGTTGAAAATAATTAGAATGATTGCCATTTCTTCTGATCTGTCCATTTCACTCAGTGCTGTCTGCTTCATTTTATGGCTTCCCTGCAACAATAAATAAGTACCACTAATTTCATACTTTTATACTATGTAAAAAGTTGTAGTGCCTGTTTCTTACTGGTGTCGGTATTACTTCTTCCTGCTTGTTAGCCACTATCAGTTTCTGCTTTTATGCTGTTCTGTGTTTTGAAAGCTTCGTTCGTCATAATGTTTACTGGATCGTTCTGTCTTCTTCGTTCTGAATTAGCGATTGTGGTCTGTATTTGTAAGTAGGACGAAAATGGTGGTGGACTTGAGACAACACAGTGGAATGAGTCATTGTAAGAAATGCTACACTGACAACGATTTCTCGTAGCTGCGTTTCTTAACATCTTAATATGAACAATTGTTGCGTAATAATATAATAATCTGTTTTGAAAGTGGTATATCTGTGACATTGACGAGTCAAAATTGCTCGCTTTTTTGAAAATATAGTAGCAGAGATGTTGCTTAGAAGTAATAAAACTTACACTTTTTAGAAATAAGGTCGCAAGGATTCGCATAATTCGTAGTATGGAACCGGAGGCAGTAACATTTTTTTGCGTGTATTTATTGAGCTGAAATAATTGAAAATGTTTCATTCTCTAGAATGTCTTATTGAAAATTTGCCCCGTAAGAGATTTATCTCGATGGAAAACGGTATGGTTAATACTCAATTTGTAAAATTTTTTTACAGTGCAACGAAAGTTGCTGTCGTCGATTACAGCATGGTGTCCAGTGTCCACGGATGTATTTCTTGGTTAAACTGTTGCCATTAAAATGTAAACCCCCTGTGATGCCGTGCACACCAATTACTCTCCATGTTACTGGTCGTTTATAGGCCCACGCTTCCCGTAACTAATTGGGACACTCTTCCAAGATCCAGCCAGAAGTCACATCACTCAAGTTATGATTTCAACGTTTTTATCGCGCTGAAAAAAGTCTTGGTGATCATCGCTTCACTGCGGTTGATAAAAAGTTAATCTAAACGATTTTTCAGACAGATGTTCCATGGTTTCGTAAATCTCCATTATTCACCACAATAATAAAGGTACCTTGAGCAGAAACTTGTTTGCCTGGATTGGAAAAGATTTCAAGTTACATCCAGCTACATAAAATATAAAAGAACTTGTCTGAGGAACTACGTTTTCTATATCACTCACTTCTGTTTGTAAGAATTCTACCACGTACCGGAATCCAGAATTATAACAATATGACGTAAGCGGAACAAAATGAAACTTTGTATGGAAACCAGCGTGGGTTCTAAAATCATTAACCATGCAAAGCCTAACCCTCGTACTCCGCGGATGATGTGTATTGAGATGACCTGTGTTCGTAAACTTTCTAAAATATTTTGGTACAGTAAAATTCCTTAGCGACGTTCCTTAAATGAGGTAAGTTTGTATGTGACATTCTAACCAGCTCTCTGTCTGGTACAACGAGTACATTGCCCTTTGTGGAGAGTGGACTACAAATACAAAACTAATATCTGGTGTGCCACAGAAAAGTGTAATACTGCGATTTCTGTACAAATCATAGAATAATTTCTTAACGGACAGTGCTGCTCGTAAGATGAGTGTTGCGAAATGCGGAGGATCTATGATAATTTGTGCAGTAACTGGCAGCTGACACAGAACGCCGATAAAAGACAATGTTTAATTAAATTATTGGTGATAAACAACTGGAAACAATGGCAACCGTAAGATACTTGGGAGTAACCATCCGGAGCAACCCATGGTGGAATGACCACATAAAAGTAATCGTGGGAAAAACGGGAGAATCTTGAGGAAATGGAATTCATCCTCGAATTAAATGGCTTCCCAAACACTTGTAAAAACGAGTATGAAGTATTGTTCATCAGCCTCGGACCCTTACCAGGTTGGGTTAATAGAAGAGATCCAAAGAAGAGCGGCATGTTTCACTGTGGACTTGTGTGAACGAGAACTTTACAGAGATGCTCAACAAACTCTAGTGGCAGACCCTAAAAGATAGCCATTGCGTGTCATAGAGAGTTTTACTGTTG
This sequence comes from Schistocerca serialis cubense, assembly GCF_023864345.2. Taxonomy (NCBI): domain Eukaryota; kingdom Metazoa; phylum Arthropoda; class Insecta; order Orthoptera; family Acrididae; genus Schistocerca; species Schistocerca serialis. Next base: position 776,712,004 of record NC_064638.1, read on the forward strand.
AAATTCCGCGAGTGTACGTTCCAAGAAGACTGCCGGTATTACTTCATCCCACATATGTCTCCGGAAATATCCACTGCAAAGAAATCCAAATCTGAGAAACGCAGAGGTTTATCGACAGCCGTTATGCACGCACGTCATTCGCGAATGGAACAGTGAAGAGAAAAATGCTGCTAGAAGCGTCCTCAACCCTCAGGGAAGTTTGTCGGCACAATTCCTGTTTATGTTGTATAGTAATGACTTGAACAGGCAATGATGATGATAACCTCAAACTTATCGCTGGTGAAGCATTTATTTGTAATGAAGTACGTTAAAAAAAAACAGCAAAAACAATAGCTGCACATATTCCGTCTAGTCTTCATATGATTTCAAAGTGGCACGAAGATAGACATATCAGTGAGTCACAGTTGGAATCGGTCAACTCATACAAATATGTGGGTAATAATTTATAGAGTCCTGAAGTAAAACTAATTCGTGTGTTCAGCCGTGGGTAAAGCAGGTGGCATACTTAGGATCATTGGTAGTATACCGGAAAAGTGTAATCTGCAAAGGAGGTAACTTACAAAATACTCGCTCCATTCCTCCTATAACATTGCTCACGTTTTCAGTGTTGGGATCCGTACCTATTAGGACTTATAGGGAATATCGAACATGCACAAAGATGGGCAGCGCGAATTGTTACATGTTTGTTTGACGCTTGGGAGAATGTCACACAGATCGTAAAAACTTGAACTGAGAGACACTTGAAGGTAGACGCAAACTACCCTGCGAAAGCGTGCTTGCACAGTTTCAAGCGCCAGATATAAGTGACGAATTTAGAAATATACTACAGTGTACGTGTCGTTCCCGCAGAGACAATCAAGGCAAGACAGCGCACAAAGGCATTTAAGCAGTTATTCTTCCCCGCTTCCTACGTCAGTGGAAACGGAAGAAACCGTAACGTGCCGCAATGGGAAGTACCATCTGTCATGCACTGCGCAGTTATTTCCAGATTATAAATGTTGATGTAAAATCTCTTCACTCTCCCCAGCAGACGATTCGTCATGCGACTCTAGCTGGAATATATCACCAACGAACAGTGAGATCTTTAAGTTTCACATACCATTGATGAGAAGTTCCAGCACCAGTTTGTGGAGACTGGAATTGGGTGTCACTGTCAGGAACAATTCTTATGTGTTACAAGGAGTTAGTCTAAAAACAAGCCGTCGTGGAACGTAATGTCTGCAAATTGACGGTAAATTACTATGCTGAACTTAGCTGGCAAGCTGGAAATGTACTGTGCACCAGTATTAGATCCGAGTTCTTCCCTTCTTGGGAGGTGCTTTTCCAAGAACCCATCTCGACACGTATCGACTCGGAGAAGCCAAGGCGTATATTGGTCATTTCAGTGTACTCAAATGTTGTAGGAGTGAGGCTCGAGGCCCTCCCTGCCGTCGTGATTCCGGCGAATGCTGCGTTAGTTCCTTAAATAAGCCCCTTGCAGAAGATTGGGATTTTGATAAAGATCGTTTGCGAAATGTTAGTGCATCTGCGGTGATAATTTCAAAGTATTCTAACTCGGTAACAGAAGAGGGGAAAACCGCCATACCGCGTATATAATGTAATCCAGTACCCTCTGACACCGCAATAGATGTCAGCGATTGCGTTATTTGATGTGTTTTGTGGTTTGTGTTGTTACCTGAGCTTCTGTTTTTGTAAAATAAGATATGATTACCTGTGTCAAATTGAGTCGTCTAGTCTTGCGTCTAGGTAGCCTACTTACAGTACGGCCATACGACTTTAGCGGGCAGTTGATAACCGTTATTAATCTCAGTTCCTAGGACCGGTAGCATTTTTGCTGTCAATATTTCTGTTCGCAGGCGCACTCCAAGTGTCTTTCATTATCTCAACTTTTCCTGTGAAGTTTTCTGAAGTACTTATTCTCTAGGGCAGTCACTACTATAACTGTTCGTTTATATTTCTTGATTCTTCCGACATAGTCCTCCACCCCCATACACACACACACACACACACACACACACACACACACACACACACGTTAAGACATGTAAGTTGATTCCTGAAAGTTATGCCTCGTTCTCCTTCTGCGTGATAAGGAGCTCTTTTCTCTGCCATCCTTTCAGTGACATCTGGTCCTAAAATCAACGCAGGATTTTCTTGGAACAAATATTGTGCCAAATGCGCCTCCTGGTTACTCTCTAACTCGAAGGATTCATCACTCGTTACTCATCTTGTTTGATCTGATAACAGACTATAATCATCTAAAGTTTTCTCTAATAATATAGTGCCAAGGTTGTAATGTATAAAGCAACAATTTCATCACAGGATAGCTTTTTATTTGGTTTTACACTTGACATCACCATTAACGATTCTCTATGAACTTCGTATATCTACTCCACAAACTAATTACGCATTTCGATTGCCTGTAATCAGAGAGTAAAAAGTTAATGATTTAAATAGTGAATGTGCGTTGGAAAAAACATTATAGGCGAGGCAAGTATGATTACCCGTTGATTCAGTGGAGTTACTAGGTGGACAGCATCATTAACCACTACAATAAATTCTCTGGAAGTATTAACGGGCACTCATAAAACTACTTGTCGTAGGCGTGGCGTAGATAAGTGCTTCTTGGCTTTAGCTGTGACCATGCAATACGTTCTCAGAAAGGCATTTTTACGCCTTGGGTTTACACGAACAACGTTTCGTATGTGTGATCAAAAACCAAATAAACATTTTTCAGAACAGAAAACTCATTTGTTTCTCAACACATCTTCCTATTTGAACCATCTAGCTTCATTCGTTTTTCATTACGTCTGCAGAATAGATTTTGTTAAACTCTGCAAAATGCTCATTTCCAGCAACTTATGAAATGAGACACGCATTCGCTTACGGAGAGTTAGTCGTGTAGTGATACTGATACTGTTCCTATTGTTTGTATAGTCGGCAACAGCACACGCAAGCTATTTATTCTTGCTGCTATTTTGTAGGAAGGAATACTGCAAGCATGTTAACTCAACACGAGATTTAAAATGACCGAAATTGTAATTTTAGATAGGTGTCGCCACGGCAGTGGAGAAGTAATCTATAAACTAAGGTAAAAAGATAGCCTCTCAATTATTTTTTGATTTGGTGACATGTGATGATCCTAATGACCGGAGAGGTGTGGTCGTTCAGTATGTCGTCCACAGTTACAACGTTATTGACTGGATGTGAAACACAGTTTCAAAAGGTGACTTATAATAGGAAAATGTAAATGTGTGCCGGCCGGAGTGGCCGAGCGGTTCTAGGCGCTACAGTCTGGAGCCGCGCGACCGCTACGGTCGAACGTTCGAATCCTGCCTCGGGCATAGATGTGTGTGATGCCCTTAGGTTAGTGAGGTTTAAGTAGTTCTAAGTTCTAGGAGACTTAAGTCCCATAGTGCTCAGAGCCATTTTTTTTATTTTTTTGTAAATGTGTAAATCGTCCAGAAAGCGCCGCAGTTGTGTCTGAATAATCCTAGTATGAAATGTGGGCATCTGAAATAATTATACCGGTTCGTCCCGGTTACATCCTTTATGAATTATGTTTTGAGGCGTATCATTCTGCGTCACCCAAGAAAATTTGTTTATCCACTACATGATTCGATGGTCGACAGTTTCCATCAGGCAGAAGGCACCTTCTACGTGGTTATTTTAATGGAAAGCAATGGTAGTTTTGTGCATGAAGTGTGTTTTCCAAGAAGAGTAAGTGGAGCTAAAAATCGCAAATGCTTCCCACACTGCAACTATCAGTGGGAAGCAGTTTCGATATTCAGCGGCAGAATGTGGCATAAATGCGGCCAAACTTCCAAAAGAAAATGTACGCCGTTACCTGTATGAACTAAAAGACACTATTATAAATATATGTTTACATGAAACACTTGTTATTACTAATTGCACAATTACCTAATAGTTAATCCCATCGCCACCATTATCGATTGTATCTTGGCATCTTTTTGTCATGCATTTCATGAGATTTTCTGCATTTTCTGTCGGTGACAATCTCTATATCGTTTTGATTTGATGTGACAGCTGCTTCAAAGTATATATTGGCTTTCCTTTAAGCTTCATCTTAATATACGACCAGACATTTTCGATCGGATTTGCATCCGGATACATTGCAGGTCAATCCATCATGGACAACCCATTGTCTTGTTTCCTCGCTGTACAGAGACCGCTGCGATGTTTCGGATTATTATCCTCTTGAAGCCCCCAGTTTTCTTAACGGAACCTAAAAGACATTTTTCTTAAATATATAAATATAAGTGGCGCTTCAGATATTTTGCACTCATTTCAAACTGCAACGGACAAAACAAAACTCTCAACTCTCATACTGTTTATCTATACACTGTGCAAAAGCACATTGATTACGTATTCGAGACCACTACAAGAGACGTCGCTACGAACGTTACATTTAAAATTATGGCGTACACTTTCTTGTGGAACTGTCTGTACTCTTCTTGCAGATCACAACAAAACCTCTTGTCCGCATCACATGCTAGTGCATAAAATCACCTTTGCTTTCCACTAACAAAAGCAATGTACGAGGCGCCTTCCACCTGATGATGGTGGTTAACCATCGAAACGGTAGTGGGCAAAATAAGTCTCCGAGTGTGACGCAGATTTTTTCTTTTTTTGTGTATATCGATTTGCTAAAGATCTGTGCATGTATTGAAAATGAAAACACAATACGGAAATTGCCACAGAAACTTGGAATGCTCTTATGAGAGGTGATCAGTAGAAGCCGTGGAGATGAAACCGAGAGTGCATGTACTCGCGTTTCTTGTCCCATCTTGCCGAGGCTCGTCGAACCGGCGGCAATAAAAGCCTTTAATGCCAGTTTTGGGAGTAATTCCGTACTGAAAGCTCGGCTGCTTCGTCCTTACATCTCGTTAAGGCTAATTTGTATGGCTTAGCGGATTACCGTCGCGGTGGCTGGGGCGGCTCCTGCCAAGCCCCCGATTAGCAGAGCTGTTCGGAGCAGGTGCGGGTTTGCCATAGTTGGAGCAAGTTGGAGACTCGTGCGGAATCGTCCTCGGAGGACCAAACTTCGCTTCCGTCCGTGGACACTTAGACTGGATCCACACTATATTAATCAAAGCTGCTGAAGGCTTTTTATGCACGTTTAAATGTGTGTATTTACTTACGTGTGTTAATATCATTTTTAGTCCTGTTACGGCATAACCGTGTTAGATCACATAACGTCAGTGCACGCTTAATTTTCGTTCATTGTGTTCGAATATGCTTTTTATTTTGTTTGAAGGCGTTCTCATTTGTGCCATCTCGACTTACAGAATGAAGTATGTGCGAGGCGTCCACAATATTTAAAAAGAGAAGTTTAACGGTTTTGTACCCTGTACTGCCTCATTTTTAGGGATGCAGGTAGCTGTCACTGTAGAGAAATACAAATCCTCACGCTTCGTGGAAAGTAAATGTGTGGTGTCCTCAGGAAATGTGATTCATGAGTCACAACTAGATTCAGTGAAGTTATTGAAATATTTGGGAGTAAAGTGTGTAGAGGTACGAATTGCAGCGACCGCTTACAAGGGGGTTGACAAAAATATGGGAACATCTCGAGAAATGCATGCTTGACCATACATGCAGATGATAGCCAAGTCTGCAGGTTGCAGGCAAATTGCATTGTTGTGTTTGTTCACGAACGATACCTCTGCAATGTCCTCAGTGTATAGCAAATGTCAGTCGTCGTCAGAACAGTATTCTGTGTAGTTGAGAGTGCATTATGTTGGAGCTAAGTCAATTCTAACGTGGGCAAATTGTTGATGCTCGCGTGGTAAGTACTTCCATAACCAGGTAGACGAGGTGTTGGTGTTTCCAAGAGGCACCGTATCGAAGATTTGTACCGTGTACAAGGAAAGCGAAGAAGTACAGGTTGGAGGGCGGTAAATTGCTGATTTGGGAACGAAATAAAAAAATAACGAACGCTTAGGAACTTACATTTATATTTTTCTCATATTGGGCAATAATGGGAGTCTGTTTAAACAGTATATCTGGGAAATGTCTACTTTGACAATCCACACACTGCTGCTGTCGTTTTTTGAAATTCTCATGCACCCATTCAAGCATGTATTCTGGTATTCTTGCAGTTGCAGCCTTGATATTGTTCTGTAGGTCTTCCAGGGCGCTGGGACGGTTGCAATACACCTTTGACTTCAGGTAAACCCAAAGAAGAAATCGCATGGGGCTAAGTCTGGTGATCGTGCGGGCCAGTTTAGATCCCCCATCCGAGGGACAAACCTTCCAGGAAATGTTTGCTTCAAAAAATTCATGTTAATGCTGTGTATGCAGTGGCACCGTCTTGTTGATACCAGGTACCCTGTAATTTCATTGCCTCGAAAGCCGGCTGGAAAAACTCTTGCAGCATAGTTAAATAACGATCCGAATTCACAGATACAGCTCGACAGTTTTCTTGGAAAAAGTAATGGCGAATGATGCCTACTCGTGATACGGCGCACAATGCAGTGACACGGTCTGAATGCAGGGGTCTCTGGTTAATTTTCCTGGGGTTCGTGTCGCTCCAATACAGCATGTTCCGTTTGTTTACACACCCACTGAGGTGAAAATGTGCCTCATCAAAAAAAAAAAAAAAAAAAAAAACAACCATATTTGCATCATGGGGTATGGTTGCAAGCATGTCTTCACAAGACGTTCTTAGTGTTACATAATCCCGTACTGACAACTGCTGGACCACGCACATTTTATATGGGTGAAAATTGATTTCATTATGAAGAATACGGTGTAGAGAACGTCTTAAAATGCCAAGAGCAAGTGCGTGTTTCCGAGATGAGCTTTTCGGATGCTGCAATACTGCTGCTCTAACTCGTTCGAAATTTTGTGGTGTTGTAACGCTTCTCCCAGATCCTCTTCGTACAGGTGACACATCCCATGTTGTTCTGAATGCATTTACCACATTTAAAATTTATTGCCGTCCAGTAACACGTCCCCGTGGGCGTACTGCAAATCGCAAACGAAAGGCACTGCACTGCACTGCAATGATCGAGTGGGAATTTGAGAAATACACTTCAACACGACATGAATGCTCCTCACGTGTCCACTGCATTATCGCATCTGGACAACAATTAAATACAAACCTCTCATCGGTCACTATAAACCACGCCCTCTCTCCCCTGTATTCGACGTACAGTGCCGCCCAACGTGAATTCCAAAAAAGCAATTTACAGCGCTGCACCGTGTATAATCTGCGAAGTCGCAACACTGTCAAAAAAGTATGTTGAGTGATCGTGACAGGCGGCAGTTGAAAAATATTGTGACGATAAATTAGAGGACAACAGCTGCATGCAGAACTGAATGTCAGACTCCCGAACCCCGTCAGCACCAAGACATCGTGAAGGAAAGTCCATAAGTAGGGAATTGCCACGGTGAAGTGGAATTCCAAGTTCAGTCTTTAGTGATGCAGATGCCCGTAACGGGAAAACATGGTTCCATGCGATAAAACCTGGATTCTGGAGCAATGGAGGAATATCATTTCATCAGATGAGTCTTGTTTCATACAGTTCCCAACTTCTGGGCGAGTTCACGTCGCAAGAGTGGCACATGGCGGCGGTCCAATGATCATTTGGGCAGTCATATCGTGGTATTCCTTGGCCCCTATGATTACTTTGCAAGATCGTATTATTGCCAAGTATTATGTGACCGATTTGGCTGATCACATCCATCCCGTGGTATAGCGTTTGTTCCGCAGTGGTGATGCTGTTTTCCAAGACGACAGGCCTCTATTCACACAGGTCGCATCGTCTAGGATTGGTTTTGTGAGCACAAGGATGGATTGTTGCATTCCACCTAGCCACCACAGTCCCTGATCTCGATGTTGTTGAGCCTTTGTGGTCTAGTTTGGAGAGAGGGGTGCTGATCGCTGTCCACATCCATCGCCGTTACCTGAACTTGCCACTATTTTGCGGAAAGAATGTTGTAAGATTCCTTTGAAAACAGTACAGGACCTGTACGTATCCAATACATAAAATGTATTGGCAGTTGTGAATATGGAAAACCATCAACTGTATAATGGAACGACAACAATAAAAATTTTTCGCGAACAGGGACTCGATCCCGGATCTCCCGCTTGTCGCGAACGGTCGCTTTACTATTAATCTGTCCAAGCACGTGTCACGGCCAGGCCGAAAATTCCATATATCGTCAACCATGTGACTACAACCTGCACTTGTACATCCATTATGTGTATTGCCGTAGAGGTGAGACACTTTACTTGAAAGTCGCTTGCCCCGTGTTGGCGGATAAATACGATACTACAATGCCTGTGTTGTTCAGACGTACGATGCAACGTTCCTGTCTACATACATGCGTGTATTTATCCAGTCGGAGACGATTGGAAGCTTCTTTTCATGTTAGGCATGATAGTGTATTGTGTTTTTGACGTTTCCATTTTTCTGTTCACCCCTGTCTGCTCGATAGTATGTAAACCTAGTGACAATTCATTGGTAGGCTAAATAGGAAAGTGCAGTTTTGTGTAAGAACACTTTTACTGCATTATCAGTCGGCCCTTGTGGAACGGAGGGTTCCAAATGATTGGAAAAGAGCACAGGTAGTCCCAGTCTACAAGAAGTGTCGTCGAGCAGATGCACAAAACTATAGACGCTTTATTTGTTCATGAGACCCAGAAAATATTAGATACAGGCTCCCAGGTAGATGCTATTTTTCTTGACTTCCGGAAGGCGTTCGATACAGTTCCTCACTGTCGCCAGATAAACGAAGTAATAGCCTACGGAATATCAGACCAGCTGTGTGGCTGGATTGAAGAGTTTTTAGCAAACAGAACACAGCATGTTGTTATCAATGGAGAGACGTCTACAGACGTTAAAGTAACCTCTGGCGTGCCACAGGGGAGTGTTATGGGACCATTGCTTTTCACAATATATATAAATGACCTAGTAGATAGTATCGGAAGTTCCATGCGGCTTTTCGCGGATGATGCTGTAGTATACAGAGAAGTTGCAGCATTAGAAAATTGTAGCGAAATGCAGGAAGATCTGCAGCGGATAGGCACTTGGTGCAGGGAGTGGCAACTGTCCCTTAACATAGACAAATGTAATGTATTGCGAATACATAGAAAGAAGGATCCTTTATTGTATGATTATATGATAGCGGAACAAACACTGGTAGCAGTTACTTCTGTAAAATATCTGGGAGTATGCGTGCGGAACGATTTGAAGTGGAATGATCATATAAAATTAATTGTTGGTAAGGCGGGTACCAGGTTGAGATTCATTGGGAGAGTGCTTAGAAAATGTAGTCCATCAACAAAGGAGGTGGCTTACAAAACACTCGTTCGACCTATACTTGAGTATTGCTCATCAGTGTGGGATCCGTACCAGATCGGTTTGACGGAGGAGATAGGGAAGATCCAAAGAAGAGCGGCGCGTTTCGTCACAGGGTTATTTGGTAACCGTGATAGCATTACGGAGATGTTTAATACACTCAAGTGGCAGACTCTGCAAGAGAGGCGCTCTGCATCGCGGTGTAGCTTGCTCGCCAGGTTTCGAGAGGGTGCGTTTCTGGATGAGGTATCGAATATATTGCTTCCCCCTACTTATACCTCCCGAGGAGATCACGAATGTAAAATTAGAGAGATTAGAGCGCGCACGGAGGCTTTCAGACAGTCGTTCTTCCCGCGAACCATACGCGACTGGAACAGGAAAGGGAGGTAATGACAGTGACACGTAAAGTGCCCTCCGCCACACACCGTTGGGTGGCTTGCGGAGTATAAATGTAGATGTAGATGTAGATCCACATCATGTCGTACTGTAACAGCGGACATAGCGCATATACAAAGAAAGGCGGTGCGAATGGTCACAGGTTTATTTAGCTGGCGAGAGAATGTAACTGAAATGTTGCAGAATATTAACTGTGCCGGCCGGGGTGGCCGAGCGGTTCGAATCCTGCCTCGGGCATGGGTGTGTGTGACGTCCTTAGGTTAGTTAGGTTTAAGTAGTTCTAAGTTCTAGGGGACTGATGACCTCAGCAGTTAAGTCCCATAGTGCTCATAGCCAATATTAACTGCGAGGCTCTCCAAGAAAGACGCCCTGCAGCCTGCGAAGACATTTTCGAAAATGCCACCGAGAATGGGAACTGAGTATTCATCATCCCCCTACATCGTCCCGTATAAGTCGCATGGGTAAAACTGGGCAAATAACAGCTCGCACACATGCGTGTAAGCAGTTATTGTTCCCACAATTTGTACAAATGTAGAATCTGGACGTATAAAGGTAAGGTAAAATGCTGCGTTCTGTCCCTAGACGGGCCAATCGGGCTCACCGCCGTGCCATTCTCCGCCAATGGCGTCTTCGAATGCGGTATGGAGGAGCGTGTGAGCCGCACACCGCTCACCCGGCCGTTTCTTGACCTTGGAATCGCTACTAATCGGTCAAGTAGCTCCTCAGCCTCACGAAGCTGAGTGCATCCCGTACCCCTCCTCCCACCGAGGGAAAATCCGTGACGGTAGCGGTAATCGAACCGATGACCCGTGCTTGGCAGTCAGCCGCGCTGACCACTTAGCTTCGGAGGCGGACAACATGGCACAGCAAAAGTACCCACCGTTACGTACTTGAGTGTAGATGTGGACGGTTGGCACTAGTGGGTGATGTGCGATCTGGTATGAGAGTGCTCTAGTGTGCAAACATAGCGCTGCTATGAATTAACTTCAACCCGAACGGAAGGACAGACGTAGGTCGACCAAGGAAGCGACGGACATAAACTTCTTGGAGGCGGAACTGGCATATGCTTAATCTCTGTATATGAGATGACGATGACATATTTTCGAAAGAGAGAAATTTGCAGGGTGCAATAGTACGTATTCTGAGAAGTCATCATCGATCAATATTATAGAAGATAAACGAATCACGTGTAGTGTAAATAAAAATAATAGAGTGCAGTCGTACTACGGGTAAAATGTACACATTGCCAATTACTTAGCCATTTGCCCAATACTTGTAGTAGTTTGTTCGACTGATGGTGGTGTTAAGTGGTCTGCTTGCGCTGAGACTACGTAACATGTCCGCAGCTCGTGGTCGTGCGGTAGCGTTCTCGCTTCCCGCGCCCGGGTTCCCGGGTTCGATTCCCGGCGGGGTCAGGGATTTTCTCTGCCTCGTGATGACTGGGTGTTGTGTGATGTCCTTAGGTTAGTTAGGTTTAAGTAGTTCTAAGTGCTAGGGGACCGATGACCATAGTTGTTAAGTCCCATAGTGCTCAGAGCCACTACGTAACATGAAAATAAATTATATAGACAGAGGATTGTCGAGGCGCCTTTGTGTGTTTCACGGACATCAGCGGGTCGCTGCTGAATTTGTAATTTCCACCAAAATTACTAGTTTTCGCGAGGGCGCATTAGTGCAGCCATTACTTCGGCTGCGTTCTGTGAGCTAGCGCCGCTGATTGGCAGGCACAATTAAAATGTCCGCAAGTAGGAAATTAACGGCATACGTCGTAAACTTTTTGTCCAGAGATGCCAAGCTTACATGCCATTACGTGCCATAACACCACCGTTAGGAGAAAATCACCTGTCTACCGACCTGCCTGAGGCGATAACCGACTCGAATAGGTGACTCAGCGTTAAAATTGAAAATCATATTTCTTCACAGCTGTCAAGATTAAGCGATTAGTTGTTCAATTTCACTTATTAATTTCACCTGACTACTGGGGTTAATCGAGTGATCTGTGTTTTAATTGTATCGGCCTGAAGGCCTTTCAACACGTGGATGTGTACTGATCGGAAGATTGTACCGCGTTTCACAAAGTGAGTCAGCAGATTGTCTGGGATTGTGGGCTTGCGTCTTTTGCCAATAAAAGATAGAAGCACCAATATGTTTTGGAAGAGCTTAACGACGTTTTCTATTGCTGGACGATTGTGTTACTGGGGGTTGGGTACGCTCGTGCTTTAAAGTCTTCATATTGGTGAAGCATTGCTGTAATGATCACTTAGTTATTAATTTTCTAATGATTATAACTTTTCTATGTATACATTACTAATTTAATATTTTTGAACTGATCAATATTTATTTATACAAATTCGGAATATAAGAATTCTTGTCAGATAGTACATTCGTCGCTCGTATTCTCATGCTAACGTACCCTATTATTATAACAGAGAAAACGACAGCACTTTTGGCGCCATGTCACGGAATGCGCGGCCCCTCCCGCCGGAGGTTCGAGCCCCCCGTCGGGCATGGTGTGTGTGGGTTGTTCTTAGCATAAGTTGGTTTAAGTAGTGTGTAAGTCTAGGGACCGATGATCTCAGCAGTTTGGTCCCTTAGGAATTCACACACATTTGAACATTTTTGACAAACTTTTATTCATTTAGTTATTCTTCACAAAAAATTGGCTCTGAGCACTATGGGACTTAACTGCTGAGGTCATCAGTCCCCTAGAACTTAGAACTACTTAAACCTAACTAACCTAAGGACATCACACACATCCATGCCCGAGGCAGGATTCGAACCTGCGACCGTAGCGGTCGCGCGGTTCCAGACTGAAGCGCCTAGAACCGCTCGGCCACTCCGGCCGGCTATTCTTCACAGTACTTTAGGTGTGGCACATGACAGAGTGGACGTTAACACGCGAACAAGCGAGGCTATTGTGTAGCTGTAGTAACGCAGCGCCTCTTTTATTAAATTATAAGGGGCGACAATTTGCGTCGTAGTGCAAATAAGGAAATTTCTTCGAACCTTTGCACGAAAACCTACCCTAGGTAGAAGCTACAAGCCTCCCGGTATTCTAGAAATTGGCACCAACTGATAGGCAATACCCAAGAAACACATCAAAACCCTCAGTAATTCTGTGACAAGCGAAAAATTTAATTTTCAGTTCATTGCATGTTATTAATTTGCTCACATCTGTCTCAAGATTTAGTCGTTTCTTTTTATCTTTCTGCTGCATGATAAATGGATTTCAAGCTGTTCTTATGATTCCTGTACAGTGTTATTCGCACCCGTTATGTAAGACGAAAATAACAAACACCATGCATTTGCAGCAGAGTTGTAGACTTGCAGTCCAGAATACTTTTCGACATGGTGTGTGGTGCTCTTACTTGTTGCCTTATTTAGAAACGGGATTGACGCTGTAATTAGCTCAGTCTATTGGATGAAATGGACTCATTTTAACCCCGGATGTTACAGTGAGACACTTAGTTTTATTAGCACGTGTGTGCAGAAACATGTGTGTGCAGAAAGTAACGTAAGACTTGTAGATCTGAGTGATAGAGAACTGGCATTTCTTTACCCAAACGTTACCTGTTAAATTTGGGGCCCTGTCGCCCTATAGTATTTTATGTCACTAAGACACAATAAATATATTTTTTATTCGAATATTTGTCTAGGAGGCCCTGAGGCCCTGTCCACTACCAAAAAAACTCGTATTTGTTTGAAAAATTTAATGTTAACCCGTGTGAAAAGAACATAAAAATGTTGATAACTATTTGTGTAACGGTAAATACCAGTGTTTCTCGTTATGAAACAGCTATAAAATACCGAGTGTAAGGAGTTATCTGCAGGTTGTGCCGGAGCTAAACAGCAGTTATAAAAGAGTCAAAGGACAGGAAAGGGGAACTGAGTTGGGAAGGGAGTGACGGGGTTGTAGTCTGCCTCCAGTGTTATTCCATCTGTACACAGAAGCAGCTGTGAAGAAAACCAGGGAGAAATCTGGGAAGGGGATTAAAATTCAGGGAGGAGAAATGAGATCTTTGAGGTTTGCTGATTATATCTTAATTATGTGAGAGCAGTGGACGTAGAACAGTAGTTCGACGAAATTGATAGCTTCCCGAAATGAAGTTGTGAGATGAACGTCATGAAAAGTAAAATAATGGTAATGAAATATATTCGAATTAAATTAGACAATGCTGAGGAGTTACATTAGGGTGTGAGTCACCAATAGTAGTAAATGGGTGTTGCTATTTGGGCAGCAAAATGACAGACGACGACCGAAGTAAAGAAGATATAAAAGGCAGACTAGCAATAACGGGAAAAGAATTTCTGTAAAAGAGGAATTTGGTAACATCGAAAATTTGGTAACATTGAAAAATTGTTAGAAGTCTTGAGTGTAGGTTGGCATTGTAAGCAGGTAAAATGTGGCTGAGAAACAGTTCATACAAGAATAGAGGCTTTTGGAACGTTGTGCTACAGAAGAATGCTGAAGATTAGATGAGTGGCTCGGGTAACTAATTGGAGAGACAAGACATTTATGGCACAGCTTGATTAAAAGAAGGAATCGGTTGATAGCACACATCCTTAGCCATTGAGGAATCATAGGTTTACTAATCGAGGGAAGCGTAGAGGGCGAGAATTATAGAAGGGGAGCTTAGATTGTAGTAGAGCGGACATAGATTTAGAATGAGGTAGTTACGTCTTGCTGAAGAACCTTGCACAGGATAGGCGAGTGTGCAGTGCTACATGAAATCAGTTTTCGGACCGAAGACGACGACGACGACGACCACGACCACCACCACCACCACCACCACCACCACCACCACCACCTAAACAACCAACAACGACGACGACGACGACGACAACAGCAACTACTACTACTACTACTACTACTACATTAGCTTTGAAACACGGCAATGGTTTGGTTGGTGAGCGTTGATGTAGGCGGCCAGTTTGGGAGGGCCGCGGGGCCTGAGCCACAGGTGACCGCGCGACTCTCCTCGCCGGAGTGACGTACTCCGGCGGGAGCGACTGGGCGCGGACTAAGCGACGACCCGGACCCCGCGCGCCGTCGAGATGAGGCCACGGAGATTGGACCCCGACGCGATTGTAAAGTAATTTGTGTTCACAGCAGGGGAAAACAAACAAAAACCCGCGGCGCGCCCGTACGCCCGCGCCACGGAAATTACTGAATGACTGGTCACATTCTGAGCGGCCGTGCCATTACTCACGGCTTATCTGGGCGGGCGCGCCGCCTCCCTGCGGCCGGTACCAATAAAGTCTCGCCCCGCGCCACCCGGCCGGGTCCTGCCCGGAGCCCGGGCCTCAATAAACGGTGCTGCCAGGCACTGGCCCGCGCCCCTGCGCCGCGGAGTCAGCGGCATTACTCTGTCCTGCGCTGCTGACGTTCGCTGTACGGGCACACTCGTTGACCGTAGTTGACCACCCATGTGCAGTTACTTGTGTACAGTTTTTCAGTCAGTCGAGACAGTTATTAACGGATAGGCAGGAGCAACTGGTGGGTATTTGGTTGATAGTTTCAGATGACACTGTGCATCTTCGTTTCTGATGAGTAGTACAGTAGCAACACTGACGAAAGCCATATTGAAGCGGGACGGTATGTTTTCATTTTGCACTGGATAATAATAAGTATCACTGAGGCGATTGAAATTACCTCATACGAAGCCGAGGAGCTGCAACTCTGGACAAAAGAACTAAAAACAACGTGTGAGCATGAAGTTGTACATTTCAGACACTACTGAATTTGGGGCTCGATTTTATACCAGCAATTATAAATAGGCAGATCTCAGTTTTGTACTGGGTATTTTTATCAGGTTCATTAATGTACACTAGATGATCAGAAGTATCCGGACACCCCTATGTAATAAGAAAGAGACCTCCAGATGTCACGAGAGGCGAACCCGCCAAATATTGAAGCAGGCTGGGAGGGGGGGGGGGGGGCGATGTTATTAGTAGAGAAGAAAAAAGGGTCGTTCAGTGGAGATCAGGGCATCGAACATGGACTAGTCCATCAGAGCATTTAAACCGTTCTTAAACTGTCCAGTTCGACTGTTGGTGACGTGATTGTGAAGTGGAAGCGCGGAAGATCAAATTGAGACAAGGCAGATGTCGTATACTGACGGACAGAAACTGTCGAGCATTCTGAGTGTGGCGGTGGAAAATTGCAAGAAATCGGCGGAATGAATCATTCGTGAGTTCCAGGGTGCTACCAGCAGTCCAGCTAGCACAGTGACTGTGTGTAGTGAGTCAAAAAGAACGAGACAGGATGGATCCTCATAAGCCACACGCTTCTGTAGTCTCAGTAATAAGTGACGCTTCATTCAAGTGGTGCAAAGATCGACGCCACTGGACAGTGGATGACTGCAAACGAGTCATTTAGAGTGGTGAATCACCTTGTGCCCTGTGCCAATTCAATGGAAGGGTTTGGGTTTGGCGAATGCCTGGAGAACTTTTAAGTGCCGTCATGTTTAGCGCCAACAGTGAAGTACACGGGAGGTTGTGCCACAGTGTGGGGGTGTTCATCCTGGTTAGGGGTGTGATCCCTTTATTGCGCTTGAGAAAACGCCAAATGCGGAAGGACATGAAAACATATTTCAGCATAGTGTACTGTCTTCTGTAGAGGAACAGTTCTGAGACTATCAGTATGACAGTGCACGCTGTTATAAATAAGCATTTGTGAGACAATGTTATGTGGGCAATGTCGTTCGCGTAACGGACTGGCATGCCCACAGTCCAGATCAGTACACAATAGAACGACTTTGGGATGAGTTAGAACTTCGACTTCGCTCCTGACCCCAGCCTTCAACAGTCCCACTATCTTCTCTGGCTTCGGATCTTGAGAAAGAATGGATTGCTATTCGTCCACAGAGATACGAACTCCTCATTGAAAGAGTGTCCAGCAGAGTTTAAGCTGTCATAAAGACGAAGAGTAGACACACCCCATAGTAATGTTCCCTAACATATGTCCGGGTACTTTTCATCAAACGGTGTATGCTACCTATGCCCCCTTAATACTCAGTTTCACGTTGTACGAACAATTTTGCGGCAGCAGCCGGGCACAAAATGGCTCTGAGCACTGACACTGAGGTCATCATTCTCCTAGAACTTAGAACTACTTAAACCTAACCTAACCTAAGGACATCACACACATCCATGCCCGAGGCAGGATTCGAACCTGCGACCGTAGCAGTCGCCTGCTTCCGGACTGAAGCGCCTAGAACCGCTCGGTCACCGCGGCCGGCCCAGCCGGGCACAGATTTGTTCCATGCGCCTAGCACCCGCCTCCATAGCCGAGGTCGCTAATGCACACTAGAGTTAAATAAGTCCTTTTGAATGCTAATGGGTGGAGAAATGTTTGTCACCATTCTTTGCAAAACACGGTAATGGGGTACTGTTGGTGATCACATACAGAACGTGCTGTTTGTCCAAGTTAAATACCGAACTCCTTCGCCGTGCTTCGTGGTGTTACACTGCTCATCGTGATCAGTTCGTCAGATTACGACGCTGAGCTCGGCTTCTCACCTTGATGCTCTTCAATAATAAGCCATATGCCAGCACCTATCGTTGACATCGCCGTAGTCATTAACAGGAAGACGACTCTACACTGAACTCACTGACATCACTCACCTGCACAAAACAGTTCCACTGAAGGCATACGACACGTAAGCCACCGAAGTGCTGTCAAGTGGAGAAACACGTGTCGAGTGATGAGCCACACAATTAAAAGAAAATCCATTGCAACAGAACACTTTACAGCACCACATGAATCACAGGAAGAAGTATGCAACTGAGGTTTGTACTCTTAGCTTCCCTCATCTCTGATGACCTCCCGATTTGCTATACCAGTGAGCTTCTATAAGTAGTCTGTCATTGGTTTTTGATACCGTTGTTATCAAGCCGCCGCTTCCCCTTCACAATAAAACAACTGCATTCATCAGTCGTTTACTGGAAAATTGTTTGAGACTAACATAAAGATGCCTATATAACAAATTTACTCGTTGTAGCTTTATTTAGAGTTATCTGTACGAGGTGAATGTACACGTAGATAAGCAAGAAAGTTCCCGTTTTGTTATTTAAGAATCCTTGCTCATAAACTAGGATTGAAAGTATTAAATATGAACGTTTTACATTTCTCTTGCTAGTAATTTCATGAAAGCAAGAAGGGCCATCGCAGAAATATCATAATACTTCATTCAGTACGACGTGCTGCCATTTGTAGGCTAATTAATGATATTTACTATCTGACGCTACTTAATAACCGAAAACAAAACCCTCTCGTGGAAACAAAACTGTTAAAGCCAATTTGATGGTTTCATACTGATATTCTTAAGTGTCGTCATGATGATGGTGGGATAATAAAGCTCGCTTTTCCCGCTGTATTCACCAAATGCTCTTCTAGTCGCTGAAGTAATATTAACCTATAAAGTCTACTCGCCAACTATTGTGTAATAACGAATCTCACAAGGTTTAAATGGTACGATTAAGATGGAGCAGAAAAACAAGTGAATACGTAAGATTGTTTAGTAAGACTTTGGGAGGACCGTGACAATGGCAGAATTCGATCTTTCAGAAATCTCCCATATATTAGCTCGTCTTGCCACACCGATAATTTATACAACCAGCGATACTGTAATTTCATGCCAACTTAGTATTTATTTAGCCGGCCAGCTGTTGCTTGACTCCGCAGTAGCAGAGTGGAAATCGTGTTTAGCAAGGACAGTTTCTGTCTCCATATGTTCAGTGGTAATACAGTTTTCCACAGAATTACCGGTTTTTAGTATTGGCATATTTAAATTTAAACATTTGCCTTCGATATATATCTAGGGTTTCTAATCCGAAGGACCATGGTTTTAATTGAGGTTGTCAGTCCTCGGGTGAAATTTTCTGAAGCATCCATGTTTCATTACGGAAAGCCAGTGGTGCGATTTTTGAGCAGGTTACTTAATGAAGGCACTAATTCGTTCCAAATGTGCGTCGAAGCTCCATTGTTTTTCTGCTGTCGCTGTCGATGGACCGCTTCCGTTTCCGGTCTACTACACCCGTGTGTGTGTGTGTGTGTGTGTGTGTGTGTGTGTGTGTGTGTGTGTGTGTGCGCGCGCACGCGAATGGTGGTATCTTGCTGACTTTATAATGCTTTATTCGTCTTTTACATCCATTTCCGCTCGTTTGTAATGTATCTGAAATTTCTTTATCAACTTCGTCTAAACATTCAAAAAGGTATAGTATGATTGCAGTGACGTAGTTGAAACGATCTTCGTGCGAGGTGTCTCGTAATACTGGCGAAATCTTACTATGCATTGCTACACAGATTGGGTGGGTCCTGTATCAAGTGGATTGGCGTGAATGAAAACATACGTCTTCTGTGTAGTAAATGCGGCAGTGCGATCGAGCTGAGTAACCTCGAAAAGAAAATCTCGCCGCTGGTTTGAACCTCTCCTGCAGCCGCCGACCTGGAGATGCTGTTTGTCATTCCGGAGAGCCGTGGCCCAGGATGTCCTCCCGTAAGAGGCGCAGAGGAAGCGCCGCCGGCACTGCCTCCGAATCCACAAGCAGCAGCTGCCATCCTCATGTGTACGGTGGACCACGCAGCCGCACAGCCCTGGCGGCGCTGTCGTCTTTGTCGCCGCTAATTGTGTACAAGAGCGACTCAAAAGTCACAACCTTGTCGTTTTGTTTCCTTACCAGCGTCTATCAGTTTGCCAGCTCAGTGACATTTTAGCTCAATGCGCGCTGACCGACGTTTTTATAACTTGAGTATTTAAGAACACAAAATATTTCAAAAGGCGCAACTTAGAAACTTGAAAATTTTTTTGAACGTTTCTTTATTAGACCAGAATGTTTGCGCTCCTAGTTATCTCTTCAGATTTTCAATTGAAAAATAGTTGCAATGTGGCCAAGTGTGAATAAAATAGTAAATTAGGTAGCATTACGTAACAAAGTCGACAAATTCAAACGTATCGTTTCGATTCCGCACCTGAGTGCTCTTCTTGTGGCTATTGTCTGCGACAGGGTCGGTTTCTGCTGGGAGTTCCCTCCAACCCACAGAAAATGGCTTGGTCTTTTCCTAGTCTTTCTAAATGGGCAGTGCTCGGAGTCTACTAGACAGATTTTATGGATGAGTAATATCCCCGGGACGGCAGGTGTTTTCGAACCTCCGTGGCAGAACAACATCGTGAAGTCCTTCCAGGTAGCAGCACTTTACAGAAGGGCCGTAAGTGGAAGCAAGAAATGGCCAACGAAAATTTCTACATTTTGGCGCTGATTCTGATTGGCCGGAAGGTCTAAATGTCAAATAATTTCGTGAAGCGGCTCGGAACTCGCAAAACTGAGGGGTCTGCCGGCAGCCCTCGTCGGGTGTAGAAGTTCTGTGCCCGCGGTGGCGGAGATGGTATTTCCATATTGTATTTCAGACGACGGGAGAAGATGATCCGTAGTGATTAACCGAGTTGCTTTTTGCTCTAATATGGAAAATAGAGAGATTCCGAAAGTGGGTTTCCGTGCGCGGCCGTTGATTTCGGGTTGAGCTATTCATATTTTTGGGCGCGTGGCTCCGTTTAGGGTCTGTGCAAAAGCACAAGAAGCAGAGATTTCAAATTAGCTTGTGGAGCCAAGCTGCTAACTGGACAGTTGTATTTAGCGAGCGAGACCGACTTGGCAAGTTTTTCATTTGTCATTAAAATATATTCGTTTGCATGGAAATTTGGGTGTCGTGTGTTGATCTGACTTTTTCCCTATTGCCTGTTGTCCTGTTTCGCTGTTGTTGAGATTACAGGAGGTAGTTGCCAGTAGCCAGTTGGTGGCGCAGTATTGAATTGTTAACGGTGGGCATTTTCCAATCCAGTGGTCGGATCTTGGATTCCTTCTGAATGTGTGGATATTGCTACAGGACCTCTTAATTCTTGAGACAGGAGTGGTGAGAAGTTTACGCCCATCTTGCGGGTAAAACTGAGTAAGGCGACCATTATTCAAACTGATTTGGTAGTGTAGCAGAGCAGAGAATCAGCGTTTCAGAATTAAACCCCCGTTACATACTTTTGTTAACGTGCACAGCACATCACCAAGATCCTTTGGATACAGGCTACTATCGCGAGTGTGAATTCACGTGACGATACGGAAGCTCCGAGGTACGGACGAAAGGAACGTCTCAAATTTTTGCTATGAAAGCTACAGACGAGTGAGTAGACGTACTTTCCTGAATAAATATTTTTTTTGTCCTCAGAAAGGAATCAGCTTTTTTATGAATTCATGAAATATTCGTCTTTAACTTGAAAATAAGTTTTTCTGCTTGAGTATATGTATTTATGTACCAGACGCGTTTAATCTTTTTATTACGGACATCTTCAATGGACTTCTTTAGTTTATTCGTCTGCCTAAAAAAAATCCGTTGAAGAAGATTGTAATACCAAAGTCAAACGCGGTTGGATCATAAATACTGTATTGCAGCAAGAAAAATGAGTCTTTAAGTTAAACAGAATACCTTTTTTCTTTTTTGCGGAACGTCGTCATGCAAATAAACCTGTCATTGTGAATGTAGCTAGTAAAGAGGCACAGTATGGAAGGGCGATTGTTTTCGAACTTGTCAGCAAGTATCAAGCCATACGAGTCACAATAAAGTCTTGATTTTGCAGCTGATGGACGACATTTCAAAGAGGAAAGCCGGTCACAGGTTGAAACTAGCTTCCCAGTGTTTCATCAGTCGTGACATAGCGCTACAGCATGTTCAAGCACTGCCACGAAATTGCCATACGATTCAACACTGCAAAGTCATAACACCCATCACGGTACCGGCTAACTCAGTGATAGTCAAACAGGTTCCTACCGCCCACTATTGGGCTTAAAACAGCTGTCATGGTGGGCGGTAGGCAGTAGCATTTTTGAAAACATATCCATTGGGTTTTCGTACAATCATTGTTATATGATTTAACTTGCTTGCTATAACTCTGCTTCATGAACTTTGTAAGGTAAAGTTACTACCCTTCTTTATAAATCATCTTTACTAAGGAAGCAGTGGGCGGTTAGAAACTTTTTCCGCTAACAGAGATGCAGAAGTGGCCGGTAGATAAGAAAGGTTGACTAGCCTGGTCTAATTGTTACCCAGAGAATGTAAAATACCCGTTTACTTGTCTTGTTCACAGTGCTTCCTATGTCGTTGATGCTTACATGGTGATAGTTCAGTACGTAACCATGGATTCTATTAGCTGTCTCGGCAGTTGTGGCCTAAAGTGGAGCCAAGTGCTGTGAGTTACTGTCTATTCAGCATTATGCAATGGAGGATTATTTCTGTTGACTAATTTCCACATTTTCTACTTGCTTGGATCTATCCCGGCAGCACCGAGATGAATATAGTTATATTTGCAATTGTCAATCTCTTTCTGTCATTCTCGAAAAAGACTTCCTGCTTGTGTTTTGTAAAGGTTTAATTTATAATTTCTGAGATTTTGCACTTTTTATTGGAAGCACATGTTCTTGTTCCCCTGTGTCTGTTTTGTACTATCCTTTTTTGCTGATTCATTTCTATTAGTTACTCTCGGCGCTTGTTGTTGTTCCCGACGAGCGGCGCTTCTTTTAGTAAAAAAAAAATATGTTTTCATTTTCTTGCGACAACTACCACAAAAGCTTTCCTAGATGTACTAGTTTCGAATAGCCAGTTGGCGTCATCAGATCGTCTAATAACATACGCTGCAATGTGTGTAAGTATTCTTATGTATAGGGTAATTATAAAGTTCATGAAATATTTTAAAAGTTCGGTACAGATAAATGACCAAGAACAACGCAACAGTGATAGTATTTGAAAGAAAAACTCTTAAAGCTTTTAAGTGTTTATAAATGTTCTGCGTATCCATCTTCGTCAGACGGCACACATGTAATCAGTATTCCAGTACTGTCCTTACCTGACCCAGCGTACCAGGATTGGGGTGTCGCAGGTCTTCGAGGTTCTGTGGTAGAGATAGAGATGGAACATAAACGCTACCCTTGATGGACAGAGATCGCAAGGCATCATGTCCAGCGGAATTTGTCGTCGTGGTGACGAAATGTGGTGAAATATGTACGGCTTCACTCTTAGTCTCTCAAGAAGGATTTTCCACACTGGTGGCTGTGTCTGCGCTTGCTCAATGGATAGACTTTGATGGACTTCCCAGCATTACTTCCCTTAACACGCTCCACTGTCTGTTCCGACATGCCCTGTTGGCGTTTTGCATCACACAACCAACCATCCTCCTTGAATTTCCTCTACCACTCCACTATGCTGTTTTAAACGGTTGTATCTTGTGGAAATCGCCACTGAAAGCTCTTTGCACAGTCAGAACCGATGGCAATGGGCAAATTCTAGCGCAGAATATGCTTTCACTGCCTGCTTCATCGCCATTATCAGCAACTACGGTTGATAATAGCGCTGTCGGACGTTTTCTAAGCTGACTTGCCGGAACCAAGTTAAAAAAAAATAACTTTATGACTTCTTATTTCAGGTACTACATCATTTGTTACGCTCTGTTTAGTCATTTATGTGTACCGACTTTTTAAAACTGTTTCGTGAACTTTATAATGACATTGTATACTTTTATAAGTGTCCTTATTTTCACATGCGCAATGGGAACCGTACGTCACCGGACTGTAATTGTGATTAAAAAACTACGATCTCTTTTTTCCCCATCTATCCTTCTCTTCGTATCCGCATTCTTTAATGTCTATAGCACGAAGTGCGCACTGATGATATTCACCACGACATCTCTAACTTGTCTACACAAAGGGCGGCTGCAAAGCGCACAAATGAAGCCTGCGCCGTGCCTGTTGGTGTAAGAAGAATGGAACCTCTTGGCGAGGGCAAGAAAAGGATTATTCTAAACGTTGGCTATTTTTATTTTGAAATTAAAGAATTTAATGGCCACCTCCTTATTACCCGTGATGACTCTGGCCGCGCTCACGTCTCCGTCGCTTACCGGGACGTCTCATTCCCCAGTGTCCGGGCGCGCTATCTTGTTTGAGCAATCTGCGCGGCGAGCCATCTCGAAGGCGGCGGCCAGCGCCTCGCGGGGCGGCAGCCGTGTAATCTGGCGGTGCGGTGCGGACCGGCACAGGCCATTGCTTCCGTTAATTACAGCCGCGGTGATTTATAAAACGGCCGCGCTCCGAGGATGTGGTTAGGTCGGAAAAAGCGCCTAATAGCGCGGCGGCGCGCCGCGCCGCACCGCACCGCGCACCGTTCGCTGCTTGCTGCAACACTGATTTTATGGGCTGCGATCGGCGAGAACGCGGCCGCTTTTATTACGAGGCGCCGTGACCGCCGGCCGCTGCTCCGGCGACGCCACAGATTATAAGTGAAATTGGATCGCGTCACCAAAGCACTTCACAAATATACCCGGCGGAGGCGTTCTTTTTTATGGCGCATAGTTCCCGGTTGCTGGAGCACTTTTCTGTACTGAGCCATTATAAGTGTTTCAGAATATCCGCACTGTTTTGTTTGTACATTTCTGATCGGAAAAAATCAGTAATGGGTGCTGCGGTAATTAGCTTTCATGGTTGTTGTTGTTGTGGTCTTCAGCTCTGAGACTGGTTTGATGCAGCTCTCCATGCTACCCTATACTGTGCAAGCTTCTTCATCTCCCAGTACTTACTACAACCTACAGCCTTCTGAATCTGCTTAGTGTATTCATCTCTTGGTCTCCCTCTACGATTTTTACCCTCCACGCGCCCCTCCAATACTACATTTGTGATCCCTTGATGCCTCAGAACATGTCCTACTAACCGGTCCCTTCTTTTTGTCAAGTTGTGCCACAAATTTCTCTTCTCCCCAATTCTGTTCAGTACTTCAGCATTAGTTATGTAATCTACCCATCTAATCTTCAGCATTCTTCTGTAGCACCACATTTCGAAAGCTTCTATTCTCTTCTTGTCCAAACTATTTATCGTCCATGTTTCACTTCCATACAGGGCTACACTCCATACAAATACTTTCAGAAACGACTTTCTGACTCTTAAATCTATACTCGATGTTAACAAATTTCTCTTCTTCAGAAACGCTTTCCTTGCCATTGCCAGTCTACATTTTATATCTTCTCTACTTCGACCATCATCAGTTATTTTGCTCCCCAAATTATTTATTTTGCCCCTTTACTACTTTAAGTGTCTCAAAAAATGGCTCTGAGCACTATGCGACTTATCTTCTGAGGTCATCAGTTGCCTAGAACTTAGAACTAATCAAACCTAACTATCCTAAGGACATCACACACATCCATGCCCGAGGCAGGATTCGAACCTGCGACCGAAGCGGTCGCTCGGTTCCAGACTGCAGCCCCTAGGACCGCACGGCCACTACGGGCGGCTTTAAGTGTCTCATTTCCTAATCTAATTCCCTCAGCATCACCCGACTTAATTCGACTACATTCCATTATCCTCGTTTTGCTTTTCTTGATGTTCGTCTTATACCCTCCTTTCAAGACACTGTCCATTCCGTTCAACTGCTCTTCCAAGTCCTTTGCTGTCTCTGATAGAATTACAAGTCATCGGCGAACCTCAAAGTTTTAATTTCTTCATGGATTTTAATACCTACACCGAATTTTTCTTTTGTTTCCTTTACTGCTTGCTCAATATACAGATTGAATAACACCGGGGAGAGGCTACAACCCTGTCTCACTCCCTTCGCAACCACTGCTTCCCTTTCATGCCCGTCGACTCTTTCATGGTACCGTGTAGTAATGTTCCTTCGCGTGACATCAAAGGGAAGAGTGCGAAAGAAGGACTGCATGTTTCCTCCGGCAGAGGCTATTTTTATTTAATTCTGTTAGGGGCGGCAAGTGACATGGGAGGAATGGTTAGTGTCTTGAAAAAGTCGGCCGGAGTGGCCGAGCGGTTCTAGGCGCTACAGTCTGGAACCGCGCAATCGTTGCGGTCGCAGGTTCGAATCCTGCCTCGGGGATGGATGTGTGTCATGTCCTTAGGTTAGTTAGGTTTACGTAGTTCTAAATTCTATGGGATTGATGACCTCAGAAGTTAAGTCCCAAAGTGCTCAAAGCCATTTGAACCATTTATTTTGCTAAGAGCTTACAACATAAGTAAAACGAGGCAACTGAAATGTAGCCGAATTAAATTCAGTGGTGCTGAGGGAATTTTATAACACATTGAGACACTATAGGTAGTATAAGGGGCAGTCATATGAGAACGAGATAGATGAAAAGTGTAAGTCAACTGTTTATTATTTAGAAAGTAATCCCCATAATTGTTATTACATTTATCATACTCTGAGACAAGACTGTCGATGCCTTCATGGAAAAATTTTTGCGGTTGCCTGTGGGATCATGATTGTACTCAGGCGCGCACCTCTTTGTCCGAAGCAAATTGCGGCCACTAATATCTTTCTTGACCGCTACAAAAATACGGAAATTCCGTGGGGAGAGATCGGGACTGTATGGAGGATGTGTGAGGACTTCCCAGCTAAACTTCTGCAGCGTATAGGCAGCCGCAAGCATTGTTCCATGATGGCACTGACCGCCTTGGGTAAACGTATTAACAGTTATGGCGATCACTTTTGAAATAATAAATTTCTTTTTTTCCTTCTGTCTCGTTTTCATCTGACTGCTCGTTGTGCACCAGGTTCGCTACTGGGGCAGCAAAATATCTCCCGTTGGCTGAAGTAGAGAGGATATAATATGCAGAGTTGCAATATCATGAAAAGCATTTCTCAAAAAGAGGAAATTAGCAACATGTATCGCCAATTCAAGAGGTAGGAAGTCATTTCTGAAAGTATTTGTCTGGAGTGCAGCCTTGTACGGAAGCGAAACGTGGGCGATAAATGGTTTAGACTAACGGGTCATAGAAGCTTTAGAAATGTGGTGCTACAAAAATAATGCTGTCGATTTATATGGATTGAATAACTAATGAAGAGGTTTCGAATTCAGCTTTAGGGAGTAGTAGTTCATGGCAAAAGTTGACATAAAGAAGGCCTCAGTTGACAAAACACGTCCTGAAGCATTAACGAATCGTCAGTGTGGAAGTTGAGGGGGTAACATTTATAGAGGAAGACAAAGGCTTGAATATGGTAAGCAGGCTCAAGTGGACGTGTGTTGTATTTATTATGCAGAGATGAGACAGCTGCACAGAATTGGCAAGTGCTGAGTGCTACATCAAACCAGTCTTCGTTCTGAAAACAACAACAACAACATTAGTTTTGCAGTTCGCTGGAGTGCTGTATCTAGCTCTGGAGAACACCGAAGCGAAGAGGAGGCTCTGGTACTAATATATGTTGGTTAAGTGCATCGACCGAAGTGGCGCTCTATCTCACCGGATTCGCATTCGTAAGGCCGACGGTTCCAATCCACGTCCGTTCATCCAGATTCAGATTTTCCGCGATTTCACTAAATCGCACCAGTCAAATGTCGTGATCTACTGAAAAGGGCACGGTCGATTTCCTTCCCCATACATTCGTAATCCGAGCTTTTGCTGCATTTGTACGGACCGCGCTGTCGCAGGGACATTAAACTCTAATCTTTCTGCCTTCCTTGGGACATAAAAACGTTGACTAAAGAGGAGTGTTAGATAGAGGAAAGTTCTACTGCCAGGTAGCAGGCAAGGGCACGGTGCCAAGCTGTAAGAGGAAATGGTAGAAGGCGAACACCCGGTTGCTGGTATATTGAAACTTGCCACAGGGCTCATTCTGTCTGCGCAAACAGTTTTCAGAGAAGCGGCATGCAGCTATATAGTCGACTATGCTGCTAACAGTCGCGATAGAAACTGGGTGTCTGATATCAGCGACAACATGGCGTGGCGAGGATAGCATCTTACAGTGGGGGGCACCAGTAAGGCTGTTAGCAACAAATCGCAGCTATTCATACTTGAAGCGTTTTCTGTTGACAAAACTCTTTATGTTCTCTGCAGGAATCGTACTGAGGCTATTGTGACTCCCAGAAATAAAACGAGAGGTACGAAAGTACTGTTCATTAAGAGTAATCCCAGATCACTTGGTCACGTTATGAATGTACCGAAAATTAGGGTAAAAGATTTATTCCTGTAATAAGGTTTCAGGCTTGTTTACCATATCCAGCTATCTTGGTTTGCGTTATCCACGGTTTTAGCAGACCATTCCAAGCGAATGCCTAAATATTTGCTATTGTTAGGCCATTACTAAGTTTCTGTTTTGAACGAAATGCTTAATATTACCTTCTTCTTGCTGAAGGTGTAGGAACCGTGAAAGCAAAGCATCACTTGGAAAATGTTACACATATACCAAATCTGCCGCAACTGAAACATATTCATTAACATTTGCAGCAGAGCAGCCATATGAATACTATATTCCATGTTTATTATAATTATAATTATTATTATTATTTTCATTTTGGTGTTGTATGGGTCACCATTTTGGTATTCGTGACTTTTTCCATACAGATATGCAGTAACACAATTAAGAAGTGCATACAATACAGGAATAAGATCAGCACACGTATAGAAAGGTTTAGTGTACATACGAATAACTGATTAAGTGTGAACTGAGTCACTTATCTCTCCACATAACCGGACAGTTTTTAATTTTTATAACGGCACTATTTAATTAAGCTTAAAAATCGTGGTACAGTTAAAAAAATATCTAGATAAGAGGTTCGCTAACTTTTCCTCTGACGGAGCACCTTCAGAATCCTGGAACTTTGATGGGACACCTTGTTTATTGTGAAGGTTAATATTTTTTTTAAAAATGAGAAAAACGTGCTTTATTCAGTGATTAGTTCAATTTTAAACCATAACTAATAACCCAGAAATAATAATAAAATTTTAAGAAAGTAATTAATATCGTCAAAATATCGAAATAAACGCCATGTTATTAATAGTTTTTCGCGGATCACCTATCCATTTCCCGCGGAGTACAAATGTTTCGCGTAACACAGTTTGGGAAACCCTTTTCTAGATAGATTCTTTTTTTTTTTTTTTTTTTTCAATCTGCTCTATGTGGTTCCGTTTACTATGAAAGTATCTTAGCAATATGAGTGCGAAGTAGAGAATTTATTTTATTTCATTATTTTAACTGTGAGATCTCGTTGAAAAATTGCATATAATTATGCAATAATTACACAAACGTTTGCGTATGTTCCCTTGATATTTTTAATCGACATTGGTTTCGAGTTAGGGGCCCATTTCTTAGTGAAAACAGTTATTCTCGTGTAATTATGTGATTGTATTTTCCTCCGTGAGACGGTCACACCTTTTGATGGTCCACCAAATGGAAGTTTCAGTAGGAGACTTCCATGAGTAGCTCCGGTCCCAATGTCTTCTGCGCAGCTACCTCCTCTAGTTCAAAATATTACCATCATCTTGATTGTCTGTAAAGCGAGCCGTTGTTCACAATTCAGTGAAGCGCATGACTCCTGCCATTTCGTCTCGGAAGACATTCATACAGTCGTAACGATTGTGGTTAACCACAGAGAATCTTTTGCTGTGTATGACGTTGCGGCGGTCGCTTTGCAGTTTCCTGTTCCTAATCTGAAGTGGGCGCCTACGGTAGAGTATTATAGTGCCCAGTCAGAGACAGTCGCTATGTTCTTGCGTAGTCTTGAGCATTTGGAGATACACATTGTGCAACGGAACGAGAGTTGTTCATCTCCACATGTAATCAGTATAACCCGCAGCTCTCCACACCGGTAGCTCTGTGTGTTACAGGCGACGTACTCATCAGCTGCACGGGTTACCGTGAACCTCTTAACGTTGAAATTGTGTTCCGGCGCGAGAGGCGGTGGACTTAACATAAACTTAGCACAATTATTTTTGATTTACGGTGATTATTGTAAGTGTGTTGCTTGAAGTGAAAGAAGGAAGAGTAAGGTGTAACGTCCCGTCGACGACGAGATCATTAGAGACGGAACGAAATCTCGGTTTGGTGAAGGAGGAGGAACGAAATCCACCGTGTTGTTCTATAGGGAACTCTTCCATCACAGGAAACCTAAATCTGTATAACTGAACGTGGCTTGCTTCCCGCATGCAAGTCCAGTGTCTTAAGAGTGCGCCACCAAACTCGTTACTTGCTACGATTTCATCTACAGAATGGCATGTTCTGGTCATAATTTCAGTGTGTTACGTAATTTGCTGTAACCCTCCTTGCTATAGCTAAAGCACGTTAGAAGTATGGTTCTCGGCGGGGAGGTAGCTGGGCTACATCTTGCTAGATGCTGGAATGAATTGTTCATCAGGAGAATTTGACAGGCACGCAGAGTCCCTTAAAGCATTCTACACTGTTGACATTGCTCATCCCGTCGATTGGAGATAAGAGATTTGGCATTCTGTCTATGGTGCATTGATCAACAGTGGGCTGTGCGTCAGTATCAGACACTACTCTTTCCATTATCTTGACTTGCTAAATTTTTCAGACACGTGCAAGGGAAGACATAGAGATGCAATAGAGATGTGGCAGCGTGTTAGTCGTCCTCAGTTTTACAGTTAAGTTGGGTCGTGTGCAATGAAAAGTGTCAAAAGATTAAAGGAATACTGTATAATTATTTTTTATGCTACCTCATTTCAAATGTGTACTAACATAAGAGAACTGTACGTGAAGTATAACTGACTGAGGTGGTGCACTTGTCAAGACACTTGTCTCAGATTTGGGAGGAGGCGGCTCATGCTATGTCTAGCCATCGTGATTTACGTTTTTCATGGTTTTCTAAATCGTTTCAGACAAATGTCATGGTTCCTTTCACAAGGCCACGGGCGACCACTGTGCTCCGTATATTTATGTGTCTGTATACACGGTGTCCCAAAAATGTCGTGATAGATTTCGAGGGTCTGTAGGAGCGTCTTGAGAAACAAATAGAAGATAGGAACCCGTGTCCTGAAATGTCATCCAACGATGCTACAGATCGTTGAAGCTGTAATCGCCAGCCCCTGCTACAAGGCCACCCCTTCGCCAACAAATGTGACTCTGTATGCTGACGGATCGTAGGCGGAACGTCTCTCAATGTTGTTTGTTATTCGGGGGTCGACAAATTTCCACGATCGCCGGTGGAGACGATGGAACTAGCTGCTGCGTAGAAAGGCCTTGTCCCCTATGAGTGCGATGTTTTGTTGCCTCGATGGACGGCAGTTTCGGACACGAGTTTCCATTCACAGTTTTTCTCCTGCAACCTTCTAAAATCACGTGTTTGTTGCCGTACAAAAAAAAACCTTGTTTGTAACTGTAGTTGCATGAGTAGGAATAAAATGATAATGTGTTCATTAATGTTAACACTAATCATGTATACACTATGTCACCAAACGTATCCGGACACCTGGCTGAAAATGACTTACAAGCTCGTGGCGCCCTCCATCGGTAATGCTGGAATTCAGTATGGTGTTGGCCCACCCTTAGCCTTGATGGCAGCTTCTACTCTCGCAGGCATACGTTCAATCAGGTGCTGGAAGAGTTCTTCGGGAATGGCAGTCCATTCTTCAAGGAGTGCTGCACTGAGGAGAGGTATCGATGTCGGTCGGTGAGGCCTGGCACGACGTCGGCGTTCCAAAACATCCCAGAGGTGTCCTATAGGATTCAGGTCAGGACTCTATGCAGGCCAGTCCATTACAGGGGTGTTATTGTCGTGTAACCACTGCGCCACAGGCCGTGCATTATGAACAGATGCTCGATCGTGTTGAAAGATTCAATGGCCATCCCCGAATTGCTCTTCAACAGTGGGAAGCAAGAAGGTGCTGTGATAGTGCCACGCAAAACAAAAAGGGGCGCAAGCCCCCTCTTTGAAAAACATGACCACACCATAACACCACCACCTCCGAATTTTACTGTTGGCTCTACACACGCTGGCAGATGACGTTCACCGGGCGTGCGCCATCGGATCGCCACTTTGTGTACCGTGATTCGTCACTCCACACAACGTTTTTCCACTGTTCAATCGTCCAATGTTTACGCCCCTTACCCCAAGCGAGGCGCCGTTTGGCATTGGCCGACATGATGTGTGGCTTATGACCAGCCGCTCGGCCGTGAAACCCAAGTTTTCTCACCTCCCGCCTAACTGTCGTAGTACTTGCAGTGGATTCTGATGCAGTTTGGATAGCCTGTGTGATGGTCTGGATAGATATCAGCCTGTTTCACATTACGACCATCTTCAACTGTCGGCGGTCTCTGTCAGTCAACAGAAGAGGTCAACCTGTACGCTTTTGTGCTGTACGTGTCCCTTCACGTTTTCACTTCACTATCACATCGGAAACAGTGGACCTAGGGATGTTTCTGAGTGTGTAAATCTCGCGTACGGACGTATGACACAAGTGACACCCAATCATCTGACCACGTTCGAAGTCCGTGAGTTCCGCGGAGCACCCCATTCTGCTCTCTCACTATGTATAATGACTACTGAGGTTGCTGATATGGAGTACGTGGCAGCACAATGCACCTGGTATGAGAAACGTATGTTTCTGGGGGTGTCCGGATACTTTTGATCACATAGTGTACATATCCTGTTAGCCGACTCGTTCCACGTTCTTTCGATAAAAGAGTTCTTTGGATGATCTATGGAAAATGTAACTAACAGCCACAACAAGAGCCTCTGCAGTGGATGGGATGTGCAGAACACTACTTCGTCAAAGGACAAATAACATATAAAAATTAAAGAAGTAGTAGAGAAGATCCTTGAGATTAAGTGCAGCATTGGGGCAAGGGCAGTGACAGATGTGCCTCAGTCTTCTCTGGTGTATAGTGTAGCAGGGAGAACAACAGGTCAGTCTGGAAGAAGATTATATCAACAAAAGGGATTACGAGAAGTGTTTTGGAATTCGGACCTATAAACGAACGACTCTGCAGACTGATAGCAAAAGGGAAATTCAGAAACATAACGGCAATAAAAGCAGACGCACCAACAAAGGAAGCAGAAGTGTGAGTAATAGAACCTTCAAAGTACTTGAACGTAGTATGGTACACAACTACGACGTATTTCTAATTTTGGTAGACCTGAATGCAAGGGCTGGACGAAATGAATATGGAAGAGTGTCAAAGAGATACACTTCACACGGAGAAAGTAATGGGAATGGAGTATGTATATTGCTCACCATGATTTAAGATTTATTGGAACACGAAGTAGATACATATAATGATGATTTATGAGCAGCATTTTTTGATTTCCGTATTGTCATTCGAGTGACGTAGTCCTGTTGTAATTAGTGACGTTGTAGCCTAGATACATCTATCTTACGTATTGCACTTGAGTGTTAAGAGTTTTATAAAGTTTCGACTGGACGTACGTTGCGACAGCGTAGTGAATATTTTCGTCCCAAGATGCTTAAAAGGCAAGCTCCAATGGGGTGTCGAGAGACACAGTGATTGATTGTTTTGAAAATAATTTAACTGTCCGGCATAGTCAAGTTTATTTGTAACGAAATAACCGGTGTTGGCGTGTATTTTATGATCTGAGGATGACTGTCCTCAGATCATAAAATACAGGCCGTGGTTCAATTGCACCACTGCCGAAACCACTTTGTCAACGTGGTGGACTTGAACAAAGAACTGA
Source organism: Schistocerca serialis cubense (assembly GCF_023864345.2). Lineage (NCBI taxonomy): Eukaryota > Metazoa > Arthropoda > Insecta > Orthoptera > Acrididae > Schistocerca > Schistocerca serialis. The sequence goes on from NC_064638.1 coordinate 776,745,185, forward strand.
ATTTTGTGAATTGAGATGGTTGATGCCGGGCGACACAGGTTATTTCTTTAGGAATGCGGTGGTTGTGCTGCATAATTAAATTATCTGCGGGAACTAGTATTCTGGTACTCGGCACACAGTGTGCCAGGAGGCGGCGGTGCACATCGGCCTACAGTGCCCCGCGGTCGGCCCCCGCTCTCATCACTATTGAGATGATATGCCGCAAGTTGACCACCGCCGCTATATTAAAGTAAGTTTCCTGCAGCTGTTGTGCCTCTCGTGTGACAGCTGTGACTCGGCCAAGGGAGGTGCTCACTGCGTAGGCGTGCGGAGCGATGCTAGGTGCGCTGCATTATACAGTCGTCTGCAGCATCCCTGCTCTTCCCTATGCTCGAAGATTGAATCAGTTCTCTCTTCGCTGGTAGCAGTCACAGTGTTGCAATACCATCATAATTACCTCCGACATGGGACATGTGTTCTGCATCTGTTGCCATAGAAGGGCTGGAGAACGTGTGTACACCTGCGTTCAGCAGCTGACGGTCAAGAAATGTCAAGAATCGGTGGCATTTGTTTGAAACATTACGAACCTCAGATTTTTTCGAGCTACTCCGCATATCGAATAGTAAATGTTCTTGTTGCGAATAGAGATTCATGTTTTGTGTTTATGAAGATCATGTAAGAGAATATCAGTAATTGTGGTATATTCGTGTATAACACTTCGATTATGTAGACAGTTCAATACTGCTTTTTTCCTTTCCCGTCCCTCTGTTTCCTCACCGTCAAAAACAACACAAACAATATGTAATATTGTATGAGGACTCGTGACAGAGTGCTGCTTAATATATGTATCCTCTAAAAATTAAAAAGTGTGTCGTGTGGCTGACAGCTTGGTGGAAGGATTTCTACTTGACGCCAGTTAGACAGCTTATGTGTCTCTGTAGCCACTTATTACTCAACCAGCTCCTCATGCTTCCGAAAGAATCTTGTTCTTGACCGTTTCATCACAGAACATTTTGAGATCACCTGGTATAGAGGTCTTCACTTACATGTCATCCACTCCGCTCTTCTGGCAAACACCGTAAGTTCTGTTGGATGATACGACACGCATATAAACGCTAAGAGCTTGTCATATCTGTCCCCTAAGGATATCCTGTGTTTTACGACGATAAACCGATAGCATACGGTAGACACCCTAGAATGTTCAGTGCGTTCATTCACAACAATTCGGACAAAATTATTTCATTTCCCTCTGCGTCTTTTTTAGAGCCATGTATGGTTAATTACATATTTTCTATGTCGTTTTCTTTACAAGCTGTGAAAGGTCAGATCGAGTCCATTAAGCAACGACAGTTCCTTCCTTCTTTACAAGAAAAATAGACTGGAGCTTCGAAGTTATGCGACAACCTGGATGCCAAACTCGCAGAAAAAATTGTTTTCCAGGCGAAACGACGTTTAATATTGAATAGTTGGCTTGTTAAGGCTGTACTTGTAATATTGATCTGAGCAGATATAGCAAAAGACTGTTTTTTGTACAATGGAAAACGGCTATAAGAATGACCTAGACCTTTCACCAGGCACTTTGCACGAAAAATATACCATTACGGGTAAAATAATGGGCTCTTTTTCGCCGGCCGCTGTGACCGAGCGGTTCTAGGCGCTTCAGTCCGGAACCGCGCTGCTGCTACGTTCGCAGGTTCGATTCGTGCCTCGGGCATGGATGTGTGTGATGATGTCCTTAGGTTAGTTAGGTTTAAGTAATTCTAAGTCTAGGGGACTCATGACCTCAGCTGTTAAGTTCCATAGCGCTTAGAGCCATTTGAACCATTTGGCTTGTTTTCACTGTCCACCTCTAATGATACTAGTTTTCTGCAAACTTCTTAGTTTCAGTGACTACTGGCAACCCTCTTCAAGAATATTGCACATAAAAAAAGAGAGGTGCAGTTTCTTTGACATTCACGTTCGTCGCTCTGTATATAATCTCGATAAGCAACTAAGTCTTCAGAAGTCACTGAGAAAACATGCTGGAACTAGTAAAACGCTCTCGTTTGAAAGTGACGACTTGTTCACGATGTGTGAAACAGTGATGGTGCAAGATGAGTGCTTCCTTAATAAGGTGGAGAGCTAATACCTTGCGTTGAGACTAAAGCTTTCGAGAGCAGAGAACGTAGACGCAACAGCCGAGATAATTTTATGAGACTATGGTCTTTTTCTTCGCCTCTTTGCTGGAACGGGATGAGCCACCTCAGGTTACGAGTTTGGAGCAAATTTTATTACTGCTACAATTTTCCGTTCGTGTGTTTCAGGAAACACCAGTGCGTTAAAAACAGGAAGAAAATTTTGTTAATGTATTCAAGCATGTTAAAAACTGTCGAATCGATAGTTCGAATTAGTGTAAAATATCCTCGATGGAAAGGTGGTGGTAATGGCACGCAATTTATGTGTCGTAATGGCCGTCCAGCAGGAAGACGCTGCCGTTCCTGATAGGGGGCCGTCTCAGCGTGTCTGCTGGCCATTAGCGATATATGCCGATTAGTGCCCAGGGCGGCCGCAGTCTCGATAGGCCATGCTCTGCTTTAGGGCTATTATGCTCCAGCGTTCGTGAACTGCCTGATAGTGCGGTACGCCACATATGCCACAGCCGCGATTTATCTCTGTGTGAACTGTTAATTACAGTTAGAGGGCCGATCAGTCAATTACGTGCATAGTCACGCCTGGATATATTTCATCGTCATATTACCTTCGAAAACGTTTTCCAACCGTTTCGAAAGGCTTTCGGCATCATACTAATTTGTGGACTTGTAGCAAAACGATGACCTTCACGAAATATGTGACTGGCTCGAAGAATGTTTTCTTGTTTGAACCCAGTACCTACATTACATGGAATGACTAACATTGAACACAATCTGAAGTAGCATATGGTTTGTTCCAAATAGCTTAATAGGACCGATAATGTTCTCAATATACAGTGAGACCCAAAAAGTCCGTTAACGTTTGAAAATTGTATGTTTCACTGAATAACGTAGGCAGAGAGGTAAATTTGGCACACATGCTTGAAAATACATGGGGTTTTATTAAAACCAAAAAATTGCATAAAATGGTCAACTGATCGCGCTTCATATGAAACAATAGCAATAATTAACATAACAATTGAAACTTTCTGGCAGATAAAAACTGTGTGCCGCACCGAGACTTGAACTCGGGACCTTTGCGTTTCGCGGGCAAGTGCTCAGACGGTAGAGCACTTGACCGTCCCGAGTTCGAGTCTCGTTCCGGCACACAGTTTTAATCTGCCAGAAAGTTTCATATCAGCGCACACTCCGCTGCAGAGTGAAAATCTCATTCTGGAAACATCCCCAGGCAGTGGCTAAGTTATGTCTCCGCAATATCCTTTCTTCCAGGAGTGCTAGTTCTGCAAGGTTCGCAGAAGAGCTTCTGTGAAGTTTGGAAGGTAGGAGACGAGATACTGGCAGAAGTAAAGCTGTGAGGACGGGGCGTGAGTCGTACTTGGGTAGCTCAAGCGGTAGAGCACTTGCCCGCGGAAGGCAAAGGTCCCGAGTTCGAGTCTCGGTCCGGCACACAGTTTTAATCTGCCAGAAAGTTTCATATCAGCGCACACTGCGCTGCAGAGTGAAAATCTCATTCTGGAAGCGTAACAATTGATTGCGATGTTCTTTATAACAAATGATCAACATGTCGGCCGTCATTCATCAACAATATCTGTAGTAGAGGTACAATGTTGTGAACAGCATTGCATAGCATATCAGTAGGTATGGTGAAAAATTGCCGTCGAATGTTGTTTTTACCGTTCCTAGTAAGGCATCACACGGATTGAGATCTCGGGACTTGAGAGCCCAAGCATGACGGTCGTAGCGGCTCAGCATCTTATGGAGCTATATACAAGGAAACTATCAAATAAAAACAGTAGCAAAAGTGAACGAATGACCTAACTTCCAGCAGGTATTCATCAACCAGGCGAGGGATGGTCTGACTCCGTTTCTCACCGCAGCTCATTTTATAAAAAATTGTCATGCGGCGTTATTGACGTGCTGCTGTCCAGCGCCATCTGCTGACCAGTTTTTGCACTCGCTTTGGTTTCAATAAAACCTCGCGTCATTTCAAGCATCTCTGTAATTTGTTCTCTCTCTTTGTACATTGTTCTGTGAATTAGTGCATTAGGCCGGCCGAAGTGGCCGTGCGGTTAAAGGCGCTGCAGTCTGGAACCGCGAGACCGCTACGGTCGCAGGTTCGAATCCTGCCTCGGGCATGGATGTTTGTGATGTCATTAGGTTAGTTAGGTTTAACTAGTTCTAAGTTCTAGGGGACTAATGACCTCAGCAGTTGAGTCCCATAGTGCTCAGAGCCATTTGAACCATTTTTGAATTAGTGCATTTTCAAATGTCAACGGACTTTGTCACACTGTATATTATGATTCTTCAGGGAGGTTTAGAACACTGTTCGACCGGTACTTGAATATTGCTCGTCTATTTTGAGTCACGTAGCAGATAGGTTTGATGCTAGAGGAAACTGAGAAGATCCAAAGGAGAGCGGCACTTTTCGTGACAGGTATTTTTAGTAACCGCGAAGAAGTCAGGGGGTTGCACTTCGAACTCCATTGGCAGACGTTACAAGAGAAATGTTGTGCTTCATGCTGGAAGTCTACTGTTAAAATTCCTTGAGAGTACTTCCTTAGAAGAGTCAAGCAATATATTGCCTCCTTCTACGTATATCTCATGAAGAAAACATGAATGTAAAATTAGAGAGATTCTTAGCAACAATTGTTCTTCGCTCGTACCATTCGCGACTGGAATACGAAAGGGAGGAAGTGACACAGGTACACAAAGTACCCTCCGCCACACACAGTAAAATGGCTTGTGGAGGATAGATATAAATGTACATGTAACATTGTGTCAGGAGGAATGTGGCGTCGTTGGATGATTTTCAGCGCGTGAGAGTTTAGGCAACATTTCTACTCGGTTCATTGAGTGCTAGCTGTTGTTTAAATGTGGATAGATGCAAAACATTACCCATAACAAAACGACAGAAAGCTATAGCATCCTATTACGAAACTGGTAGTTAACTTCTGGAATGTGAGTTAATGTTATGAAGCTACGTACAATGGAACTATCAAGTAAAAACAGTAGCAAAGCGAACGAAATACTTAGGTTTGATGGGCGGGAAAGTGCGGTGGACTGTTAAGCACATAAGTTACCCCACTGGTGTAACCGATTCTAGAACGCTGTTACTCCTGTGTTTAGAACTATTCTCAAGTACTGTACTCACGATAAGACTACGCTTGCAAAGCTTGTTTAAGTTTGAAAGTTAACTACATCTGTGTAGCCTGTGAGGATGTGTGTAGCATTGGGAGACCAAACGGTAGGCACAGAAACATTCCTTACACCATGACCTAAAGCACATAAAATAGCAACCAGCAAGAATATAAATATGAGTCGTGAAAAATCTTCATCGTATGATGTAAGCTTTTAAGTTTTCAGAACGTAAGAGGTGCGATAGTGAAACCCGTGATTTTAATATAGCAAACCTGGAAATAACACTTTACGTTTGTATTCAGAAAAAGGAGAGTGGCACCCTCTGGACAACAAATCTTTGCCGTTGACCTTGCCAGTTGAGACTGGTGGGCAATGCGATGTTGTCGTGAAGGCGTTTTACAAAAACGACAGCTATGTGGCCGCGAAGCGTCTATTTCGTGCTCATTACAAAGTCGCACGTCATGCACCGGTCACGCCTGCACATGCTATCAAAGTGTGGGTATATAACTTTGAGCAAACGGATGATACACTGCGAAAGAGAGATGGAAGTGCGAAACGTATGTGTGCACCAGAGAATGTTGCAAGAGTGGGGGAAGCCTTCAGCCGAAGTCTCGCGCGTTCTGCGCGCTAACATGCGCAGCAACTTGACGTATCGGATCGCGCTTTACAGCGAATATTGCACAAGAAACTGCAATTCCACTCATATAAAATTCAGGTAATGCAAAAACCGAATGCAGACTACCTCCCAAAGAGACTATGGTTTTGCCGGAAATCGTTGGAATTAATGAACGACAAACCAGGCGTGTTCGACAATCTGAACATGAGCGGTGTGGCCAGTTTTTGAGTGTCAAGCTTTGTTAACTAGCAAAACTTTAGATACTGGTCACATGGAAATCCTGAAATGATTCATGAAACGCCACTTCTCAGTCATCAGTCAGAAAGTGTTAGTGTGCTGCAGCGTATCATTGTTTGGAATCAAGGAGCTTTTTTAAGGCGATTGTGTCTGTGCTGTTATTGCGAATATAAAACGTTGTATTCACATGATGATCCATTGTCTTGTGCTCCAACTTGCTGATCTTCCTGTAACTGCAAACATATTCTTCCAAGAAGACTGGGCACGTGCCATTCCTCGCGGCATTCCATTAACGCGCTACAGAACATCTCTCCTGGTCATCTCATCTCCAGCAACGGGGACATTTCCTGGCCTTTAAGAGCCCCTGACCCTTCAGCCATTTGAAAACTAAGATTTTCCGGTGTGACCCACCAAACACCATCTAGGAGCTGAAGAATCAAATTCAGGAGGAAGTTAATCGAATTCCAGTGCCAGTCGTGCAAGAAGTGATGTCTAACTTCCGTAAAGACTTGAAATGTATGTGAATGAAAATGGCGGACTCCTACATGGCGTCACTTTCAGGTCATGGGCGTTTTAAAGTCATGTTTTATTTCTTTTATATCGTTGTGAATAAATTTGTATTGCTGGTGGAGGTTTCCACATAGCCCGTTTCAATGCCACACCTGTTACTTCCCATCGAGTGGGGTGGCGCAGTGGTAAGAAACCAGAGTCGCATTCCGAAGGATGGCGGTTCAAATTCCCGTCCGGCCATTAGATATTCCGTAGCTTCCTTAAATATCTTAAGACAAACATCGAGCTATTTTCTTTGAAAAAGGACACGGCCAGTTTGTTTCCTGCGAGCTTCTACTCTTCGTCCACGGGAGCTAAAATCTAAATCTTCCTCACCTTTTTCCTACTTTTCCCGGCATGACCTCCACATAAGCGTCAGCTATTGGTGAGCTTTGTACAACAGTTTCCAGCTCACAATATTGGGGATACTCTGTAGTTTCAAGATGTTAGCGTTGCGCGAAATTCCATATGATTCATATTTTCCATAAAAATGTGAGACTTGCGGGGGATACAGTTCTGTGAGAAGGTAAGGCTCGCTTTCCCATCGCGACGGGCAGCCTAGTTGCATGTGAGGCCATCGAGAAGCGGGCGCAGCGGGTATTTCTGGTACGGCGATACCTCTCCCACCTTCTCTTCTCTTCCCTTCCCACCCGCTGCCGTCGACGCCGACTGCATTAAATTATTAGCCGAGCTAAATGACAAACGCCTCCGCGACACCTGCTGGACTAGTGGCGTTAATTTCCATAAGCTAGTATAAAGCGCTCGCCGTCCAAGGTAAATACCGGCTCATATGTTACCCGTCTGAATTAATGTCTCCGCGGGGCGCATCAATACGAACCGTTCACACCAGTGCATAACTGAATAACACAGCCACTCCTCTGACAAATAATTTGTATCTCAGCTGAAGTGTGAGGAGGAATCGAGATACAGTCTTGTATTCGTCATACAAGCACTTGCCTCGACTTGAGCGGCCAGGAGTACTGGAAAGTGCCCCTTATTATTGAAATATTTATTGAATGATCTGATCAGAGCGTTACCCTCATCAGAGGCGGACACATTCTCGGCGTGAATGTTGCTTGCTTAAGAAGTAGGAACTCAAGGATAACCCATTACAGTTTTATTCATGAAACATTTGTCCGTCCTTTATTGTTTGCGTAACATTCTAATAACATTCTGTGACGTTTATTAACATTGACAGTAAACATCAGTTACTATTGGAAACGATTTTCATCATTTCCGTTACCAGAAGAGATATGCGACACCTCTTCCTACTACACGTGGACAAGGACTCTGGATTCCTTGAAAACTATGATTTTAGGTAAAAATGCACCTATTTTTCCTCATAGTACACTTTTGCCGGATGTGTTTCCAGTGTCATAATTGATTTGTAAAGTACGCATTTTTAAGGCGAAGAAAATACCTGTAAACAGCTGCCGTCATCTTTTCGTTAGGCTAAAAACTTTTTACAGCAACAACGCTTTCTACCTGTGTAACGGGTGCTTACCAGAATGACATAACTGGCAAATAGTCTGGATGTTCCAACAATTCCTTCATCACATACCTTAGTATTTACGCTGTCGAAATCGTTCCCATACGAATTACGACTTCTTTTACTTTCACGATCCAAGTCTCTCCTCAGGTAATTATTCATCCAGTGATCCAAAATAAGAAAACAGTGGCCTTATTGTTCCCAGCAGATGAAATCAAAAAATGGAAAGAAGAAAGGTTTTGAGCTCAGTGTCCTGTCAACGGCAAGAGCATTAAAGATGGAGCACAAGCTCCTATTGGAGACAGGATATCATGCGTGACCTTCTCAAAAGAACCCTCCCGGAATATGCTTTATATTATAAAAGGAAACTTCGCTTAAATCTGGATAGGCCGGCCGCGGTGGCCGAGCGGTTCTAGGCGCTTCAGTCTAGAACCACGCGACTGCTACGGTCGCAGGTTCGAATCCTGCCTCGGGCATGGATGTGTGTGATGTCCTTAGGTTGGTCAGGTTTAAGTAGTTCTAAGTTCTAGGGGACTGATGACCTCAGATGTTAAGTCCCATAGTGCTCAGAGCCATTTGAACCATTTTTTAAATCTGGATAAACAAGAGAGGATAAGTTAAATGAAGTTATCACCTGTTCTCCTGCAAGGCCACCACTTCCCACCCACTATGTTAGTTCATATTTACCTTCTGCTGTGAACTAGTGAACCTCGTCTCATTCATGGCAACAGATTGAAGAACAAAATTCGTATTCATATTTTTACAAACTGACCGAAACTTATGAAATAAACCTTTTACCTTATTCTTTGAAAAAGTGCTACCCATCATGTACAAAGCTGCCTCAGATAACTCTTCATCTTTTGATATGCATACGTAGTCAGTTGTTCACTACTCCTTTAACCGGCGATCGTACAGTACCATATAGTACGATTCACCGATGTTTACCTCTGGTTGCAGTTTGGAGACGCTACAGATGTGCATCGTCTTCAACAGATACACAACTACATTAGAATTCAGTCCCAAAATCCAAAAAGGACCCGAGTCCGTATGTGCCTTCACCGACTTAGGACGAATATCCATTGGCGTCGAACAGTCCAGAAAAGAATTTTGTGACCTACAAAATTAGTTTATCAATGCGACCGAAAGCCCTGGATTCGACTGGAAACTACTATTTTCCGTTGTCACATCGGCATTTGTGGCATTTGGAAATCGCAGAGAGAGGGATCTGGGGTGTAAGAGCAATGTGTAAGGGATTCCCGGCGAAACTTCTGCAGCGTATTGGAAACAACCTTGGCAACACGAGGGCCCGTGATTTGCGTATTTTTGGAGCCTTGAGGAAAGACATTCATGGCAGGAGCTGCACGCATACGTACAATCATGGTCTCGAAGGCAGCAGTATATATTTTTCCATGTCTCGGAGTGAAATAAGTGTATTAACAGTTATAATTATTACTTTTGAAATAATGCAGTTTGAAAATTATTGGCAGATTAGAACTGTGTGGTGGACCGAGAGTTGAACTCGGATCGTTGTCTTTCGCGGGCAAGTGCACCACCAACAGAGCTACCCGAGCACGAGTCACGATCCGACCTCACAGCTTTCATACCGCCAATACCTCGTCTCCTACCTTCCAAACTTCATAGAAGTTCTGAGAAACATGTAGCACTAGCACTCCTGGAAGAAAGGATATTGCGGAGGCTTGACTTAGGAGACTTGGCTTAGCCACAGCCTGGGCACGCAGTTTCAATCTGCAAGTAAGTTTCATATCAGCTTGCTTTCCGCTGCAGAGAGAAAATTTCATACTGGAATACACAGTTTACTTACTTTCTTTCCATCGTTTTCATTTGACTGTTCCTTATAGTTGTAGACCGCACAAATTTGAGGCAGATTTACCGCGCTTGTATAGCGGATGGTTTGTGTGACGTCAGGAAGGTGCTGGATCTGAGAGATATTCACAGCGTTTCGATCACTGATATACTTTCTTAAATAAGCCATAGGCCAGTCTACATATCAACCTTCGCCAGTAGGATACAGTCCTCGCTCTTTCATTTCTAGACATACTCTAGAGAGCTTAAAATGGTTCAAATGGCTCTGAGCACTATGGGACTTAACTTCTAAGGTCATCAGTCCCCTAGAACCTAGAACTACTTAACCTAGAATTACTTAAACCTAACTAACCTAAGGACATCACACACATCCATGCCCGAGGCAGGATTCGAACCTCCGACCGTAGCGGCCGCGCGGTTCCAAACTGTAGCGCCTTTAACCGCTTGGCCACCACGGCCGGCTCTAGAGAGCTTACTGGAAACCGTTAAGTACCTTGAGTTACTCTAGATGTTGGTTGTACCTCTCTGTTTACTACTGCAGTTTCAAAATGTGTATTTGATGTTCCAGAAATTGAAAGTTGTTAATGATGATTGCGAGTTCTGGATTGCTGAGTAAATGGTAGAACTATCCTTCAACTTTTGAAGCAGACATGTGATGATCTCTTCATTTTAAATGCCATGTTGCGGCCTAAGGGTTGCGGTTAGCGTGTAAACTAAACTGTCCAGACACATGTTCATCGATACTTTACTGGAATTCTCTATTGGATAAATATATTCTTCGATTCTGGGCATTCCTGTCTACATTCTACATTTTACTTCATACCTCATAAACCTTAGATAATGAAGTTACGGCAATAAAATTCGTTTGACACACATGATTGGAATGTCTGCCTTAAGGAACATATTCGACGTCTTGCCAAATGCGCTTACTCGCTTTGAAGTGGGATGACAGGAAGAGAGGGTGGTATGTTTTCTTGTGGTAAGGTCTAGAAGTGAGGTGCTGCACAAAGATAACTTTTGATTTATCCTGGAACTGAATGTGGCCAGCTCTGCTAGCAGATCTTCAGTCAACCGGTGCAGCCTTGGGAATCCCTTGAGACCCTTCTGTCGCCAGGGTAACCGGCTTCCGTTGACGCGTCTTTGTTTGTCGTACGCGAGCTGCGAGTCGAGGACTATTCGCCGCCACTCCAAGTAAAGTCCCGTGTAGTCTCCGACAACTGCTTGCCGAGTATGAGGTTACCGCCTGAAAGCTCCGTCGCCAGTCTTCCTTTTATTCCCCCGTCTGAGACACTGCTGCTAGAAGAAACAAGCGGTACTATTGTTTTTACACAAAGCTATTATTTCGAAGTACGTCTGGCCGACTCCACGCAGAAGGTAATGACAATCGTCCGAAAGCCATTTTAAATATAAATAATAGGCTCTCCTGTTAATAAGAAAGAGTTTGTAGACTGTAACGGAAAGCCGAAGTATTAAAATTATGATTCACTTTTCTTCTTCTTTCCCTCAGTGGGTACTGACGATATCTAACACATCACCATTGTGATGTACTGTCGTATTAGTCCTTTGTTCATCGATGTTTGGATTTTACAAAAACCACCCATCGTAACTATATCGTAATATCCTTAACACACTTGTCCTTCAAGATTACCTCATTTGGTCAAAGATTGTTGAAGGAAATCGGCTGTCACCTTCTGAATGGAACTGTTTCAGCATTCCCCTGGAGTAATGTGGAGGAAATCAAGACAAACTTAAGTCAGGATGGCCGGAGGAGGTTTTACGTCCCGCCCCTTCTGAATGTCAGGTCGATGCCTTAATCATTTCACAGTCAGGTTCGGTAGTCTCTAGTATCAGAAGTATAGTTTTCCTAAACTTGTCATTACGACAGGTTATCTGCCGAACCTGTTTTGCAGCGGGCGCTATCCCACAGCATTACCAAAGAGCCTCTGTGTAATTTGGTGGAACATAGGACTCAGTGGCGGGTTGAAGGCTCAATCGGAAGATCACTGCTCGCGAAAATTTATTGGACGTCCGGCCCTACCCTAACACTCAGCTTTAAATTTGTCGTAAATGATGATTTTCTTAACTCTTCTTCTTCTTCTTCTTCTTCTTCTTCTTCTTCTTCTTCGTAGACTTGTGGTGCTGCGGTCATGGGATTCACTTTGCGATTCAACTTCCGCCGTTTCGTTCCAAATGGTTCAAATGGCTCTGAGCACTATGGGACTCAACATCTTAGGTCATAAGTCCGCTAGAACTTAGAACTACTTAAACCTAACTAACCTAAGGACATCACACACATCCATGCCCGAGGCAGGATTCGAACCTGCGACCGTAGCAGTCCCGCGGTTCCGGACTGCAGCACCAGAACCGCACGGCCACCGCGGCCGGCCGTTTCGTTCCAACGCGCCTTAGGTACATAGGTTTATAATACGCATATCGTTATTGAGCGTACTGTTCACCGTTTCGTTGCTCTTCGTCTATCCACACTGAGCTGATATACAGAATGTATCGCTGCCTCCTGTGGTTCTTTCAGTACATACCCAGACGTAGCTTTCAACTTTCCGTGACATACAAGGACTGTAAACAACATACAAGGACTTTAAACATCGGCACTTCGCACCACTGTCTGTTACACTTGGGTTTAGGTTGGAATAGAATTTTTCTGTGACGTACCACGGACGGAATTTACACAGTGTCTTTTACGCCATTGCTCTCCGTCTGCATGGACTATGGCGTAATCATTTACCTCACTGTCGCTTTACACGCAGGATCCCAGATACCAGAAATTTTCTACCTTCTCTGGAGTGATGCCACTTAAGGTAATGTAATCAAACGTGTACGTGGTCTCCAGGTATTTTATCTTGAGTTGCTGATGTTGATCATGCTATTTCCACTTTGTTGTTACAGGTTTAGTGCGACTGCGGCAGCAGGAATGATACCATTAGCTTGCAAGAGTATCAGTGAGACTTGTTTCTGTAGGTCTGGTGTTGATTTCCGTGTCAACAATAAAAAGGGTCTGGTGTTGATTTCCGTGTCAACAATAAAAAGCGAAGAAGACAAAAGAGATCCCTGAAGTATGACGACTGTCATGGGGAAGTTTCCTGATAATCGTGCTGGGCATTTCACTGGGCTGTTGATGCCTTCACCCCAGGTAACCTGTGTCTCTGGGTCACCAGGATACCAGAGAGAAACCGTCTCAGATAGTGAGGCACATGATGAAGACTTTTTCTAAATGGAAGATTGCTGGGTGCAGGGATACACCTTCTCCCTTTGTTTTTCTATGAGCTGGCGGGCTATGTAAATTGCATCTGTGGTACTACATAATAATAGTAACGCAACAATCATTGACTGAGAGCTTAATGATGTCTCGCAGTCGAAATTCAGAAAGGCGCTGCACAAAGATAACTTTTGATTTATCCTGGAACTGAATGTGGCCAGCTCTGCTAGCAAATCTTCAGTCAACCGGTGGAGGTCCTGGTTTCGAATCCCGGTCCGGTACACATTTACACTCGTCGCCGCTGATTCCGCGTAACGCCCCGATGCATTAGTAATCCCCTCACCACCCTCCCTTTCCTTTCCCTTTTCCCCCTCTCCACTCTCAATTTACATATTAGCGAGTTTTATTTTCATTACATGTTGTAAGAGAGCGGAAAAGTTACCATACTGAGCGAAGCTGGCGTATTTACCAGTAACAAACTGCGAATTGAACTGCCCTTTTCATTTCCACGCCCGAATACGAAGAGCGTTGAGCTAGGTAGAAAATAAGTAGGGCGGGAGCCATAAACGCGGCAACCAGCACGCAGCACGCCTACTGGGGCTGTGTGTGCCAGAGGCGGGCCTGTGGGAACTGCGTGTTCTGTGGAAGGCGGCCAATATTTTGCGTGGCGCCCCTCCCACGACCCGCGAAACAAAAGCTCCTCGGGGCGGGCGAGCGCCGTGGCCCGGCCACGCGGAAACGCCCGGGGCCGGCGGCGGACATGTTTTACCTTTCATAGCGGGCGCGTTTACAAGTTTGTGCAATTACCGCGCCGCTGCGCTCTGCCCCGCACGAAAACAACAGCAGCCGGGGCCGGGGGCCTGCCGCGACAATGGCTAATGATACACTTGCATTGTGCGCCAACTGCGGCCGCCGCTCCGCTCCCCTGCAGCGGCCGAGCGGGGCCACTCTGACGTCAGCGTGCGTGTGCGCCACGTGCGGCTCCTGCCTCCCATTCATCCCGCACTCAACAGATTTTGAGTGGCTGCGCACTCCACTCATTTCCACCTGGAAGGAGACGGCCGAGGTGGCACACTGGTAAAGCCACCGGACCAGAATTCGCGTGGGGGGTCCAGACCACCGCCAGGCTATACGGAATATGGTTTTCCATTATTTGAGTACATCACTTAATGAAGTGCTTGGACAGTTCCTTTGAAAACGCAGCAGCCACTTTCCTCCACGTCCTCGTCCAATTGTAGCACAGCGAAATCAACTGAGACGACATGGAACATACTAACAATTAGCGTACAATGTCACTCAGTTTTTCTATTGCCAAAATACACACGTCAAAAAAAGTTTTTGCATCACCTCGGTTCCGAGAGTTCCGGAACCTGTAGAGAAAATTGGAATAGAGATCAACATAAACATCATTTCCGCCGTTTTTATTGCTAATGAGAACCACACATCGCATGTTGTACCACCATACAGCGAGACCTTCAGAGGTGATGGTCCAAATTGCTGTACGGACCGGTACCTCTAATACCCAGTAGCACGTCCTCTTGCATTGATGTATGCCTGTATTCGTCGTGGCATACTATCCACAATTTCATCAAGGCAATGTTAGTCCAGATTGCCCCAATCTTCAACGGCGATTCAGCATAGATCCCTCAAAGTGTATGGAGGGTCACGTCGTCCTTAAACAGCCCTTTTCAATCTATCCCTGACATGTTTGATAGAGTCCATGTCTGGAGAACATGCTGGCCACTCTAGTTGAGCGATGTCGTTATCCTAAAGGAAGTCATTCACAAGATGTGCACGATGGGGGCGCGAATTGTTGCCCATGAAGACGAATGCCTCGCCAATATTCTGCCGATATGGTTGCACTATCGGTCCGAGGATGGCATTCACGTATCGTACAGCCGTTACGGCGCCTTCCATGACCACCAGCTGCGTACGTCGACCTCACATAAAGCTACCCCAAAAAAGCAGGGAACCTCCACCTTGCTGCACTAGCTGGACAGTGTGTCTAAGGCGTTCAACCTGACCGGGTTGCCTGCAAACACGTCTCCGGCAATTGTCTGGTTGAAGGCATATGCGACACTCATCGGTGAAGAGAACGTGATGCCAAACCTGAGCGATCCATTCGGCATGTTGTTGGGCCCATCTGTACCGCGCTGCATGGTGTTGTGGTTGCAAAGATGGACCTCGCCATGTACGTTGGGAGTGAAGTTGCCCATCATGCAGCCTATTGCGTACATTTTGAGTCGTAACAAGACATTCTGTGGCTGCACGAAAAGCATTATTCAACATGGTGGCGTTTCTGTCAGGGTCCTCCGAGCCACAATCCGTAGGTAGCCACCATCCACTGCAGTGGTAGCCCTTGGGCGGCCTGAGCGAGACATGTCACCGACAGTTACTGTCTCTCTGTATCTCCTCCATATGCGAACAACATCGCTTTGGTTCACTCAGAGACGCCTGGACATTTCCCTTGTTGAAAGCCCTTCCTGGCACAAAGTAACAATGCGGACACGATCGAACCTCGGTATTGACCGTCTAGGCATGGTTGAACTACAGACAACACGAGTCGTGTACCCCATTCCTGTTGGAATCACTGGAACGGATCGGCTGTCGGACCACCTCTGTCTAATAGGCGCTGCTCATACATGGTTGTGTACATCTTTGGGCGGGTTTAGTGACATCTCTGAACAGTCAAAGGGACTCTCTCTGTGATACAATATCCATAGTCGACGTCTATCTTCAGGAGTTCTGGGAACCGGGGTTATGCAAAACTTTCTTTGATGTGTGTATCTTCCATTATCCTCATTAGAGATCCTTTATTAATTTTGAAATTCGGGCGAGTTCTTGCGCATTTTTTCATACAGCTGGTTTCAAATATTTGAGTAGTGATCTCCAAATTGTCTTGCCGTTTGCAAGGCAATTAATGAGAAGAATGATTTTTGCATTCCAGAAAACTGTCGCTAAACACAACTTCTTCTGCATGGGACATAGACTTTCTCATAGTTAATTCTCGATTTTTTTTCTCTTACTTTAAGTTAGCTGTTTCATATCATTTTATTCTTTCGACGAATGCATTTTGTGCAGTTTCTAGGCGTTTTTCATCCGTTCATTTTTACGGACGTCCTTTGCGTGAATCATAGTAGAAAAAGGCGGACACGCGTGTATGTAACTACTCGTTTCTTATTCAGGGTTGTTCGCAATCAGTTACCTAAAAGTAACATTAAATAACGCAGGAGATTTAGTTACTTGAAATAATTTATTCTCATTTCTGAAATTTACAGAATATGAAGTTTCTTCCTACAAATATACTATGTGGCTACCACTTGGGAACATCACATCAGGTATCTGCCAACTGGCCTGCTACCCGTGGACAATCTTGACCTTTCCCTCGATGTCCATAGAACCTGTGTCCACGAACAAATCATACCATGCTTTTGTAGTCTTTGCCTGATGCGGGGCTCTGTGACACTCCATTCGTTTTGCAACAATATATTAGTGATTGCGTTTCTTGTTACCACAAGCATCGCTTAGCACGGTCCGCACTGCTATTATGTCTCCATTGTTACTGCGGTCACGCACTGTCTCCGTATAATGAGCGAATGGAGCGACTTCTGGAGGCAAAGGATTGAAAATTGGAACACGGTGCGATGTTTCAAGAGCGCCCGGGGAATAATGAGTCAGTGTTATCGAAATTTTTTGACTGTTACTTTCAGGTGACTAATTTAGAATAATCCTGTATTATTGACGGCCACTTCTTGTAAACCTTTACTAATTATGAATGAACTTCCATTGGCAGTGTAGTACTGTCACCCAAGGCTCACGAGAAAGACAGGCCGTGGGCGTGCGTCACAGCACATGACACTGCTGGTGTTACAAATGCCAGCAGGCGTCTACGGCGGGGAGCGAGTAGCTATTTCAGAAGTTTCATAATTACTGACTGCCGCGTTTAAATACACGCAAGCTCTCTATAGCACACGACATAGTTAAGACCATTAGTGAGTTCCTTATCCGTTACATATCGTTTTCCTGCGGGCCCTGCAGGAAGCGAAGCGTGGCGGACAAATCGACTAGTGTAACGTCAGAAGTTCGTATGGGGCTCGTATGCCTTGACCTTTTTGTGTGATCCCGCTTTCTTGCCAAAAGTATTTTATTAAGGGAGTGAGCTTAAGAGCATTACCAAGAAGCAGTACTAAAGACTCCTAAATAAACACCATTGCACAACATTGTTAATATATTGCGGATTCCAACGTACGTGGTGGGTGCGTGCGTGAGATCACCACCTTAATTATTTTTCTATTCTCTGGGAACACTTGTATTCTTTTGCTAGCATAGCAGTAATTAACAAGGCGAATTTTACAGTGTTCCCATTTCCGACGTATCAAAGTTATACGGAATGGCAGTACTTCATTGTTGAGACAAAGCGAGATGGCGCAGTGATGAAAGACTGCACTCGTATTTGGGAGGACAACGGTTTAAAACCCCTTTTGGCCTCATAGAATCAGATTTATCGCGAGTTTTCTAAATCAGAGCGGATAGGGGAATTGTTCTTCTGAGAGGACACGGGCGATTCCTTTCCCCCATCCTCCTCCAAAGTTTCTCTGTCTTCCAACAATTTCGCCGTCGTAGGGACGTCAAACAGTAATCTTCGTGCCATCATCGTTGGACTTTGTTGTGTGTGCACAGTTTTCAACGACAGTCGAACCGAAATCATTTCCTAACCAAGTGTTCCAGACGTCGTAGTGATAGTGCAAGTGTCACTGACGACCACAAAAGGATGAGCTTTAGGAGCAGAAGCTCGATCGTTGACGACGACTTACCGTGGCCGCTAGTTAGCAGAGGAGGTAGCCAGGCGGGTACTTGTGCAGACAGCGCCGGTGGGCCACCAGGAGCGCAGACGGCGGGCGGCGCACGACCAATTAACGCGGCGGTAATGCGCGCCAGATAGCCATCGCCGCCCACCGCGGCCTGGCTGGGCCGGGCCCGGCCGCCTCGTTAGCCTCCGCCGGCGCGTCTTCTGCGGCCGCCCCTGGCTCTGCGGCTTTCTGGCGCACACCGCCGCTGCCTCTCCACAGATGGACAACTTGACGCCCTTTACCTCGTCGCAGCCTAATTGGACCGCCACGCTTTAAAAGCCGTATCCTGGAGATGCCACTTCATTTCCTTAGGTTGCCAGCTCCATCGTTCCAAACCAGCGGGCCAGCAAAGATAAAGTTTTTGTGTTTTTTGCAGCCTGATTAAGCGGAAGGACCACGTCTTCTGAGTGATTATTGGTTCTTTTCTTGACACAATTTCTTAGTCGTTTGCCGAGTTAATTCTGAAAGAAACACACACTGACTCCATTGTGGCGAATTTGCTCATGTCAGGAGAGAACACTCCTGTTTTTGTACACAATTGCCGATCACTTGAAACAGTCACAGCCATTAAATATTTGGGAGTGTGCGTACGGCGCTGTGTAAAATGGAGTGTCTGCATAAAACTAATCGCAGGTAAGGCAGATGCCAGCCTGACATTCATTGGAAGAAACTTCCGAAATCGTAGGCTCCTCCGCGAATGAGGTAGCTTAAAAAAAACTCGTTCGATCGTTATTTGTATATCGCTCGCTAGTCTGGGGCGGGTACCAGATAGGATTGACCGAGGAAGTAAAGAAGATCCAAAGAATAGCAGTGCATTCTGTTGCAGACTCATTTATTAAGCACGGAAGCGTCACACGGAGATGCTGAGCCAATTCCAGCGGCAGACACTGCAACAGAGGCGTTATGCATCAGGGTGTGGGTGGTTTACTGTTACAGTTCCGAGAGCGTATGCTCCTACAAGAGTCAACTAATATATTGCTTTCTAATAAGTTTCTCTTGTGACAAGACCATGGACGTAAAATGGGAGAGATCTGACCCCACACGGAAATTAAGCAATAATCGCTCATCTCGCGCATGGAACTGAAAAGGGTTTGTTTCGACTGGTACACGAAATACCCTTTACCACTCACCGTATGGTGAATTCCAGAGAACAGATGAAAAAAGGTTCAAATGGCTCCGAGCACTATGGGACTTAACATCTCAGGTCATCAGGCCCCTAGAACTTAGAACTACTTAAACCTAACTAACCTAATCACATCACACACATCGATGCCCGAGGCAGGATACGAACCTGCGACCGTAGCAGTCGCGCGGTTCCGGACTGAAGCGCCTAGAACCGCTAGGCCACCGCGGCCGGAAGAGAACAGATGAAAACTACGTATCTTGTAGCAGTTGTTACACTGTTTGAATGAGACCGCAATGCGGGTTCATGCATGTAATATAGACGAACACTGTCAACCTCAACTCTCTGGTCCTCCCCTCCCCATTCCCTGATACGTCCTGTGTTGGTTAATGGACTGATATCTGAATGGTGACATGTTTTAAAACGAGTGCCTCATATGGAGAGATAATACTGTTGAATGTAAAAGACTGAAGCGGTACGTCTGCTGGATCCAGTGGGGCATTCGAGTACTGTGCGTGAAAACTTGGGCAATGTAAGCAATACAAGCAAATCGAACAATAGTATACGCAAGCCCGAGAACCATGACGGTAACAACGTGTAACACCACTATACCCTTGATAACGGCCTCGCTTTGGCGAGAAAGTTGTCCACCCATTTCGTCACATATGCCGTATCCAACAGATGCCACTCATTACCATATCGCGTCGAGCGACCCATTTGCGGAGATGTTGATTGTTAAGTTTCATCCAGTCGTTGATATTTTCTGTTGGCTTATGTTCATGTGATTTAGCGGACCAGTGAAGGTGCGACAGGATGCTCGAGTATTCATCAAACCATGAACACATAAGACACCGTTGTTTCCCTTTATGGTTTGGAGGATGATGTGCAAGAGTTTCCTTACCGCTGTTTCTGTTCGGTAAACTGTACACTGCGGAGACAAAGGTCAAGGGACACTTCCTAATATCGTGCCGGAGCTCATTTTTTCCCAGCGCACTCCAGCAACTCGACGTGGCAGGGACTCAATAAATCGTTGGAAGTCCCTTGCATAAATAGTGCAATGTGCCTCCATAGCCGTCCATAATTGTGAAAGTGTTGCCGCTGCAGGATTTTATGCACGAACTGACCTCTCGATATGTCCTGTAAATTTTCGATGGGCTTCATGGGTGGCCAAATCATTCGCTCGAATTGTCCAAAATGACATTTACACCAATCGCGAACAAATGTGGCCCGGTTACATGGCTCATCGTCATCCACAAAAATTCTATCGTTGTTGGGAACATGAACTCTATTATCGGCTGCAAATGGTTTCCAAATAGCCAAAGGTAACAATTTACAGTCAGTGATCGTTTCAGTTGGACCAGAGGACCCAGTCCATTCCATGTAGATACAGCCTATACCATTATGGAGCCACCACCAGCTTGCAGAGTGCCTTATTGACAACTTGGCTCCACGGCTTCGTGGGATCTGCGCTACACGCGAACTCTGCCATCAGCTCTTACCGACTGAAATCGGGTCTCGTTTGATCAGGCGACGGTTTTCCAGATAGAGTCCAACCAATGCGGTTAGAAGCCCAGGAGAGGCGCTGCAGGCTATATCGTGCTGTTAGCCATATCCAACGAAAACGTATACTATGCAGATGTTTCTTCATTGGGCGAAAAAGGTGAAGATCACTTAGAGCTAGGTCATGACTGCACAGTTAGTGCTCCAACAGCTCGAAGCTGAAATATTGAATACACCGGATTGTTTTCGCAGCTTTGAGTATCAGCACTAGTCACACCATTTGAAAGCTTAGTTCCCCATTTCGGTTTTGAGTTTCATATCTGTTGCTGTCAGTACCCACTGTTTGACCTAAAGGTCAAGGCTGGTAATTAATCGGTAATGGACATTCCGTATCCCAAAATACTGTTATTAACCCTCGTGTAGAAGCTTGGCTTTTGAAATTTTTCGCTGTTGGGGAAGATAGGTGCTTCCTCGCCATGTTCTGCTGCTTCTCGTGACTCGTAATGATGGATCCACATCTCATCAACGATTGTTACACACCTGAAAAAGTCTTCTCCTTTCTCTCCAAAGCGCCTTAAATGTGATTGCGACATTTCCAAATGTACCTGTTTGTATTTGTCAGTAGACATGGAACCCAACGAGTGCAAACTTTGAGATAAATCGAGATTCATGTACGATTGCTAAAGCTGGACCAATTCAGCATGAGCAGTATCATCAGTTATGGCACGATGATTTTCACAAACCGTTCGCATAACTGTCCGTCTCCATATCCCTTTCCGTTTTCGAAGTGGATGAACTACCCGAACGCTCTTCTTCTGGAGATTATCTACGGCCGCGCGGGATTATCCGAGCGGTCTAGGCCGCTGCAGTTATGGACTGTGCGGCTGGTCTCGGCGGAGGTTCGAGTCCTCCTCGGGCATGGATGTGTGTTTTTGTCCTTAGGATAATTTAGGTTAAGTAGTGTGTAAGCTTAGGGACTGCTGACCTTAGCAGTTAAGCCCCATAAAATTCCACACAAATTTGAACACATTTGTCTACGCATAAATTTTTCGTTCAGGAAGAGAGCTATCATCGTACTGCAGCTGCGTTCTGGGAATATTAGTCACTTCAGAGAATAGGAAAAAAAAAACGTTTCTCTTATTTCTTCCCTGGCAAGCGAACAGTTAGGCAGTCGTGATAAAATGTTCTGAAGTCACCAGGATAGGGTTCTTCACTGAACCTACACTGCTTACGCGCAAGAACAACAATGTGATTAAAGCATTGTTGAATCAGTGCTGTCATATTATGGATGAGAAGAACATTGCCTTTGCTTTATTGGCTTGCAGTCGTATATAACGCAGCTCCCGCGATGTTCACTCCACGCGGGCGACACTACGTTGTTCGCGCGTGGGATAAACGAACAACTGTTGTGCCGCCGCCTGCACTCGGCCTGCAACGAACTGAGAGCCAGAGCCACCAAATGACGGCTCCAGTTTAACACAACCAAGACCCAGGCGGTGGTCTTTACCCGCAAGAAGCTGCCAGCAGATCTATAGCCCATGGCTGACCCCATTCTCGCACTGGAAAGTACATTGACGTTACTTTGGATCGGGTCTGACTTGGTTGTAAACATTCGGGAGGTGGGAGGCAAAGCAAGTTGAGCTTGGTATGTCCGTTACTCAAGCTCACGACGACACCAACCTCACACTGTGGCATCACGCTGTGCTTGGCACTCATCGTGCTGGAGTTGCGATGGACTCCCCGGTTGGCGCTGCAGTTGCCTCGCGACTTCACCACACCAAACTACCGTTTATTAGTAGTGGTAATGGAAATCAGTGTAGCGACGTGGATAGCGCCTTCTTCTTGGAGCGTCGCTCAGCCTGAGCGCCCCTCGACCCGAGAAGAGCAGCACCTGTAGGAAAGGAAATCGCGGCGCCGCAGGTGCGTCAGTGGCAGCTGCCCAGCAATTACTACGCCGTCCCAAACGCTCCGCTCCCATTACGCTTATTAATAGCTTTCGCCGGCTGCATCTGGCGCCTCCGACTAAACCGCCGAGTAATTTTATGGTGCGTCTCGTCCAGGGAATACAGTATACTGGAAAATTAATGAACTCTGCGGTGAACTCCATTCCATTGCCTTTCCTTCGCAATAAGAGTGGATGAGCACGTTGAGAACGAGTGGAGCCAGCGAACTACTCACGCAGAACGGCACCTAGTTGTTCTCTCTAAATCAGTACCAGTGAAAAGATTTCTCAAAAAGACCACGATGGAATCCGCCTCACGTGAGCATCTACATTTATGCACAGCAAGACACCTATCTCAGCACAGTGACTATTTTCAAACTCGTTTTGCCCCATTGGAACATCTATATCTGATGCTCATTCTCTCACTTTGTCTTTGAATGACATGATAACCGCATTGATTTAATACCATGTACAATGCACAGACGTTCGGTTGTCCATCACAACTACGTGACAAACAAGTTTTCTTGCGAAAGAAAATCGTGGGTGCAGATAACGGGAACGGGAAGGACTGCGATAGAAATGGACAATTGTGATGAAAGGACTCTTTGAAGATCCTTTCTTGTGACTTAACTTCGGTTTGTAATATTATTGTTCATTGAATAGGGATGTAAGGACTTAAGACCTTAGTGGTGACCAGCCCACTACTCTGCTAAATGAGTGTGAAAATGTGCCTGCGAAAACATACTCAGATTAGATTGTATATTGTTTCACATCCTTCACCAGAAGAACATTGGAAAACAGCCCTGCGTTATTGCCCCTGGAAGTGTGCACTCATTTAACGTGCAATTTTTGGTCACCAGTGTATTTGACGTTGCTTCATCGCGTTTTGTAAGTGCCAAGGTACTCTATTAAAGTGTTATACAATTTCCACTGTGACCCATATCAACTATTGTTTGTCCGTGCATGTGACGCAAATGTTGTATGTTTATGGCTGCAACCAGCCTCACAATTTTCATATACTTGTATTGGTTATACGGAGACAGCACTACGCGTTTCAGACTTTAGTCGATTGTCTGGTGCCTTATTTGCTGAAGGCTAACTCAAAACACATCTGTCTGCTATAAAATACAAGAAAATAAAACGAGTGACTGATGAAGATGTACTAAATCTGATCGAGGTGAAAGCGGCTTCGTGTCATAACTTGATCAGCTGAAGGGATAGGTTTATAGACTACATCCAGAGGCATCAAAAATAGTTTGGTAATGGAGGGAAGTTTGTTGTGTAAAAATTGTACAGGAAGATGCAGGACTGGTTTAATGACCAAGCGGCCGGTCGAGGCGCCATCCTAAAAAAAGAGCCAGAAGCGCCCAAGAGCAAAATTTGTGTGGAGTAACTAAGTAGAGGTGAAGAGACAGGCACAGGAGACACAAGCGTGGAAAACTGCTTCAGACCAGTTTCCGGACTAAAGACTACAACAGACTCGGCAAGTGTTCTCCTAAACCTGGTCTGGAATAAAATTTCACTCTTGTGTAGTTGACTAACAGAGATGGGATAGTTGAAACTTTACTGTCCTTTCTTATTAGACAATAGTCCGTTGCCCTAGGTTAACCCCTCGACCGTGCTCAACGAACTGAGTATGGGCTGCCTGGCCGCGCTGCGCTGCGTGCTCGACGAACGGCACTCTGGTGCATAATTGGGCAACATTAGGCGGGCTCTACAAATTTTACACCAGCCGCATGGGTCCACTTGATATTTAGATCGCAAAATTTTGTACATGGCTGCACGGTCAGACACCGTGAATAGTTACAACTGAAAGAAAAACAGCCCTCGATCACTATTTTTAACGAATTAACCGGGTTACAACACTGCTAGGAGTGTCTTCCTCAGAATTCAAATCAAAGAACGGTCTATAACATTTGAATTCTGAGGAAGACACTCCTAACAGTGTTGAAACCCGGTTAATTCGTTAACAATAGTGACCGAGGGCTGTTTTTCTTTGGATTGTGATATTTAGATATTCGTTTTGACGATGGGTTGTTAATAATGATTGATGTGGCGAACAAATATGCGGAACAGCTTGTGAGTTGACATGTGGGTACACCGAAACAACGGTCGAATGTGCACGGACGATAGCATCCAATAATTGAGATTCATATTCTTTGTTCGCAGTGTTATTTCTACAAGGCATAGTTCAGAATCCCGATTTTGAATTGTATTGTTCAAGGAAAGACATTCTTGGAACATGTTTCCCGAAAAATATTGTCTATGCGTTCGCTTCTCGAGTAAAATCCATCATGAGACTGTCAAAATAAATCAATTGTAATGTTCTTATTTTCATAGTACACGTTCCTGCTGCCAAAGGCTTCGAATTGTTGACAGCTTATAATCGCAACAATCGCTTGATTTGAGCAAAGTGCAACGAAAAGTGTCAGATTACGCCGCGCCGTAAGAAACCGCCGCGAGGCACGGACTAATTGCACGAGTGGGAAGAGATAGCAGCACAAGGAACAGCCCATCGAGGGGTTAAGAACTAAACCTTTCCGCCTCATTAACAGTGCGTGAGCACTCGTCATAGTAATTGCTGCAACTGCAGTCTCAGGGAAGAACGATGTTCTAATAGCTGCCTAAAAATTGATCAAAAACCTCAGGTTCAAACCATTGAACAGGAATAATTCACTAATTTTTGTTAGACGTCCATGAGGTAATTGCCACGGTAATGAACAAACTTTTATGCGGCGCATTAACTTCCGATGCGTAATTGAAAGACGTAAGCCGGGTAGGGAATCCACAATTAAGAGATTGCGATAGCTCTGTATTGGTAGCTAATTATCGTAAGGTATGACGGCGAGTGCGCAGGGGCAGATGGAGAGAGCCTGGCCTGGCCGGCGTACGGGCGTATGGAAATGGCAAGTAGTGGACAGTGGCTTGCTCGCCCCCAGATAAGGGTACATAGTGCGCGCGCGGACATAAATCCCGGCGGCGGCGATGCCGCCAGATAGGGCCGTGAGCCCCGAGTTAATAAGTAGTCTGCGGCAGCCGTATCTGCAATCTGAGCGCTGGGCGCGGGCGCGGGTGCGGCGGAAGGACGCGCTCCGGCCGATAGCCGCGTATCTGCCGCCGCGCATCGCGACCCGGCCGCTGCGTGCGGCCGTCACACGCTGGCGCCCGGCGCGATGTCCCCGCCGTGCCGTCCGATGGCGAATCCGTTTGCTGTGCACGAGACCGCATGCACTCAGTACAACCAAAATCTGTACGTGTGCCGACATCTTGTAAAAACATCTACTTCAACACTGTTTTACCTGCTATTCACTGACTTTGACCTTGCTCGTAAGGTAACTGCACGTTACAATTTTGTCCAATATTGGGCCTTTCGACGTCACCTGATTCCTTCCGTGTGTGCAGTCATATACACTATCCTGACACCCCTATCACCCCTGTGGTAATACGGAATTGTCCACTAGGTGTCACGAGAGGCAGACACGACAGTATAAGAACGGGGCAGGGAGTATTTTCTTCTCAGCTGAGGAGGAGTAACAGCAAAATCGATCAGTCGGGAGAGCTCACTCACTTAGAACAGGAATTAGATGTCACCTGTGTAACAAACCAATCAGGGACATATCAACCAGTCTAAAAATCTGCCCATGTCGATTGTTAGTGATATACACTGAGGTGACAAAAATCGTGGGATAGCGACATGCACATATACAGAGCGCGGTAGTATCAGGTACACAAGGTATAAAAGGGCAGTACATTGGCGGAGCTGTCATTTGTACTCAGGTGATTCATGTGAAAAGGTTTCAGTCGTGATTATGGCCGCATGACAGGTATTAACAGGTTCAAAATGGTTCAAATGGCTCTGAGCACTATGGGACTCAACTTCTGAGGTCATTAGTCCCCTAGAACTTAGAACTAGTTAAACCTAACTAACCTAAGGACATCACACACATCCATGCCCGAGGCAGGACTCGAACTTGCGACCGTAGCGGTCTCGCGGTTCCAGACTGCAGCGCCTAGAACCGCACGGCCACTTCGGCCGGCCTGGTATTAACAGGCTTTGAAAGTGCAATGGTAGTTGGAGCTGCATCCAAGACACATTCCATTTCGGAAATCGGTAGGGAATTCAGTATTCCGAGATCCACAGTGTCAAGAGTGTGCCGATAATACCAAATCTGAGGCATTACCTTCCGTCACAGACAGCGCACTGGCCGACGACCTTTACTTAACGACCGAAAGCAGCGGTGTTTGTGTAGAGTTGTCAGTGCTAACAGACAAGCAGCACTGCCTGTAGTAACCTCAGAAATCAATGTGGGACGTACGACGAACGTATCCGCTAGGACAGTGCAGCGAAATTTGGTGTTAACGGGCTTTGGCAGCAAACAACCGACGGGAGAGCCTTTGCTAACAAGCACGACATCGCCTGCAGTTCCTCCCCCGGGCTCGTGAACATATCGTTTGCTTCCTAAAACCATGGTCTGTTCAGACGAATCCCGATTTCAGTCAGTGAGAGCTGACGGCAGGGTGCAAATGTGGCACAGACCCTACGAAGTTGTGGATCCATCTTGTCAACAAGGTACTGTGCAAGTGGTGTTGGCTCCATAATGGTCTGGGCTGTGTTTTCACGGAATGCACTTACTCCTCTGGTCCAACAGAACCGACTATTGACTGGAAATGGTTCTGTTCGGCTATTTGGGGACCAAACAACAATGGAATTTTTATGGATGACAGTGCGCCACCGGGCTGCAGTTCTTCGCGATTGGTTTCGAGAACATTCCGGACAATTCGAGCGAGTGATTTAGCTATCCAAATCGCCCGGCATGAATCCAATAGAACATTCATGGAACATTATCCAGAGGTCAGTTCATGCACAAAATCCTGCACAGGCAACATTTTCGCAATTATGGACGGATAAAGAGGCAACTTGGCTCAATATTTCTGCGGAGGTCTTCTAACGATTTGTGGAGACCACGCCACGTCGAGTTGCTGCGCTCTGGCGGACAAAATGAGGTCCGATACCATGTTAGGAGGTATCACATGATTTTTGTCACCTCAATTTAATTGTGGAGTGTAAACCCGAAGGAACAATCACAGCTAAACCAAGACCGGGTGAACCTCGTATACTGTTGGATAGGGACCGTCAAGCATTGTGATTGATGATGACGTCGCATGAAATCAGCGGAAGGAGTCACTCGTCAGTTCTAAGGCGTTACCAGTACAGTAACTGTGCATTTGGAGTTAAAAAAGGAGTGGAGTACAGTGGTCGGGTAGCACCTCTTAACCCACACCCTCCTGTAGCCTGCGCAGCACTTGAGGTGGTGTAAAAGCGACGCCACTGGACAGTGGATGACTGGAAGCGAGTGATTTGGAGTGATGACGCAAGCTGTGCTCTGTGGAAATCAGATGGAAGAGGTTGGTTTTTACGAATGCCCGGAGAACGTTACCAGCCATCATGTGTAGCGCCAACGGTGAAGTATGGAGGTGCAGTTGTTGCCGTAGTGGGCTGTTTTCCGTGGTTAGGATGTGGTCCTCTTATTGCACTTATGAAAACGCTAAATGCGGAAGGATAGGAACATCATTGTGTACTGCGTACATTTGAGAGACAGTTCGGAGATGGTAATTGTTTATACCAGCATGACAGTGCACAGTTCATAAGGCTGCGTATGTGAGGCAGTGGTTTGTGAACAGTAGTGTTCCTGAAATGGGCAGACTTGTCAAATGTCCTGACCTGAACGCAATGGATTACCTGTGGGATAAGCAAGCTCGTCGACTTTGGTTCAGACCCCAGCGTCTAACACGCTACCATCTTTTGGTTCCGGCTCGTGTACAAAAACGGTCGCCATTCCTTTGCAGACATTCAGACATTTCATTGAAAACATTTAAGCAGAGTTCATTCAATCATAAAGGCAAAGTGTGAACACACCCCATATTTATGCCCATCGATAGGTGTTCAAATACTTTTGATCAAATAGTGTGCTCCATTGCGTCGCCAAAATATCACATAAATTCCATTTCCAAAGAAGGCAGACGCTGACAGGCGTGAATATTATCGAACCGCCAGTTTAATGAATCGTGTTGCAAAATATTATTACGGACAATTTACAGAAGGATGGAAAGTTTGGTGGAAGCCAACCTCGGCAAAGATCACGTTGGGTTCCAAAGAAATGTAGGAACACGTGAGACAGTATTGACCCCAAGATTTATCTTAGAAGTTGGTTCAAGAAACGCAAATCTTCGTATATAGCTTTTTAGATTTATAGAAGACTTGAGAATGTTGATTAGAATACACACTTTGAAATCCTGAATATAATAAAATACGGGGAGCGAAAGGCTATTTACAACTTGTACAAAAACCAGACAAGCGTTTGACTACAGTGTAAGGAAGGAAAATTAAGGTTTAAAATCCCATCTACGACGTAGTCATTAGAGACGGCGCACAAACTCGGACTGGGGGAAGGATGCTAACTAAAATAGGCCGGGTCGTTTTCAGCGGAGCTATTTCGCCATGTACCGTGAGCGATTCTGGACAACTATGGAAAACCTAAATCTGGATGGTATGATGGGGCTTGGAAAGTCCGTCCCGTATTCCCTAATGCAAGTGCAATTAACCATTGCGACAGCTCGAACGGTAATAAACCAGGTTGTAGTCAGCCCCTTGTCTAGTGGACAGGTTAACCGAACGTTACTACGAAGGGGCTTTCTAAGCTGACGGACGGCATCTGCGAAATTGCAGTTCGGCGGCCAAACTTCATCAGATGGGGACTCCCGGCTATCATTGCCATACGATCATTTAATTTAATTTTGTATGCGTACTAACTTCTGTGCGTCGGCGGAGAATACTTTAAATTTGCCCGTCAGTGTCGATATTAGACTGACACCGATATTCAGTACGGGAGCCTTCTCCGATGAGTCCGTGTGGCTTCACAGGGTTGCGTGTTCGCCGTGAAATGTTTCGAAACAAACAGTCACCAAATATTCTTGATGGAACACGAGGTGTTGAAGTTGCGTTATGGTATAGAGATGGTTTAGTGGCATTCCCTAGGACGATTAATGCACTTGGAAGGCGCTCGTGACTGACTTCGTTACGAATCCCTCCTCGAAGAATACAATTACACGCTGAAACTGATTGTCTTGTTTGGAGAGGATAACATCTTTCTACAAATCAGAACGCCTCTATACTATCGGAAGTTTACGCAAACAGCCTTTAAGGCACGACCATTACTTGCAAGTCCTTCCGTTGCTCCCAAATTCTCCAAGTGGGGACTTAGCGAACATGAGGGGACCTCATAGTCTTTTTCCAGTATGAAAACTCCCTTATACATTCTTGTGTATCAGCTGGAAGCAGTTCAGACTGCAAGGCTCCAAATCCTCGCGGAGACCAAAGACTTCTAATTTGTTCTTGGCCCCTTTTGGCTCGTGTAATTCCTGTGCGCTCCAGTAATTCTCGTTCAATGTCGCTTCTCCGAGGACTAGTGTACACACACCACCTGCAACATGTATCTGCTGCAGTGATCTGGTAGTCCAGTAGTAACGCGCGTACATGCAAACTGAAATGTTGCGGGATCGAATCCCGGTCGGATATTGGAATATTTCAGTCCACCGTAAACTTGTCTACATCTCCCAGTGGTGTGAAAATTTACCAGGAACCGCACGTGGTTTGGATTCCACGTTCAACTGTAGCGCCCGCTTTCCCCGGTAGAGATACTGGGGTAAGCAAGGGACACGCAAGTTGCCGGAGTGATCTCGAGTTGAAACACTTGCACAAAGCCGCTGAATCACACGAAATAATAATAATAATAATAATAATAATAATAAGTATTATTATTATTATTATTATTATTATTTCTTTCTTTTCTCAGACGTTATGTCTGGTCAAAAATGGAAAGTGATGCGGACCTTGATCAAGCGTGACTTCCTTTTAACTGTACGGTATATGTTATATTGCATTTAGGAACTTTCGGTTAATTGAACATGTATCAATAATTACAGATTTCTGTAGTTGTATATATAAGTTTGGATGTAGCTGTATTGCATTGATGTACTGGTGGATATTGTGTGGTATGACTCCTGTAGTTGATTGTATAATTGGTATAATGTCAACTTTATCCTGATGCCACATGTCCTTGACTTCCTCAGTCAGTTGGATGTATTTTTCAATTTTTTCTCCTGTTTTCTTTTGTATATTTGTTGTATTGGGTATGGATATTTCGATTAGTTGTGTTAATTTCTTCTTTTTATTGGTGAGTCTGATGTCAGGTTTGTTATGTGGTGTTCTTTTATCTGTTATAATGGTTCTGTTCCAGTATAATTTGTATTCATCATTCTCCAGTACATTTTGTGGTGCATACTTGTATGTGGGAATGTGTTGTTTTATAAGTTTATGTTGTAAGGCAAGCTGTTGATGTATTATTTTTGCTACATTGTCATGTCTTCTGGGGTATTCTGTATTTGCTAGTATTTTACATCCGCTTGTGATGTGATCTACTGTTTCTATTTGTTGTTTGCAAAGTCTGCATTCATCTGTTGTGGTATTGGGATCTTTAATAATATGCTTGCTGTAATATGTGGTGTTTATTGTTTGATACTGTATTGCAATCATGAATCCTTCCATCTCACTGTATATATTGCCTTTTCTTAGCCATGTGTTGGATGCGTCTTGATCGATGTGTGGCTGTGTTAGATGATACGGGTGCTTGCCGTGTAGTGTTTTCTTTTTCCAATTTCCTTTCTTCATATCTGTTGATGTTATGTGATCTAAAGGGTTGTAGAAGTGGTTATGAGATTGCAGTGGTGTAGCCGATGTATTTATATGAGTGATTGCTTTGTGTATTTTGCTAGTTTCTGCTCGTTCTAGAAAGAATTTTCTTAAATTGTCTACCTGTCCATAATGTAGTTTTTTTATGTCGATAAATGCCCTTCCTCCTTCCTTTCTGCTTAATGTGAATCATTCAGTTGCTGAATGTATGTGATGTATTCTATATTTGTGGCATTGTGATCGTGTAAGTGTATTGAGTGCTTCTAGGTCTGTGTTACTCCATTGAGTAGATCAATATTGGTATAGCATAAGTATTTATAGCTTTTGTCTTGTTTCTTGCTGTCAATTCTGTTTTCAGTATTTTTGTTAGTCTTTGTCTATATTTTTCTTTTAGTTCTTCTTTAATATTTGTGTTATCTATTCCTATTTTTTGTCTGTATCCTAGATATTTATAGGCATCTGTTTTTCCATTGCTTCTATGGAGTCACTGTGGTTATTCAATATGTAATCTTCTTGTTTAGTGTGTTTTCCCTTGACTATGCTATTTTTCTTACATTTGTCTGTTCCAAAAGCCATATTTATATCATTGCTGAATACTTCTGTTATCTTTAGTAATTGGTTGAGTTGTTGATTTATTGCTGCCAGTAGTTTTAGACCATCCATGTATAGCAGATGTGTGATTTTGTGTGGGTATGTTCCAGTAATATTGTATCCATAATTTGTATTATTTAGCATGTTGGATAGTGGGTTCAGAGCAAGGCAGAACCAGAAAGGACTTAATGAGTCTCCTTGGTATATTCCACGCTTTATCTGTATTGACTGTGATGTGATATTATTTGAATTTGTTTGGATATTAAGTGTGGTTTTCCAATTTTTCATTACTATGTTTAGGAACTGTATCAATTTAGGATCTACTTTGTATATTTCCAATATTTGTAGTAACCATGAGTGGGATGCACTATCAAAAGCTTTTTGGTAATCAATGTATGCGTAGTGTAGCGACCTCTGTTTAGTTTTAGCTTGATATGTCACCTCTGCATCTATTATCAGTTGCACTTTACATCCTCGTGCTCCTTTGCAACAGCGTTTTTGTTCTTCATTTATAATTTTGTTCTGTGTTGTATGTGTCATTAATTTCTGTGTAATGACTGAAGTTAATATTTTGTATATTATTGGTAGGCATGTTATGGGGCGATATTTAGCTGGGTTTGCTGTGTCTACTTGATCTTTAGGTTTCAGATAAGTTATTCCATGTGTAAGTATATCAGGGAATGTGTATGGGTCTGCAATGTAACTGTTAAATAATTTAGTTAGATGTGAATGTGTTGAGGTGAATTTCTTTAGCCAGAAATTTGCTATTTTATCTTTTCCAGGGGCTTTCCAATTGTGAGTAGAATTAATTGCTTGGGTGACTTCATGTTGCAAAATTATCAGTTCAGGCATTTGTGGTATCATCTTGTATGTATCTGTTTCTGCTTGTATCCACCGTGCATGCCTGTTATGTTGTACTGGGTTTGACCATATGTTGCTCCAGAAGTGTTCCATGTCTGTTATGTTTGGTGGATTGTCTATTTTAATGTGTGTGTTATCTATTGTCTGGTAAAATTTCTTTTGGTTTGTGTTGAATGTTTGGTTTTGTTTCCTTCTATTTTAAGTTTTTTTTGTATCTTCTAAGTCGTTTGGCCAATGCTTGTAATTTCTGCTTCTTTTCATCTAATTGCTCTATCACTTCTTGTTGTGAGATTTTACCTAACCTTTTTCGTCATTTTTCTGACATTTCATTTCTTATAAATTGTGTTAGCTGTCCGATGTCTTTTCTCAGTTTTTCTATTCTGATCTGTAGCCTGTGTTGCCATGCTGGTTTTGTGGGTTTCTTCTGTGTGTTGGTTGGTTC
The DNA here is from genome assembly GCF_023864345.2 of Schistocerca serialis cubense. NCBI lineage: Eukaryota > Metazoa > Arthropoda > Insecta > Orthoptera > Acrididae > Schistocerca > Schistocerca serialis. The sequence goes on from NC_064638.1 coordinate 776,778,418, forward strand.
TGATCTCTGCCTAGTGTGTATATTTAGTGTAGTTAGTGCTCCTATATAAACCAGTAGCTGTAACTCTTCCTTAGTTGTGTTTTCATTTATTTTGTTGTGTTTGATTGTGTTGATAGTTTTTATTGTTGTTTCGACTTGTGGGTTATTTGGCGGTCTATTCAAGAATGGTCTAATATCTGTATTTGTGTCTTTGTATTCTATATATGTCAGCTGAAATTTTTCTTCTATATCTAACATGTGTGTCACTTCGTGTTCTATTTGTGCTTGTTCTGGTGGCTGTCTTAAGATTTCGTTTTCCTCTGATTGTTTAATTGATGTGTGTGTTGTTCTTTGTTTGTTTGCTCTGGGATGTTTGAGTCTATTACTGTATTTTCTTCTTCTTCTGATTGCACATTGTTTTGTTCCAGTATTTGTTGTACTTGTTGTTTGATGTTTTCTAATTCTGACTGGGGTATCCTGTTATTTTTGATTATTACACGGATCTGATCAGCTAGTCGTTGTTCTGTTAAAAATTTTAATTCTGGGTATCTGGTAATAAATGTTGTGTATACTTGGGATCTGTATCCAGTTGTGTTGGTTCCTAAGTTTGTTGGTTGGTAATAACAGAACATGAGGTGTCGGTCAACTTCATCTGACCATCTCATCCTCTGTCTTTGTTTTCCTTCTAGAGTGGTTGCAGGAAGCATATCCTACAAAACACCTCTATTTGGATTTAAATCATTTTCCAGTTGGCTAGCAGTGTCGTTACCATTGTGGGCGGGCATAGGGTTCAAGCGTCGTCCCCGACCATGACGGCGCTTGTCCGAGGCTTCTTTAGTTCTGTCCTGAACCAACTAATCACACTAAAAGGGGGGTTAGCCCTATTAGTGGTTTGTTCTTTTCGTCGCCTTTTACGACTGGCAGAACATACCGGAGGCCTATTCTTTTCCCGGGCCTCCACGGGAATTATTATTATTATTATTATCATCATTTCTTTCCTTTCTCAGATGTTACATCTGGTCAAAAATGGAAAGTGACGCGGACCTTGATCAAGCGTGACTTCCTTTTAACTGTACGGTATATGTTACATTGCATTTAGGAACTTTCGGGTAATTGAACATGTATCAATAATTACAGATTTCTGTAGTTGTATATACAAGTTTGGATGTAGCTGTATTGCGTTGATGTACTGATGGATATTGTGTGGTATGACTCCTGTAGTTGATAGAATAATTGGTATAATGTCAACTTTATCCTGATGCCACATGTCCTTGACTTCCTCAGCAAGTTGGATGTATTTTTCAATTTTTTCTCCTGTTTTCTTCTGTTTATTTGTTGTATTGGATATGGATATTTCGATTAGTTGTGTTAATTTCTTCTTTTTATTGGTGAGTATGATGTCAGGTTTGTTATGTGGTGGTGTTTTATCTGTTATAATGGTTCTGTTCCAGTATAATTTGTATTCATCATTCTCCAGCACATTTTGTGGTGCATACTTGTATATGGGAACGTGTTGTTTTATAAGTTTATGTTGTAAGGCAAGCTGCTGATGTATTATTTTTGCTACATTGTCATGTCTTCTGGGGTATTCTGTATTTGCTAGTATTGTACATCCGCTTGTGATGTGATCTACTGTTTCTATTTGTTGTTTGCAACGTCTGCATTTATCTGTTGTGGTATTGGGATCTTTAATAATTATTATAGCGTAGAGCGTAGGGGCAGAAATCCATTCCAGTACGATTATGCCATAGGTGGTAAATCATTGGAAGCGGTAACGACCGTAAAATACTTAGGAGTTACTATCCGGAGCGATCTGAAGTGGAATGATCACATAAAACAAATAGTGGGAAAAGCAGGCGCCAGGTTGAGATTCATAGGAAGAATTCTAAGAAAATGTGACTCATCGACGAAAGAAGTAGCTTACAAAACGCTTGTTCGTCCGATTCTTGAGTATTGCTCATCAGTATGGGACCCTTACCAGGTTGGATTAATAGAAGAGATAGACATGATCGAGCGAAAAGCAGCGCGAATCGTCATGGGGACATGTAGTCAGCGCGAGAGCGTTACGGAGATGCTGAACAAGCTCCAGTGGCGGACACTTCAAGAAAGGCGTTACGCAATACGGAGAGGTTTATTATCGAAATTACGAGAGAGCACATTCCGGGAAGAGATGGGCAACATATTACTACCGCCCACATATATCTCGCGTAATGATCACAACGAAAAGATCCGAGAAATTAGAGCAAATTCGGAGACTTACAAGCAGTCGTTCTTCCCACGCACAATTCGTGAATGGAACAGGGAATGGGGGATCAGATAGTGGTACAATAAGTACCCTCCGCCACACACCGTAAGGTGGCTCGCGGAGTATAGATGTAGATGTAGAGACTGTGCGAGCGAGCGAGCGCGCGCATACACACGCACATGCAAACCCCTGTACGCGCAAGCGCACACGCACACACGTGATTCAGCGGCTTTGTGCAAGTGTTTCAACTCGAGATCACTCCGGCAACTTGCGTGTCCCTTGCTTACCCCAGTATCTCTACCGGGGAAAGCAGGCGCTACAGTGTAACGTGGAATCCAAACCACGTGCGGTTCCTGGTAAATTTTCACACCACTGGGAGATGTAGACAAGTTTATGGTGGACTGAAATATTCCAATATCAGACCTGGATTCGATCCCGCAATAATAATAATAATAATTATTATTATTATTATTATTGTTATATTATTTTGCGGACTGGTTAAAAATGGAAGGTGACGCGGACCTTGATCAAGCGTGACTTCCTTTTAACTGTATGATATATGTTACATTGCATGTAGGAACTTTCGGGTAATTGAACAAGTGTCAATAATTACAGATTTCTGTAGTTGTATATATAAGTTTGGATGTAGCTGTATTGCATTGATGTACTGGTGGATATTGTGTAGTATGACTCCTGTAGTTGATATTATAATTGGTATAATGTCAACTTTTTATTGTTATGAGCACAGGTAAAAATGATAAATTAAAACTTGTATTTCGTTTGAAAATTGTCACGAGCGTAGGGGTTAAACAGACTGTAACATCTGACTACAGTAGCATTGTTTTAGTCATTAAAACTGTTCTTGCTCGGTCTTCGTGTTTGACAAATAAAGTGAACCATTAACACAAGTTTTATACCTGTTTTGATAGACTGTTTGTTTGAGATATAAATAGAAACATAACTAGCCACCAAAATTTAAATTTTTTCTATTACGACACTTTTCGGGGGCTTTGTTCATTATTAGTTGGCAATTCTGGTGTTTAGCTCTGATGCATTGCCCCAGGAAAAGTTTCTAAATAGTGAACGTGTCAAGTTCAAGTTCTGTGTTCTTGAGACAAATACGTAAAGAAGATCCATAAGACTATAGACATTTCAATATTGTTGTTTTCCCAGTAGCAGTGCACCTAAGCTAAATATCAGAACGGCTACCTGATAATGAGCAAAGCTTCCGAAACGAGTAGTAACTCAAAAAACTTCAAGTTTATGTGTGGTTACGTAGTGTTTGTAATTTTATTTTGAAGTCAACCATTTTACAGTCAATCAACCATTTTACAATCAGTAACACTCATCTTGTGCAGTAACATTTTGGTTACTTTGTATTTGAAAAATAAAGTCAACCCTGTTACTTTTCGTTCACTTGCCGTCTGCCAAGTAACGGATTGCGGTTTTTGTGCCGTCATTCTCTTGGCGTTGCTCAGGTACTACGCACGCTCCTCGTCTAGAAACTAGCGCACCAGTCTTTGGGTCGGCTGCTTGCTCCGCGGTGTGCACTAGGTCTGTTGCCGTTCAACGTCTGCTGGCGCTGGTGTTGCTGCGGACAATTGCCAGCGATACGGGGGCGTTTCAGAATGCGTGTGTAAATTTGAGCAATTGGCTAACGTACATGGAGCGGTTGCTGTATATGTACGCAGGGCAATTTTGTGTGCGTGTGCGTTTGCTTGCGTGTGTGCGTGTGCGCTTGCGCGTACAGGGGTGTGCATGTGCGTGTGTGTGCGTGCGCGCTCGCACAGTCTCCCCGCTAGCTGCTGCGACGAGGCGGGGGAGGGCGGTGCGCTTGCCGTCAGCGCCGCCTGAAAATATGACCGCTGGGATTAATGAAGTGCATGTAGGCCACAATTGGCACGTGCTGTGTTTTATGGACGCGCCGCCGGCCGCCCGGTGTGTGTGTGTGTGTGTGTGTGTGTGTGTGTGAGAGAGAGAGAGAGAGAGAGAGAGAGAGAGCGGCGCGGCTCGGTAATGGATAGCCCTCCCACTCAACACCCCGAATGCATAGTCCGCCGCAGCGAGAGCTTTTTTTTAATATATTTTTTTGCAGGAACAGCGCCAGTCAGTTTCGAGTGGTTGCCATCTCCGCTCCCCTACAACTCGCTCGTCCCCCAGTCAGGAACGCAAAATGAGAACCGGTAGTAAGCGCGCTTGTAGCCCGCCGACAGAACGGGCAGTGCGCACCGTAGTAACAGCTTTCCAACGTTAACACAGGCGCGCTACTCGTGCACTACAGTAGTTTCTGTCGGATACCTTGTTCTTCGAAACAGCTTTAAGATATCACAGTGTACCTACCAGCTGCATACACAAATGACAGTTTCGACTTTCTTGCTCTTGCAGCATGCCGTACTCGCTGCGGGCGTTGCACAGCGGCCCTCGAAGCCAGTGACCCGGTGAGGTAGCGCATTTGTTAAAATACGTAACTTATATTTAGGAAGAGAGGGTTTCAGAGCTACTACTTTTAGGTTTTCCGTTGTTTTCATAAATGACAGAAGACAAATAGGTTCCGCTAAAAAGGAACTTAGCGACTCCGTTGCTCATTTTTGCCCCCTTCTATCTTGGGTTCAGTCTTTGATGGTCTCATTGTCGACGGGATGTTAAAAATCCTGATCTTCGTTTCCTGATTCTGCAGGATCACGATTTAAATCACCGCCGACCACCTCAACATCATCCCATTCCTTCCTCCATTAACGAGCGAGGTGCTGCTGTGGGTAGAACACCGGCCTCCCATTCGGGGAGACGACGGTTCAAATCCGCGTCCGACATCCATATTTATGTGTTCCGTGATTTCCCTAAATCACTCCAGCCAAATGCCGTGGTGATTCCTGAAACCCGAAGTGGAAAGCCGTAAGATATTTAGTGAGTCATGGAATGTATATTGGAAAGACAGATAGAGGTCATAGGAGGCGGAGTGTTCATTGCAGATGACAAAAATAATGTGCCTATTGAGGTTGAGTGTGACAGTGAAGTTATCTAGTCGTGTATAACAGGTCTAGCTGAACCAAGTTAATTGTTAGATGCTTTTACCGGCCACACGACTCTGCTGTGACACTTGTGGAGTCATTCAAAGAATTTCTATGCTCAGTAGCGCGTAAATACCCAGATCATGCATTACTAGATGGAAGCAACTTTACCCTACCGAATATAGACTGGAATGTGTATGGATTCGTTGCAGGGGCTTCAGGCAGACAAGCATGCGAAGTACTTTTGAACACGTTTTCTGAAAACTACCTTGAGCAGCTAGTTCGGCAATCCACACGCATTGGGAATGTCTTTGACCTTTTAGCTACAAATAAGCCGGACCTTATCGACAAGACAACGTTAGCATAGAAACGGGGAATGGCGATCATGATGCCATTATAGCAACTACGTTTACGAAAGTTAATAAATCATTTAAGAAGGCTGGGAGAGTGTTTCTGCTAGAAAGAGCAGAGGAGCAGTTGTTAGCATCTCACTCATACAGTGACTTGACATCACTTAGTTCCAGTAAGATGGACGTAGAGGTTCAAAAAATGGCTCTGACCACTATGGGACTTAACAGCTGTGGTCATCAGTCCCCTAGAACTTAGAACTACTTAAACCTAACTAACCTAAGGACATCACACACATCCATGCCCGAGGCAGGATTCGAACCTGCGACCGTAGCAGTCGCACGGTTCCGGACTGCGCGCCTAGAACCGCGAGACCACCGCGGCCGGCGGACGTAGAGGTATTATGGGCAAAGTTGAAGCAGATTGTAAGTCGTGGTGTAGAGAATTATGGGCCTAGTAAGTGGATTAAGTGCGGAAAGACCTCCCATGGTTTTATAACGAGATTCGGAAGCGCAGGCTGTTGCAGTCTCGGTTCAAAAAAGAACGTGCAAGTGATGAGAAGCAAAAGTTAGTAGAGATTCGTGTGTCTGTGAGAAGATCTGTGCGCCACGCCTTCAACTACTACCACCGTCATACCTTAGCAAAAGATCTGGGAGAGAATTCGAGAAAATTCTGGGTCCTATGTAAAATCGCCAAGTGACACTAAGGCTTTCATCCACTCACCTCTTGATCAGTCTGGTGTGGCAGTTGAAAATAGCAAAACGAAAGTCGAAGTTTTAAATTTCACGTTCACGCGGGAAAATCGTACAAACGTACTATCGTTTGACCATCGAGCGGAGTCCCGTATTGATGACATAGTAATAAGAACCCTGGCGTAGAGAAAGAGCTAAAGGAGTTGAAAGCCAATAAGTCGCCAGATGCGGATGGAATCCCAGTTCGGTTTTTCTGAGAGTACTCTACGGCACTGGCCCCTCCTTGGCTTGCATCAGTCGTGAATCTCTAGCCCAGTGCAAAGCTCCAAGTGACTGCAAAGAAAGGATATCCTTTCTTTCAGGAGTGCTAGTTCTGCAAGGTTCGCAGGAGAGCTTCTGTAAAGTTTGGAAGGTAGGAGACGAGGTACTGGCAGAAGTAGAGCTGTGAGGACGGGGCGTGAGTCGTGCTTGGGTAGCCCAGTTGGTAGAGCACTTGCCCACGAAAGGCAAAGGTCCCGAGTTCGAGTCTCGGTCCGGCACACAAGTTTAATAATAATAATACCTACATTATATCTTTATGAATTGTTTGACGTTTTCTGCTCACGTCCCGTTTCTAATCCGTTACCTGTGGGAACATAATACCTATGTCTTTCTTGCATTCATAGCGCCAGATTTGCACCTGATAACGAAAATTGAAACTAATTTTTTCCGGTGTGAATCGGTTCCGCAGTAACTTATTAGACTATCTACCAAGTGCGGCTGCCACGCAATACTTACAGTGCGCACTGTACCTCTGTGAGTAGCCGCACTTTAATTATAACTACCCGGTATGGCTCTCTGTGTCGGTATTCGACACTCTCGCAACAGCCCCGAATATTATGTTGAGGGTTTGGTATTTTAAGTGTGGTGGAGGAGGGAGAATGGTTGTTTCTTCGCAAGGTTGATATTAATTTTCAGTACAGTCCGTCTCGACGTGGAAACTGGAGTGGAAACGTCAGCTACGTTTACTGTGGCCAACTCGAAAGAGGTTGAAAAAATGCAGGTTCCTAGTAAGACAGTGACGAATAGCATACCAGGTGGTCGCCGTTGGTTGCCATCGATAAACACTGTGTGACTTCCGTTGTGGACGACGGGTGGCGGCAACGGCGTCGGCCGTGTGGCGTGGCCGTGTCGCAACACGGCTGCCCTCGGCCATGATTCACGGCCATCTCAATTAGCACAACACGTGCTGCGTGTAGCCGCCTCTGGGGCAGGAGCAGTGGTAGAGGATATGCCGGCGCGGCGCCGCAGCCGGGGCCGCAACCAGAAACTGCGCCCGCGGGACTCCGCCGCAGCCCCGCGCCGCCGTCCTGCTGCTGCCGCTGCTGCTGCCACTGCCGCTGCCGGCCCGCGAGCCCACGGCGCGCTCCACACCCGGCCTTGTCACCAGTCTACAGTGATGGTAATTCCCTGGGACAAGCGGCGATACTGCGGTGCTGTTGTGGTCTTCAGTCTGGTCTCCACCCTTGTCTATCCTCCACGAATCTCTTCATCTCTCCATAAGTACTGCAACCTACATCCATTTCAATCTGTTTACTGTAGCCATGCCTTGCTACCCCTCTGAAATTTTTACCTCCCATACTTCCCTCCACTACCAGTTTCACAATTCCTAGAAGCCTCGGGATGCGCCCTATCAACGAATCCTATTCTTTGACTCGGATTGTGCAGTAAATTTCTATGCACCCCAATTCGGTTCAACCATTAAACTCCCCCTCCCCCCTTCCCCCCTCCCGATTCCTGAAAGAATCTAACACCCACGTATAAAAAACAGCTTCAGACTTCCGATTATTTTACAAAACAGTCAATGTGTAAGATATTCTCCATTAAGCATGTCAGCGAAAAAAAATTTAGAAAGTGTTTAAAATTATGGTTAACGGTTGTTGGAAGTGTTTGTTGTGCTGTCGTTATGAAGCAGTGGATAAACATAGTCCGGATACTTTGCGCTCCATTTAAGCAAAAGCAAGTTTTTCACTCATCTCAATGTTTATCACGTCATATCTCTTGAACCATGTGTCGTAGAGTGATATAATTTTACGGGTACACTCTGTGTTATATATGGTAACAGTGTGCACGATGTGTTGCAAATAAGTTAATTTATTTAATCGTATGGCTAGGGCCCCCGTCGGGCAGGCCGTTCGCCGGGTGCCGGTCTTTCAATCTGACGCCACTTCGGCGACCTGCAGTCGATGAGGATGATGGGATGATGATGAGGACAGCACAACACCCAGTCCCTGGGCGGAGAAAATTCCCCGACCCAGCCGGGAATCGAACCGGGGCCCAGAGGATTGACAATCCGTCACGCTGACCCTTCAGCTACCGGGAGCGGACAATACAGTTAATAGTAATGAAGAAATAAATGAAAACATCATGCCTGATGAGGCATGAACAGCGAATGTGTAGTCGCGGATTAACTTTTTTCCTTTCATCATTTTGCGCGTGATCTCAGCGAGAAAAAGTTTCGTAAGTGTTCGAAATTATATGCGAAGTTTGTTGCTTGTAACTAGCTGCTCTCATTCTCGCATATTGAGTGAATATAGTCTGGGTATATGTGTGCAGTTACACAATTATTACTGTAATACTTGCCATATTGTGTTGAACCTTTCACATAACATTATACCTCTTAAAGAGTAGATTATGTCAGCATTTTAAATTTTTAAATTCTGTCACAATTTGTATGAAATTTTTGTTGCCTCTGGAAGACGTTAGAGAGGCAAACGGCAGCTGATTTGGGTTCCGCGTAGTAATATAAATATCTTCTCTCTAGTTACTCTAGACCTACATATACTTCGGTATTGACATTTAAAAGCTCATATTCATTTCTTCTCTGAACTATTTATCGCCGACGTTTCACTTACGTACAAGGCAACGCTCCAGACAAAAATAATTTCAGAAAATACTTCCTAACACTTAATTTGATGGTAAATGTTAACAAATTCCTCTTTTCAGAAACGATTTCTTGCTCTATTGTCAATCTGCATTTTATACCCTCTCCACCTTCCCTATTATCATTTATTTCACTGCCAAATAACAAAAGACGTCCACTGGTTTTAGTGTCATTTCGTAATGAAATTCCCCCATCATCCTCTGAAGCAATTTGATTACACTATATTACTCTTGTTTTCTTTTTCTTGTTGTCCGCCCCTTTTGTCCATTTCGTTCGAGTTTTCTTCGAAATCTTTCGCTATCTCTGACAAAATTAAAATGTCATCGCCAAACTTTAAACTTTTAATTTATGTTCCCTGAACATTTTAATTCCTTTTTTAAATTTCTGTTTGGTTTCATGCATAGTTTCCTCAATTCTAGATTGAATAACTTGGGAATAGACTACATCCTGCCTTGCTTCATTCTAAACTTTTGCGCTCTTGCCGTACATGTCTCTAGTTGTTTTTTGTACGAGTTGTGGATAACCCTTTATCTCTGCTACCTTCACACTTTCAAAGAGTGTGTTCCACTCAAAGTTGTTAAATGCATTCTTTAAATTTACATGTACTAGAAACGTAGGTTTATCTTTTTTCAATCTCTCTCAGAAGAAAAGTCATGTGGTCGGTATTGCCTCGTGTATTCAGACATTTCCTCAGAATCCAGACCCATCTTCTGCGGCTTCTACAAGTTTGGCTACTCCTCCGTAAATAATACGTGTCGTATGTGCATGCATGCCTTTTTAAATTGATGATTCACAATATTTAACGCCTATCAGCACCTCCACGTTTGAAATTAGTACTAATGTATTATATTATTCATGAAATCTGAGAATATCTCGCCTGTCTTACACATCTTGCGTACCAAGTGGAGTAGTTTGTCATGGTATGTTCTTCCAAGGATCAAAATAATTGTGAGAGATGTCTTTCACTACTCTGTCAAATTCTTCTCATAGTGTCATTTCTCCTATCTCATATTCATCTACTTCCTCTTACCTCCCCATCATGCTGTCTTCAATTTCTTTCCTTCGCAGATGTGTATTTCGGTAGGAAACGATCACGGTACGTTGTGTATTATACAAAAGCCATTGAACGTATTTGTCATCAAGTCAGACACTGTTTATCATTTACGCTAAAGTACAAAAGCCATGGAATTGTACTGGCATTAACTAGGTGCACTATTCAAGATCCGCGTTTGCCCGGACTTACCTCATTGTGCTTTGTTATATTCAGTCAAAGTAGGTTAGCAGATCTTGTAGTAGGGGGAAGTGAATATACATAGTTTGAACGGACTATGATAAAATGATAGCAGCATGGAGGAATTTTAAGCCATGGTGATATATTATTTCTCGATACACCGAATATCCATTAAACCAAACCATGAGTCATTCAGTATCAGTCATAAATAGTAAAAATACGGGGTTACGTTTTAAAAATTACATGACACCCAACAGTTAATTTTTGAAGATACAACTTTTTTGCACGACATTCAGATACCGGGGTCGAACGTGTGTAACTTCAAACGCCTTAGCGTCCCGTGGCCTTAGGTGTGCTCAATAAGGAGAAAGTGGTCTGACATAGAACAAACCAAGCATGCACCACCAAACGACAAAAGACTTTTCCTGCTGTCAGGTGCAGAGAATTCTTTCTTCCGTCTAGTGAGAAATGTGTGCTGGTAGTTTGTCGTTTTAGTTGTTCTTGAATGACATAGTTGGCCGAACATAGTTGCCTGAAATTCAGTTTCGTGTCTGTATGCAGCAGACTTTTCGAAATCCTAATGGGCATTATTTTAGCGGAAATTAGCCTTACGCGCGACGAGTTGCATCCTATTTACCGTTAATTGCATAAAATTATTGCTTAGTCTGGGCTCTTCGAGAGGAGAGAAGATTAAGCGTGGATCTTACTCTTGAAGGACTGGTTATAGTTTGTTCTCCATCTCTTCAAGATACGAGGAATGGTTCTGTTAGTCTCGGCCTGACTACCGAATTTTAGGCGAAATAACGTTTGCATGGGGAAGGAAATTGGTGAAGGGGATGGAGGAGGGTTGATCGGTGCGGATATTTGCATGAGACGCTGTGGTTCCGAAGCTTATAGTATTTTTTACGTAAAAAGAGTGTTGTAGTTATGGCGTGATCCAGAGCTGTTTCTGCATGGTATGCTCTACATCTCTGCTGATTACGTATTTCCCTTAGTATGTAATAAATCAAATACAACAGCAGACATAATACGGTTGCGATTTTGTTGGTCCGAGTTGACATTCCATAATCGCTGGTATAGCCCACCGGATACCCAGATCGTGGCTGTGTGTGTTTGAAACATGGTCTCTGTTGCATTACTAAACGCAATACCTTTAATTTATAGCTATGAAATTAAAAAGCCATACACGAAGCGAGGCTTTAGAAAGGATATACCCAGCTGTAAGTTTAATACCGGATCATCATACGTCCACTGGGCACAGCAGTTTTTCTGACGGAAGTACGTGATTGATGTGCGATGGTTGTGCTGCTATATCACTGCGACTGCCGAGAGTATTTCCTGCAGACAAGTTACTAGTAAACACAACAGACGTTGTACACACCACATGCTCACTGCCTATAGGGAACAAGACTGGGGAGATGAGCAGACGTCATGCGGGTATAATGGTATGGGAATCGTGCTTAGTCATATGTCTGCCGATCTGGTGAGTACTCAGCGGGATTGGGATGGGCATATATCACTCTGTCGCTGCTACGTTGAAGTGAGTGAAGGTATAATACAGAAAACATAATGGAGCGTGAATGTGTGGCACACTACATTCATTTGTTTACGTAAAGCTCCACACCATTTGCTCATGCCTCCAAACTGTCGTACGAAGATACCGTGCACTCGTCAATGATGTGAACCCGACGCCACTGACCCAGCTTCCATTCCTGGAGTTCCTTAGCCCAGCCCGCGACTGCCACCAAAAGGCATCGGGCAGTTCTAATGCATTCTCTTCGGAGTGCCTACGGGCGATAGTGTGTAGGTGGCGGTTATTAGCTGGCGCTGTTGACCGCGGACGACGAGTAAGAGGCAGCGCTTCTATGATTTGGCGATAGTAACTGAAAGTTCGAATATCATCGTCCTGCAGTACACCATTTCTGCTGACAACTCTTGTTGCCGTAAAGGATAATGCGCGCGCGATCTCACTTTGAAGTGACCTGCCAACCATTTTGTCGTGTTTACGAATGGAGACGCCACCTCGCTCTGCTGAACCATACTGAGAATGGAAGCTTGCTATTACCTCCAGTACACTGATTTCCTGTGATCGAAGGAGAACGTTTAGATGTCTGTTTACTTGACTTTCAGCATATTTACCATGCATCTCACTCCGTGAACTCAAGTTAAAAATGTACACGAACTTTTTAGTTACATACATACATTTTTAAGGTTTTTACAGCTCGAAGATTCTCATGACGTGACAGTGCATTATAATATATGTCATTGCATGTCTACACAATTATACATGAGGAAATACATTCTGTCTTCCATTATTTATCTGCGTATTAATTACAAAAATACACACACTTTCTTCCAGTTTCAGTGCGACTGCTACGGTCGCAGGTTCGAATCCTGCCTCGGGCATGGATGTGTGTGATGTCCGTAGGTTAGTTAGGTTTAAGTAGTTCTAAGTTCTAGGGGACTAATGACTACAGCAGTTGAGTCCCTTAGTGCTCAGAGCCAATCTTCCAGTTTCACATTGTACATGGTATATTTACGTTTTACATGGATGAAAAAGTATGTTATCACACTCCTGATTTTAATAAGTACACAGCTATTTACTAGTAATTAGTGTTCTTTTCCTCCTCCAATTTATTCAATTTATTTTGAAGGTAATCTTCAACTGAATAATAAGCCTTATTTGTAAACCATACTCTTAACACTCTCTTAAATTTTTGTTGAGTGCAGATTTTTACTAATTGTAGCTGTCTTTATTATTTATTTTCAGATTTAGGTGTCTGTGGCTATTATGTGCTTCTCCAATAAATTTCTCTCTCTCTCTCTCTCTCTCTGCACACACACACACACACACACACACACACACACACACAAACTATGCACATCATGAAAAACTTATTTTCAGCAGTTTATGATGCATACAACATAATTATTCCTCAGTCACTATTTAATGTCTGGTAAGACCACAACAAATACGGAAATGCCATGAGAAATCCGTCTGTCCGAGGCATTACCTTTTATCAGAAGTCTGCCAAAACACAAAACCATAGCCACAACACAGTAACACCAAATCAAGCACGTTTGAAGCATAATAAAAATCACTTATATGTAAGTGGCGAAGACAGCACCAGATGCCTCTGATCGTAATCGATATTACGTTTTTGCAATTGCAGCATGACCCGCAAAGAATAAAGGCGTATCTGCGATCTGTCTCGAAGATTAGTTTGTACATTACTGTGCTTTACCAACCAAGGTGGTATTGGAGGTGCTGTGGCCTATTCCAGCTCACACGAACTCCACAACTTTTACCTGCCCAGTACCCAAACTCCGCAACTTAGCGGAATGTAAGAGTCTATTTTTGTTGTTCAGTTTTCTTACAAACAAGTAAATATTTGGGTAAGCCGATTAAACAGTGAGTTAAAATGAGAATGAAAACTTTGACACGCAGAGGACTACGCGCAGAGAACAGAGGACGTGTCTGTCCAAACATATGCAGAAGCTTTGCTTCCTGAAGGACAAGTTGAGGAAGTCGGCTAGAGGAATTAATTAACCCTTCCTTGAGTTTCCTTGGATAGGTGTAAATTAAGTTGTAGGGCTGTTGATAGGGAGATACTGAGTGAATCACTTTTGACTATCAAGAGCGCAACGCATGATGCCTTCAACGATTACCGTATCAGAATATTACCGATATCTGCCTCACAAAAACCCAAAGAAATTCTACTCGTATGTACGTAAAGGCTATCAGTGGTATGAAAGTGTCTATATACTCGTGGCCGTGACAGGCATTGGATTTTAGGGTAGCAAAGCAAAAGCAGAAATGATTAGCTTCGTTTTGAGATGTTCCTATACAAATGAAAATCCAGAGGTATTGCTCCAACTTAGCGATATAGTTATTAGTGGCAGTGGTGCTCAGAAACAGCTGAAATCTGTAAAACTAAACAAAGCCTCGGGGGCTGATAGAATCCCTATGAGATTCTACACCGAATTATCCCTATCAGATTCTACACCGAATTTCCAGCTGAATTAGTCTCTCTTTTAACTGCAACCTACCGTAAATCTGTCAAGCAAAAAACCGCGGCCAGTAATTGAAAAAAAAGCACAGGTTGCACCTGTTACAGTATGGGTGACGCATTTCGAACAGAATGACGTCCTCCACAGGAACCAGCATGGTTCATGTGAAACCAGACTCGCAGTTTTCTCCCATGAGATCTTGAAGCCATTGCTCAAGGCAGTCAGGTATATGCAGTATTTCTCAATTTCCGAAAATCATTTCATTCAGTGCCACGCCTACGCGTATTATGAAAAGTGTGATGGGATTGGGTATCAGGGGAAATTTGTTAATGGACGGAGGATCTCTTGACAGGGAGGACGGTTTCTTATCCTGGAGAGTCACCGACAGACATAGAAGTAACTTCGGGTGTACCCCAGGGCAGAGAATTGTGTTGGATCGCTTGCTGTTCATGTCTGATGTTAATGAGCTCGCATACAATATAAAGAGCAACATCAGATTTTGTACTGCCTGAAAAAGTCTGCACAAATATTCAGTCGAATCTTGATAAGGTTTCAAAATGGTCCGATTATCGGCAACTTGCTTCAGATGTTCACAAATGTAAGAATGAGCACTTGACAAAACGAGAACAACGTAGTATCCTATGATTAACATATTAACAAGTCACAATTGGGTTGAGTCAACTCATACAATTACTTGGGATACGAAGTAGAACGTTCACGTTGGCACAGTTGTAGATAAATCAAGTGGCAGACTTCGATTTGTCGGCAGAATACTAGGGAAGTGCAGTCAGTCTGCGAAACAGATTGTTAGCAAACCATTAGAATATTAAATTCTTCATTTGTGTGACCATATTATCGGTAGTTGCTTTACAATTCCTGAGGGTATTTTTGTTCCGTCGTTACAACTACAACTAAACGCTTTTTTTTTTTTTTTTTTTCACCAGACGCGTTTCGCTTTATTGAAATAAAGCATCATAAGTAGTCTGTGATTGAAGATATTTACAATTACAATTTGATTTGCTTTGTAGATCGAAAAACAATTCGTTCAGAAATTGTTGGTTTTTCCTTACGGTAATTTCTGCATTTCCTGATGTAAGCGAAAAACCAAACAGAGGTTACTGTAAGTGAAAACCAACAATTTGTTAACGAACTGTTTTTTCGCCCTAGAAACCAAATCAAATTATAAAGTTCTTTAGTTACAGGCTACTAATGATGCTTTATTTCAATAAAGCGGAACGCGTCTGGTCAGAAAAACACTCATTTTGTTGTAGTTGTAACGAAGGAGTAAAAATACCATCAGGAACGTTAGAATATTGCTCAAGTGTATGGGATACCTACCGTATGGGGCTAACAGGGGTTATTGAACGTATGCATAGAAGGCAATCACGAATGCTCACAGGTTTGTTTGATCCTTGGGAGAGTGTCACAGAGATGCTGAAGAAACTGAA
This sequence comes from Schistocerca serialis cubense, assembly GCF_023864345.2. Taxonomy (NCBI): domain Eukaryota; kingdom Metazoa; phylum Arthropoda; class Insecta; order Orthoptera; family Acrididae; genus Schistocerca; species Schistocerca serialis. Next base: position 776,794,303 of record NC_064638.1, read on the forward strand.
GTGGCAGGCTCTTGAAATGTAGAAGAGAAACTATGCTTACAAAGTTTCAAGAACGAGCTTTAAATGATAAATCTAGGAACATAGTACAACTCCCTACGTATTGCTTCCGTAAGGATTGTGAGGACAAGATTAGATTAATTACAGGATGTACCGAGGCGTTTAAAGAGCCATTCTTCCCGCGTTCCATAAGTGAATGGAACGGGAAGGAGCTCTGATAACTGGTGCAGTGGGAAGTAACGCCTATCACGCAGATCACTGTGATTTGCAGATCGTGGGAGTAGCTGCATTACCGAGTTGGTTGCCCCCCTCTTCCCCCCCCCCCCCCCTTCCCAACCCCGCTCCCCGTGCTATATTCTTTCTGTTAGGCCTCAGAGCAGACTTAACTAAACAGTTATCTACAGTTTAACGGGGACTACGAGCTACGCCACAGCTTGGTTATAAGTGACAGAAAAATCGTCTTAGGACATACTGGAAATCAAACCGCAGATCTTTGGATTTGTCATCCGAAAATGCAGCTACAGCTCATAACCACAAGAAAGGTTTTATATTTTCCACACGATAGGAGCCAGGCTGCGTGTTTCGGTGGTGGGCCAGGTAGCTGGGAGCGGAGTCGCGTCGCCCTGGTTTCCGGGCCTGTCGCGGCTGGCGTGTAATTTGTCGGACGGCGCGGGCGCGGAGGCGCGCTAATCTGTGTCGTCCGGGCTGTTCCGCGGCCGTGGCTGCGGCTGCGGCTGCGGCGGCGCTTATCGCCGCTTGTCCATCTCCATTGTGAGGCAGCAAATAACAACTGCTTATTGAAATGATTATAAAATCAATTCCGGCGCGCCTCCAGCGCTGCCGGGGCGGCTGTCGGGCCGGCGTCAGGCTCGCCGCGGGGGGCGCCGCGCGGCTCGGCCCGTACAGTCGCGCGCACGCCGCGGGCCAGCGGCCGCCAGCCTGCGTCTCCGCCGCCCTCGTCGGCGACTCTGCATTCGCCAATTGGGCACCTTTGTGCAGTAACACATTATGTATTTTGAAGCACGAGGGTTGCCCAGAAAGTAATGCACCGCATTTATTTTTCTTGTTTTTTATGTATGTACAATACTGGCCATTCAAATTGCTACACCAAGAAGAAATGCAGATGATAAACGGGTATTCATTGGACAAATATATTATACTAGAACTGACATGTGATTACATTTTCGCGCAATTTGGGTGTATAATCCTGATAAATCAGTACCTAGAACTACCACCTCTGGCCGTAATAACGGCCTTCATACGCCTGGGCATTGAGTCAAACAGGCCTTGGATGGCGTGTACAAATACACCTGCCCATGCAGCTTCAACACGATACCACAGTTCATCAAGGGTAGTGACTGGCGTATTGTGACGAGCCAGTTGCTCGGCCACCATTGACCTGACATTTTCAATTGGTGAGAGATCTGGAGAATGTGCTGGCCAGGGCAGCAGTCGAACATTTTCTGTACCCAGAAAGGCGCGTACAGGACCTCAACATGCAGTCGTGCATTAGCCTGCTGAAATGTGGGGCTTCGCAGGAATCGAATGAAGGGTAGAGGCCACGGGTCGTAACACATCTGAAGCGTAACGTCCACTGTTCAAAGTTCCGTCAATGCGAACAAGAGGTGACCGCGACGTGTAACCAACGGCGGCACCCCATGCCATCACGCCGGGTGATACGCCAGTATGACGATGACGAATACACGCTTCCAATGTGCGTTCACCGCGATGTCGCCAAACACAGATGCGACCATCATGATGATGTAAACAGAACCTGGAATCATCCGAAAAAATGACGTTTTGCCATTCGTGCACCGAGGTTCGTCGTTGAGTACACCATCACAGGCGCTGCTGTCTGTGATGCAACGTCAAGGGTAACCGCAGCCATGGTCTATGAGCTGATAGTCCATGCTGCTGCAAACGTCGTCGAACTGTTCGTGCAGATGGTCGTTGTCTTGCAAACGTCTCATCTGTTGACTCAGGGATCGAGACGTGGCTGCACGATCCGTTACAGCCATGCGGATAAGTTGCCTGTCATCTCGACTGCTAGTGATACGAGGCCGTTGGGATCCGGCACGGCGTTCCGCATTACCCTTCTGTACCCACCGATTCCATATTCTGCTACCAGTCATTGTAATCTCGACCAACGCGAGCAGAAATGTCGCGATACGATAAACCGCAATCGCGATAGGCTACAATCCGACCTTTATCAAAGTCGGAAACGTGATGGTACGCATTTCTCCTCCTTACATGAGGCATCACAACAACGGTCTTCTGCTGTTAGTGTATGAGAAATCGGTTGGAAACTTTCCTCATGTCAGCACGCTGTAGGTGTCGCCACCGGCGCCAACGTTGTGTGAATGCTCTGAAAAGCTAATCATTTCCATATCAAAGCATCTTCTTCCTGTCGGTTAAATTTCGCGTCTGTAGCACGTCATCTTCGTGGTGTAGCAATTTTAATGGCCAGTAGTGTATTATTTGAAGACTCCTGAGTTAGCGCTCCAATTTTCCGTCACTTCCGACAGATAGCGTAGCTGCAGGACAATTTCAGATGGCGTCTGTAGATGATGTACGTTACAAGCAACGAGCTGTCATTGAATTTCTCACTGCAGAGAAAGAAACTGTGGGGAATATTCAGAAACGCTTCTGCAAAGTCTATGGAGCATCTGCTGTCGACAGAAGTATAGTTAGTCGCTGGGCACGGAGGGTGAGGTCATCAGAAGGCGGTTCGGCGGAGCTCCACGATTTGCAGCGGTCGGGGAGACCATCTCACTTCTGTCACAACTGACTTATTGCAGCGAGTTGATGTCATTCGCGAGGACAGACGCAATACGACTCGGCAGATGGCGCTGCATCTATCTGTCAGCAAAGGAAGTGTGAGTGCAATTATCCGCACTCTTCGATATTCAAAAGTGTTTGCAAGATGGGTCCCGCGGTGTCTAACGGTGGGCCACAAATCGCACAGGAAAAACATTTGTCTTGATTTGTTGCAACGTTTTGAAGCTGATGGGGAAAGCCTTCTTGTCCGGGATATTGACAGGTGATGAAACCTGAGTTCATCGTTTTGAGCCCCAAACAAAACGACAGTCGATGGGAATGGCGCCATTCCCACTCCCCACAGAAGAAAAAATTCATAGCAACTGCTTCCGCTGGTAAGATCATGATACTGTGTTCTGGGACTGTGAAGGTGTGATTCTCATTGATGTGATGCCAAGAGGCGGTACCATTAATTCAGAAGCGTATGTCAACATACTAACAAAACTCAAGACGCGCTTCCGGTGACTTCGGCGCGATAGCAACCCAGGAGACGTTCTGCTGCAACTCGATAATGCTCGGCCCCACACAAGTCTGAGGACAGGATTGGGCAGTGTTACCCCATCCACCCTACAGCCCTGACTTAGCCCCCTCAGACTTCTACTGGTTTGGGCCGTTAAAGGATGCCAGTCCTGGAAGATATTTTGGGAAGCGATAAATTGGAGGTAGGTAAGCAAAAGCTATGTTTTTTCGATTTGCGGAAACCAAACGAAGAACAGGTTTACGACACCGCCTCTGACAGGCTGCTTGAATTCGCGCACACGAAGACCTTATTGGTTAACTTCAATACTTAACACTCGGAAACGGTACAACTTATGGAACTTTTTTACTAACAATTATTTCTCAGTACGATCTCCACTGCAATACCCTTGTTTCTGAACACCCTATATAAGGATTCTGGCCATTATCAAAATTTGGTGTATACCTTTTTTCGCAGAAATTTTAAATGTTTTTACTGTGACCTGTTACATGCCGACAAATAGAACACGCTTTAAAGATCCTCAAACTCGTTAGCAGCACTTGATTCCTGCAGTTTCATCGTCCATAGCCCACAGGTTATCCCAAAAATTAATGATCAAAATTATAGAACGTAGAAAAAAAATCAAAAATAAAGTCCAGGCAGAGGAGCGAACTAATAGTCGAGTTAAATTTTCAAGATAAGTTTAAGTCGGAAGTACACTATTGTGGATCTACAAACAGAAACAGGATACCTAATCAGCTACGAGCGTGCGAAAGTTTGTTCGGTAAGCGAACGTGTTTGGGTGTCTAGCAGCGCGGATTTGTCGGCTGAGCTGTTGCTGCGTTATGCTGTGGTTTCTGTGCTCAACTACGCTTATTTAAACAAAGTTTCATTCATGCTCTGTGTACATTATCAAAAGTTAAAAAATGTGACCTTTTATTATTAATAACATTGCAGTTTACTGTACCGCATCCGCACTATCTTATTGCAATGCTGTTTCTAAAAGAAAGCTAATTATTTTAACAAGTTAGTGGTATTGTGGTACTTTTAGCTAGTTCATTTAATAATCAACCATTACCTGACTAAACACCACAGAAAATTCGCGTCTAGCGCAATCGGCCGTGGCTAACAATTTAAAGTTCGCGTTGCTTTGACTCTTCAGCTGAAACCATTACGTGGAGTCAGTTTAATTAGCAACTGAGCTCTTTACCATAAAAATTATTAGGTAGAACAAATTAGTTTGATTGGACATACTTTCGCACGCTCATTTCCAATTTATAGCCGCAACTCAACAGCGATGCGTTTCCGGCCTTTTGTTACATGGAATATTTTGCTCAATTCGACGTCCTCTTCCCTGTTATGACTGCGTTATCAAGTTGTTTATCTGCGCAGAGTATAAATTGTAGACGTTCTTAAAATGGGTGTTTTGAGACAACGGACCAATAGTCGGAAATAAGTGCTTTAGACGGTGCGAGATGTCGAATGATTAACGCAGGTGAACCGCGTACTTGTAACTGTTGCTAGGAGGTTAAGCTGTTGCTATAAGATGTAAATTGTTTGTACACACTCCGCAGTGTAGCCTTGTACGGTAGTGAAACGTGGATGGCAACGAATTGAGACAAGAGGAGAATAGCAGTTTCTGAAATATGGTGCTGCAGAAGATTGCTGAAGATTAGATGGTAGGACGAGTAATTAATGAGTAGTTATCAGATCGGGGGAAAGCAATATTTGTGGTACAACTGTACTAGAAGTAGGGATCAGTTGGTAGCACACATCCTGAAGAAGCAAGAGAAGTAATCGTCAATTTGGTAATGGAGGGAAGTGTGGTGATAAAAATAGTGGAGGGAGACCAAGGGATGAATACAGGTTCAAATGTATGTAGATTGCGGTAGTTATGCAGAGATGAAGAGGTTTGAACAGTAAATAATAGCGTAGATAGCGATTGAAATCAGTCTTCGGACTGAAGATCACGTCATCCTACTGCCAGTATCAGATAGAATACTGGTGTTAAGTAACTACAATAACTTTTGGAACTAAATTACTCGGCAATTTCTTTAAACACCGGACTGACTAGTGCACATTAAAAAATGTTGTAGGCCACGTGTTGAATGCTGTTGAATTTGAAGTTTACACTAACATACTAAAACAATAGACTTCCACGTGATTTGCGACAAATCTAAGTGTAAAATCGTAGCACTTTCCAAGTGTTCCCGCTGTGTGTAGTTTCATAATAACTGATGTTGCACAGAGATACTGTTGAAAAGTACACGTATTGGCATGATGCTTTTGTCATGTTCCTCGATGACATTAACTGGTTGCGCATTTATATTCCTCCTCTTTTTCCAGTTTCTTTCATGTATAGATTTTACCACACTCTTTTCCAAAATTTAATTTCTTTTGCCCATATTTTTTTCTTTTATCATAGTTTTTCTTCTCTTTAGATTGCCGAGATGAATTTCTTGTGGTTTTCCACACAGTTTGTTCATTTCTCCCATTAAGGGTGATGCCGCAGTCGTTGAGATAATTTACTCGAATTCGGTAGTAGCCCTGATGTAAATTTTGTGTGATTTCCTGACATCTCTCCAGACGAATTCCGACTCGCTTTCCTTGAAAAAGAAAGAGGCTCGGCCGCTCTCTCTCTTTTTTTCCTCCAAATTCGTATGCGCTTCTGTGACTTCTTGATGACGAGACGTTAAACAATAACTTTCTTCGTTATTTTTGTCATCCATATTGTAACGTCGATTCCGTTGAGACGCAGAATTTTGACGATTATGAAACACGTGAAAACAGAAAAACTCTACTTAGCAGTTGCAGTGATGACAAAGCATTCAGCTATTCTAGATTAGTGGCCAACAGAGTGTTAAGAGGAGATAACAGTGGTTCAGATGAGCAAGGTGGGTTCATGAAAATCATTTGAAATAACCCTCCGCTCTGTGCACAAAACATACTGCTTTTCCTCTTTATCGTACGTTAAGTCAACTTTGTACCAACACTGCCTGTTGAAAAGTACCGAAAACCTTGTCATAGTAAATGATCGTATATGTCCTGTGTCGTGTCTGCATTACAATGTAGTTGTAAACATGAACTGATCCAAGGAGAAACAAAGGCGGGGCGGGGGGGGGGGGGGGTATACAACAACAAGATTCGCATAGCAATTGCGTAATCGTTTAGTTTCTTTCTGTCCTGGAATGGACATAAAACCAGCAAGTGACGAAAGAATAGGCTAACTTACTCAAGAGTAAAGCATTAGTGGAAGACTAAAGCATTTTATCCCTTGCAAGTAATCGTAATCAATCCAGGGCAGATGGCTGGTCCACCCAACCGCTCTGTCTGCGCGTGTGCATTGGCGATTAGCGAAACATTCATCCGTGAGCGCTATAATGACAACCGAATAAGTCAAACAGCTTAACTAATCTGTGTGTGACTCATTTGTTTGAACTCCTGTTCTAGCGCCAGTTGCTCACTGTGGAAACACACAAACAACTCTTCAGACCTCGAATCAACGCTACTGGCATTTCACAAACAGTTACCGTTTAATGAGCACGAGAGTAGGCATAAAGATATTATTGCCCACTCTGTAAAAACTAAATATCGCACTCTACAAAGAGAATTAATGAAAGTTTGTGCTACACCGATGATGGTCTCGTCGTTGACATATCATTAAACCGTAAACTTATATAATTTTCGTTTGAAAATTTACAAAAAGTTATAGAGAAGTTTCAGTTTCAGTTGATTTTCCGCTGTATACTTGCCTCGTTCACGGCTGTTACATCGGCAAGACCAAAGTTAGACCTGTGGCAATACTCTATGTAAGAATACAAACAGACTCATCTATAGTTTTTAATCGTATTGAGATTGCAACAAATTTGCCTTGCGAAGTCAGGTTACGGCCTTGGGTAATTATACAGGGCGTGTAGTGACTCTTTTATGTCAAGATTCGAGAAATGGGGGTGCCGTTATAAGCCTTAATTTGTGAAGTATGAAGCAGTCGCGACGGAGAAACCTACCATGATTTGATTCTGTTTTAAATATGTTGTTTTAACCGTTAAAATCACACATTGCTTGTTTCTTTTTAGTGGAATAAACATTTTTAAAATAGGCTTTATTAGCCCAGAGGAGCGAAAATTCACTCTCAGCCCTGTGTTTCTTATATGGTACTTGGAAATATTTTACTTGTATTGTGACATATTTTCCATAAATTGCTGTTAGATGTCTTACTTCTTTTACTACTTTTGTGTGTGTACTTCGTTGGAAGGTGCATAGTCAACGATAGAAATTTCTACAAGCTGTTGTAATGCCTAAGAAATGATAGCTGTTACTGAGAACCAGCGCAGACCAAGTTTCTATCCGCAGTAGATAAAACGGAAGAAACAACATTGATAGTAACTAAATGAAATAAATGTGTTACAGCATTAAGAAGAAACAATGAAAAATCATGTGGGTAGAAAGGACACAAAATAAACATGAAAGAAAGAATTTGCGTTGACTGAAAGAAATGTGGCTTTTCACATGTGTTCCCGAAGACAGTCACGATTTAGATTCGTAATATTTAGGCGTAGCCATTCTAAAACATTTACGACTTATCGAGTCTTTCAAGCAACACGCACTACCAGCGAAAAAAGCGTTTGGGTTGTCATTGCAAATGAAAAGTTGTTTAATTCTTATTTGTGTGATTAAGTATAAGCTATCAGACGTAATTAAAAGTACTATTTTCACTTTCAAAAAGACTCGTAGTTACTTCATTATTTCGGTCGATAAAAAGGTGAAGAATATTAATCGTACAAAACATACTCTCCCCTTTGTGTAACATAACTTATCGAATACTTTGTTTCAATATGTTTAACTATTTGATAAGTATTAAGCTGCCTTCATTAGTGGGAGAGTTTATAGATTTGTATTCGTAATTAGCAAGCGTAATTAGTGCCGAGAGTGTTACTCAGTGATGTGCATTTAATAGAATATATGCGAAACAACCTAGGTTGCACGCCATGTGTGCGAGTTGTATTGAAGTATCTTTCCACTAACCATTCCTCAAATCCCAATCCGACAACACTGTCACCCCTGGGTATGAGAACAGCATCGCAGTGACTTACGTTCCTAATCGTTCTTAGAACCGAACTGTAACGTTTTATGAGGAACTCAGTGACATGAAAATCGTCCAACTGCGTCCCTTCTACATGTCCCGTCTTCTGTCTGCTCCAGACGCGTCTCGTGGTTTCCATGTCGGGGAAGGATGCGAATCTGGAATGAATGTTGTCAAACTCCCCGGTGCCTGAGAGGGGTACAGATTTTTTGTTCCCTTCAGTGCTACCTCAAAATACGTGTTTTGGGCAGTCCTACCTATCTCACATGTTGCGGAAATAGCCACTCAAATAACAAAAAGCAGCTTGCATATATCACACTTCATGAAGCAAACGCCAGTAGAAAGCAGGAAACTTGTTAGCGATTAAAAGTAATGATACATTTTTCGCTCCATTATTTCCTCTAATCTTTCATGAAACTCTTTCTAGGTGGGGACACTTTCGTTATCGCATTTTAGTGCAGTCAAGCGAGAAATTTACAAACCTACCTTGCCTTTCCCACAGTAGATCTAATTACCAATGTCAGAAATCAAAAACTTATCTTTAATACTGTCAAAATATTGGTATTAAACGTAGATTAATGTCGCGTCCGAGTATAAGAGGGAGAATTCGAAAGTTACGGTTCGGCTACTCTGTTAATTTCTCTTCGTTGTAAGCCGTGGAACGTGAATATCATATGTAAGTTAATTCAAGACCCTTCTAGAAACCCTTCAAGGCTGTATTCCATTGAAGCCACCCCCAAACTTTTTGTTACTCGATCCTAACCGTCATATCAAGGCTCGGCCTTAATATGCGTACTACGTTATGTTGATAAATTTTACTTTGGGACCCACTAATCAAAACTGAATGAAACAAAATTTTTGTTCTGTACGCATTTCTCCTTTATTCTTTGCAAGGCATCTCTAGTGGCAGATCTCTTGGATGTTGATCTGCACGTTGTGTATGTGTGTGTGTGTGTGTGTGTGTGTGTGTGTGTGTGTGTGTGTGTGTGTTTTTTTGCCCTTTGTTGTCGATATTGTTCTTTTGAGTGCCATGTGAAATTTCTGTTTCATACTTCACAGCACTAGGAACTGAACACTCCGTTACAAGAAGAAGAACAGCGTTAACCAAGGAACAAAAACAGAACATGTGTATTACCATCCACAAAATGTGCCATTGTAGATGTCTTGCAAAGAATAAAGGCGAAACACCTATGACACAAAAACTGTATTTCCTTTAGTTGTGATTAGACGGTCCTAAAGTAAAAATTATCAACATACCATAATATTATAAGCAACCGAGGACGACAGGATTACAGAAATTGAAGATATATCCTCTACATGCTTGATGATGATGATGATGATTGGTTTGTGGGACGCTCAACTGCGCGGTCTTCAGCGCCCGTACAAAGTCACAATCTTTATACAGTCCAATCTAGCCACTTTCAGAAATGATGATGAAATGATGACAAAACAAACACCCAGTCCCCGGGCAGAGAAAATCACGAACCTGGCCGGGAATCGAACCCAGGAACCCATGATCCAGAGGCAGCAAAGCTAGCCACTAGACCACGAGCTGCGGACTACCTGTTTGAAAAAGATAACTCGATGCCAGCAGTTCGAAAAATGGTTGACGTGAGTATTCAAATCTGTGTGAAGAGTATTCAAAACGCTTCTTGATAATTTAAATTCTGTAATGCGGAATTGAAAAAAGACAGTCAATATATTATCTTTTGGGGTGGCTCCTGTGCCTCAGAGCTTTTAACTACAAGCCACGATGCTATCTAGCCATCCGCAACATCAGGGCCGTCCATGGATAGATCCCTCCCCTGCTGAGGACTTGATTATCTATTACGACTCAGGAAAGGCCGAAAGCTACATTTTATATCCACGTGCAACCGTTTAGAGCTGCTAAGAGTGACATTCTCGCATTTCAGTATTTGTCCCGCGTGCGTAGCTGATCCAGCCTATGCGTTTCCAGAGGACACCCGTCGGAATGAGAAGTTACACAGTCCCCAGGGCGATGCTTCAGGCAGCTCAGTGTGGTGTGCTTTGTGTACTGTCTGCGATACAAATGGCTTGTCCAGCCAAGCGGTCGGCAGGCGTGCTTTACTGCCGAACGACGGTCCCATCACAGCGGGCGCCCTGCACTGCTGGGCCACAATGCTCACGTCACACTGAAATATGACGCGCTCCGGGGAAAGGAAAGGCGTTTTGAAATCTTGATAGCACTCTGGAATAATTCTAAAAGGAACCAGTTACAGATAAAAGTTTAACTGCATTGACGCAGGTCAATAAACTTTCGACTGGCGTAGAAAGCAAGCAGTAAGGAGGAGCAACGCAAACGAAGAGCTTGATTCATTTTTCTGTGCGCCGACTCCGTGAGCGGAAACATGACATGAATCTTTTTGCTTTGACGTTCTGTCGAGTACAATAGGTGGTAGCTGCGGCATTCATTCGCCAATTCATTGAACTGTCGACGAAGTGGCTTCCGGTAAGCAGAGGATGTTTGTCAAGTTTGCTCTCTTTCTTCATGTTTTGAAGCGCTGACACGTGTGAGGTCTTTAGCAACTAAATTCAAAACTGATTGCACATCGTCTTCGCCATCTGATGAGATGCGGTCGTGCTGTTCTCATTTGTTAAGAACAAGCAGCGGATCATTGTACCATCATTATTTGTGTTCGCTGTTCTTAAATGCTCGCCGGTCGCATTAACAGTTGTTTTAATTGGCGCAGGATGATGAAGCTTAGAGCAACGTCTAATTTGTAAGTGGTGGGCAGCCATGAATTGCTTTTAATTGCGGCCAAATAAAGGTGCCAGTACAAGAGCTTAATGGCAAATGCGAGAGCCATAGATCAAACCCCATTAATCTTTGGACAGCAGGCGTCGCACAATTTAGAATTATTTATGACCCCTGTCGCGAAAACGCTTAAATCACCCGTATTAACGGCTGGAGTGACTGCACTGTCAATAACTACCATTGAAGACTAAATAAATCTGCCCGCCTCACTATTGTCGCTTATATAAAGAATTAGACTTTTATAGCCTGAACGCCGCCGGCACAGGGCACTTAAAGCTTAGCGTTCTTGTTATTTTTATTAATTTGACTTTTTGTTGTTATGTGGTTTCATGACACACAAAAGGGGATTTTTTTCGTTCTGTATAATTCCTATTTCTTTAGCCGCAGTGTTCAGAATTGTATTAAATTAACTGTGTAGCGTTTGATACCTAAAATATTTCACGTAAAATACAGAATTTCTCGGTGCGTAAATTGAATTTCACACTAGCTGTCACAATTCTTTAAAAAGTTACAAGCACGTATCGTTCAACATCCCCCCGCGCGCGCGCGCACACACACACACACACACACACACACACACACACACACAGGTTAAAATATGTAAAATATGAAACTTTTCCTTTAGGTGTTGCAAACTGGCCAGAATACAATAGAGGTGGCTGGGAGCTTAAACAGACATTTCTAGAGAAATGAAGATAGTCTTGATGACGTCGAAGCCGTTAGAGACGAAGCACTATATACTAGTATGGTGTCTCAAAAGCTGCGCCCTTCGCACTGTCGTTGAACTAATTTGTTAAATGAACGAGATTTGCAGCTGCAGTCAAGTTTTTAAAACCACCGTAAAATAGTAATGGGACAACCGAGTGTTTTAACAACCGATCGGCCAGTCGATTGTTTTTTCTGGCGGCCACGACAACTGTATATACATGTTTTTCACTCGCTCTCCTGGTTTGAGCTGTTTCACTTAATGTGAGACAACCGACTAAGACAAGTCTCTGACGATTACTTCAGTTATATGAATTTTTTCATTCAGTCTTCGGATAGGAGTGTTTTCACTGACACAGCCTTTTCGGTTAGAGATGAGCGATGGCTAAAGTTGCCAACTTTTCAGAGACAAATAATTTATCTTATTTTAGGAAGAGATAAATAAAAAGTATATTTCTAAAAATGAAGTATTTAGAATTTATGTATTTGTTTACGTAAATGTGGTTTTTTCGTACGGATGTTTTTAATATAAATTTTTGATTGGCTTTGAAAGTTTAATGGCTGTTCCTGTATTGTAAATTTATACTTAAACAAAAAACAATTCCATTTTAGTTTAAATATATAGACGCTCTTGTCCCTCTCTTCCCACCAGTTTGCACCCGTCACCGATAATATCCTCTTTCGTAAATACTGACGTGACGTGAACAGAAAACATATAGGATACAATTTTTCTTATTTGTTTGGTGACTTAAATTATGGAGACTTAAATTTTTTTAACCATATACTGCCACTAGTCGGAAGTAATTTTTTGTGAAAAATAACTGTGATCATACATTAAATTTTCTTTGAATTATTTTAAAAACCATAGTTTCAGAGACTGAACAATCCGTGCAGATACTGAATTCTTCATTGAATTTATCATGAGGATAACTTTTTATCCAGTCGTATAACAGCTCCCAACCATACTTGCAGTATGTAAAAGTCAAGATTGCAATGTCTTCATAGAAACGTTGAGTTGACGTGGGGGGTGCCCTGTTTCTGTGCACATGAACTCGGTAGTCTATCAGTTTCCCAGTGGCTACAGTACTATTTACACTTGTTGCACGTCCAGAAAAAAATGTTTTAAACTCTTGTCAGTATTTTCGGAAGTGTACCGAACAGCTGCGTACACAGTGCCCAGAACAGCAGACTGCAGTTTTTACTGTCTAGTAAAGTGTGCTGTGGCTGTCAAGAACTCTTGCGCATTTATGTTGACCGGGATGTCCAGCGGGACATATTTGATTTCAGCCTGTTTATTGCTGATAACTTCCCTGATTTCAAGACCATGATCATTTAACAGTTTTTGTGTCAGGGGTCTTCCTGGGATCCAGAGAATACTCAAGTGCCTAAACTAGTCCCATAAATGTGCCATTATCAAAGAAAATGGTAGATAATGCACAGCCACAGTATAACGAGTAGGTTGTCAATATCTGTAAGTTTGTCACTAGATAGTTCTTTTACCTTCATAGCACCAAAAACCATCGCTCGCGCTGATATTTTTTTCGACTGTGGGGCAACAGTACTTGGCCAATTGAAGGGGTGGTTTGCTTCTGTTGTTTCGGTCGTATAACTTTTTGTGAATTCGGGTTGTATATCGGCCGTACCTGCTATATACGCGAACGTGGCAGTGCCGACAGAGGAATAGGCACACACAGTGGCGCCAGAAGCGGAAGAGAGAGACTTGCTGTTTTCAACGGGTTGGGGCCAAGTTCCCGAATGAGCCATATACTGGCAATGCATCCAGTTCGAGTTATCCATTATTTAACTAGATGAACCGTAGAAACGCATTTTCTATTTACCGATTTTACAGACCGCAATATCTGTCAGTTTTTGTGTAAAATTCCCACGCAAGTGAGCGAATCGGCATTTTGATCCGGACAGAGTTCATTATTTAGTAATTGCACTATTGAGAAATACGAACGGAAAATTGAACTAAAAGTCACTTACTGGCTCAAAATAAAAAGCAAATATCTGAACAACAATAACGTAACTGAGTACAGTCAACAATTATGATTAAAGAACACCAAAAACGATCGATTTTTTCCACTCCCATCAGAACTGAATGCGCCAGGGGCAGAACTCTTGCGCCAGGGGCAGAACTCTTGTTTGCTATTGAAGAACTTAGATATATACATTCGTTTGTATTATCTGTACACTTATACCGGTTTGTCACCAGAAATAATCTCTGTTTTAACAACTGTTCAGACAAACTTAATAAACTAAGAAGAGTTGTGCATAAAACTAATGAAATATCCTTCGTTGTTTCATGTGCTTTAAATAAATTCCGTAAAAGTCAGAGTTCTCACATTGGGGCTAACTTACAAAATTTATATCAGTATATATGTGAAGAAATACACGTAGCCTCCAAGGGCAGGGATTTTGATAACTGTCGTGGGCAGCTGCACTGCTTTTGCAACAATTAAAAGGTATTTTGAGATTGTGAACAAATGAGGGATGAAATGTATGTCACGTCATTCGCCCTCGAGCAGGGTCAATATTTTTTCGCACCGAGCGAGGTGGCGCAATGGTTAGCACACTGGACTCGCATTCGGGAGGACGACGGTTCAATCCCGTCTCCAGCCATCCTGATTTAGGTTTTCCGTGATTTCCCTAAATCGCTCCAGGCAAATGCCGGGATGGTTCCTTTGAAAGGGCACGGCCGATTTCCTTCCCAATCCTTCCCTAACCCGAACTTGCGCTCCGTCTCTAATGACGTCGTTGTCGACGGGACGTGAAACACTAACCACCACCACCAATTTTTTTCGCGAAAACTAATTTTGTAGTTTTCTCCTCCTAATTCCGCTCGTCAGCAGGCGTTTCTTTGGACACGTATGTTTTAATTTAAAAAAATTATGTTGATGTTACTCAATTAAAAGTGTCTTGTTCTGACGATGAACAACTCCCACAGTAACGCAATGCAGACTTTCTTTTTGGCAAACACGAATTTTAATTATTCAATTTGTGTGCCTGAGCTTGTCCCTGTACCCGCATTTTGTCCGATAGGTTTTCTGTATCAAGGCCATCCATCAGTGTAACCTTATTAGCTGGTTGCAGCGTAACACGTTTTTACGTTTGTATTTATTTATATCCAAGGTTGTTAACAATGTGACAGTGGACTGATGTGTCTTTCTCGGGGACTGATGCAGCTATTAGCCAATAAAAACACGCAGAGCGCGGCGTATAAAAATATTCCCAGCGGGGGGAGCACGTGTAATAAAAGCTTGTCGCGCTAAAATTAAAAACAAAACGAAGCCCGCGGCTAACACGTCAGTAATTATCAGGCGGCGACCGCAGTGATAGGGTCGCCCACGCGGCCCGCCCCAAAAACTGCGGCCCGCGGAAAAATGCAGGCTGCGCGGGCACCAGGGACCCGCGGTCTGCAAAAAGCCGCCACCGCGCCATCAAACTGTACACCTCCCTGCGGCGCCGTTCTGTAATGAGTGCCAAGCCGTGGGGAGTTCTCACCGAAATTCTGTGTCACCAGGTTCATTGCAACCACTTACTGAAGAATTCCCCGTACCTGTACCTCTTATCGTGATTGCATTGCAAGTCAGTTTTGGTTTGCAGTAGAGCTATGCACACTGTAACACTTCTCCTCGTGCCCCTAGTTTATTTAGTAGTCGCAGTTTTTGTCGCAAATTGTCAAAAGTATTCGGACATCTAGTAGTGGACATTGTTATGGGACGTGTTCACCCTTCGCCTTTATGACACCTTGAACTCCGTTGAGGACACTTTCGGTGAGGTGCTTGAATGTCTGAGGAGGAATGGCAGCCTGTTTTTCCTCGAGAGCCGAAACCGGAAGTTAGTGGTGGGCCGGCCGCGGTGGTCTAGCGGTTCTGGCGCTGCAGTCCGGAACCGCGGGACTACTACGGTCGCAGGTTCGAATCCTGCCTCGGGCATGGGTGTGTGTGGTGTCCTTAGGTTAGTTAGGTTTAAGTAGTTCTAAGTTTTAGGGGACTAATGACCACAGCAGTTGAGTCCCATAGTGCTCAGAGCCATTTGAACCATTTTTTTTAGTTAGTGGTGATGTTGAATCTTCTGACCGACTCTTTCTGCATTTACTGCTTCTACACTGATAACAAGACACTCCCCCCTTTCCTTTATAATGACGGGTTCGCCTCTCGTGGCATCTAGCGGCCGATGCCGCATTGCATTGGGATCTCCGTATACTTTTGATCAGATAGTGTACATAGTTGCGCTGAAGAAGTCACGAAGAGGTAAAAGGGCTAGGATAAGGTCTGTGACAGTGCGCCACCAGTCCGTGTTACGATCTTTTCGTATAGTTTACAGCATTGTTCGTTGAAATTTAACATATTAGTATAACGTCCGCGTTACCAGAGGCTTTTGCGAGGCCCACGGGAAAGACAGGCCGCAACGCGTACGTCACGAAGAGAGTCCTGATCTCGCTCGCTCGCTCGGCTCAGCAAATGAAATGCGTTTCTAAACCTGTTAACTCGCAGCTGGGCGTGTAAGTACTAACGAGAATTGCATCTTCCACTGGAATCTGCTATTATGAAGTCTTACTGATTAACAGCACTACAGCAAAATATAATTTAAGATCAGTACTCGATGTAAATGGTATAACGCCGTGTTTATAGGATTTAGTCTCTTCTGCTTAACAGTACTCATTTCATGCTGGAAGTGGTGCCCTATGAAACTTATAATCATTTTAGCATGATTTTATTTTATTGTACGCCAGTACAGCCGTAACAAATTATAAGTAGGCCCTTGAACTTCCCATCATTATAGGACTAATAACAGTAAGATTCCATAATAGCGGATTCCAGTAGAAGATTCAGGTTTTGTTTGTACGGACACGCCTAGTTACGAGTTAACAGATGTAGAAACGTAGTTTGTCTGCTGATTTGAGCGAGCGTGCGCGGGACTACCTTCGTGACGTACGCGCCGCGGCCTGTCTTTCTCGTAGGCCTGGGTTTTTGTGACTGAAGTCACAGTCTGTTTTGACAACAACTTCTGCCTGACAATACTTGAGACCACAGTCACACTCCGTATTATCTTAGCAGTATTAATGTCACCCTGGTTAGTTTCATACTGGAATATTGCCCTTCAAAATCATTGAGGCTTGAATCACTCACCGTTTAATACAACTGCGGTTTTCTATCACCTGCGCATGGTTTTCAACCCTAAACACGTCAGCTACTACACTTAAGAAGTCATTTCTGATATCTCGTTCCTTTGATCTGATTGAATAATATTTCTCTTTTTAACGCAGCTTTCACTTCTAATCTTTCTTCGACATTTGTCTCATTTTTTGTATTCACCATAACTTTTGTTTAGTTTCTTAGAAAATGGCGTTTGCCGCTACCAGCCACTATTTTCTTGTATTTATTTCATGCGCGATGCGCTCCTGTCAAAGTCAAAGGAAATAAATACGAACAAGAGACAAGACCAGCACTAACGTTCGGTCCAGAATGCTGGGCCATGCTCAAATCAGACGGAGGAAGCTCCATATTATGCAGACACAATTAATTGCGCGATAACAGTGGTGTTGTTACCGATGACAGTGCCACTAAACCGAAATTACTCAGCACGATTTTCCGAAATTCTTTCGCCAAAGAAACCGAAGTACATATTCAAGAATTCTGATCAAGAAAGCTCCAAATGAGAGTAGCTTAGGAGTAGATATCCTCGGTGCAGCGAAACAGCTTTAATCACGTAATAAAGATCAGTCTGCCGGGCCAGATTGTATAGCAGCTATGTTCCTTTCGTGGAACGTCGATATAACACCTCCATACATACCAGCCACATACAACTACTCGCTACTCGCTCCACGAAAGACCCGCGTCTGAAAACTAGAAAGTTGCACTAGTCATGCCAGTACTCAAGAAAGGAAATACGAGCGGTCCACTGAATTCCAGACCAATATCAAATGGTTCAAATGGCTCTAAGCACTATGGGACTTAACATCTGAGGTCATCAGTCCCCTAGATTTAGAACTACTTAAACCTTACTAACCTAAGGACATCACACACATCCATGCTCGACGCAGGATTCGAACCTGCGACCGTAGCAGCAGCGCGGTTCCGGACTGAAGGGCCTAGAACCGCTCGTCCACAACGGCCGGCAGACCAATATCACTGTAGTCGATTTGCAGTAGGATTTTGGAACATATACTGTGTTCGAACATTACACAGTACCTCGAAGAAAACGATCGAACGACACATCGTAAGCACGGATTCAGAAAATGTCGCAATTTATTAAAGTGAAGTAATGAGTGCAGTCGGCAGGTAGTCTCAAGTTGATTCCATAGCTCCTCATAAACGACTATTAATAAAATTCCGTAATTATGGAATATCGTCTTCGTTGTGCGACTGGATTCGTGATTTCCTGTCAGAAAGGTGACAGTTCGTAGTAATTGACGGAAAGTAATCGAGTAAAAGAATAAGTGGTATCTGGGGTTCCCCAAAAAAGTGTTATAGGCTCCCTGCTGTTCCTAACCTATACAAATATTCAGAAGACAATCTGAGCAGCCTTCTTAGATTGTTTGCAGACGATGCTGTCATTTACCATGTATTAAAGTCATCAGGAGGTCAACAACAGTTGCAAAGTAACTTAGACACGATATCTGTGTGATGTGAAACGCGGAAATTGACTCTAAATAACGAAACGTGTGAGGTCATACACTTGAGTTAAAAAACGAATCTTTTAAATTTCGGTTACACGATAAATCGTTCAAACCTGAAGGCTGTCAAGTCAGTTAAATAACCTGTGGATAACAATTACGAACTACGTAAGTTTGAACGGTCACATAAATAGTGTTGTGGGGAAAGCGAGCTAGATATTGCTTTTAATGGAGAAACCAATTGGAGGACGCAACATGTTCACTAAAGAGACTGCTTACATTGCGCTTTGCCGCCCTCTTCTGGAATATTGCTGCGCTGTAAAGGATCCGTACCAGATAGGATTGACGGAGGCCATCGGGAAAGTTTAAAGACGGCCAGGACGTTTTGTACTATCGCAAGATGGGGGAGAGGGTGTCACATATATGATAAGACAATTGGAGTTGCAGTCGTCAGAACAAAGGCGTTTTTTGCTGTGGCTAGATGTGTTTACGAAATTTCAGTCATCATCTTTCTGCTCCAGAAGTGTGAAAATGGTTCGGTGCCAGCTACTTAAGTGGGTATGCCAGAGTAGTCACGTAGATGTAGATGTGCCTGTAGATGGTACTCTGGTCTGGACGAGTAACCTTAAAGGACTGAGTAAGCAACGTCCACGTCCGGGGCTGGCGGTAATAAAGCTGTGAGGACGGGTCGTGAGTCGTGCTTGGGTAGCTCAGATGGTAGAGCACTTGCCCGCGAAAGGCAAAGGTCCCGAGTTCGAGTCTCGGTCCGGCACACAGTTTTAATCTTCCAGGAAGTTCCACAAAGATATGTTACCTATTACTAACAGAGATATGATGGTACTGATAGTTCCCCCGCAACACGCTTTCGTAGGGACTGTTGGCTCCTACTCGCTCAGTTTGAAATGTCTGTCTCCCTAAGAACCAGGCCGCCCGATCGATGTTATATGCTTACAGATGAATGTTTACCTCATGGACTGCACGTTATAGGAGCAGCACCAGTATATCTAAGGCTGTGCTTAATTTTAGAGCTTTTGCAACACGTCCTATTTTACTTCCCGACTGCAGACTTTTTGTAGTCCTGTCTTTCGTCCGATTGGAACAGTTTTCCATTCCATTACAAATTTTACCAAATTTTCTTTTCCATACGTGCGGCGTCAGTTATCTGTGTAATCTACACGAATCGAATCCTTGTCGTCCCTTGCTGTTTCTCACCTAGGCCACAATCACCATTGCGATGTTAAGAGAATATTTGTTTCTGATTGCTTTGTTTGCTTTGACCCATGTTCCATCTGCCATTCCCTAGTGAATTCTTCAAAGATTTTACCATAGACTTCATACTTGTTTTGTTCTAAGTTGCCACTAGATATTACACAGAAAATAATAGGCTGGACACGTGTTCGAGAAGAGCGAAATTGAAATTCCATTCTGGCGATTGTGGCCGTGTGGTTAGAGGCGCCATGTCACTGACAGCGTGGCCTCTCCCGCCGGAGGTTCGAGTCCACCCTCGGACATGGGTGTCTCTGTTGTTCTTAGCATGGGTTAGTTTAAGCAGTGTGTAAGTCTAGGGACCGATGACCTCTGCAGTTTGGTCCCTTAAGAACTCACAAACATTTTAACATTTTCGGGCGATTGTGACTTTGTTTCCTATGGTTTTTGTAAATAGCTTGAGACGAAAGCTGGCATTGTTCTGTCAACAACGTCGTGGCCACTTTCCTTCTCTGTAGACGTCCATTCTTAGTTTGTCCTCGTCTCTAATTACCACGACGTGGACGGTGCGTTTAACTCTAACCTCGCTGTTTTAACATTTCTTCATTTCCCTTATCATTTGCCTCTTCAGTTTCTAGCATCGTCCTATGACACTGGACCAACTGGAGGCCGCAAAGTGAAGAAGATTAAGTCTCTTAAGTAACATTGACCAACTGTATCGTTTTGGTGCTGTTGTGTCCCTAGACTTCAACAAGAAGTTGGTGATGACAATGGTCGTAGTAGCTACAGCATTTAGTGTATGTTTCTAAGATTGATCAGCTATTAGTGCGAACATTTCAGGTAAAAGCTAAGTGCGGCGCACGGATACGAATTGAAGTAAACAAATATCTGTAACCGGTAAGTTTTTAGTTGAAGTCTTTGAAGAAAACTTTTGTTTACCTTATTAAATTGTGTAGTACAGTTCGTTTAAGGAACTCACGAATTTTTCCTTTAACGTTAAGTGAAGATTACCAATCAGATACACATTATTTTGTAATAGAATATTTGCGTATTGATTGTAACGATGTAAGATAAAATTGACTGTACAATAGCTCAATCTCAGGTTGAATTCTCTTACTCGTAAATGATAAAATCTATCTATGAAGAGTAATGACCAACAAATTACGTCATTTTTTGAAGTATTTGGATGCAAAATGGTTCCGAACCACGATACTACAGCCTCAGGCGACCAGGTTGAACTTGCGGTTGATGCGTAGGAAGAAGAACCCTTTACAGAGTACGCGAAGTGTACGTTGGAGAAAGTAATATGTTCTGTCACTTGTATTGGAACATAACCTCTCAGAATTTTGAAAACAAGGTTCTCTTTTGATGCCCAACGCCTTACTGGTAGCGTTTCTCATTGCTTTGAGTGTCGAACGCTGAATAATTAAATCCTTGAGTAATCGCGCACCTATATCTCCCCCCCCCCCCAAATCTCACCCCTTTAGTCCAACTTTATAAAGATCCGAGTCGACAAGACACACTCGCAGAACGTAAGCTATCCTGTATCTCACAACAGTTGTCTAATCACTTGCCGTTCCTGTATATACATATGTCATCGACGAACATCCGCAGAGAGCTTGTAATGTTGTCGGTCAAGTCAGTTACATGTACATGACGGAATGCAATACATTCCTGGACATGTAGTCCAATTAGCCAGCGTCTAGTACAATTGGTCAGCGTCGTTACGTTGCCCAGATCGGCTAACAAAATTATATTTACTACAACTTCGCCACTCTGCTCTTTGTTTTAAGACACCATAGATTGTTGGAGAAATGAGCAATAGTCAATAGGATACCAGCCCGTTAATGATCAACAGCAAAGTGTGCGAACTAACTATGAATAGGGATCGAAATGGACTGGAAACTAGGATACTGATAATGTATGCTACAAATAAAGCTTTTAATGGTAACACATTGACTCCATCAGTTTGGAATTCAGTGAATTGTTTGAATGTGAGACATTGTTTTCTGTAATGATTTTCTTCTTGGTGTGGGATTTTATGTGCTTAGAATAGTTATTCTGACCTAGCTCTTGAAAAAATTGTGATATTTTTTTTTTTCTTGCTGCGTGAGATGCTTCTGTTAATTTATCATTTCATCCTATACGCTCTTTGAGACTTCGCTTCTTAGGATTACCTTGTGGTCACTAATATCATGATACGACAATGGAATAGTGTCCATTCATCTTGGCGAGATATCTCATTGTATTGTCTCCTGTTTCAGGGTGGAGCAGAAGACGAGGACTCCGTGTCCCTCACATCGGTAAGTGAGCGTCCTTCAATGAAAGATGTTCCATCCTCTTTTCTGCTGTGTATCAGAACTATGTGACTCACGTAAGGTTCTAAATTTATAACATGCATTATACCAGAATAATAATACTCAGAAAAAACTGCTGTCATGCTGATGTAGAAACAGCATAATTTTGCAGTGAAAGAGTCAGAACATTAAGACTATGACTTGTCGCAACTTGAAATTTAATTTCCTTTGTGCTTTGCCTACTGAACTTTTCGAAATATTAATTTGTACCTATTGTTCATGGCGTTTGTTCTAAAAGTTGATTACGATTTTAACAAAATAATGTTGCTTGCCCCACCACACATAAAAATTATGTAACATAATGGGAAAAGGCTCCTGTTGTGCTCAAAATGTGTACTCTGTTATTTTGGTATGCGAAATATCGTGTGGTCGATGTACCGTTAATGAACGATAACTGCCAAACTAATTTCGCTAAATATTTTTGTGTGAACTCGTATATGGATTGGGATATCAATGAATCATCCCTCGCGGTGATGGCTATCACGATTGTGTTCTTAGTGCACAATTTGAAGAAAACCTACGCGGATGTCAGTGCCTTGAAACTTAGATGCCTTGCCTTCTCTGTTGAAAAACTGAGAGGAAACTCCCGCACCGATGGCTCTGTTTACCCACTAAGCGTAGCGATGAGTTCCGATGAAACACCGCGATGATGCGGGTTGGTTGACTGGCAGCATCTAAAGAAGGAATCCTCCGGATCAATGGTGCCGCAGTGGGACTTAACTATTCAGGCTGCATCGCCTGTCCACTCCCTTATACTTCATTCCGGCGGCCGTGTTTCTGCAGTCGGAACGACCCTCTGTCTTCATACAGGGACTTTTCTACTTCTCTTTCGGCATTCACGGGAACATTGCGTATCCTCGTGCACGCTATGCATCCGAGATCCCAAACAACCTGCTTTGCGGGATTCCTCGGCTGGTGCGGTCTGCCCCAGGCATGCCCCATATAGCAGTCCCTTCTCCTCTGCTACTGCCGCCAGGCTGGGCTATATTCAGAGTTTCACTTATAAAGTGAGGACGCGTGGAAGCGCTCTGCTCAGAATACCGTATCAATCTATTAGACGAACAACACTCGCGAAAAATGCGTGTACTCAAAAGATAACTTTGTTCCTTCAACATCATCGTTACAAACCAACGCATATCTTCGAATCCGCCCAAGTAGGAAGGTAAGTAACGTTTTACTGCTCAGGCAGTACAAGTCTCTCATTCCTGTGGGCCAGTCTCTCCAACAAGCCTGCGTTGTATTTTCTGCTTTGTTGTTAGTGAGGTACTAATGCTATTACTGTAGTGCTTTTCCAGTCCGGAATATTAGACATCACTGTCATCTTCATTAACTGAAGGTCTACCTAGAACATGAGGTGCTCAACGTTTCGCATGTGGCACTGTACTGTGTAGGTCAGTAACAACAAAACTGATACTTTCTGGCAGATTAAAACAGTGTGCAGGACCGGGGCTCGAACCTTCACTTTTCGCAATTGCTGTGAAGACGACTTGGGACGTCACTAGAGCATTTGCGCGCGAATAGCAAAGGTCTCGTGGTCGCGGCTCGTTACAGCATACTGTTAAAATATACCAGGAAGTTTGTGATCACCACACCAAAATGAAAATTCGTTGCGGAAACTCCAAAACACGTTCTCTTACATATTTCTGATGTTTAGCTTTCCCGCGACTGACCCGTCGGTGCGGGAAGCTGGAATGAAAGACATTACATTACAATCCAGTACTACTAATCAGAAACATACGTCTGTTTTAGGTTACAATATGTAAAAATCTTTTATGTAAGTGTTGGGAAACATTAAGAAATCTTAGTGTTACGTGGAGAATGCTTTTTATTTCTTGTACTTCTTCCCATACCAACAACTGAATGCTGGAAAACTGAAAGTTAATTCAGTGTACATGTACAAGGATTTTATAAATGGTTCAACGGTTATCGGGTAAATTTATTTCACAAAGTATCACATTCAAAACAGATAATGACACATTGTATGGAAAAGTAAATTTTCAATTTTTTTACGCACTGTTACAAATGTTCCATGTGCTCTCCTCGTGTTACACCACGAACATCTACGCGGTAGTCACGTTCAACCCGTACGCGCTAGAGCGTGTTGCTGACGATATTAGCTTGCAAACCAGTGAAGCGATCCTAGAGCTCAGTCACTGTAGTCGGCAGTGGTGGTACGTAAACACTGCATTGCCTTTCACGTATCCGTCCCTCGCAAAAAATAGAAAGAAAAATCGCAAACTTTAAGTGTAGGCAGCCGGCCGAAGTAGCCGTGCGGTTAAAGGCGCTGCAGTCTGGAACCGCAAGACCGCTACGGTCGCAGGTTCGAATCCTGCCTCGGGCATGGATGTTTGTGATGTCCTTAGGTTAGTTAGGTTTAACTAGTTCTAAGTTCTAGGGGACTAATGACCTCAGCAGTTGAGTCCCATAGTGCTCAGAGCCATTTGAACCATAAGTGTAGGCAATCTTGGAGGCCACTTGAAGAGTGCTAAATCATTCTGAGCACAACTTTCAATCCACCGGTAGGGAAGTTCCTCGTTCAGATGACAACGCACTAATCCACGCCAATGAGGCGGAGTTCCCTCTGGGTGAAATATGAAGTTCGGGTTATCCGCTGTCAGTCTACCAACATGTTTGGGTACATTGTACCCGTCACAGTTTTCCCAGGAAAACATTAGGGCCCGTACGCTTTGTTACGTGAAACGGCGTAGAAGTCATTCACCTTTCAAATCTTTCAGTCTCCACTGCAACGTTGAGATTTGCCCTGCCCCATTATGCGGACGTTCTGACCATTTGTGCAGAACATGTCTTCATCACTGCGCACGAGTCGGCGTGTAAATTCCTCATCTTTCATTATTTCCCGGAGTAGTTCAATGACATGAACAAAACATTAGGCCTAAAATATGCTCTCTTCATTGGTAATTAGTACACTCGAGTGTGGCCGCCCGGTGTGGCCGTGCGGTTCTAGGCGCTTCAGTCTGGAACCGCGTGACCGCTACGGTCGCAGGTTCGAATCCTGCCTCGGGCATGGATGTGTGTGCTGTCCTTAGGTTAGTTAGGTTTAACTAGTTCTAAGTTCTAGGGGACTAATGACCTCAGCAGTTGAGTCCCATAGTGCTCAGAGCCATTTGAACCATTTTTTGTGTGCTGTCTTTAGGTTAGTTAGGTTTAAGTAGTTCTAAGTTCTAGGGGACTGATGACCACAGATGTTCAGTACCATAGTGCTCAGAGCCATTTGAACCATTTTTTTTTTTTTTTTTTTTTTACACTCGAGTGGGTATTATACACTCCTGGAAATTGAAATAAGAACACCGTGAATTCATTGTCCCAGGAAGGGGAAACTTTATTGACACATTCCTGGGGTCAGATACATCACATGATCACACTGACAGAACCACAGGCACATAGACACAGGCAACAGAGCATGCACAATGTCGGCACTAGTACAGTGTATATCCACCTTTCGCAGCAATGCAGGCTGCTATTCTCCCATGGAGACGATCGTAGAGATGCTGGATGTAGTCCTGTGGAACGGCTTGCCATGCCATTTCCACCTGGCGCTTCAGTTGGACCAGCGTTCGTGCTGGACGTGCAGACCGCGTGAGACGACGCTTCATCCAGTCCCAAACATGCTCAATGGGGGACAGATCCGGAGATCTTGCTGGCCAGGGTAGTTGACTTACACCTTCTAGAGCACGTTGGGTGGCACGGGATACATGCGGACGTGCATTGTCCTGTTGGAACAGCAAGTTCCCTTGCCGGTCTAGGAATGGTAGAACGATGGGTTCGATGACCGTTTGGATGTACCGTGCACTATTCAGTGTCCCTTCGATGATCACCAGTGGTGTACGGCCAGTGTAGGAGATCGCTCCCCACACCATGATGCCGGGTGTTGGCCCTGTGTGCCTCGGTCGTATGCAGTCCTGATTGTGGCGCTCACCTGCACGGCGCCAAACACGCATACGACCATCATTGGCACCAAGGCAGAAACGACTCTCATCGCTGAAGACGACACGTCTCCATTCGTCCCTCCATTCACGCCTGTCGCGACACCACTGGAGGCGAGCTGCACGATGTTGGGGCATGAGCGGAAGACGGCCTAACGGTGTGCGGGACCGTAGCCCAGCTTCATGGAGACGGTTGCAAATGGTCCTCGCCAATACCCCAGGAGCAACAGTGTCCCTAATTTGCTGGGAAGTGGCGGTGCGGTCCCCTACGGCACTGCGTAGGATCCTACGGTCTTGGCGTGCATCCGTGCGTCGCTGCGGTCCGGTCCCAGGTCGACGGGCACGTGCATTTTCCGCCGACCACTGGCGACAACATCGATGTACTGTGGAGACCTCACGCCCCACGTGTTGAGCAATTCGGTGGTACGTCCACCCGGCCTCCCACATGCCCACTATACGCCCTCACTCAAAGGCCGTCAACTGCACATACGGTTCACGTCCACGCTGTCGCGGCATGCTACCAGTGTTAAAGACTGCGATGGAGCTCCGTATGCCACGGCAAACTGGCTGACACTGACGGCGGCGGTGCACAAATGTTGCGTAGCTAGCGCCATTCGACGGCCAACACCGCGGTTCCTGGTGTGTCCGCTGTGCCGTGCGTGTGATCATTGCTTGTACAGCCCTCTCGCAGTGTCCGGAGCAAGTATGGTGGATCTGACTAACCGGTGTCAATGTGTTCTTTTTTCCATTTCCAGGAGTGTAGATTTGAATGTAGAAGAGCTCAAAATCCGATGAATCATTTGTAAACACCTTGTATATATCGGCTGCTAAAAGAAATATGGAGGGATGGTTGATTTTGTACTGACCTTACCTGTTAGACCGAGCGAGGTGGCGCAGTGGTTAGCACACTGGACTCGCGTTCGGGAGGACGACGGTTCAATCCCGTCTCCGGCCATCCTGATTTAGGTTTTCCGTGATTTCCCTAAATCGTTTCAGGCAAATGCCGGGATGGTTCCTTTGAAAGGGCACGGCCGATTTCCTTCCCAATCCTTCCCTAACCCGAGCTTGCGCTCCGTCTCTAATGACGTCGTTGTCGACGGGACGTTAAACACTAACCACCACCCCCTTAGCTGTTAGGAAGTAGTCCTGCTTCACTTCTGAAAACTGGGTCGTAACACGCTTTGTTGGTTAATCAGTCCTACTTGCCTAGCAGTCATCGTAAATATGTGGGCATACTTCCGTTTCCATAAGAATATCTACATCTGATATGTGATTTGTCCTCGGATAGATTTATCAATATTTGTCATGTTGCCAGGAACCAAAGGCACGCGAGTGGCTGGTGGCAGCGGCACAGGGCAACCACATGAAGCTGGCCAAGCTAGCACAGGAAAACCCGCGCCTCGCGTCGCTCAGGGTAAGTAGCCTAGTGTGTGTGTGTGTGTGTGTGTGTGTGTGTGTGTCAGAGAGAGAGAGAGAGGGAGGGAGGGAGAAGCTGGAAAATGTAGTACGTAAGCAGCTCCATAACGAGGCGCGGTGAGATACGCTCCCGCCAATGGCGCAGCGCAGAAGAGGCGCAAAACTGACCGGAGGGGAAAAAAAACGAAAAGAAAAGATGGTTTAAGAATTAACCAGGACAGGTACGTGAGTTCTCCTATCCCTGGCGTTCTAGTGCTTTTAATAAGCAGCCTTTCCCTCGACAGGCAACCGTAAATGCGTGCCGTTGTCACAATGGCATTTTCTTCTGATAGCATCCTAAAGAAACGACTACCATCGAACAGGTTTCTACTATCACTAACATGGATTATGTTCAGGCGACGATGTTCTGGGAGTCTAAGCCGGGACCAGTTTTATAACAACTCAGTGCGCAAAAATTTGTTATACAGTATTAAATATAAAATAACATAACGTTAAATATTGTTATACATCGTTCAGTGAAATGACTAGTTGCCACCAAATGATAATATAACAAACGTAATCTGAAACACAGGCACATTCATGGTTACTGGTTTTAATCGGATTTTTTCCGATTTCTGCGACTGAGGACTGTAGCGATACATGACTGTGGAGAAATCAAACATAAAAGGTGGATGGGATATGTACTTCATTCGTTCCTCCAGCCAGTACTTTTGCTGCTCGTGAGTTTCAGCTGATACCGTCTACTGTGTAAACAAAAAAGAATTCCCGAATGAGCCTTTTGTGTCTGGTTAAAAATATTACAGGAGTTGTTATAGTCATTGTGCTAATGGACTGGTATACTTTGTTTGTATTGAACTCTAGAATAAACAGACGTATGCTCTGCATGGCTCAGACTTCTGGTGACGTAAGAAACTGGCCTTAATTATGTATTCAGTATATTGTTGGTATTCTGATATTGAAACTCTCACATCTCAGGTTGCATAATTTTGTGTCTGATTAAAAATATTACAGGAGTTGTTATGGTCGTTGTGCTAATGGACTGATATACTTTCTTTATCTATATTGAACTCTAGAATAAACAAACGTATGCTCTGCATGGCTCAGACATCTGGTGACGTAAGAAACTGGCCTTAATTATGTATTCAGTATATTGTTATTCTGATATTGAAACTCTCACATCTCGGGTTGTATAATAAATCTTAATGTTCTTTGCTACTTTTGCTAAGCGTTTAATCCATGTAATTCTTGTATAAAATCTCAGTGGATGGTCGGTTTCACTGTGCTAGATGTTTATCAAACCTACTTTCTTAATTACAGTTTGTTAATTTGCGTAGAAAACATTTAAGAAAGATAAGTTTTCGAGGGAAGCAGTAGTTTTGGCAGTTCTGCCATAGACGCAAGTTCTCTGTACAGGTCTGTCTGTAAGTGCAGCTACTGCCAGGTGATTCGTCGTAGTCTTAACGTGGGACATTATACCACACGGGAATTCTGTTGTATTTTCGGTAGTAGAAAGTCTAGAGCGACAAAATTTTCATAGTAATATCTTACATCTGTTTTGTTAACTATCAAGGAAGCCAAATAATAATTATGATTTAATGCCTGCGTGTAGCCATAAACTTCGCTGAACTTCAGCCCTAGATAACGCACTCAAATGTAGAAGAAAATGCAAACAATATTACTTGTCGAATAATAATTACGGTATGTTTCCAGAATGAAATTTTCGCTCTGCAGCGTAGTGTGCGTTGATATGAAACTTCCTGGCAGATTAAAAACAGTGTGCCGAACCGAGACTCGAGCTCGGGAGCTTTGCCGTTCGCCGGCAAGTGCTCTACCGCGATAGAGCAAAAGGCAAAGGTCCCGAGTTCGAGTCTCGGTCCGGCACACAGTTTTAATCTGCCAGGAAGTTTAATAATTGCGATAGGTAAGGAACTGCTTAAACACATTTGTAGCGCACTAGAGACTGGTGAAGCAGTGGGCTTTTGCAGTAGAATTTGGAGGAGTCTATGCCGGACGACTACACAGAACGGAAGTTCAAGTCAAATTATGGAGGAGTCAAGCCTTCGGAGCCCTGCGTTGAGAAGCTCAACCCCCCATCCCATTCCACACTCCCATCTTCCCGCCCACTCATACTTACCCCCTTTACCCCTCCCATTTCGACACGCTATCCTCTAGTCCGCTTCATTCTGCGTCGACAACCAATGTAGCGAGTAACTTGTATCACTTTGAAGAAGTTTAGCAACCTCGTATGTTATTCCATTTCTTTTGACTTGTTTAACTAGATGAAGTTGCTCATACAGGTGCGCTAGATATCTTTGCCGTCTGCTGCCAAGTGTTTTCAAATAATTATTCGTTTGTTCTGTTGAACGCCTCATCATTTCGTAGTTTTATTTGCCTGTTTTATTTTTACAATTCATCAGCTGCACAATATTAATTTCAAGTGCTTAGAGCTCGGTCATTGTCCGATCTAACAGTTGTCCATGTTTCATTTCAGTGATATTGTTCTTGAACTATGTTAATTCACTGTTTGGCTTCCGTATTCATTCGTATATCATCTTCCTTTGAGCACAGATGGTATTTTTCTTCTGTATTCGTCCATTTTTTTATTTTTATTTGGAGATTTTTCTCGCGCGTCGGGCGAATCATTACATTTACTCTTAAACCAAATTCTTTGCTAAGAAGTTAAATGCATGGGACTTAATATTTATATCTGTGTAAGTATATGTTAATTCGAATGATGTGACCAGCCCCATCTTCGTATCACACGATTAATTATTCGATATAAAACTGAAGTAAGCCGGTTGTGAACACGATGATTATTGTTCAATAATACTAACTATGTGTATAGTAGGGGCCCTTGCCTCCGTCCGACTTGATAGTCAGCTTATCAATCCAGTTATTCGTCTTTTTTAAGTCGTCAGTATTTTGACTGATTGCAGTCGTTCATCATTTCCTATTTCATCGCCCAAGATTTTCGATAGTATTTCTTACATATTCTAATATTTGCCCCAAGTTTTTCTCATCTCCTGCTCCTTTTAGTACAAATTCAAAGATTCTACATATTGTATGAAATGTCCAACTAGCCCATCCATATTTGTTTTAAATGTTTACTTTATATTACCTTTCCTTTTCCTGTCACAGTTGCTCACAAATTCCTTTATGGTGGCTAGTTTCGAACGATTCCGTTCTTTTTAGAATTATTACCTGCGTTTCTGTCACTTAATTGTAAAATGAATCCAGTGTAATGTAAAACTTTTGTTTTGTTCGTACAGTATACATTCGAACTGCCTGTTCTTGGCGCAGTTGACGTCCATACACTAGGTGAACTTAGTATATTGTTCATAAATGAACTGACTCGTTCGAAATTAATCACTGTTAAGGAATACGTTATAATGACACATCCCGACGCAGAGACGTACAATACCTTAAAGGCTGCGCCAAAGATTAAATTGAGATGCATGTAGATTATAATCTTTGTAATGTTCACATTGGATTCTCTTTTGTTTCATACTCCAAGAAGGAGCTAAGGGACACTTTCGATTGTTGCCTTGTGGAGGATGGACGTAATTTTTGGAGTGTGCGGAAAGGCAGCCATATAGTTAGTAATTATGGTTTGTGCGACGAGCACAGCAAGTCTTATTGTGTTGTGAATAAAAAATAGTGCGAAGTATCTAAGTTTTACGAGAATTATTTAAAGTGACATAGCATTGTATTTCTTGGTTTCCACCGTCTTCGTGAAGTGAAGTGAACCGATGCCGACTCAGGAAGATACACACGGTCAACAAAGAGAACAACACCGATGGCGACTAATGAATTAATACTGTGGCAGAAGGACTAATTCTACGACTAAGGTGAGAACTCTGATTAAATCAACAATGAAGTAGAATTCAAAATGTAGTTAATCGGAATGGTAAATTATAATACAGGCATATTTCACGCAGCACTGAATTTGTCCGCAATCAAGCCGGTCAATACAGTCCGTAAAAAAGAAAAAAAAAGCCTTTCAAAAATTCTAAAGTTACAGTTCCATGTCCATAATTTTTCCTCTTTTCAAAAAACCAATAAATTTTTTTTATTTATTTCGCCACAACGTATGCAACTGTAAGATGGAAGTAACTAAAGAATAAAATATAGTTGCTGGTCCTGTATGCCGACACAGTATTAGAATTGCTCAAATTAACTTTCGACCTACGTGCTCTCGAACCTCATTTCGTATTTTATCTTTCCGTTTAAGTTTTGACATCCTGCAGGTGAATGTGGATTCCGAAGGACTGTGGATCAAGGCAGCAGCCGCGTATTGAAAACTTTGATAGAAGTGACCGTCATTTAGAGCTATTCGGGGATCGAATCCAAAATATATCTGCAGATTTGTGATTTTGTCGGTGAAACAGCAAGTCACTCATATTTTGTGAGCGGGTGCGAGTGAGGCTCTGTTTTCTTTTCGTCTCCCCCCTTTATTGTGCAAAGAGGGATGAGGTAATTGTTGTCGCGTGGTGTCTCGGATCTCTGTGGGGCGGCACCTGCGGCTGCGGCGCAGGCGAGCGGGCAGCGTGGGCCGCGCCCGTGCCCCGTGCGGGTCGCGCCGCCCCCGTGTTTTGCCGGCCAGAGTCAGCGCCGGCCAGGAGGGCCAGCCGCGGGCCGGACCAATTGATGAATATGCAAACAAGAGGCGGCGGTGCGCTGCGGTGCGGCGCCGCGCCGCGCGCCGAGTTGGAGAGACACCAATTATCCAGCTGGTGATTAAATCAACACCGGGGTTAATCAGCTGAGGCAGTAGAGAACAAACCGCCCCCCTGGGGTTAGCGGGCTTAATTAATATCAATCCGCCAGCAGAGCCCGGGTCGCCCACCATCTTGCGGTAGCCTATTCCCCGCTCCCATTCCCACCGCCGCCACCACCGCCGCTACACACCGCTTCGGTTGGATCTGTCGCTGCTTAAAACTACCGGCGTCGCCCCCTGGTAATCCACAGCCGCACAGTGCTAAAACAATTACTTTCAGTCGCGGCAGCGGGCATGCTAAGAACTGATTTGCAAATGAGACGCACCGTCCACAAAGAAGTGTAGTAGTATGCACGGAAATGTGGAAGCTACCTATCACTCGTCTGTATACACCCATGACGTCGTCAAAATTACAGACATACATTTCAGTGTGATTGACCTTGTAGGTCTTCGCCTATGCTGCAAAGCAGTTTGTCACTACAAACTATGTTAAAAATTAATACTAATAATAGTAGTATAGAAGCGTAACATTCTCAATGCTTGTTGTGTCTATCTGCGCACGTATTACTTCACGCGGCGCATCTTCATTACGTCACGGTGTAGGCTGTGTCTGGTCGTAACGGAAAAAGACAGGCGGCGCACTTGTGTGTTTATTTTGAAATAGTTCGTGTGGGAAGTGGTTGATGTTCGGTGAATACCTACTCGGAAATGTGGACTGAGCCACATGGATTAATCACGAATCTACTGTGTCGCCCGGTGTTCACTACTCTCGGAGGTACCAGGGCTGTTCGGAAAGTAAGGTCTGGTGGTCACGAATTGGAAACCACAGTGAAAATCAAAAATTTTTTATTCGCAACAGTTAGCCGCACTTCCAGCTACCTCTGTAAATACTCGCCGCTCCGACTTACACTTTGTCGTAGCG
Organism: Schistocerca serialis cubense; assembly: GCF_023864345.2. Taxonomy (NCBI): domain Eukaryota; kingdom Metazoa; phylum Arthropoda; class Insecta; order Orthoptera; family Acrididae; genus Schistocerca; species Schistocerca serialis. Next base: position 776,827,322 of record NC_064638.1, read on the forward strand.
GTGCCGGCCTTTGTGGCCGAGCGGTTCTAGGCGCTTCAGTCCGGAACCGCGCGATCGCTACGGTCGCAGGTTCGAATCCTGCCTCGGGCATGGATGTGTGTGATGCTCTTAGGTTAGTTAGGTTTAACTAGTTCTAAGTTGTAGGAGCTGATGACTTTCAGATGTTAAGTCCCATAGTGCTCAGAGCCATTTGAACCCTTTTTTTGTCGTAGCGGTGTACAAACTTTCTAGCACCCTCTGTACAGAAAGCAGCCGCCTATGCTTTCGACCAATTATCTACGCTGATCTACACCTCGTTGTATGTGCCAGAATGTTGACTTCGTAGCTAGCGGTTCATGTGAGCAGAGATGAAACTCAGAGGGAGCCAATTAAGGGCTGTATTATTGGTGATCAAACATTTCCCACGGAAAACACTGTAGGAGCATCTTCATTGCTACCTCAGAATGCGGCTGAGAATTGTCTTGAAGAAAGAAACGCATGACATTTATGGTGTGTAGGTTGCATAGCTTGAGGCGAAATCTCTCACCAGATCCACGTACTTGGTGGGAGACACTGTTGTTGTAGGCATCTCTACGTGCTCACTATGTGCTCTGATCTGGAAAGAGCGACGTCACGCGATCGACGGCCATACTAGAGACACTGTCCAACACATCTGTGCAGAGCATCACATTTTCACAGTGGTTTCCATTTCGTGCCAAATAGGACCTTACTTTCCGAATACCCCTCGCATTATCGTGATATCGGAAATTGAAGTGATTGAATTGGTATTTGAATTGAATTGATATTTGTCGTGTATAACATGGTGTTCACATTGAATGCTTTAAAATTTGAACATTTCTCTTTCCAGGAACGTTGGAATTGTGTTTCTATCTTTTGTAGTTTGGAAACAATAAATGTTTGAATTCTGTTTCTTCTTTTGGAAAAGCTTTGTATTAGTATCTAAACAGTGTAGCCAAGTGATGTAAGGCTTGAATATAGAAATTGTGTTCTACATTAACTGCGCTACTTTGCGTAGTAGAGTAGTACCCATTCCCAATGTGTTGGTTTGTTGCCTAGCTCTTCAACATTACAGCATTTCTATAATTTGATGCTTCCACGCAGGAAAAAGCTGCCCGCCATGAAACTACAGGTCGGTGTACTTGGTTAATATTCCATATTTACGTCTTCTGTCTTAGAGTGGGCGACTTACATCGGGTCAGACCCGACGTTCAGTATGTAAAGGTTCAACCGGACCACAGTTGCGTATTGTTACAGGGAAAGGTGGAAATATTTATTGTGCAATAATGGAAGTGCCAACTGTAGCTGCGGAATAGTGTAGTTTATACGACCTTTTGAAACAGCCGTGTATTTCATTTCAATAGATAAACTGGTGTACCATCACTAAATTCATTCACGCCCGGGTTCCCGGGTTCGATTCCCGGCGGGGTCAGGGATTTTCTCTGCCTCGTGATGACTGGGTGTTGTGTGATGTCTTTAGGTTAGTTAGGTTTAAGTAGTTCTAAGTTCTAGGGGACTGATGACCATAGATGTTAAGTCCCATAGTACTCAGAGCCATTTGAACCATTTTGAACTAAATTCATTTTTAGAACGGGAAGACCTCCAAAGGTTCAGAAGGCTTATAAGTAGTCTGCTCGCTCATTGTCAACACTTCGAATTACGAAATGGGCGGCGACAGAAGTGGGCGTACATCGTGAACGTTCCCCAAAACACACTGTCTTCTTTTGTGGGCAATACGTGAGCAATAGATATGCACCACACTTAGACTACACAGAAACAGACATACATATATACGCAGCAATAAGGGATGAGGAGCAATAGGCACAACTAAACGCATTAACAAATAATATTACGAAAACAACACATGAAGAGTACTTGCGGACACGACATAACAGACTTGCCTGTATGCAACATAACAACAATCTGTAGAGGGTGGACAGTGACACTTAGGAAGAACAGGAGGAAGATGAGATATAACATTAAATAAGACACCTAGAAGTACATAACACGCCAAAATGCACTCACAAATTGTATACATCACTCAAATAATACTTACAGATTGTAGATACTAGAGTAAATGTAGTGTAAGGTGCTGGCAGTGCAGCCAAGAAAGCAAAAAAATGGTTCAAATGGCTCTGAGCACTGTGGGACTCAACTGCTGAGGTCATTAGTCCCCTAGAACTTAGAACTAGTTAAACCTAACTAACCTAAGGACATCACAAACATCCATGCCCGAGGCAGGATTCGAACCTGCGACCGTAGCGGTCTTGCGGTTCCAGACTGCAGCGCCTTTAACCGCACGGCCACTTCGGCCGGCCCAAGAAAGCACTCAGTGGTGTACATGGGTGAGTACCTAATGATAATGCATAGGATTAGCAGTAATATTTCTCTGCTACTAACTATAAACTATTTCATTGTGACTGGCAGTCAACAGCTTGAAGAAACCATTCCCAGGTATTTACTGACAGTCACAATCGATTATGGCACTAACAAATCTCTTCTCTGTCGTATCATCTTTTTACATTCTTCTTAAAACAACAAAATTTTATTTATATTTAAGCTTCAGATTATTGTTATTTTTTAAAAAGTGTATTATTCTTTGTTAAGCAATGCAGAACAAAAAACTACAAACAAGGTTGCAAATGAAAACTGTAATATGTAAGACCTGTTAAAAAACATCGGGTAACAGGCATTTGCAATAAATAAATAAATATATTGTAGATGCTCCACCTCAACACTTATCAAAACTGCAACTATGGATTTAACAATTGCGAAAGTAGGCTGTGTGTTAGTGGACGATGACCCATTAACGTTGTATGAAGCCACTAACATATCGAGTGAAAGAGTAGGGCACACTTTACAATAAGAATAAAAAATGAGTAATGTTTCTGCAAGACCAAACCACATTTTTTTTCAGTACTGATCAATAAAAGATGCGAAAGGAAATTGCGCAGACATTTTTGGATACCTGCGAAAAGAATCCATGTGAACTTGCTATTTTGAGTTGTTTCTTTTGAATAAGCGTGATTGCAATACATCACGCCAGCAACGCAACATAAGACAGAGTAGTGCAGCCAGTGGTCCTGCACCGGAAAAAACGTAACTGATTTCATCTGTTGGAAGGCTTATGATCAGTATTTCCTGGAATGCGGATGGACTTTCTCTTATTAATTAATTTGCAAAGGATAAAAAGATAATTACCGTATTATTACTGTTTTTAACAAAACTTGTTTCACCTAATCGTATTAGGCATCTTTAGCGATGTTTATTGTTCCCTGTTATGTACTACTCGTACAGAAACCGAACTCCAGTTACAAAAATGGAAGAATTTGAAAGGGAAGCCGTAGTTCTGAAGGAGGTGAGACAGGGTTGTAGCCTATCGCCGATGTTATTTAATCTGTACGTAAAGAAAGCACTACAGGAAACCAAGGAGAAACTTGTAAAATGATTTAAAGTTCATGGAAAAGAAATAAAAAACTTGTTTGACGATGACATTTTAATACTGTCAGAGACAGCAAAAGATTTAGTAGGAAAGTTGAACGGAGTAAGTGGTGTTTTGAAAGGAGATTATAAGATGAATAGCAACTAAAGTGAAACAAGGGAAATGGAATGTAATCGAATTCATTCGGATGATGCTGAAGGAATTGGATTAGGAAGTGAGAAACTAATGATAGTATATGGGTTTTGTTAGTTCGGCAGTAAAAATAATTGGTGATGGTCGAAGTAAAGAGGATATAAAATGCAGACTTGCAATAGCAAGAAAAGCATTTCTGGCAAAGAGAAATTTGTTAACATCAAATATATGCAGGTTGACCCATATTAACTTTTAACCCCCCCCCCCCGAAGCGATGTAGATGACGCTGAGATAAGTAATGTAAGACACCTGGGGCCGCAGATGTTGGGAAATACCCCAAAAATGGATAACAAATGTTGAACTTGTGATGTCACCAGCTGACGTCCTTTACCACACTTGCTGCGGTTGGACTTGTCGATCCTATCCTTGCCGGTAGAGGGCAGTGTTACACATTGCTCCGCTAGGGTACTCTGTATTCGTTCTTGCACTATCCGATGTGATACGGCAGTGATTATGGTAGTGGTAACGCAAGACTATGTTGGATCGGTTTACATTTACGAAAAGAGAGCAGCCTAGCTGAGCACATATGGCACTACTGCCCCCCCCCCCCCACACCCACCACCCACTACCACCAGTGGGAGTAGAATCGACAAGCCCAACCACTGCAAGTGCGGCGAGGTACGTCATTTGGTGACTTCACATGTTCACCATTGTCATCAACTTTCAGGGTATTTCCTAACATTTGCGGACCTATGTGTCTTACATTAAATTACTTGTCTTGGCATCGTCCACGTCGCTTCGGGGGTTTTCCAAAGGTAATAAGAATCACCTTGTATATGTGTCATGAAATCTTTTCTTAAGGTATTTTTCTGGGTTATAGCATTGTACGGAAGTGAAACGTGAACGATAAACAGTTCAGACAGTGGAAACGTTTGAAATGTGGCGCTGCAGAAGAATGCTGAAAACCGGATGGATAGATCGAATCATTAATGAGGCAGTACTGAATAGAACTGGGGAGAAGAGAAATTTAGGGCACAATTTGATTAAGAGAAGTGATCAGTTGAAAGGACACACTGAGATGCTTCAAGGGATTATCAGTATTGTATTCGATGGAAGAGTGTGTGTGGGGGGGGGGGGGGGGGGGGAGAGGGGCGGGGTGAACATTGTAGAGGGAGGAGATCAATGCTTGAATACAGTAAACAGGTTTAAATGGATATAGGTTGCGGTAGTTATGCAGAGATGAAGAGGCTTGCACAGGATAGACTAGCTAATCACACCAATCTTCGGATTGAAGGCCAGAACATCATCTTTCCTGTGCTCCACCTGTGTCCATTGGCTCTTCTATGGCAACAAGGTGAACTGCATATGTAAGTTCTCAATTACCGTATGTTACAATTTTGAATTTGACTGCACTTAACACTGCTAAAAGTCAATATTACCGCCACTTGACTGTATTCCACATGACTAGCAGTGTGAAGCCGATAATCAAAATTTTGCGCTAATAATATATTGCTTTTGGCGCCCATGTAAAGACGCGGGCGGCTTCATAACTACCATTTTTATACGAAATGGAAGTAGACGGGAAAATTCCAAGGCATCCGCGGTGCCATCTGGACTATCAGTAACATTAAAATGCAACGAAAAGTCGAATTTCTCCGGAAACTGTTCCCAGCGGGTTCGTTTCACAGATGCTGCAGCGGCAGCGTTTCCACTTGCTCCCGCTCTTCCTGGTGCCGGAACGGCCGCCTGCGCATGTGCGCTGCTGTAATTGGTTTTTGATGGACGAACTCGGTGAAGCGTTGAGAAATGAGCGTCGCCGCCCCTCGCCCTCGTGGCCCGGCGCGGGCATTCTTCTTGCGGACAGAAGCCACTCTCCAATTAAATAAATATGCTAATAGCGGCCGTCCACAGGTAGCGACCACACCACGGGCAGCGTCCTCACGTTAGCCGCGGTACCGGCTCCTCTTCCACGTGCTTCCTCACAGCCTCGTACTGCAGCTGCTTTGAGGTCCCCATTCGTCGCCGTTACCTCTGTGCACTTGTTCTTTCAGCTAAAACTGCTTTTATTTTCGGAGTTACTTATGACAACTTTATTGAAACGTACTTTCTCTCATCCTCTGTCGCGTCATAGCGTCGTGCGATAACCTTCCTCGGTTCCGCGACAGGAATTCACGCGTTGCTGTGATGTAATGAGCCACTTTTAAAATAATGTGTGCAAAATGATAGACATTTTATTGTTGTGTCTTAAATTAACTAGTGTACACGTATTACCTAATTCCGTACCTTCCCGATAATGTTTGTTTCTCTCCAAGTGTTCCTTCTAAAAACTAGCTATAAGGTAACTGTTACTAATTTATCCGTTTAAACTACTATCCATCCAATGTTGCAAATAATAATAATAATAAATAAAATTACTAACAACAAAAAGTGAGAGAGCGGAAATGGAAAGAACAACACAGACCCCGCGACTTACCTAAAGCTAAAGAAAGCGTACTTCCAATTTACAGCATTTGTAAACGTAGGGAAAGTTTTTGACAGTATTGACTGGAATAAACGATGTAAAATTATGAAGATATGTGGAATAAAATACAGGGAGCGAAAGGTTGTATACAGCTTGTACAGGAACCAGACGGCAGTTATAAGAGTCGAAGGCCATATAGAGTAAGCAGTAGTTGAGAAGGGAGTGAGACGCTTTTGTAGCCTACCGCCGATGTTATCAAATATGTATGAGAAGCAGCAAAGGAAACCAAAGGAAAATTTGGAAGAGGACTAGCTTTCAGAAATGGAACTCTGCGGTTTACCGATGACATCGTATTTCTGTGAAAAACAGCAAAGGATTTGGAAGAGCAGTTGAGCGGAATGGACAGTTTCTTGAAAAAAGCATATGAGATGAGCAGCAACAAAAATAAAACCAGAGTAATGTAGTGTAATCGAACTAATTCAGGTGATGCTGAGGGGATTAGATTAGGAAACGAGAAAATAAAGGCAGCAGATGAGTTTTGTTTTTTGGACAGTAAAATATAACTGCTGATGGTCGAAGTAGAGAGGATGTAAAACGCAAACTGGCTATAGGAAGGAAATCATTTCTGAAAAAGTGGAATTTGTTATGCGTAGAATATAAGTTACATCTTAGTAAGTTTTTTCTGAAGATATTTGTTTGGAATGTAGCCTTGTACAGAACTGAAACTTGGACGATAAGAAAAGAATACAAGCCTTTGCTCTGTTTTGGGTGACAGTGAAATGGCTGAAGGCTTTTAATTGAACAAGCCAGAGTTCTCCTCGTTTGGCAACGCCTCGTAAACTGGAGTGCCTTTAAGCTGCCGTCTCCCTTCTGACATCGAGAATTTATAAACCTGGGTTTTCCAGAATGATGTGTCAGGTGTACCAATGGCTCCGCAGTCACAACTCTGGGTTCTTGTTTTCGATGGATTGTATATACTCAATAGCAGCAAGCACTAGATTCTGCAAAGAATCGAACTCCCATATGTAAAATAACTTCAGATGTATTACAGTTGAGATAATGTGTTGAGTATTTGACGTTAAGCATGTAAGCGAGAAAACGTTCCCGCCGGAGGTTCGAGTCCTCCAAAAATGGTTCAAAAGGCTCTGAGCACTATGGGACTTAACTACTGAGGTCATCAGTTCCCTAGAACTTAGAACTACTTAAACCTAACCAACCTAAGGACATCACACACATCCATGCCCGAGGCAGGATTCGAACCAGCGACCATAGCGGTCGCGCGGTTCCAGACTGTAGCGCCTAGAACCGCTCGGCCACACCGGCCGGCGTTCGAGTCCTCCCTCGGGCATGGGTGTGTGTGCGTGTATTATTCTTAGTATAAGTTAGTTTAAATAGTGTGTAAGACAAGGGGCCGATGACCTCAGAAGTTTGGTCCCTTAGAAATTCACACACATTTGAGAAAACTTTTAGAAAAGGTCTGAAATTGTGTGTAAAGTGTGTTGCAAGTCACTAAGTGTTCTCATTCTTAAATACTGGACCAATACAGTGTGGGTATACGCACAGAGTAAGTTACACTGCCTCAAGACGTATACACAGTTTCTGACTTACTTGTTTTACTGTGTTAAACCTGTGTTTTGTATACAGAGGGGTCAAAAAAAATGTATCCACTGTTTAAAAGTCCATAACTAGCAAACTAATTGACGGAGTTGTCTCATTTTTGGTGAAAGTGTAGCTTAACGTCCAAGTTAAAGATATGAATGTAGGTGTGCGAAATGGTCACCATTAACATCCACACACAAACGATGCCGCCCAACTGCAGCACGAACTACTGACTGCAACGTGTTCAGTTGGATATTTGCACATGAATGTACTATGTATTCTCAAAGTTCATCCAAAGTGCGCGGCTTTTGTCGATAAACGACGTCCTTTAGTGTTCCCCACAGGTAAAAGTCCAGAGGAGTTAGGTCTAGGGAACGTGGTGGACACTCCACAGCACCTCTACAGTCTATCCATTTCCTGGTAGATTTTCGTCGAGATACGCCCTAACACGATTTTGGTAGTGGGCTGGGGCACCATCTTGTTGAAAGTAAACTCTTCCGTCTCCATACTAGTCTCGGATGGCAGGTAAAATGGATGTCTGAAGCTTCTGAAGGTACACCTCACCGGTAACTGTGCCGTCAAAGAAGATTGGCCCAATCAACCCCCGATAAGACAACCCACACCACACATTTACTCCTGGCAAATTCACGGCTTTGTCCACATGGACTATCGGTTTTTCGGCGGCCAAGTTGATGCAATTGTGGCGATTTACTGTGCCATTGAGTTTGAACTGTGCCTTATCAGACCACACAATCATCTCTGCAAACTCTTCATCGTTGCACACCATGTTAGATGTTGGTAAACCACTCGCCGTACTCCATTCTACTATCTGGGTCGTCCTCGTTTATTGCGTGTAGCAATCGTGGGATGTAGCACTTCCGCTTTGCTGTCTTCAAAACACTAAAGGACGCCGTTTATCGACAAAAGCCACGCACATTGTATGAACTTCGAAAATCCATCGTACATTCATGTGCAAATATCCAACTGAACACGTTGCAGTCAGTAGTTCGTGCTGCAGTTGGGCGGCATCGTATGTGTGTGGATGTTAATGGTGACCATTTCGAACACCTACAGTCACATCTTTAACTTGGACTTTAAGCTACACTTTCACCAAAAATGAGACAACTCCGTCAATTAGTTCGCAAGTTATGGACTTTTAAACAGTGGGTACATTTTTTTTGACCCCTCTGTATAATTATGAGAGCGTTTCAAATTTTTAAATTCGGTCAATAAGAACACAAACAATTAAAAATAAAACTCTTGTTGGCCCTGGAAGCCATTACACAGGCAAGATGCAAAAGCGGAATATCCTTTTAGTACACTGGTGTGCAAAACTTAAAGACGGAAGTAGCTTTCACATGGCGTATCACTGACAAGTAACGTAACTCGATGAGATTTGGACCTTGCATATAAAGAAATGCTACAGGATAGTGTAAAAGGTAACTGAAAGAAATACTCAAAAGAGAAATTACACTTTTAATCAAAGAGAATAATTACACTGCAGTCGCAGCGATTCGTAATGGTGTGTGAGGCGTGGTTGTTAGTAGGGTGTGTGATCAGCACGGACGGCACTGCTTCCTCTACAATGTGCTTCCATTCCGGCCATAAGGTTGGTAAGCAGTTCTTATGGTGACTGTTCCATTCCTTCGCCAGTGCGGTTGACAACTGCTGGATGGTCGTCGGTGCAGGTGGACGTGTTGCAGCGTGGCTCCGCACCACATCCCAAACATGGTCGATGGGATGTAAGTTATGGGAACGGCAAGAGAGTCATTTCGCCGAGTATCATCTCGTTCCAAGAGCTGCTCCACCCGCGTAGCTCGTTGCGGTCGCGCGTCACCATCCATAAAAGTGAAATCGGGGCCGAACTACACCCCTGAAAAGACACGGGTGTATGAGAAAGCAGTACAATGCCACAACAAAGTTGATAATGCAACATTGTTAAGTTTGGTGACCGATGGCTGATTGTGTGACGCTGCAGCACAGTTTCATCATGCAGCTAGAAAGATAGTAAACAAGGGACATGCCAATACCAGGGCATATAGTCTTTGTGAATTTCATTCCGTCCACTCAGTCGGGAAGTAACAGTGCCTCACAGACAGGCGCGTGAACAATATACACAGGTGTCAGCATTTGGGAGAGGACGTGTAGCTGGTCTAAAAGAAGCCGGTTTTGAGTAATCGGTGAATAGCCAGATATTTGAATAGGTGCCACTATTCAACGGTGTTGACAATAATGGGTGAACCATGGCAAAACACAGCGTCAAGAAGGACGCGGTTGACCTAAAGAGACGACAGAACATGAAGACCGAGCAATCGTCATAAAGACACGCAAAGTCCCGGATTCATCATTATTATCTATCTGAAGTGCGAATGGTGCTTCAGTGACCACTAGCACCATTAATAGGCGGCTCACAGAAAGGGGACTGAGTTCTGTCCATCTACAAGCCTGATCGCTGTGCCAGCCGGAGTGGCCGTGCGGTTCTAGGTGCTACAGTCTGGAGCCAAGCGACCGCTACGGTCGCAGGTTCGAATTCTGCCTCGGGCATGGATGTGTGTGATGTCCTTAGGTTAGTTAGGTTTAATTAGTTCTAAGTTCTAGGCGACTGGTGACCTCGGAAGTTAAGTCGCATAGTGCTCAGAGCCATTTGAAGCCTGATCGCTGTGGTGTCGAGCACATTCGGCCTTGGAATATCATTGACTGGAGTAGACGTGTCTTCAGTGACGAGTTCCACTTCGAGTAGCTCCCCGATGATCAACGAGGACGTGTATGGAGAAGCATTGGACTGTCGCCCGTGATACGGCCCGACAACCAAGTGCGATGGTCCTGGTGCCATTGCTGTTCATAGCAGAACGCCTTTGGTTGTAACACACTGCATCCTTACAGCACAGCGGTATGTCGACGACATTCTACACCCTCTCTTTGTTGCCCTTCCTGCCAGGCCATCGTGGGCTTACATTTCAGCAGTGTAATGCCCGCCTGCACACGGCGAGAGTTTGCACTGCTTGTCTTCGTGCTTGCCAAGCAAGGTTCTACATCTACATCTACATACATACTCCGCAATCCACCATACGGTGCGTGGCGGAGGGTACCTCGTACCACAACTAGCATCTTCTCTCCCTGTTCCACTCCCAAACAGAACGAGGGAAAAATGACTGTACGAGCCCTAATCTCTCTTATCTTATCTTTGTGGTCTTTCCGCGAAATATAAGTTGGCGGCAGTAAAATTGTACTGCAGTCAGCCTCAAATGCTGGTTCTCGAAAATTTCCTCAGTAGCGATTCACGAAAAGAACGCCTCCTTTCCTCCAGAGACTTCCACCCGAGTTCCTGAAGCATTTCCGTAAAAGGTTGCCGTATCTCTCCCCAATTGAGAATGTTTGGTGTATTATTGGCAGACTCCTCCAACGAGCTTAGGATTTTGAGGATCCGACGTGCCAATTGGACAGAGTCGGGCTCGATGTATCTCAGGGGGACATCTTAACAACACTGTCAATGGCAAGTCGAATAACTCTTTCCATAACGGCCAGAGATGGACCAGTGCGTTACTGACTTACTCATTTTGTGAAGCTCTGTGTCTTCAATAAATCATCCAATTTTTCTGAAATTATGATCATTTGTTTGTACATGTATATCACACTTACCGATTTACATCCCATCTATCGTGGTGCGTCGTTTTTATTGCCTTAGAATGTGCTTGAGGTACCTCATTTAAAATTTAGCAGATGAAAGACAGAAAAAAAATTATGTATCGCTGTGTGTGTGTGTGTGTGTGTGTGTGTGTGTGTGTGTGTGTGTGTGTGTGTGTGTGTGTCGTTATTTGTATTGTCGTCTAGGATTTACTGTGTCATTTGCTATGTCATTATAGGTAGCACCTCTTCCCCCGCCCAGCGACCACCAAAGTCAGTCAAAACTTTGTTCCCGAGCAATCTCCCTGCCCGTGAGGTTTGAGTTTAAATTACGCTGTAACCCACCGTCATTCAGTTGCCAGAAGCGCCTGTGTCCCTAGATTCGCAGCGGCAGCAGCATCGGCTGCGGCGTCACGCGCACGGCAGGCGTGGCGGCGACGCCGTCCGTCAGCGGGCACGGCTGGTGCTGCGCTGGCCGCGCCGGCTCGCTCATTACCACGGGGCCCGGGCCGGCGCCGCCCCTCCCCCTCCGCACTTTCCGATAAATTACTCGTCGCCCAGCACAGCTTACCCACGCCAGTTACGCACTCGTCTCCGTCCTCTTATTTCCTCTCCCTAATCTCAGATGGTATCGATCTTAAGGAATTACCTCCCGCTCGCTTTCTTCATCTGTTTATCGGCTACGGTCATCTTGCGTAACAGGTTGTTTAACTCTAATGTAATTTATTTCTATCGTGTTATTTAAGTGCTATTGTTTATTCAATCTCTTTACAATAATAAATTTCCAGGGTCTAATAACACATCATACACGATCGCCCTGGCTCAGTGGAAATGGTAGCCAAATACGATACAAGCTGTAATCTGTTGTTCCATCGAAATGCGGAACTTATTAGTTTTTGTTAACAGCTAATTAATCCTGGTATGGCAATGAGAATAGTTATTAATTTCTTGATTTCTCCAGGAAAGGATATCGGTTTTGTGTTTGCTTTCTATCTACACAAAGGGACGTGAATTGTAAAAGTATTATTATTATCATTGTACTTTATTACTTTTGCCGTTTAGCTATCGACATGTGGCCATCCACGTCGCCACATAGTATCATTACAAGCACATATTACGCTGTGTATCACATTAACTGCGCTACCTCGTTTCAACTGTAAGGGGCAGTCAAATGAAAACCTAACACTCGCTACAACAGGACGATGTAATGGTTCCATTCAAAAGTAATCACCACACGCGTTAAGACATTTACACTGAAGAGTCAAAGAAACTGGGACAGCTGTTAGATATCATGTAGGGCCCCGGCGAGTACTCAGTAGTGCCGCTACACTACGTGGCATGGACTCGACTAATGTCGGGAGTAGTGCTGGAGGTAACTGACACCATGAATCTTGCAGGGCTGTCTATAAATCCGTAAGTGTACCAGGGGATCGATATCTCTTCTGAACAACACGTTGCAAGGCATCCCAGATATGCTCAATAATGTTCATGTCTGGAGAGTTTGATGGCCAGCGGAAGTGTTTAAACTCGGAAGAGTACTCCTGGAACCAGTCTGTAGCAATTCCGGACGATTGGGCTGTCGTATTGCCCTGCTGAAATTTGCAAGTCCCATCCGAATGCACAGTAAACCTGAGTGGATGCAGATGATCAGACAGAATGCTTATGTACGTGTCACCTGTCAGAGTTGTATCTAGACGTATCAGTGGCCCAATATAATTCCAACTGCACACGCCCAACACCAGTACAAAGCCTCGGGACTCGTCCAACAAGGCAACATGTTTCCAGTCATCAACAATCCAATGTCGGTGTTGACGGTCCCAGGCGAGGCGTAAAGCTTTGTGTCGTGCAGTCATCAAGGATACACGAGTGGGCCTTCGACTCTGAAAGCCTATATATCGATGATGTTTCGTTGAATAGTTCGCACGCTGACTCTTGTTGATGGCTCGGCACTGAAATCTGCAGCCATTTGTGGAAGGATTGCACTTCTGTCACGTTGAACGATTGTCTTCAGTCGTCGTTGGTCCCGTTCTTGCATTATCTTTTTCCGGCCGCATTACTGCCGGAGATTTGATGTTTTATCGAATTCCTGCTATTCACTTACATTCGTGAAATTGTCGTACGAGAAAATCCCCACTTCTTCGCTACCTCGGAGTTGCTGTGTACCATTGCAAGTGCGCCGACTATAACGCCACGTTTAAACTCACTTAAACCCTGATGAGTTGCCTTTCTAGCAGCAGTTGCCAATCGCAGCGCCGTATTTTGCGTGTTCTCGTATCTCTGTATTTGAATGCGCTTGCCTATTTCAGTTTCTTTGGCGCTTCAGTGTGTCTCACTGAGAAATGAGATTATGAGTTGCTGTTTCGTGCAATGCGGTCGGCCGCTGACGGGGCTACAACCGCACCCACTCGTGCACTTCCTCTTCCGACTGATACCGACGTCCATGTATTCCTTCCCCCCCCTCAGGTCACCAAAGATGTGAAAATCACACGTTGAGAGATTCGGGCTGTACGGAGAATGTTGCAGTTGTTCCCCAACCAAATCACTGAAGCGTAGCCTTCGTCCGATTGGCAGTGTGGGGGCGGGCGTTGTCGCAGAACGGGATGCTTCCGTCCGACAGCATTCCCGGGCGATTCGATTTTATGGCGCATCGTAGTTTCTGCAAAGGTTCTTCATAACGTTGGGCATTGATTGCGGTTCCATGCTCGAGGAACTGGGCTATCTGAGAGTCCCTGCAGTCGAAGGGGAAGGTCATCGTAACCTTACCAGAAATTGTGTGAACAGCTTTGGATTTATTCGGCGAGGGAGATGTGGGACGTTTGCACTGTTGGATTTGCCGTTTGCCATCGGATTTGAAACGGTGGCACCACGTAAGGCCATGATGCACGATAAAGCCCACCTCCACACCACCAATCGGACGAAGCCATTTGTGTGGAAAACACTGCGACATTTTCCGTGCAGCCAGAATCTTTCACCGTATGGGTTTCACGCCTTTGTCGATCTGAAGGTAGACATGCGTGGACGTAGGTTTCTGTCGAACGAGGACGTTCAAGTGTGGACGCGGTTGTGGATCCGTCAGCTGCCGAACGCATTCTACGAAGCAGGAACTGATCGTCTCGTTTCTCTGTGAGATAAATGTATTAACGCGCGTGAAAACTTAGCATGGTCGCTTTGTGGCGCGTTTTCCGTTTTCATTTGACTCCTCCTACATGACGATATGAAAAAGAAGTTGGATGTTTACCGGTTGGAAAGCAGCACACGAAGGAATAAGATGTAATGACGTGATTTAGTCTTTCTAAATGCGTGCACAATTAAATCACCTTCGGAATCCAGCAGACCGAGAAATGCTTTGTAATGCTCTGTCATCTCTATTCCCAACCCGAAATTGTCGTCTCTGTGCCATGTCGCACAACGGACGCACACACCACCCTGTGTGTAGAAAGTACACCACACCGACAGATGTGTCACATGGTGACAGCAACAAACCAGACCCACATTTAGCATTGCATTCTCTGTGTTGGTTTGCCGTCATTACGCGACTATTAACCGTTAATTAGGTAGTGAGGGCTTTTCTACGTCTATATAGAAAAGTTTTTTTCTCTGGAACAGATTTTTATGAACAATGAAGCACTGTTCATAAAATTTGTCTATGGCCACTGAAAAATAGTGCTACAAATCGCTCACAGTAACATACAGAAGACAATATTTTTGGTGTACCAGCATTAACAAAACGTGCTTGATGTAGGTATATCATTCCGAAGTGCGTATTGCACTGAACGTAGAATTGACTTCTTACAAAAATTTTCCGTATTTTAATTTGCGTGAGATAAAACTGTGTGTTGTCATCGACGTTGTTCGTATTAAACTCAGAGGCGGATAAACCCCCTTAACTGTCAGTTGTGCTGGTAAACCATTAAAAAAGTAGTTCCTAAGAATCCCTAATCTCACTTTTCTGAAAGGGTGTGATCTCCATTGTCACGAATCCTTCCACAACCTCCTCGAGCTGTACTGGTCTTTATCTCGTGAATCATTCGTTTAAACGGTGCTCTGTTAGAGAAATCATTTCTTGGCGATTATTCGAGTGATGGTGTTTTTCCAATCTCTGTTTGACAGACACCAGAGCACATAAAAGATCGTCGGCTACTGAGATTGGAATATCATTTTTCCGCTATTGCGCAGGAATCACTAACGTTGTAACTTAATGAACCTTCGATGCCTGGAAAAACAGGTTTTTATTAGGCTCCGGCGTCTTTACAGCCAACACGTAATAGATTCCTGATTTCTATGGGATTGGCAGGTACTGAAATGAACATGTAAATAATTCTGTGAATCTTACATGTGACGTGCATGTTCGTGAAGAGCATACGGTATTGGGAGACAGTTTTCAGTGATTTAGTTTAGCTGCTACTGACAGACCCTGACTCGTCTCCATAGCCGAGGTCGCTAACACGCACATCTGTACGGTAGAGCTAGACTCGGAGGCAAACCGGTTCAGATCCTGGTGATGGAAAATTTTCGCTACAACTTTTTGGCCGACAAGGAAAGAAGAGATAGTGCGCGAAGTTCCTACGTCCAGCCTTTGCGCCAGTGCCCTGAATTGCGCTCCAAACTTCTGCACAGGCTCAACTCCCCCCTTGGGGCTCTCTTAGAGTAGTAGACTCTCATCAGCCACCCACAGGACACAAATACACACTTCATTACAAGTCGTAGGAAAGCAATGGCCAACCATCTCCACTAGGTCCTTGCCTAGAACCGCGCAGCGGGATTACTGCATCTATTCCCCTACGCTCATTCGCTGAGCATGGGGCTGCTTTGAAATTCTGATGGATACTAACTAACAAGTCATTTGACGTAATAACTTACTTATAAGCAAACTGTTCTCTTCTGCGTTTCTGTTAGAGATCATAATATTACTAATACGGACAGATTCTAAACAACGGACACACATTTTGTTTAAATGGTTATCCCACCCGCAACTGCACTTTTAATTTGTTTGTTGTAGAATATCCTGCAGCAGTAGACCCAAATTCAATGGAAAGTCTTGAAAGTTTTCAGATGTGTATCTCTCTATTTGTCTCGACCGTATTCTGATATTTAGTTGATGAAACGTTCAATGGAGGTTCAAATGTCGGAGAGAGAATGCCTGTGATATATTAAAGTTGTAGAGCGAATAGTCTTCGATTCTCGATGTAACTACACTCCTGGAAATTGAAATAAGAACACCGTGAATTCATTGTCCCAGGAAGGGGAAACTTTATTGGCACATTCCTGGGGTCAGATACATCACATGATCACACTGACAGAACCACAGGCACATAGACACAGGCAACAGAGCATGCACAGTGTCGGCACTAGTACAGTGTATATCCACCTTTCGCAGCAATGCAGGCTGCTATTCTCCCATGGAGACGATCGTAGAGATGCTGGATGTAGTCCTGTGGAACGGCTTGTCATGCCATTTCCACCTGGCGCCTCAGTTGGACCAGCGTTCGTGCTGGACGTGCAGACCGCGTGAGACGACGCTTCATCCAGTCCCAAACATGCTCAATGGGGGACAGATCCGGAGATCTTGCTGGCCAGGGTAGTTGACTTACACCTTCTAGAGCACGTTGGGTGGCACGGGATACATGCGGACGTGCATTGTCCTGTTGGAACAGCAAGGTCCCTTGCCGGTCTAGGAATGGTAGAACGATGGGTTCGATGACGGTTTGGATGTACCGTGCACTATTCAGTGCCCCTCGACGATCACCAGTGGTGTATGGCCAGTGTAGGAGATCGCTCCCCACACCATGATGCCGGGTGTTGGCCCTGTGTGCCTCGGTCGTATGCAGTCCTGATTGTGGCGCTCACCTGCACGGCGCCAAACACGCATACGACCATCATTGGCACCAAGGCAGAAGCGACTCTCATCGCTGAAGACGACACGTCTCCATTCGTCCCTCCATTCACGCCTGTCGCGACACCACTGGAGGCGGGCTGCACGATGTTGGGGCGTGAGCGGAAGACGGCCTAACGGTGTGCGGGACCGTAGCCCAGCTTCATGGAGACGGTTGCGAATGGTCCTCGCCGATACCCCAGGAGCAACAGTGTCCCTAATTTGCTGGGAAGTGGCGGTGCGGTCCCCTACGGCACTGCGTAGGATCCTACGGTCTTGGCGTGCATCCGTGCGTCGCTGCGGTCCGGTCCCAGGTCGACGGGCACGTGCACCTTCCGCCGACCACTGGCGACAACATCGATGTACTGTGGAGACCTCACGCCCCACGTGTTGAGCAATTCGGCGGTACGTCCACCCGGCCTCCCGCATGCCCACTATACGCCCTCGCTCAAAGTCCGTCAACTGCACATACGGTTCACGTCCACGGTGTCGCGGCATGCTACCAGTGTTAAAGACTGCGATGGAGCTCCGTATGCCACGGCAAACTGGCTGACACTGACGGGGGCGGTGCACAAATGCTGCGCAGCTAGCGCCATTCGACGGCCAACACCGCGGTTCCTGGTGTGTCCGCTGTGCCGTGCGTGTGACCATTGCTTGTACAGCCCTCTCGCAGTGTCCGGAGCAAGTATGGTGGGTCTGACACACCGGTGTCAATGTGTTCTTTTTTCCATTTCCAGGAGTGTATTTGTTTATTTACTTATTTTGTTACATATTATAGCGATATTTTGTGATAGTGTGCAGTTAGCCGTATTTTATGTCCACAGTCGTGACTGTACTTTGTTGTTGGGTTAAATAATAACCACCATACAATGAAAGATAAAGCAAAACTTTACTACTGTTGGTAATAGTACCACTCTCATGATAGCTACGGTTACTACTACTGCAACTACTGCTACAACTAATACAACAATGATGACGACAAGGGTGACGTCTACGTCTACCTCCACCATTATTATTCCTGCTATTGTCAAGATGGTTAAACACAGATAAGGGTGCATCCTTATCTTGCTTAGCTAATCACTGTCAGCTGTTTAACAGTTATCTATCAGAGCTTCCTCACACTTAGTCAGCGAATCCCAGTCCGTAGTTACAATGCAGACTCCGTTTGCGCAGCAGTGGACATAGTGAAAGGAACTGGATTCTTCGTCCACTTTCATGTGGATAACCTATCTCTGCGCATTTTTCTGCTGTGCTCACTGGGGTGCAGTCACATTTCCCTGTTCCTTACGAGTTTTGCAGTGTCCGGTATTGACGGTGACTGTTTGATGACCCGCGTCACACCAGTTCGTCGGATGCCTTCCCGACACAGACCAGTACGTCGGCGGCGCCGTTGCTCCTGTAGTGCAGTGGAAGCGGACTGATTTGTAAGACTATGCGCCTCCCAAGCATTTTTGGACACTACACCAGCATTTTTGTCTAGGAGCTGCCAGACTGACTTGTTGTAGTCCAGTACTTTCCGCTTCTACAAGAGATAGTGTGCTCTGGATTGACATGTGGCCACTTACAGTGAAGCATCCCTATACCGCCCAGCATCCTATCGTTTCGGCCACACTTCGTTTCTGCTACCACAGTGAAGTGTACTTTTGACTGCGCTTTCTACTATCATGTTTTCCTACGTAGACGGATATTCATCTCTGATAATTATCCCCAATTTCACTCCCCACTGTAATGTCCTTTCGTCCTGCACTTACGCTGTGCCATTGTGGGCGTGTATTGCACATCTTAGACACATTCCTTGACTAAGTGACAAATTTCTTTAAATTTATGTAGGTACTCCTGTATAGTGAGGTTGAACAGAACACCCTCTTTGTCTATGTAAGGATAGTGTATATGCCTATAACAGTAAGGCCCCGATTGTCTACAGTCAAAGCTATACGACCATGTGTCAAAAAAATTGCCTGTAGAGCGTTTCAGCATCACGCAACCCATTTATTCTACTGTAAGCAGTAGACATCCCAGGAGCTTTGGATTCGTCGGGAAACTTTTTGTTGCCTCTGGCTTAAAACTATCCACAGCACTAGTTACAAGAAAGAGATGTGAAGAGGGAGGGGAATTGTGTGTGTGTGTGTGTGTGTGTGTGTGTGTGGGGGGGGGGGGGGGGGGGGGGTAGGAATAGACATAAAACTATTCGCTTTTCTGTTGTATATATCGTAGTCATCGCGCTATCGGATTCTGAAGTGGATTACTGAACGTGCAAGACTAGGTGATGTGATGTGCATAGCAGTAAATTCACATAAGTCGTATCTTACAGTTTCTGCGTTTCCGAAACCTTTAAATCGCCGCACTTTTGGTAGATCGTGCTCAAGGCGCAAAAAGTAGAGGAAATAAATAAATCGACAGTTTAATGATGTGTTTCCGGGTCCTCTGACGTTGTTGTTTCCATTTTATGCAGGATATTTCGACGACCAACACAGTTTTCTTCTTCAGGTGCTGCAAGTTCTGCTGTTATATGTGTTCGCCGCTAGGTCTACAACCAGACTATTCTATCTATCGCTTGAGCCTTGTCCCGGAGGGTCAGCCATCGTTAATCGGATTTGGCATGTTAATGTTTAAGGGGTGGCCGGATGCTCTTCCTGCCGCCACCCCGTACCCCTCGGGACGGAACTAGAGTACCCCAACTGTCTGCGTCGAGTGTAATCCATGAAATAGTGCGAAAGTGTTCAGATGTCTGCGAGCCGTGGAACTGCGGCGGAACATGTGGACTAACGCGACATTCACCTAGCGGGATGTGTAAAACCGCCTGAAAACCACATCCAGGCTGGCCGACACATCGACCCTCGTCGTTAATCCGCCGGACGGATTCGATCCGGGGCCGGCGCGCCTACCCGAGTCCAGGAAGCAGTGCGTTAGCGCTCTCGGCTACCCTGGCGGGTCAGGTCTACAACCAGACTGTGAATTATTATTAGTTTCGCGCCACTATTTATGGCCGAATTCGGTTCCCAACATACACTGCGACCTTTGATGCATGTTTGTTTCTCAGAGATCGCAGTGATATTCCGTGAAACGCAAATTCTCTTAGCGCTTTCCAACTGAAGTAGATGTGATGGCCGGCGAGATTTTAGTGAATTGTATGACAGATCCCAAGGATTAATTAAATTGAAAACTCTGTCCCTGTCTATCAGGTTTTCTGGCATCTTGATTTCGATAGATTCCGTAATATGTTGTCCCAGAAACCTGGTGTCGCCCCCACGATAGTGGTCTCATCGTATTTCACTTCATGACTATATTCGAGACAGTGTTCAGGGACAGCTGATTTACTTGGTCGTTTTAGTCAAGTGCGTTGCCTATGTTCCTTGCATCTCTGTGCGACTGGCCTGACAGTCTGCTCCACGACATGCCGAATTCGCATTGAACGCGGTACACATCCGGCTTTCGGGGCCTAGATCGTCATTAACATTACTAAGGAGACTTTTTTATCTTAGTCGAACGGAGTGAAATCCAGTGGCTGGCGTGTCTCCGTAGGAGTCTACTCATCTTTCCGGACATTAGGCCAGTGTAAGGGAATCGAACTCGGCCGTAAATAGCGGCTCGAGACCAACAGTAGTCTACAGTCCGGTTGGAGTCCAAGCAGCTAGTACACATGGAACTAGTAGCACGGGAACCAGATGGCTGCCATGGTAGTCGAAATATGGTGCATGAAATGGGAACAACTGGGCAGGACCCTCGGAAGCACACCATTAATCAACCGCGCCGCGGAAACCTGGGAGATTGAATTCATCGCTGCTGGTAAGTGTCAGTGTGCTGCCCCAGTGTTTCCTGTTTTAGCCTTGTATTTGACGTACAATTATCGTGCGTCATCTCCGGACGAATGTTCTGCTTTAGCGTAGTTGAGTATTCGCTTGGTGCACCATTGTGTACCAGGCAGTCGATGCCCCAGGCCGCGTTTAGTACGTAACTTTGCTGTACGAGGTAGAAAATTCACGGACTCTACCCCCGCGACAGAGCACGATTCGCACGAGCAGGGCCGGAGAATCACGGAGAGAGTGCTCGCCCCCTCTAAGTTTGTAGCAACTAATTAACATTGCGTTGCCTGAATGGAGCAACAAATTAAAGGCCCCTTTAATTGGGCCCGGCTGTCGGGCACGCGCGCACCCGCGCACGTCGCCCGCCGCCCGCCGCCGCCCGCCCAACCGCCACCATTGTCCGCGGGCCGCAGCCCCGAGCGTGGGTGGTCCGTCCCCGTCCCAGCCTCGCGCGCCGCCTGCTGACTCCTGCCGTCGCCATAGCGCACGCCTCCGGACTGCCTCAGCGCCCACTGCTTCCTCCGTACCTGTGTGAGCGAGTCACACTGCGTCTGGGCCAGCCCTTGCGCCAGTATAATAAACCCCTCCTTGCACCTTCTTGTACCGCGGCGTTGCCCATAAAATTTTAGAATTTTTTTGTTTTTATCTTCAGCTCTCCACGCTAGTCCAACCTGTGCAAACCTCCTCATCTCTCCATAATTACTGCAAACTAAATCCCATTTCAACCTGCTTCTGTAGTCAAGCATTGGTCTTCCTCAACAATTTTTACCGCCTTGATTTCCCTCCATTACCAAATTGACAATTCCTTAATGTCTCAGGATGTGTCCGATCGACCGATCCGTTTTTTTAGGCAGGTTGTGCCATAAATGTTTTCTCTCCGTTGTTGGATTCAGTACCTCTTCATTAGATTCGAGGCCTATCCAGGAGGAGTAGGAGCGCGGCCTGATTGGTTTGAAACCCGTATGATCGAAGGATCGAAACTGGTGTTATCTGCGTTCTGTCTGGTGATATGGTAGCGGAATTGTGTGTTGTATATGTCGTGAATGTGTGAGTTCAGTTGATTGTGTGTGTGTGGGGGGGGGGGGGTGTATTTCCTTATGGTATATGAAAGATTCTGGTTGTAATCATTACTGGGAAGTTTGAAGTTTGTTCCGGGGTCTGATGCTTTGAAGGCTATATTTCTGATGCGTGGATGGTCATAGTCCGAGGTTTGGTGCAGGAATTTGATAGATTTTGCTTGAATGATTGCTGGAATTTTTAGAATGTTGTGATTTGTGTGTGTGTGTGTGTGTGTGTGTGTGTGTGTGTGTGTGTCTGTTTTGTTGGTACCGCCTAGCATCCGTAGCAGTCCTGAAGCATCTGTTTTCTATGGTCTGCACTCTTACATGTCTGCAGCTGGCCTACCAATCTGATCCTCCGCCTTCTTCTATAGCACCACATTTTAACAGCTTCTATTCTCTGACAGGGACTGATGACCTCAGAAGTTAAGTCCCATAGTGCTCAGAGCCATTTCCTTGTGTGAACAGTGTCTGACGGAAGTGAAACAAGAGTGTATTCCTTCGAAAACGAATCCCTAGCACTTAATGTACAATGTAAATTTAATTTCATTATTTTCTTCTGTTGCAATTATTTTATAACCTATTTACTTCGGATATTGTCAGTTACTTCGGTGCCCAAGTAGCAAACCTAATCTACCACTTTTAACGTCTCATTTCCTACTGTAATTCTCTCCGTTTTTCGTGATTTAATTCGACTTCATTCCTTGTCCTTGTGTTAACGTTTGTTGATATTCATTCTGTAAGGAATGCCGTAGGCTAAGGCTAAGCCATTTCCCCGCAGTATCTTTTCTCCTAGGAGTGCTAGTCCCGCAAGATATGCGGGAGAACTTTGTGAAATTTGGGAGGTAGAAGATGAGATCTAGGCGGAAGTAAAGAGGGCCGTGAGTCTCTTTTGATTCCGCGAGCGGCAGGGCACTTGCCTGCCACGTCCCATTCACTGTATGACATACAGTTTGAATCTTCCAGGAAGTTTCATATAACACATTTTCAAGACGCTATGCATTCCGTTCAACTCATCTTACAGGTACTTTGCGTTTCTGGCAGAATTGCAATGTCGCAGGGAAAACCTTAATTTTTTTTACGCACCATCTGTGAGCACATAGGGACTCAAGGCGGACGAAAACCTTATTCCATCGGTTGTACTTCATTTGCTGCAGTACCGTTAGGTTTGTATTGAGCTCTGGATCCAATGATGTAACTTCGTCTGGTAGTCTAATCCTAAAGACAATGTCAAGGAAATCTTCTGAGTAACCGACAATACGGCACCGCTGGAACTTATCAGTGTAAATAACTGTTCAATTTCGGTGCTCACCCAAAAAATTTTAAGAGGTTTGCTTAAAAATAAAATATGCTGTACAAGATTACTTATAATTTGTCAAGTTCAAAAACAGCCTTGCTTCCAGTACTAACCACAGAGTACATCTGTGCCGACCTTGTGCCAACACATACAGGTTTCTCACAACGAGCTCTGAAGGTGTGTTCTGATCACAAACGGCGTTGCTGCGTTTTTGTGGTTTACGTACATTCGTTTTGCTGTTGGTCAGACAAAAAGATTAAAGTCCAGAGACTGCAACAACAATGTTCTCTTCGGGTTGTTTTGATGAGGCTGCTTAACAGATAACAGTAGAAAATGGAAATCATAATAAGCATAAAAATTTGAATCGTTGCAAGTTTTAAGAGAGCTTCTACTCAAAACTCAATAATTTGTAGAGATT